>NW_020954596.1:48110366-48834402 GCF_900497805.2 Vombatus ursinus | reverse complement strand
AGATTATATGAATATGAAGCTTATTACTGACAATCCTAGAAGAATGGAAGAACAAAAACAGTTAATTTCATTTGTCAATGTCTCTAGGGGGTTTCAACAACAAAAAAAAGGAGAAACTTTATATAGTGCCACAAATTAACTGAAATACTTGTTTTTTATGGAGGCATAATCTTAAAGTACAGCAAAGCCTTCCATATTTCCACTATGTGCTAAACAATGAAAAATTTTTGAACAAGGACAAGGAAAACAAAACGTTTTAATGTGCTGATAAAGTCCTAAATTTACCCCAGAGGTGAACCAAAACAAAAACAGTTAGAATATACTTAGCATAGTATAAATCTTCCTTCAAATTAAAGAGGACAGTTGGCTCTAACCATCTTTTTAAGCCAAACCTGCCATCATTAAGATATGGAAAACCATTTATTTGAGGGGAAAGAAGAGAGAAAGAAAGAAGAGGAAAGAAGGAAGGAAGGAAATTTATGGTAAATAAGCTACCTCCCACTTAGTGAAAACCATAAATACTACACCAACATCAAATCAAGGTGGTATACAAAACTGTGCATAGTTTACAACTCTCCCCCCACTGTGGTGGGATTATGCAAGTGTAATTCCCTTGGCCCAGAAGTCAAGAAAAGTCTGTTTTAGATGTTTCAGAGGTAAGACAGGAAGGAGATAGAAATTTAAGAGTTCTATAGCCTTGAGTCTGAAAAGTAACCAGGGAGCAACTAAATGACTTGCTCATAGTCTGTCCTGAGTACAAAGAGTCTGTCTTCCTGAGTACAAACCTGGCCACTACCCAACACACTACATTGCTTCTCCAGCAAAATTTATTTCATCCAAATATTTATTGTGCTATGTAATCCTAATTCCTCATGATATATAGGAATGTCTGGTTTTCAATGTCATCAAGTATCAATAAGTTCATAAAGCCACAACCTTACAGATTAATGTTATAACAAATATTTTAAGGAAAATAAGTATCTCTTATTTGTCAGAACTAAGATCTTGAGTTCATTTAGTTTGCCTTTTATGTACCTTCAATTTTGACGAGTTTACAACAAATTATAAAAGATTTAGAGTTTTCTAAGTACAGATTCATGAATTCTAAAATTCTAAAGGGCCACTACTGCATCTAATTCCAGTGGTGATTTCTTGAAAAAATAACTACAGGATTTACAAAAATGGTCTTGATATTAAAAAAAAAAACAAAAAACCAAACACTTTTAAAAAATCCAGAATGAGAAAACTTAGGTCAGAAATTCATAATTTAATGAATATACATGAAGGAACCACAAATTTAGAGATAACCAAAGGAAATTCTACCATACTTGGTAGTTTTTTTTTCCTAGTTACATGTAAAGACAATTTTTAACATTCATTTTTAAAACCAAAATTCCAAATTTTCTCTCCCTCCCTCACTTCACCCCTCCTCCCTGAGGGAGTAAGCAATTTGATATAGGTCTCACACACACACATTCAATCATGCAAAATGTTATATTTGGTGGTTTTTAAAAATGGTTTCGTGGAATAAAAGTATCTGAGAAAGGATTTTTGCACTATGACAAACTGCACAGCAATTTTGTCCAAATGAAACATTTCCTTATCCATGAAAATCACATATTACAAATACTAGTTACAAAGATGAAACTAACTCACATGCAAGTCTTTTAAAATACAACTAATTTAACAAAGACTATCAACCTAAGAGCAATAATTTTGATCTCAAAATTGCATTTGGTAAGAATTCTGGTAATCCTTCCAAAAATTTTACAAATCCTTATTTGCACAGTCCTTATGAAAACAAAGTATACTTCCTTAGTCTCTCTCCTACATGAATTAATCTTAAAATACATTTATAACTGAAAATAGTTATACCTCAAATAGAATATCATCAGCTAGTTCCACATTTATACTTTTGTTTATTTTTCAATCTCTCTCCTAAGGTACATTTGTACTATTAAAAGGATACTACAGGGGCAATGAGGTGGATAGAGCACTGGCCCTGGAGTCAGGAGAACCCGAGTTCAAATCCAGTGTCAGACACATGATACTCACTAGCTGTGACACTGGGAAAGTCACTTAGCTCCAACTGCCTCACAAAAAAAAAAAAGATACTACAGTAAGAACTGGTGTGCTGGGAATAGGGAGTGGATAGAAGTCACTTGAAAAAAAAATTTAGAGGCCACAAAGGACTACTAATCTTACTATATAGCAATTTAAAAAATATTACTTCAGTACATTTTATTAAGCTATATGTAGTACATATACTTCACTATCTATGTACATTATATCTTATATTTATTTTTACAAGAAAACCCATAAAACAGTCTTTTGTGTTAAAAAAAAAGTATACTTGATTATTGTCTCTCTTAATGTTCGAGAAATTTGTACATGAAATTGTTACAATACCACCAGTGAATTCCACACCTACATTTTTGCTTATTCTAAATTTATTTTCTAGAACTACATATTATATATGCATAAATAAATGTGTGTATACTTTTGTTATAGATAAACATTTATACAGTGCTGATATGGATAAATGAGAGTATGGGAAATCTATGAAGCAACTCTTCTATTTATTGTAGGGATGGAGACTGTAACCTATTCTAGATAACCACTGAAGAACAAGAAAAAAAGGGTTTAAAATCAATACAGGGGATTTAAAGAATATTTACCTCAAATTCATACAGTGTAATGTAAAATAGTAAGGAACTAAAAAGTCATAATCTTTTGTTTCAATAAGTTATTTGGAGAGACACATATAAAAACATAAAAGAACAGCTAAGTATTGTACTACATTATAAAAATAAGTGTGACAGTAGCCCAGTGATGGGCAAGATTGGGAACTACTGTAATAATCCTTCACAAAAGACATGATCTGTTTTGGCCCTAAATAAACTGTATAGTTAAGGAGAGTAAACAATGGAAGGAGAGGGATACACAAAAATCAATGTAATATACTTATAGTGTAGAGCTATGATGACACTAGTTTTAAACACATGAATGTGTTCTGGGGAAAGATGAGATAAATATGAAGCAAATAGATTGTGTAAAGATTTGAAAGTAAGGTAAAGAATACTTTATACACAATGCAGAAACTACTGGCAGTAACAAAATAAGGAATCTAATGTTTTTCAAAAAATCACTCTAGGGGCAACTAGGTGGTACAGTGGATAGAGCACCGGCCCTGGAGTCAGGAGGACCTGAGTTCAAATCCGGCTTCAGACACATAACACTTAGTAGTTGTGTGCCTCTGAGCAAGTCACTTAACCCCAATTGCCTCGCAAAGAAAAAAAAATTAATCTGAAAATAGAGATGAAAGAATAGAGTGCTGGGAAATGTCTTAGTAAAGTATACATATTTAGGGAAATTTTTATTTTTGCTTTGTTTCATGAGTACATTTTCATCCTGGGTGAGTTCCACACAACAGTAGTTGCTGTTGTTCCTCCTTCGTCCTCAAGAAGGACCAATTGTTAACAAAAATACACTGTCATAGGAAATGAAAAATGAAAATAACTATGGAAAAATATTCTAGTAACCAATAAGAGAAATATAAAATATAATTCTTAGATTTCACTTTAAGTGCAGAAAAATTACAATGATGATTACAAAATGCAAATAACCAGTATTGGATGAGCTATGGGGAAAAAAGGTATACTAATACACTTCATGGAAATACAAATCAAAACAACTCTGAGGTACCACATCACACCTATCAGACTGGCCAACATGACAAAACAGGAAAATGATAAATGTTGGAGAAGATGTGGGAAAATTGGATCACTGATGCATTGTTGGTGGAGTTGTGAAATGATCCAACCATTGTGGAGAGCATTTTGGAACTATGCCCAAAGGGCTATAAAAACGTGCATACCCTTTGACCCACCAATAGCACTTCTAGGGCTGTATCCTAAAGAGATCATACAAATGGGAAAAGGACTCACACGTACAAAAATAATTAGCAACTCTTTTTGTGGTGGCAAAGAATTGGAAATTGAGGGGCAGCTAGGTGGCGCAGTGGACAGAGCACTTATCCTGGAGTCAGGAGGACCTGAGTTCAAATCTGGCCTCAGACACAACAGTTACTAGCTGTATGACCCTGGGCAAGTCACTCAACCCCATTGCCTAGCCAAAAAAAAAAAAGAATAGGAAATTGAGAGGATGCCCACCAATTGAGGAATGGCTGAACAAGTTGCGGTATACGAATGTGATAGAATACTACTGTGCTGTAAGAAATGATGAATGGGCAGACTAAAGAAAAACCTGGAAAGACTTGTGTGGTCTGCTGCTGAGTGAAGTGAGCAGAACCAGGAGAACATTGTACACAGTAACAGCCACATTGCGCGATGACTAATATCGATAAACTTAGCCCTTCTCAGCAATGCAAAGATCTAAGACAACTCCAAAAGGTCTTGTGATGGAAAATGCTATCCACATCCAAAGAAAGAACTATGGAGTTTGAATGCAGATCAAAGCATACTATCTGCTATTTTTTTCTTCTGTTGAGTTTTGTTTCCTTTTTCTGGTGGTTCCTCCTATTGGTTCTAATTCTTACTTACAACATCACTAATGTGAAACTATATTTAATAGGAATGCATATGTATAGCCTATATCTTTTCCACACTGGAAAAGAACTATTAATCCTGTGATTCTCCCTCTGTACCTCTTCTGTCACACACAGCACACTTTTCAATTGAACTTATCTAAGTCCAGAGTTTCCAACTACTATATCTTTGGTTAATCCTTATTCTAATGCTGGGAATGGCTTCTATTCTCCTCTTTCTTATAAGTACCCATTATTTAAAGATCAAAATAGAGTATCACATCTTTAGAGAATGATTTTCTCATCTTCCTAGTTTGAAAGTTTTTTCTCCAACCTTACATTGCAATCCATGTCTCCTATTAAAATGGATCAGCCCTGGATTCAGGAGGACCTGAGTTCAAATTTGGCCTCAGACACATAATATTTACTGTGTCACCCTGGGCAAATCACTTAACCCCATTGCCTAGCCACAAAAAAAAAAAAAAAAAAAAAAAAAAAAAAAAAAAAAAAAAAAAAAAGACACCTTAGAGATCTTACTGTTCTATTCTTATCATAATCATAAACTCTTATCTACAATACTCCCAGGAAGATATAATCTAGCTTATCCTTAAAAACCACTATTGGAAGGGATAGTTTTTGCCTCACCTGTGATCCTTCAAAAGTCAGGAAATACGCCTTCAACTTTTTTCCATATACTGGAATGAAGCTCATCAGGGCCTTCCTGGTGGTATTCTCACATCTACTAACTCAGGCCTGCACAACATACAGCATGCCAAAAGATTTAGGGCAGCTGTCATGTGACCCATGACAACCAACAATGGTCAGTCTGTCTAGAGACATGGTTGGTTACCTTGGATCACAAGACAGCTGCCCAAAATCCTTTGGTGGGCTGCAAGTAGCCCTCGGGCTATATGTTGTGCAGGCCTGTACTAACTGATCCAGTCTGCCAATTCTTGGTTAATCCTTCCCAATTTTAAAATCAAATTCTTTTATACTTTTATTTATTTATAATATATTTTATAATTTTTATTAAATATATATATATTTATTATATATTTTTTTCTTTTTTGACTTCTCCATTTAAGGAGAGAGCCCAAAGCAGCAATCTCATCACTGCCCACTTAGCTGGCCTCCTGGACTTCAATGTCTCTAGAAACTCTTCTTCCTTAAAAATCACATTAGTACTTTCTACTCCTGGGACTCTTCCCTACCTCTAAGAAGGTGGAGGAGAAGGTGGAGAAGGCGGAAGGAAGAAGGGGAACATTAGAGAGTTCCTCCAAGAGTCTCCATTTAAGGAGGAGGCCCAGAGTAGCGATTTCATCATTTTCCACCAGGTCCTTTCTTCCCTCCCTCCCTCCTTTTCAGTTTGTTTTTCTGTGTTGTCTTCTCCCACTAGATTGTAAGCTCCTTGAAGAGACTGTCTTTTTCACTTCTTTGTATTCTCAGGACTTAGGAATTTATCTGTCACACAGGAGGTGCTTAAATGTTTATTAACTAACTAATCAAGGAAGGGACTCTATTCCATACTAAATCTTCCTCTTGTCCTCAACATAGGGAAAAAAAATCTTTATTGTTTAGCCTTTTTCACTGGCTTCAAGACACAATGGGCTTCACAAAACTTAGGTGAAAAATAAACTTATTACAAGAGAAATGAACATGCATGAGGAACCCAAAGAGTTCACAATTCATACAGAAGTTTGCATATTTACAACAGTAGGACAAAGGAAGGAGAAAACACAAATCTCCACCTGAAGGGGCATGGCAGGGGAGGGGGAAAGGTGCAGTAAAGGTGGGAAAAGGACAAAAACTCTCTGAAGGAAAAAAGCAAGGCACTGGCAAAAGTCATATTCTTTTCCCTTGGGAACTGCTAGACTGAATGGACACTGCCTCAGTCAAACTGAGACTTATGACCTTAACTCAAAAAGGCCAAGGTCCCCCACTGCATCCTGGGCCATCTCTAGTTGTCCTGATCAACATCTGGCCACTGAACTCAGATGGTTCCGGAGGAGATGAAATTTCCAAGCAAAATACAATAGAGAGAGAAAAGGAAACGGTGTGGGGTAGATGAAGACCCAACAAAAAGACTGAGAAAGGGTGATCAAACAGGTAGAACTAGGATAAAGTAATGAAGACAGTATCATGGAAAAAAAGGTAACAGTGTAAGAGGCTGCAGAGAGGTCAAAAAGAATAAAGATCATATACACAAAGAGTATCAATTAAATTCATATTTGTTGATGGATCAGGCTATTTTCCTTATTTTGTTTTCCTGTCTTATGGTTCATCAGAGCTAAAAAATGCATCATCTACTAGACAAGCTTTTAGCAATTAGCCTCAATGAAACTAGCTTAGGCAGATCTATAGGCTGCTCCTCCTACGTACAGAGGACAGAGTCTACCACTGGGAATTTAATAACCAGTCTTTCCATCTTGGAAGAGTCTACTGGAGCACACCTATAGCTGGTATCAAGAAACCAGCTCCAATGAGACATTCCAGTAGGACTCTTACAGGAAGAAAAATATATTATTATTATTATTATAATTATTCATCAAATGCTAACCTATGTAGTACAAAGTATAAAATAATTTCAGGGAGCAGTTAGGTGGCGCAGTGCATAGAGCTCCGGTCTAGGAGTCAGGAGGACCTGAGTTCACATCAGGCCTCAGACATTTGACACGTACTAGCTGTGTGACCCTGTTAAGTCACTTAACCCCGCCTCACCAAAATAAATAAATAAATAGATAATTTCAGAAGAGGAAAAGCTCATGAGGATTACAGTACTCTATGAAGATAACACAGAAAGCATAACTCCGCTGTGCCTTTAAGTATGGTAACATTTGGACAGGTGTAGAAAGAGAAGGATGTTTCAAGTAGGTAAGTCAACATGAAATCCTAACCTAGGAAAGAGCAAAATGTGGAACATGATTTCATTACTGCTTTGCAATATTCTAGACCTGGGATTAACTTTTTCATGCCAGCTTCAGTGTGGGATCTGGAGCTGGTTTGGAGGGGTAACAGGATGTAAAGAAAACAGCTACTGTGAAGATGAACAGAAAACAAGATATGAGGACAGTAGGAATTATAGAAAGAAAAGCAAATTTTTAGCCTTACAGTTTTAATGATTAAATATCTTCGGGTTTTGTAGGACTGGCTTACTTAAAATTGGAAAATATTCTGTCAAACTAGTCAAATAAACTTATATTTAACTTGTGAAAAGAGGAAAGCATGGTATGAAGGGTCTTTTACCCTTGCTGAATTGTTCAGCAAGAAAAAAAGCAGTTCAGCAAAATCACATGACACATCAATAACGTGTATTATATACTCAGTCACTCCCCCTTTTTTTTTTAAAGGCAATTGGGGTTAAGTGACTTGACCAGGGTCACACAGCTAGTAAGTGTCAAGTGTTTAGTATGAGGTCAAATTTGAACTCAGGACTTCAGGGCCAGTGCTCTGTCCACTGTGCCACCTAGCAGCCCCGCTGAATTGTTCTTACATGTTTAAAAAAAAAAAAAGTGAAAACCAGACAATAATTTGGTCGTGTACTTCAGTTATGTCCAGGAGCTATTTCAGCATACAGAAGTAGAAGAAAACAACAAGATGCTTAGACAAACTGTGAAACGGCTGACAAGAAAGAAATTAATAAAGCAGCAAAGAAGTCTTCCTTTAAAAAATAGTACAGACATTTTAAAAATACATTGTTATTGTTCAGTCATTTCAGTCATGTCCAACCCTCCATAACGCCACTTGGGGTTTTCTCGGCGTTTCCTTCTCCATCTCAATTCAAGCGTCCTATTCTTTACACACAGTCAGCCTCTCACCTCCAAGACTTTCTACATGTACCCACATGTACAGAATGCTTTCTACCCTAGAGCTCTGGAAATACCTGGACCCCCTTCAGGTCTCACCTCAAGTGCTACCTCCTTCAAGAGTCCCCTCCAAAATCAAGTCTTCCACCTCCACAACCAAAATGATTTTGTATTTATGTTTATATATCTTTTATTTATTCATCTGTGAACACATTACGTTCCCTGGGAGGACTATTATGCTCCATGAGGACAAGTAGCTTTACTTTTATATGTAGACCAGAAAAGAATATACGCATCACCAAATTCCTTGACAATCTAAGTAGGTCAGAAATGGACAATTTTATCAATGCAAACGACAATGCCTTTACCATCTGCCTTGCTGATGTACCCTAACAACTACTAGGGCTATCTGGACCCTATCGTTCAGGTGTCCCTCTTTAGTAACAAGATCATTAATCTGGGGTCCATGTGAATGTTCTAATAACTGTATTTTAATATAATTGGTTTTGTTTCTAATTCTATGTAGTTATTTTATACATTTAAACACATCATTTTGAAGAGACAAGTGGCTTTACCACACTGACAATGGGATCTATGACACAAGAAAAGGTTAAGGGTCCCTTCCCTAGCAGAATGAGCTCCTTTATAGTAGGAACTATCAATTTTCTATCTGTATTCCAAATGCACAGCAGTTTATGATACATGGTAACATTTAACATTCAGTTACTCATTCTAACTTTCTGTCAAGCCCTATTCTCCCTTGCACCTAGAATAGTGCTTTATACTTAGGTGTTTATTTATTTAAATGTCTGCTGATTGAAATTCCAAACAGATCCAGAAGTAATTAATCACCATCCACTTTTTATACTTGTAGGCTTTTTTTTAGGGAGTGAGAGAGGCAATCGGGGTTAACTGACTTGTCCGGGGTCACACAGTAAGTGTCAAATGTCTGAGGCCACATTTGAACTCAGGTCCCCCTGACTCCAAGGCCAGAGCTCTATCTACTGCACCACCTAGCTGCCCCTAGTTATGTGCTTTTTAAAAAGCATTTTTGGCTAAGATTTAGATTTTTAAATTTATATTAAGCCAGGAATTACCCATTATAATCCATGTGCTTAATAGATCTCATTATATTGGGTTTCATGTTCATCACTTAGCTAAAATTCACCCTATATTCAACAGCTCTATTAATCCTCATTAAATACCTCTTAAGAAAAAAAAAGGGGGTTCAGCACTCTAATATGCAGTGCCTAAGGCTCTCAAGTATACTAACCCCACCAATATATTTGTGGTACAACAGGCTTTAGAACAGTATCTGTCATCTAAACTTTTTATCTCTCAATGCTTAGCACAGTGGTATTTCTTAAATGAAAAACTCATCCTAATAATTCTTTACCTCTTAACTTTGTCCTGAACGTACCAAAAACCTGATCACTATTCTCCATTTGTTCAGTGAATATGTAATCTAATCAGTTCTGAATAGTTTTTCCATTGCCAAATGGTCAAAATTGAACCCTTTCTCATCTGGTGCAATTCTCATCTTTGTTGTCCCACTGAATTTTCACTCTGGTTCTTTTATTATGCTTATGGCCATGTTAATAGCACTGAAGACCAACAATGCACTATCCTTTATTCTTCTTCCACAAATGATATACTTCATTTTCTTATCATATATGTCCTAGAACGGGACTGCACAACCTGTGGCCCACTAAAGGATTTTGGGAGGTCTGAAAAAAAAGTAGAGGAAAACATCCTTCATATGTAGAGGAAATCCTTTGGCAGGCTGCAAGAAGCCCGTGGGCCGCAGGCTGTGCAGGCCTGTCCTAAAAGGATCATGAATTTTATACCACCCCACATAAGGAAGTCAAAACAGGTAACATATTGTTGCCTACTGACTCCCTTTGACAGACAGATGCAATTGTGATTCTTCAATAATCACCTAGTTCCACGATTCACAGCTGCATATAAGCATAACTGGGAGAATATTAAAAGCTGGGCTTCAGCAATAAGAGTCATATTAGAATATCTGAAAAAGTCCTCAAATGTGATCCAAACCAGGTTCCCCCTCCTGCACAATTTTGCGCCCAGAACAATGTTCATCCACAGCTCCTGAGCTATCATACAAACACAAACATACAAACACACTTAGGCACACTTACACACATACATACATATAATAAGCAGGCTGTCTATTCAAGAACATGTCGTTTATACCTGAGCATACTCTATCTGGATAACTGTATCACAGCTAGGAAAAGCCCTCTAAAATCTAGATTCTGTGAAAAGACACACTCCATTTCAATGATGAATCCTTGGTGACCTTGCAGTTCCTGTTCTCCTCCCCTGATGTTGATACACAGAAAAACCTTGAAACAAATTATTTTCACAGTCATGTCTGGCATGGATTATTTCCACTACTTCAATAAATGTGACAGACAGCTTTACTGGGGGAAAGAAAGATACCAGAATGCCCAAGTCTTGGAATACCACCTATTACTGTTAGTGCTATTTTAAAAGCACAGGTCTGGGACAGTTAGGTGGCCCAGTGAATAGAGCTCTGGCCTTGGAGTCAGGAGGACCTGAGTTCAAATCCAGCCTTAGATATATAACACTTACCAGCTGTGTGACCGTGGGCAAGTCACTTAACAGCGATCGCCTCAACAAAAAGAGAAAAAAAAAAAAAAAAAGCACAGGTCTGAGAAAGGTACCTACTAAAAAAAGTATGAGTGACTCCCTATTGCCTCCAAGATAAACTACATTTAATTACTTTCACTATCAGGTTACAGATGATCTTCCTAACCTTATTACACATTACTACCCTTTATATAGAACATTCTAATCAAACTGGAATCTTCCTGATTCTTGGGAAAAAAAAAAAATTAGGTCCTTACTCCATGCCTTTGAACAGATTGTCCTCCATGCCTATAATCTAGTCCTACCTCCACCTCTAAAAATCTGGAGTTCTTTTCAAAACTTAACTCCAGTTAAGCTACCACTTATTTGAGGCCTTCCTTGAACTCTCTAGTCATCCAATAAAAGTATTCTATGTATTTTTAATTTACTTATAGATATATGCATTGTTTCCCCTGATAAAAAGCTCCTTGATGGCAGAAACTGAAACAGTCTTCTTTGCATCCCCAGCAGCTAGCACAATGTCACAGAGCAGGTGCTTAACATATGCCCATTATTGGTGTTGGTGAAGTCAGGCATACAATTCTAATCATATTCCTTCTTGCTAAGATCCAAGTCTCCCTCCATAGATAAAACTTATCTATCCTAATTACATACCTTTGGCCCAATGGTCTAACCAGGGAAGATCTTTTTGGATTCTAATCATCATCAGACATGTTAAATATCTTTTTTTCTTTGTCATTTTCAAATTTCATAAGCATGACATCTATGCCTTTATCTAACCAAATGATTTTTAAAAAATATTAAAAAACAAAGAGCCAAAGACAAATCTGAGACACTCCACTAGGCTCTTTCTTCCAAGGTTACAATGAATTATTAATGACCACCTCGACCACCCCTTAACCTGTTTGATCACAGCCTATCAGCGAACAATGTCCCTGAAGCTCTTCCCTCTCAATGATAAGAATAAATTATTTGGGGCAAACAGGGTTAAGTGACTCCTTGGGTCCAACCTTTCAATCAGTTTGAAATCTGCATCTCTTTATCTTGTCCACAAAAACAGTATGAAAAATTTCATCAAATGCTTTTCAGACACTCTTTATAAGAATAACCTATCTCTCCAGGTTAATTTCCCATGCAGAATTTTATTCAAAGGGGTTTTACTACCTGTCCTTTCTCCAAAAGCCTTTGAAATACAGTCTCAAAAATTTTTAGTATGTGCTAAATTATCTCTAGCTTATGAGTCTGCTCTTCTATTACAAATGCTAAAATGAAGTTACCACTTTTCACGGAAAGTTCCTGTCAGTTTCTACGTAAGCAAGATTATTTCTTACTAGGAAGAATCAGATGCTGAAGTTTCCTTCACTGCCTCCTCCATTTTGAAGGATAAATTATAATTAAACAAGTAATTCTTAGGTACTGTTACACAGCAGACATTCAAGAAACTGTATTTCATCATCACTACTATCATCATGCCTTCACCTCAGACATGTGAACTATTTCTAAACTTGTCTTCTACATCTTTCCTTCTACCTAGGTCTTATATTCTAATGATATAATTATTATTACCTTTCAAATATTACACTTCACGTCTATTTGTTTCTATTGAACATGCTTCCTGTTTCCTCAGACAAGTATATTATACTTAACATATAACTTATTCCACTCCTCACCTTGCTCCTTTTTCCTTTTTTAACTTACTCTATTCCTTTAATTAAGACTACTCCTCCAGAATCATAGTTCTACGGCATCAACATAGTCAAATAAATTCCGTGGTCTCTTTCACCTGGCTTATTACTCATTTTTTGTAAATTTATATATACAGCTGAGGCAATAAGTCTCATTACTGGCTCATTTTTTGGATTGATTTTTTTTCCCCTACTGTCAATTTTTCCTGCTATTTTTCTTTAGACAATGAAGTTTGTCTCTACAGTATCTAGTGTGATAGATACACATAGGCAATTTTTACCTTCCATTGCAATTACAGCCCTTTAAATTAGATTTTTAAAACTTCAGACAAATACACTTTTACCAAACTTTGTTAGGTATACTCTGTCCTCATCCAAGAACCTGTCATTACTCTATTTTAAGTCAATGTCCAAAGATCTAAAACCTCTTCTTAGAGAAGACCTTCTAACAAGCTATTCACTTCCAAATTATGCCTTTCTTCTGAAGCCCCTGCCATCAAACAACAGCAGAGACAGAAACACTACCTGGCCTCCTAAAATCTTCAGTTTCTTACCCTAGTCTAACAGCTAGCTGACATAATGGGTAGAGGGCTGGGTCTAGAGTCAGGTTCAAATATGGCCTCAAAAACTTACTCGATGCATGACTCTGGGCAAGCTGGCCTCAGTTTCCCCAAATGGAAAATGGAAATTAAAGTAACACTCACCTCCTAGGGTTATTGTGAGGATCAAATAAGATATTTATAAAGCACTAAATATAGTTCCTGGCACACATTAGAGGCACTTAAATGCTTGTTCTCTTGCTCCCTTCATAACCTATAGAAATGCTTTCTGAATTCTTTTTGGCAGTACTATTTGTGTCCATATGAAAACATCACAGGTACACAGAAATCAGCTCTGCCACACACTACCTGTGTAATCTTGGACAAGTCATTTGAACTCTCAGTACCTCAGTTTCCTAATCTGTAGTAGGAAAAGTATATGACTGGACTGCTTCTAATGTCACTTCTAGCTCTGATTATATGAAATCATAAGCAAAGTCTGGACTGTGAAGTTGTTAAGGTTTTTTTCTGACTGAAATGTGATTTTAAAAATCAACAAACTGTCAGAGTTGCTTTCATCATGCACCCAAGACACTAAGACAAGAATAAGCAAGCAGGAGGCAGCTAGGTGGAGCAGTGGATACAGCACTGGCCCTGGAGTCAGGAGGACCTGAGTTCAAATTTGACCTCAGACACATAACACTTACTCGCTATGTGACTCTGAGCAAGTCACTTAACCCCATTGCCTAGCCCCCCCCCCAAAAAAAGAACAAGCAAGCAGACCCCCATGAAAACAGGCAAAATTCAAGCATACAAAGCAACAGAAAAATTCTATAAAGATAATGAAAAAAGATCTTCCACACTATCAACATTATCCCTTTATACTTAGTGACTTCAATCCAAAGAGACCCAAATGCAAAGGAAACAAAACTGGAAAACATGGCTTGAAATATAGATATCAAAGAAGCGAAAGGCTTGGAGATTACTCAAAAATGTGTATATCATAAATATTTCTTCCAAGAAGAGAGAAGGTTCTAGATGTGACAATTACCACAAAGAATTTTTAAAAGACTTTGCCTATCTTGATAGGAAACAATTATTTCAGAATTTCAGATAATTTCAGAATCAGAGATAAAAGACTTGAACTAATCAGAAGGTTAAATTCAATACAGAGAAAAAAGGAACAGACCTTGAATGCAAGATAACCACATACTCCAAATTAACCTGCTGAAAAGAGTTGTAGACTCCAAATATCAGGAAAGGGATACAAGACACATTAATATTTTTAGTTCCTGGAGAAGGCTCAGGAAGGTAAAATTAATTTTTGCAACAAAAATACCAAATGAATCTCACCCAATGAACTAAGCCAGCAAATTATCATAAAGTCAAAAGTCTCACTAATAAAAGTACTTAAACCATTCTGTCTTTTTTAATCAATAAAGAAAACAACTAAAATCTACATATTCACTTTGAAGTTTTACATTTAATTAACTTGACTTGTCTTATGTTCCTGACTTTCTGGTATATGCTTTTTTTTATAAAACGAAGATAAAATTTATAAAGAAATTTTAAAAACTGAATGAACTTTGAAATCGTTCAAAAATGTTAAAGTCAATTAATCTACAGTTATCTGAATAGTGACTAAATAATAATTTAAGATCTAATTAAGATGAAAAGGTGGTCCTCTGAAGAGAATTTTTAGGTGAATATTTAAAATAACACCATTAAAATACAATATTTAACATTTAGTATTAGTATAGTACAAAAGAATTGGCAAGTATTTTCATACATAAAAGGCATTTCCTTGTTGTTTTTCTAGTTTATTCTCCTGAAAATGTGAAACATCTACCACGGATCTAATACGTATTAATAAAAGGGCTAATTCATGAACCCCATATAATTTGGCTTATCTATGCTCAACTATGACCCATATCTATATTTTTTAATCATGCTTATATAATTCATCACTTTATACTTACATAGTTGTTAATTTCATTTTCTAAGATTAATATCTTTCATTTGTCCTTAAAAAATTGATTTTTAACAAGTCATCCAACATCTAAAGCTTCACATTAACATCTAACTCTAGCCCAACGTTATAATGTGTCCATCAAAATTCTCATACGCCTTTTGAGGCTGTTAGGTGGTATAGTGAATAAAGCACTGGGACTAGAGTCAGGAAGATCCATGTTCATATATCTGTACTCAGACACTTACTAGCTATCTGACCCTAGGCAAATCACTTAACCTGTTTGCCTCAGTTTCCTCAATTGTAAAATGGGGATAATAATAGCACCTAACTCCCAATGTTGCTATGAAGATCAAAGGAAATAATATTTGTAAATCCCTTAGCACAATGGCAGGCACACATAGTAGGCACTATATAAATACTTGCTACCATTAATGATAATAATAATAATAATAATAATGATAATGAGTTCTCTAAAATGTTTACCTAACAGAGCACAAGCATTAGTAGGTCCAGCTAAATTGTAAAGGCTCTATAACGCTTTTCTGTCTCTCATTTGAAAATCAGTCTAACAAAATTTTCACTGAGGTTCATTCTCAAAAAGTGGGCTACTAAGACATCTTTTTTTGTAGCCAAAAACAATTCAACTACTATATTCTGGAGTACAAAGGGGGAGATCTGCATTCCAGATTTGATTCTATCCAGAAGCAAATTCACTTCTTTAAGAAACATTTTTTAAGTGCCCTTTCAAAAGAAGCCACCTGGTAGAAAAATGAATTTACAGAAACAGCAAATTACAGTCACTAATTTTGAAAATGGGTAATTAGAATTGCAAAGAATCTTTTGCAGCTTCCAGGAAAATCTCCTATTTCCAAATACATGGCTTTAAAATATCTGATGTTATAATAACCTAAGAAAAAGACAAAGGAAAGCATAAGAAATCCTTTTTTAAAAGTCAAGAGATAATGGTATACAATGTAATTTTCATTATTAGTATTCAATGAAGGGAGGCTGGGAAGAGGAGAGAAAAGAAAAATAAAAATTTCTTACCATTGATCTTTCAGGATATCCAAACAAATGGCCCCAGTGACAGAACTAATATTAGGATGCCAAATTTTAGTAATAAACCGCACCTAGAATGTACATATATAAAGCATTACTTGAGATTTTTATAAACAGAAACACCCACTATAAAAAAAAGTGTGTATATATATATATATATATATATATATATATAAATTCAAATTGATGGTGTTGACCTTCAGGACCAAGTCAATGAGCCCAATAAGCTCTTCTACCCACATACTCATATTAACATCTTGATGGCATTTTAACTAGAAATTACAGTCATTAGAGGCAAGGAGCTAAAAAAGACTTTTACCAGTTTCCCCTCCTTTTACTTAATTCAACTCATCAAGTACTAAGCATCTACTAAGTAGGATACAGAAGTCCCTTGCCTGTAAATGCAGATGCAGGGAAAAAAAAAAAAGGTTTAATTAGGTGTCAAAATAACTGATACAAAGAAATGTCATGTGAGCAGCTAGGTGGTGCGGTGGATGGAGCAGTGGCCCTGGAGCCAGGAAAACCTGAGTTAAAATCCAGCCTCAGACACATGATATTCACTAGCTGTGTGACCCTGGGCAAGTCACTTAATCCCGATTGCCACAGACACAGACACAGACAGACAGACAGACAGACAGACAGACAGACAGACAGACACACACACACACACACACACACACACACACACACACACACACACACTTTCTCTCTCTCTCTCATCTGCCAGAACTTTGGTGATTTCAATTTAAGTGAGGAAATATACATAACAAGAAAAAGATTTGAGACAGATAGAAAGAATACAGGATGAGAACAAGATAGTCCTCCAACTCACAAACCTCTTCTTCCACTTTATCGTGTTTCACGTTTTACTGATATCTAATGTTTTCACACCATCAAATCAGACTCAATTTAACTATTTCCTTGCAAGAAATGAAAACAGTAAACCAAAAACAACAGAGACTAAGGTTGCAAACATATGCAACTCTCCCAAGCTCTATTAAGAAAAAGGATATTCATTTCATTATCTATTCTTTGGAACTTAGATGTCCATTACAATTAATAATTTGCCCTTTTGTTTTATTTGCCCTTACCCTGTATTAAACTGCTCTATCTTCTACTTTCTCCACTTAACATCAATATTTCTTAGAATTTCTTCAAGTCATTCCCCAATTGATAAATGGTCAAAGGATATGAACAGGCAGTTCTCAGATAAAGAAATTAAAGCCATCTATAGTCATATGAAAAAATGCTCTAAATCACTATTGATTAGAGAAATCCAAATCAAAACAACTCTGAGGTACCACACCACACCTATCAGATTGGCCAACATGACAAAACAGGAAAATGATAAATGTTGGAGAAGATGTGAGAAAATTGGAACACTAACTAATGCATTGTTGGTGGAGTTGTGAAATGATCCAACCACTTTGGAGAGCAATATGGAACTATGCCCAAAGGGCTATAAAACTGTGCATACTCTTTGAGCAAGCAATAGCACTTCTAGGGCTATATCCCAGGAGATCATACAAATGCAAAAAGGACCCACATGTACAAAAATATTTATAGCAACTCTTTTTGTGGTGGCAAAGAATTGGAAATTGATTGCTTCTAACTCTTACTTACAACATCACTAATGTGATAATATGTTTAATAGGAACGTATATGTATAGCCTACATCAGATTTCACGGCATCTTGGGGAGGGAGGTGGGGAGGGAGAGAAAAATTTAAAACTCAAAAGCTTATGGAAGTGATAGTTGATAAATCAAAATATATATATATATATTTAAGGCAATTGGGGTTAAGTGACTTGCCCAGGGTCACACAGCTAGTAAGTGTCAAGTGTTTGGTCTGAGGCCGCATTTGAACTCAGGTCCTCCGGACTTCAGGGTCAGTGCTCTATCTACTGTGCCACCTAGCCGCCCCAAAATAAATTAATTTTAAAAAAGAATTTCTTATATTTCACACTTCTTACAACATAAAAATATGCCATTACATTCACACATCACAATTTGTTAAGCAATCTTATCAATGGGCACTTATTTCCGTTTCCATTTTTTAGTGCTATTAAAAGTGCTGCTATAGACCCATATCCAATTTTTTGGTATAAACATTTACCCTTTGGTGGGGTAAAAAAGATAGGAATTATTCCCACTTATTACAACACCACTTCTCAGAAAAGACATCAAAGCAATAGTTTCAATTCTTATATTATTTTTCAAATGCTTCTGAAAAAAGCAATTCCAATTATTTCCAATTTACAGAAGAATGCACCAGTCTATGTCACTTGTGCCTCAAATTCAAGGTTCTTGAGAACAGCTAATTTAAATGAGTATAATGAACAGCACAATAGGTTTGCTTTAAGCAAAAAACATTTCTTAATGAGAACTTACATCCTGTCTTTAAAATTATTTTGTGAGACATAAAAGTCACTATTGACCTCACCTACTGCTTGCCACTAGAGCAGAACAGATCCTAAAATAACCATCCTTCTATAATTTAACTTTTTTTTAATAATTTTTTTTAAAGTAAAAATATTCCAGATCATATAAATAAAATAAAAATTCCAAATTTTCAGTGTAAGGAACAAAATACAGTGGTAGTTTTTTTTAATCTAATTGACAATTTTAGATTTTAAAAATATCACAGAAAGGTAAGAAATTTAAGGATACTCAAAATCTTAATATATCTAGTTTTTAAATAAGTGTAATATATGTCAGAATTTCAAGGCCCTGTATTAATCAACCAATAATAAATTCTAGTCTAACAGACATTGCATAATATATGGTTCCATGTTCTCCCCCAAATTTCACAGGGTCCTCTGTGATCAAATGTTAGATCATTTTATTTTGCAATTATTTATTGATAGATACCTGAACTAGTTTACTAGATTTGAAGAGGTCTCATTTCTTCTGTAGTTACTATTTTTCCTGTTGACTCATCTGTTTATGTTCAAGGTCTCTGAGATTTCTTTTTCCTGAAATCTTTCATTTTCAGTCTTATTTTCTTCATCACTCACTTCCTGATTCCCTCCCCTTCGATTGTGGTTTCCTTGGGGACTGGATTCAGTGTCTCAGCCTCCTTCCACACTGGGCAATTCATGGATCACTAACCTAGGGCTTTGCCCCAACTGACTTTTGGGTAACAAGAACTGGGTAGAGCCAGCTGGATGTAGTGTTTTTTCCTTCAGGCTTGGTCCTATGCCAAGCACAGCCCCCCAAACACATCCAGTCCTAGTAACATGTCCCATTCCCTCCATTCTTCAATTCCGTAGCCCTGCACCAGCAATTCAGAGCCTGTTTTCCTCTGAACTAACAGTTCAGAGGTTTTCAGCACTAGTTCTTCTGGTTTGTAGCCTCCAGCAGCCTAGAGCTGTAGTCTCCACAGATCTGGGAGGGGGGGAGGTTAGCAGGATGCATAAAGTGGGTTTTGATGTGAACCTGTTTCACATCCATGGGTCTATAACACAGTCTTGCTTGCCAGTAGTATGGGAGGTAGAAGAGGTCCTAAGTGACCCCAGGGTCAATTCCTGAGGTTTGGGGTTGCTGTTGTTTTCTTAGTTGTTTTTTTGTTTCTTAAAAACATTCTTTTAAAAAAATTAAAAATTTTTAAAAAAAAACATTCTTTTTTGATTCTAGACCATGGAAATGGCTGAAGCTGCTTTCTCTTATTTCTAATAAATTATTTCTCATAATTTCTATTTTGAGGTCAAGGGGACGAGGGAAAATGTCTAGTTCACCATCTTGTTGCTTATGTGACCCTGATGTCCAATATCACATAAAACATGATTTAATGAAGAAACGTTTTAGTAATTTAAAACACTGGCAGACGTAATCACAACTAAGTAGTATCAATAATGATTATTCAAATCACTATAATTTTTCCCCTTCCTTCCCTTTCCCTCCAGCTCATCATAACACTCAAATAGATTTGTGATCTCATCAATTTGGGAGTTTTCCCTAAAACTACATAGATCACAACTCTTATGCATGTCTTCCCATAAGTTCTGTGAAGGGAGTCCCACCCAACATGTTGAGGGATCTCCTCACTTTCTGCTGATAGAGCAAAGGAATCAGCAGAAAGCCTGGCTATCTTCTATCCCTCTTCAATATAACCAGCCCATCTTCTCTTCATCTTCAAGCCATCTTTTACTCTAGTGTTTCTTCAAAGCTCATCAGTTGTAGGCTGAAGCCTTCTCACACCTGCCATGTGTCTTCCCACTTCCATAAACATAACAGACATTTTTAATTTTTCAGAATCTCCTGTATTCCACATCTCATCGCTATACTGCAACGGCAGTAGAATATGGAACTGTTTCATTTCTGGTGCTATTTCCCTGGCACAAAGCTTGCATACAGCAAGCATTTAATAAATGCTTGTTGACTGACAATTGGAAAATTTTAAATGGTGCTTGGCTTCATGGTAAATTTTCCAATTTCCAGAAGTAAATCCAACCCACTATCTCCTTCAACTCAGGTCATATTCTTTTGTGATGATAGACTGCTTTGTAAAAAATTTGGGGGCAGCTAGGTGGAGCAGTGGAAAGAGCACCAGGCCTGGATTCAGGAGTACCTGAGTTCAAATCCGGCCTCACACACATAACACTTACTATCTGTGTGACCCTGGGCAAGTCACTTAACCCCATTGCCTCGCCAAAAAAAAAAATTAAAATTTGGCGACGTTCCAGGACTCAATGCAAGCAGCACATCGTTAATTGCAAATAAGAACATCTGAAAAATCTCAATCCCTCTTCAACCAATACTCTACAGCAAATCTCTATCACACAATGAACATGTATCATGGATACATATTTCTATCCTTTATACCTCACCTGATGTTTATGATGAAATTGATCACTAAATAGTTATTTCTGTTAGGAGCTGAAAGGAATCTTTACTTCAGTCAATTGCAAAGTAGTAAAAAAAAAAAATCTATCTATCTATCTATATCTACATATATATATATATGTATATATAGTCCATTGTTGAATATCACGTGATTTAAAACTACTTGCTCACTACTAATGGTAATAAAGGAGCCTGTCTCATGCACAGCTGACTGAATGACTTTAGAGAGGTGAGAGAGTAAGAATGTGGTCAGTAGCTATTTTCTCAGTTAACGTTTTTTGTTACTAAGTGCTGAGATTTTTTTTCAATGCTTTGTTACCTTTATCACTTTCAAATATCCTTCATATTAATCATTAGTTGCCACAACAATTGTGCCTCTACACAAATTTGATTAAGCTTTTTCCTTCTCTGTTCCCTTTCGTACTATTTCAGCCTCTACTACAAGATAACCAGGACTATGATATTAGGAGTTCATGATGGTTCCCCTGTCATCAAGAGTGAAAAGTTACTTAGAGTTATCTTCTTTTGTCTTTTTTAGTTTTTTTCCATTTCCATCCTTTATCCATGGAATTACAATGCCCTCCTCTTAATAGTTTACAAACAAGTTTATATTCTAACTCCAGCCTGCCTTGGGCTACTATCTCTCTTTTCTTGGCAATTAAGTCAAATGGTTGCTAAGATACTTCCTAAACTCTTTTGGTCGAAATTTAGTTTAACATCATTATAGTCTATGTCAGTATCACTTCTATTATCCATTCGCCATTTTTATTTGTTTAGATATTTCAATCTTGATTTGTTTCAATTATGTGCCATAGCCTTTTCCTCTTCATTATTCTTTTATCGTAATTTTTACAAATTCTGATCACTGCCATGACAAATCAGTGGTCTGGCTACACAAAGACAGCTGATTCAAGGTAAATCCCACATCACAAAGAAGTGATTATTGAAATATTATCTATTTCATTTCTTTCATGTTATTTGATGTTCATCATGTCAAGAGTCTACCAATTCTTCTCTTAAAGAATATGTTCAATAGATAGTCATGAAACTGCTGTCATACAAGTATTTGTGTATCTCAATACTATCTCCTCAACCAACTCTTTTTCATAAACATCAATTTTTCCTACTTTTGTACTGAAGCCACCAACTATCAGAGAGTATGCTGATTTAATTTGAAGTCTTATCAAATTCTTCATAGAACTTCTCTCCCTCTTCATTCTCAGCAACCAATGTTGGCACATAAGCTGTAATGACATTCTTAGTGGTCTTTGTGCAAATATTTATGATTAGTATACTATTAAATTACCAAATATGTGATAAACATTTCTTGATGCCTTTCGACATGCAATAAAACCAATAAAACCAATTATACCTACTCCATTCTTTGTATCTCCAAGGAATATCTGCAGACTCATCCTTCCATTTCATTATAATTTGCTTCACTTTAGCCATGGCTAATAAATATGCATAAAATAAATTTGATTACACCAAAGTCACTACACATCAAAGTTTCAAAAGGAGTAGAAATTATATTTTTAAAAATACACGGCCATCTGTTCTACTGGTGAACTATGAACTAGGACCTCTCCACCTGATTTGGAGGTGAAACTTGTTTTAAGTGTTGTCTTTCTCACTGGAATGTAAACTAATAGATCCTCTACTACCCAGAGCACAGCGCTCTGCAGAGTAAGTACTTATTAAGTTCATTTCCCTTCACTCATAATTCATTTAATTTGTAGTGATAAACATCAAGATGGATATAGTGCAGCTTCTTCAGAAGTTTATATATTTGATCAATTCAAATTTAGCACACCAAAAGTAAATCAAATTAAAAATGGCCTAAAAACCATGTGAGCTCAGTATATTTTGCCCACTGTTGAACTACTTTGATACCATCACCACAGAGAAGTGAAAGGATTATTGTGAGGATAAAAATAACGTGTTGCTCTTTTTTTTTTTTTTAAAGACAGGTAGGTGGCCCAGAGAATAACTACTAATGTTCCAGGTTAGACTTGAAATCAGATAGACATGACTTCAAATCCATCCTCAGACAAGTACCAGCTGAGTGACCCTGGACATGTCATTTAACTTCTGTCTGCCTCAGTTTCCTCATCTGTAAAATAGGGATAAAAACAGGACCTACTTCCCAGGGTTGCTGTAGGAATAAAATAAGCTAAGATTTGGAAAATACTTTGCAAACTTTAAGGCACTATATAAATGACAGCTATAAATATCCCTGTTGCTGAGGCCATACCTTGCTTGAAGGCTTTGCATAATAAAACCTGCCAGGATTTATATTTGCTCACCTGGAATCAGAGAACCCTGGGTCATCCCTACACACCATGATGAGACAATGGAGTAGGAATTTTTCATGTCAAAGACTTTAAAATTACTTTTAAAAAGTGATGCAAGAACTGTGTTAAAGTAAATTAAAACATTTTAGTCTAATTTTGGCTGAGTACTCATCCCCAAATCTTACACACATAGACATTTCAATTCTCATGGTTTTGTTGAGCTTTTGATATACTATCACTTTCTCTACCTCAGGGAAAAGGGAGGAGTAAAATAATTTCCTTAATTAATATTAGCTAGCAACAATATTTCATGAACTGTTAATCCAGGTAGTCTCAATATCACAGAGTTTATTAAGGATTAGAGTATTAAAATGTTTATTTCCTACAATCTGGTTGTTTAGACAAAACTGTATATAACATTGAGACTGGAATTATCTTGGAGAAATTTCAGATAGGAAAAGTTAATAGCCTTCAAGAGCCTCTATCACAGTAATTACTCAAAAAAAAAGTAAATAATAGTGATGAGTGAGATAATAATTTTCTTGCTATTCCTAAAGTATTTACCACCTCTCATTCTTTTTTTTTTTCTTTAAGACTGGGTATATCCATCTCTCCCAGACTGTTCACAGTACTGACTGGCAGCCAGAGCTTTGACTTGCTCTATTTGTAACTAAAGCCAGTTCATCTCTCCTTAGTCAGACAAATGGCTCCCTGTTCCATACTGATGCTATAGTGTATACAGAAAGACCTGCAAAGCCTACTGCAGCTCAGAACGGACATAAGAGATCTACCACACTCTTCATTTTATTCTTGCCACCAAGTGCTTTCCTTATTTTCTTTGAAGATGACTAACCAGTTCTCATTTCCAATGACAGACTTCTAAAGGTTTTTTTTTTAAAAGGCTTCAGAACAAATGAGGGCTATCACAGTATTAGAATACTTTCAATTAATATACTGGCCAATCATAAGAAAACAAAACATATGCTGATTGTAATATAGAATGCTTTTAGTCTTATCAGAAAACCAATGATGAGTTGGAAAAAAAAATCAGTTATTTATATTACATTTATTCAATAAATGTTTATAATACCATAACAAGATTAGAAGGCATTAATATTCATCTCTACTAGACAACTGGGTTTAAGATTTCACTGATTTAAAAATCTTGGAATTTCACTAACCAAATTTACAACTCACTCAAAGAATGGTTAAATGACAAATATTCTGCAACTATTTTATAATAAGATTTATGAGTTTATGTTTTTCCCATTTCAGAACAGATAAGTTAATCAGTTAACTTCAAATTGTCTGCATTATTATTGAAAACACATTAAACTAAATAGCTAGAAGTCAATGTAAGTAATACAAAGACCAAGGAAACTATAAAACTAATTTTAACTCTTGTATTTTATCTGTATTTTCCAGCAATTTGAATTCAAGGTATTAATCTCATATAGACTGGCAAAAACAATTCATCCTTTTCTATGCTTTAATAGATAGTCTTTGTCCCCAAGCTAAGATGCAGTTTACTACAGAAAGAACAAGTGGAGTCAAAGGTACTGAACTAAAATCCAGGTTTGGCTACCTAATATAATTATAGATGTGACTCTGGACAAGAAAATTCCCCTCTCTGAGCCTCAATTTGCTCCTCTATATATCAGGGAATTGAACAAGATGACCTTTAACGTCCTATCCAGTTCTATATATAAGACTCTTCTATCTCATTCCTTTATTTGCTAAAAACCTTGTAGGAAAAACCAAGTACATTTATTATCTCCACACTTTATTGTCCAATTCACTTTTAAATTTTTTGCAATTGGGTTTTCTATTTCAATCATCTGTTCAAATAAGGGGGGGGAGCAGTAAGGGCCAGTTTATTCAATTCTAATTTTTGTTCCATCAAAAAAGAAAAATATCCAAAATTTAAAAATGCACAACACGCTGAAGAAGGAAACAAAGTTCCGGTTAGGTCAAAAAGATTTATGGAAGCACTTGTGTGAAGCAAGATTTATGGAAGCACAAGTGAACTAAAATCTTTAACCAAAGAATTCTATTTCATAGAACTTGCTCAAATGATCAAGAATCATAACCACTAATGTTGGAAAAACCATGGGGAATTATAAAGCTATCAAATAACCTGGTTTTCAAATGAGGAGAAAAAATTAAGACTAGAAAACTTAATGCTCATCCTCAACAAAATTCAATAATAGATTATCTGTCTGGATTCACTAAGGACAAATCACTTTCTCTCCTATCTCAAGGATTTTAGAATCGGGTTCTCTGAGAAGAGGTCAACTGCTTTATATGATCTCATCTCATACTATCTTGCCCAAAAAAATCTCCACCCAATCATTCCTCCTCTCTACAGCCAATCTTCAAGCCCCCTCTATCACACTGACTCTTTATCTACTAACCTCAAATACACCAAGTCTCCCCTAATCGTTTGAAAAAACACACACAAAATTCATTATACCCTACTATCGTCTCAAGCTATTGCCTACTTCTCCTTGTTTTCACAGGTAACTTTCTAAAAAATTCATCTCACTCCCTGCCTCTACTTTGCTACCTTTCATTCATTCCTTAATCCTTGACAACCTGGCTTCAGACTTCACCATTAATTCAACTAAAACTAAAGTTACCTTCAGCAAAGTCATAAAGTATATTGTAAAATAAGTCTTCATAGGCAAGTCTTAAATTTAACCAATAGGAAGACTTTAGAGGAAAGCAGGAGAGAGGCAGCTTCAAAAAAAAGTAGGACAGAGATCTGATTTTAGCAACTTAAAAAATGAATAAGTAGTAAGGAAATGGAGACGGCAAGTATACACTACATTTTCTAAAATATTAGAAATAAAGATGTAAGAAATAGAATAAGTTTAGGGGATAGCACAGAAGGTTTTTATTTTTAAAGAAAGGAAAAATCTGAGTGTTTTTGTAGACAGAGAAGCCAATGGAGTAGTGGGAGAAAAAGAAGTAAAGAATGAAATCAAGACTAACCAATGGAATATTATACTGGAAGAAATATGAGGAATTGGGATTAAGGAAACAGATGCAGAAATTAATGTTGGAAGAGAGGAGGATCTTCTCACTCTTTAAGATTAAAGAGAGAAAAAAGTGACTAGGATGAGACAGAAATGGTGAGAATCAGAGGAAAGAATAAAGAATCAATCTATAGATGAAGGAATTGCAAAGCAAATAATGGAGGGGAAAGTACAAATAAAAGGTATCCAATATTACTGTATCTCAATTTATACTGTATAACAGGAATCATCAAAACTACTGATATTTAGGTACTTATCTAAAAACAGAAAACAGAAAAGGTGATCAACAGAACAGATTAGATAAACAAAAGACAGCTAGGTGGCTCAGTAAACAGTGCACTGGACTTCAGAAGACCTGTGTTCCAGCATGATAAATACAGAAATATGTTTTCTACATGTATAACCTGTACCAAATTGTTTACCATCTCAGAGAGTAAGGAGGGGAGGGAAGGAGAGACCTTGGAAATCAAAATTTTAAAAAACAGACTGGTAAAGGTGACCAAAGAGGAAAATAAAAATTGTTGGAAGGGTTATGAGAGGACAGGGGTATTAATGAACTATAGGTGGAGCAATGAACTGATTCAACAATTTTAGAAATCAATTTGAACTAGATCTTAAAATTTTCTAAACTACACAAGGCCTCTGACCAAGTAATATCACCACTAGGCATTTACCCTAAAGAAATAAGAAATAAAGAAAAGAATACATATATAAAAATATTCCTATCACAGCAATTTTTGTTGTAGCAAAGAACTGCCTGATTAGAATCACTGAAAAAATATCATATGCAGAGAATGATGAAAGAGACAAGTTTCAGAGAAACCTGGAAAGACTTGTATGAACTGATGCAGAGTGAAATAAGTAGAACCAGGAAAACTTATACAAGAACTACAACATTGTAAGGGAAAACAATTTTGAAAGAGTTATGAACTATGAACTACTATGAACAATGACCATGACAACACTAGATATTTGAACAAGTATCAACTGAAAGAAAAACAAAGAAACAGACATACAGAATAAGGCCATAAATTTTCAAGTATCAAATCTAAATGATCAAATGAGGTAATATTTGTAAAACATTTGGTACAATGCCTAACACATCGTAGCTACTTAATAAAATGCTTGCTCCATTAAAGCATTATTGATGGAGTTGTGAACTCATCCAACCATTTTGGAGAGCAATTTGGAACCCCAAAGGGCTACAAAACTGGGCATACCCTTTGATCCAGCAATACTACTACTAGCTCTATATCCCAAAGAGGTCATAAAAGGGGGAAATGAGCTATATGTACAAAAATATTTATAGCAGTTCTTTTTGTGGTGACAAAGAATTGGAAACTGAGGAGATGCCCATCAACCGGGGAATGGCTAAACAAGCTGTGGTATATGAATGTAACAGAATACTATTGTGCTATAAGAAATGATGAGCAGGCACCTGGGAAGACTCCAAAAGTCTCATGATCTAAGACAATGACAAAAAACTCATGATGGAAAATGCTATCCATACCAAGACAAAAAACTATGGAGTGTGAATGCAGATTGAAGCATACTATTTTGTTTTTTTCTGTAGTTTTTTCCTTTCGTGGTTTTCCCCTTTTGTTCTGATTCTTCTTTCACAACATGACTAATATGGAAATGTTTAATATAATTGTATATGTATAGCCTATATCAGATTGCTTGCTGCCTTGGGGAGGAGAGAGAAAAAAATTTGTAACTCAAAATCTCATAATAGTGAATGTTGAAAATTATCTTTACATTTAATTGTAAAAAATAAAATACTATCAAGTGGGGGAAAAATTAAAAAATATAAGATGTTTGTTTTCACCCTTTAGACACAGTAAATGAAAGTAATTATTTTGCTTATCTACACTTATTTGTTACAAGGAAGGGTACTAGGGGACAGAGAGAGTGGGAAGGTAGTAATAGACACACCAAAAGAAAGAAAAAAGCATCAATGAAATATTTTTATGATATACAAAAATAGCTAAGAATGGGACCTAGACAAACAGAGTTTGCTGATCTTTTTTTTTTTTTGTAAAACAAGCCCTTATATTCAAGGTACTTACGTACCATCTTTCAAATTTTTCAACCCCTACAGGAAGTATCTCTGATAAAGGCTTCATTTCTCAAATACAGAGAAAAGGGAGTCAAAGTCATTCCCCAACTGATAAATGGGCAAAGGATATAAAAAGGCAATTTTCAGATGAAGAAATCAAAGCTATCTATCTATAGTCGTATGGAAAAAATGCTCTAAATCACTTTTGATTAAAAAAATACAAATTAAAATAACTCTGAGGTATCACCCCTCACACATATTGGCTAATATGACAGAAAAGGAAAATTATAAATGTTAGGAGATAAGGGAAAATTGGGACACTAATGCACTGTGTGCATACCTGTGAACTGATCCAACTATTCTGAAGGGCAATTTGAAATTATCCCCAAAGGGCTATAAAACTGGGCATACCCTTTGATCCTGCAATGCCACTATTAGATCTGTATGCCAAAGAGATTTGAAAAAAAAAAGAAAAGAACCCATATATGTTATTAAAGAGGCAGAATTTTAACTAGACCTTGAAGGATGGTTATGAATTTGATAGGCAGAAGGCACATTCCAATCAGAAGGAATGAAAAAAACAAATTAGGGCCAAATTATGGAAGACCTTGATTTAAAAGCTAGATTACATAATGAGACAAGTCAAAATTATCGAGCCACATTGAAGTTTTTTTAAAGTTGAAGTTCTGAAGTTCTGACAGGCTCAGACCTGTGGTTTAGGACAATTAATCTGCCAGTGATATGGAGGATGAATTAAAAAGGAGAAGGACAAGAAGCTGAGAGAATATTGCAATTGTCCAGGTGAGAGGTAAAAGCTTCAATTAAATTGGTAGCATCAAGAGAAAAGAAGCTGCCCACATCAAAAACCATATATTCATCGTTTAATACCACATATTGATCTATATTAAATCATTATCTCTGAAGGAAATCAGAATCCAATTCTTGTAGAAAATCTCTCTAGATTTCTGGGTATATTGCTGATTCAATGTCAAGAATCTGAGCCAGCACTTCCTGCTGCCTTCTAGCAAGCTCACTGCTTTTAATTCTCCTTCCACCAGTTTCTAAAATCCTCTGTACATTCATAATTTACATATGGCAAGCAAGTAGCTCTGGAACTGAAACAGTAATAACTGCTGAAATATCTGTCGACTTAATGGGCCAAGAAACGTAAAATATCTTAAAAGGTCATGCACAAAAATATGTTTACGATACCTTAGGGGGATTAAATGGATATGTTTCTGGTATTTTTATCTCTAGTTGGTATCTTCCTCCTAAAAAAAATTAAGAAGTTACGAATATTAAATCAAATAAATTTCCATAAATACTTAAAATCATAAGTTTACATTTGACCACAAGTTGGTTTGAATAAAACAAACCTAAAAGCTCAAAAAGCAATGCTTTAAAAAAAAAAAAGGTGAGACTTATTTTGATTAAAATTTAAAGCAGACACTACCCACACCATTCAACATAGAAATCATACATATAGTGACCTATTAGCTATTATAATCAAAACCAAGATAACATGGACAAACTAAATAACCAACAAACCCCACCGCCACCCATACACACACACACACACACACACACACACACACACACACAATGAAGCCTATTGTTCTAAGTGATCTTTCTATTAGAACTGCCATTAGGTAAAGTGATTCATCTAAATTTAATCTACTTTTATTTCTCCAGCATTCTTTTTGGTAACTGCTAAATGAAGAGTAAAAATAGAAAAATTGAAAGGCAAAGGAAGAAAAGTAGTAGCTAATACTCAAATTGAACATTTTCACTTAACTTGAATTCAACTGTCAAAGATTTTAGTTAAAATGTGTGCTATGAAAAATAAACTTTAAGTGAAATGACATAATCAGCATAAAAAAAGCTGTCCAAAAGAGTGTTTACCTCAGTACCTTATAAACAGAAGACAGCCACCTCCCCACTGATTTACTATGCCCCAAGAACAAAGTTCCTCTAAACACACGACAGAAGAGAAGTAGTCATATTATATGGGATAGAGTTATCGCCTATACTTTGATTTTTATAATGTACTCCCTGTACTGACTCAGATACTGCATTAGAGGACTTCCTCTAAGGATCTCATCACTAACTTTAGGATGCTATTATCAATTACTATTCACAAACCAAGGCTCGGAAAAATATAAAACTGTACTAAAGTGAACATGAGCTCCCCAAAACCATGGGCACAGAGCTATAAAAAACAACCAAAACAGTGGTCTGTACCAAACACAAAATCTTTTCCACTACCATTATTTTGGGTCACTGAGTAAGGGAATAGGAAAGGAAAGCTGCTTTCTTCCTAACTTTTTCTAGACTATTTCTCCTTTCCCTGCTAACTTTCTGATGCTGTCCCATCAGGTGCCAAACCACTCATGAGCCAGCAGAACTCACCTATGATAGTGTATATATGATAGTATGAAGAAAAAAAAGTGGTCAAAGTAAAAGAAAAAGAATAAGATTTTAAGAAATTTCATAAATATGGAAAAAACATGCAGATTAAAAAAACTGGCAAAACTAAATTGGTCCTTAAGAGATGTTTGTAACAGACTGATCCCTTTTTTCTTATTTCAAAGATCCTATTATCATTTCATTAAATTCATCTCCATCTTCCATACAAAGTGTATCTTCATATAATAGAATATTTAAGACAAGCCTTATTGCACCCTTGAGCTCTCAAATCATCATTTCTAATATACTGAACATATGACCAGCATATCTAATTCTACTGTATTAAAACTTCAAATTCAGGACAAAGCAATAAATATAATTATAGAGACATCATTTTAAAAGCAAAAAATTAGAAGATTATCACATCAGGGAAATACAAAAATATCCCCTATGATCTCTGTTATTCATACTACTCCTAATGCCCGGCATAAAGTAAATTGTTTCATGATTTTAGCACTGAAATTATACATGCTTGATCTCAATCACAATCAAAGTCAGGAAAATGACTCTGAAGAATGAGGAAGAAGTTCCTAAAAATGTTGTTACTATTTTTAAGAAGCAAAAGTACTACCCACAATTTTAAAAGAACAACAATGCAGCCCTTACAAAATCAAACTGGAAAAGAAATAGTTCCTGATTATGGGATTATAAAATTCAAAAGATATTTAAGAAATCATTAGCAATTTATACAATTATTCTGTAGTTTAGAATTTTATAATATTCATAAATATATAGAAACTTCCTTGCTATTCTACTTACTACAAGATGGTTTGCGATAGTTTGCTCTCACCTGACAACTCCCATATTAACACCTACCTACATCAGCCCTTCAAAAATAATACCCCTCCAAAAAAAATTACAGGAGTTAAAAAACTAAATATTTTACACATGTTAAACTTTTCATGTAGAAGGACCTATGTTTATAAACTCATGTATTTTATTTAGAATCGGAAAAGTTAAATTTTTTATTTTATCATCTTTATGATAAAAATAAAACACTTTCCAAGTTCACCTATCTTAACTACAGCCAATATGGATGGAAATATATCAATAATGCCCATCAGTTCAAAAACTAATAATCTCATTTGAAGCACTAAGCTAAATCAGTGCTCATTTTTCATTTTTTCCTTGCCTTACACCTTAGTTTTTCAAAGATATATATTTCCAAACTCTACAATAAGAAAAAGCATGGTAATTTATAACTTAGTCACCTTAGAGCTAAAAATGTATCCAAATAAAAAAGATGTAATTGAGATAATGGATACAATATTTGTTCTTGTAAATGAAATTAGGACCTGCCCCTACTACAATATCAATAAGTTAAAAAGGACATATTTCAATCATCTGCCTTTGAGCAAATATATGTCTAATCTATATCAATTATAACCCAAGGCAGCTACAGATTTTATTTATTTAAGTATTACAGATTGCCAGTGAAGTTGTGTCTAGTAAGAAGGATATCACATCTAACGGCGTATTCCCCATGATGATGCATGGTATTGAGAACTTATCATGAATTCTACAGTAGACATTTGTAAGTTATAATTGGTAACAGTTAAAAAGGAAATCTTAAGAGACCTCCAAACTGCCAAGTATTATTCTATAATATTAGCTTTCCTGAAATACTAGTTTTTTTAAGCACAATTACATCATACTCTATAAAAATGTTATAATTACTATAATATTCATAATAGGTATGAATATATACATTCTCAATCCTTGATAATCTGAGTTCAATCTAACAAACATTTTCTGGGCAATTTATAGATAATTAAAGCATTGTGCTGTAGATCTGAGTGGAATATGATAAAAAATAAGTTCCAAAACAATAATTTTTTTAAAAAATCATGTGAATGGTTTTTAAAACGTTTTTGTTTTCCACTACAATCATTCTTATGCCTCAAAGTAGTATGGAATTGACCCTGTGTTCCTGAAGATTAATTCAACCTCTGGCAGGTCCTATTAAGTTACAAAAAGTTCTACTAAGAAAGAAACAGCACAGTCTAAACTGAGGACATGTTGAAAGGATGCAGCACGGTAGCCTGGAAAAAGCATTAGATCTGCAATATGTTAGGCCTATTTCCTCGTTTGTAAAACTTGGGGATTAGAATAGACGATCAGTAAGGTCTCTGCTAGCTCCAAATTCTATGATTCTGCAAGCAGCTTAGTTACAAAATGATCCCTAAATGAATGCCCAAGTGAAGACTTTTACCCATAGCACCTCATCACACTATCTGTTATGGTATAAATGTTTGTTGTCTGTTTGGGAGTACCCAAACCAGTGCAATCTTTTGAAGCACTAAAGAAAATTTGTCAATTAAATTTGAATGCGGTTGCCTAATGTTACAGAAAGAATCCTTAACATTTTATCTTCATCATTAAAATCTTTTACTATTGGGGCAGCTAGGTGGTGCAGTGGATAGAGCTCCGGCCTTGGAGTCAGGAGGACCTGAGTTCAAATGCGACATCAGACTTGATACTTATTAGCTGTGTGACCCTGAGCAGGTCACTTAACCCCCACTGCCTCACAAAAAAAAAAACCTTTTACTATCAAAGTCTAAATATAATGACCCTATATTCAACACTTCAAGTGCTAAATAAACAGCAGACAAATTAACTAAAAGGACCACTTTGATTACAGAGTTCTACCTTCTCTCTTCAAACTTCTCATTCATAACTTCTCTGTAGCACAGAAAAATAAAATGTTTCATTTTCAACAGACTTCTCTTCCAGATTATAAACTATGTGCATAAAAAAAGATTGCTAAATGTCAAAAATGGTTTAAATGAAAATGATGTAAATAAAATTGAAAGCAAGACACATCACAGATGCCAAGTGAATAATAAGGATGTCTATACTTTATGAGATAGGGATTTGTATATATCTTATACAATCATCTGTAAAATATAACTATAGCTCTGCTAAATCTTGCTCACATAAACAGAAAAAATATAACTGCTAAATCTTATTTACTTAAATATAAAAAATATACCTAGGTTCAAAGAGAAGAAAAAAAATCTAGTCTAGATAAATAGCATTCAAATAAAAATGTCAAATTACATTATGTAAAACAATTAAATTACTATCAACTTAAGTAAACAAAAGCTAACAGTGAAAAAAAAATTTTTAAATCAATGTGATCTATAGCTTTATCATGACAAACCCTACTTTACAAAATATTTTACACAAAAATATACTACTTGCCTTCATATGGTGTGTCTGGAGGTCCCGCTATTTCTCCTCTTAATTCTGTAAAGTTTTCATCTACAAGATCTACTTTAATTTGATTTTTGCTCGTCTTAAAAATAAACAGAAAAAAAATTAGTTAAGTAAGCAACAAATAAACATCTATTTTTTTAAATGCCACAGTTTTTATTCTTTAAAGCATTTTCTACAATTGTTTAAAAAACTTTCTGCAAATTAAAATTCTCAGTGAAGTGTTACAACCCTTTTCCAAAGTATAAATTTTATGCAAGTAAAAAGTGATTTAATTTCTTAGTACCTTTAAGCAGTGGAGTTAAGGTGAGTGACAGAAGAGCTTAGCCCATCATCACTGGGAAGGGGAGGGTAGGTCTAAGTGTTCAAATGAAGCTAAGAATATCATCCCACAGAAAAAGGAGGATGAAGAGGGGAAACAGGCAGTCAGACAGTCTAACTTAGAAGTGGAAAGGAAGAAAGAACACAATGAACGGTTGTGGAGGAGCAGCTTCCACTTAACCGAGGCTCCTGCTGGGCCCACTTGAAAGGATACTTAACCATATAAAAAGGTCACGTTATTTTTTTTTCCACATTTTTTCTTAAAATAGTAGGAGGAAAATGGGTGGAACTATCTCAAGGAAAGAATTCCTAATCAAACAATCGAACAGAAGTGATCACAAAAGACAATTTCAAGTTTATGAAATTGCAAAATCATTTGCACAAACAAAATGAATGCAGCTAGGAGAAGATAAAATTGTGGACTAAGGAAAAAAATCCTTGCATCAAATATCTATGCTATAAGGATCTGACATACAAGATATACCTGAAGTAACACAAATAGACAAGGAGCACAATGGATAAGGGGTCAGAAGACCACAACAAAGACTACTCAAAAGGAGAAATGTAAATTATCAAGAACCATATGAAAGACTACTCCCAAGTCACTAAGAGAAACACATAAAAACAATTCTGAGGTTTCAGCTCACACAAGCACTGGACACTTTATAGCCATATATAGAATCCTAGGCAAGTCACTTAACCTGTCTAAGGCTGTTTCCTTGTATATAGAATGAAGGTCAACACCTTCATTAGATGGCTTAGATGGCTTCTGATCTTCCTAATCTGGTAAACTCAAAACTTCCCACTATTTCAGCAAAAACACCCTTCATTTGACATACTGTCTCCCTTAAACTACTGTACACTGACTATTCTCCCTTTCACTACAGGAAAAAACTTAGTAAAAATAACTATATGCCTTTTCTTGTCTCTCTTTCCTCTTCTCACTCATTTCTTAACACCTTTTATAATTTGGCTTGCTACCTCACTCAACCAAAATACCAATGATCTGAACGTGACCAAATCTGATGGCCCCTTCTCAGTCTTTATTCTTCTTGACCTCAATGAAGCACTTGACACTAATGACCTGGATGCACTCTCCTCTACAGGTTTTCATGGCAATGCTGTCTCATTTCATCTCCCACAAGTTGGGATGGCCCTTTTCATTCTTCTTGCTCTATCATCATCTATCATCCTGCTCCCCTAGGGTGCACACCAAAGGTCCTTGTCTTTTCTCTCTACACTCTCTCTTGTTGATCTCCTAAAATAGCTAGCATTTGTATAATATGTTAAAGTTGACAAAGCTTTTTACAAATATCTCATTTTACCCTTGCAATAACCTTGGGAGATAGGTACTGCTATTATCGCCATTCTACATAATGAGGAAACTGAGGCAAATAGAAGTTAAATGACTAATCCAGGGTCAAACAGCTCATTAGTTCCTTACTCTATGTCCAGAGCTCTATCTATTATGCTACCTAGCCACCTTAATATGAGTCCATTCATTCATTATCTTATGTAGGTTTCTCCTAGATGAATATAGTCAGCCCTAGTGTAGGTTCCAAATCTTCATCTACTATTGCCAATTGGACATTTACAAACAGATATGCCATAAACAACTCAAATTCAATACATTCAAAAAAGAACTCATCTGTCAAACAAAACTTACCCCCTCTTCCTACCACACAAAGCACCACTGTCCTTCTAGTAACCCAGATTCACAACTTCAGAGAGGATCTTGACTCTTCAATCTTACCAATTCTACTTTGACATCTCTTGCACCCCCCCCACCAATTCAAGATCTAATCACTTCATATCTAGACCACAGCAAAAGCCTTCTAATTTTTCTTCTTATCTCAAGTCTCTCCTCTATCCAATCCACCCTCCAATTATTTCTAAAGCACAGGTCTGACCATGTTACTTTCCTGCTCAAAAAGCTCCAGTGGCTCCCTATTGACTGTAGGATAAAATAGAAATTTCTGTAATTCAAATTCCTTTACAACTATTTCTGACCTTCATTTCTGGACTTATTCTGCATTACTCCACTTCATCTACTCTAAATGCTCCAGTCATACTGATCAGCTTGCTATTCTACATACGTAACACCCTATCTCTCGGTCCCCACATCTTTGCCAAGGCAATTCCCTCAAGACTGAAACACTCACTCCTAATTTCTGCTCTTAAGAATTAATTGCCTACTCACATAAATCATCGGCATTTCTATATAGTAACAACAAAGCCCAACAGCAAGAGACAGAAAGAGAAATCCCATTTAAACTTACTGTAGACATTACAAAATATTTAGGAGTCTACCTCCCAAAACAAACCCAGGAACTATATGAACACAATTACAAAACACTTTTCACACAAATAAAGTCAGATCTAAATAATTGGAAAAACATCAGTTGCTCATGGGTAGGGTGAGTTAATATAATAAAAATGACAATTCTGTCTAAGCTAATTTACTTATTCAGTGACATACCAATCAAACCACCAAAAAATTATTTTATAGAGTTAGAAAAAAATAATAATAAGATTCATTTGGAAGAACAAAAGGTCCAGAATATTAAGGGAACTAATGAAAAGAACTGCAGAGAAAGTGGCCTAGCCATTCTTAAATTGTATTATAAAGCAACAATCAAAACTGCTTGATTCTGGCTAAGAAATAAGAGTGGTGGATCAGTGGAACAGGTTAAGTATGCAAGACACAGTAGTCAATGACAATAGTAATCTATTATTTGATAAACCTAAAGACCCCAGCTTCTGGGATAAAAACCCACTCTGACAAAAACTGCTGGGAAAACTGGAAAAAAGTATGGTAGAAACTAGGCATAGATCAAAATCTCACAACATATACCAAAATAAAGTCAAAATAGGTTCATGATTTAGATATAAAGGCTGATGCTGTAAGCAAACTGGGAGAGCAAGGAATAGTTTACCTATTAGATTTATGGAGAACAGAAGAATTCATGACCAAATAGATGGAGATATTACGAAAAGCAAAATGGATAACTTTGATTACAACTGAAATTGTTTTTGCACAAATAAAGCCAACGCAACCAAGATTGGAAGGCAAGTAGAGAACTGGGAAAGAATTTTTACAATCAGTCTCTCTGATAAGACCCTCATTTCTAAAATATATAGAGAAATAAGTCACATTTATAAGAATACAAGTCATTCCCCAATTGATAAATGATCAAAGGATATGAACAGGCAGTTCTCAGAGGAAGAAAGTAAAGCCATCTATAGTCATATGAAAAAATGCTCTAAATCACTACTGATTAGAGAAATGCAAATCAAAACAACTCTGAGGTACCACATCACACCTATGAGATTGGCCGAGATGACAAAACAAGAAAATGATAAATGCTGGAGAAGATGTGGGAAAATTGTAACACTAACGTATTGTTGGTGGAGTTGTGACATGATCCAACCATTTTAGAGAGCAATTTGGAACCATGCCCAAAGGGCTATAAAAATGTGCGTACCCTTTAACCCAGCAACACCACTTCTAGGACTGTATCCCAAAGACATCATAAAAATGGGAAAAAGACCCATATGTACAAAAATATTTATAGCAGTTCTTTCTGTGATGGCAAAGGATAGAAATTGAGGGAATGCCCATCAATTGGGGAATGGTTGAACAAGTTGTGGTATATGAATGTAACGGAATACTATTGTGCTATAAGAAATGATGAGCAGGCAGACTTCAGAAAAACCTAGAAAGACTTGTATGGTCTGATGCTGAGTGAAGTGAGCAGAGCCAGAACAACATTGTACACAATAACAGCCCAAGTTGTGCGATGACTGATATTGATAAATTTAACCCTTCCCAGCAATACAAGGATCTAAGACATCTCCAAAGACCTCATGATGGAAAATGCTATTCACATCCAGAGAAAGAATTGTGGAGTTTGAATGCAGATTCAAGTATATTATTTGCTGTTTTTTTTTCTTCTGTTTAGTTTTGTTTCCTCTTTCTAGCAGTTCCTCCTATTGGTTCTAATTCTTACTTACAACATCACTAATGTGAAAATATGTTTAATAGGAATGTATATGTATAACCTATATCACACTGCATGATGTCTTGAGGAGGGTGGTGTGGAGGGAGGGGGAGAAAAATTTTAAACTTAAAAGCATATGGAAGTGATTGTTGATGAATCAAAATAAATTAATTAAAAAAAAAAAAGAATTGCCTAGCGGGGCAGCTAGGTGGCACAGTGGATAGAGCACCGACCCTAAAGTCTGGAGGACCTGAGTTCAAATCCGGCTTCAGACCAACCACTTGACACTTACTAGTTGTGTGACCCTGGACAAGTCACTTAACCCCAACTGCAAAAAAAAAAAAATTTGCCTAGTAACTAGACCCTAGCTCCACCCTCTAAAAGGATCAATGCCTTTTCTGATTCTCTCCCCCAAATGACAGGGCTTTCCTCCTAAAAAAAAAAAAAAATTTACTTTGTATTTATTACTTTTATATCTATTGTTTTCCCTGAGCTGCTCAAGGGTAGGGACCACTTTTAAGCTTTTGTCTTCATAACTCCCCCACCTAGCACAGTGCAGGGTACACATTAAGATGAACATTCATGGAATGATGATCCTTTCTCCTTTTCCATTTATTTTTTCCCAGGTACCCTTTTCAAAATCATTATAACACACAGCATTTAAGATGCAGAATGAAAAAGGAAGCACTTATTAGGTACCACAAAAGTAAACATCTATGTTACTCAAAAAGTTACAAGAGGAAGTCAAAAGATAAAGTGAGGGGGAGTCAAAGATAATAGCTGATTACATATTGACTTATATTATCCAAGATGGAAATATCTGCAGCTGTTGCTAAGTCTCCTAAAACTTGCAAGTATATTAAGGGTAGTGATTTATACCTAAAAATAATAATTTTCAAAAGTCCTACAAAGTTTAATGTTGAATAGTTTCCTCTAAAAATAGTATAACAGTAAATAACAACACTATAATGATAATGATATATTCCAGTTAGCTTCAGCTAGTTCCTACATTTTACTGATAGAGATTGTAAATGCTGGCTTGTAAAATGTTGGGTGCCAGTTTTAATGTGGGTGAGAGTGCAAAAAGAAATCAAGAATCAGAGTGTGAGAGCCAAAGGGAACCCATCCCACTGACAATAAATCATGCATTGTAGGGAAATATCACAATGCAGATGTTCTTTAGAGAATAACTTATAAAAACAGGAACCAGATAAATAATCTACAAATATTTATTAACTGACTATGTGCCACCCTTTGTACTAACCACTAATGTGCAGATACAAAGAAGTGGTTGTAATCAGATTAACAAAATACCACTATGGTGGTAGACCACCATTAACAAAGAACTTTCTGCACAACAAAGCTATTCCCCTTCTATATGAATAGTTTCGTTGATCAGTAGTTTGCAAAATAGGCAGAGAGAGAAAGAGCTTGATAGTTGATCCCCTGTACACATTAGCTATTTTTTTCATCATGAAAGCAATTCTCACTTGGAGAGTTTCATACACCCTCATTTCATACACCCCAATCATCCTTCACTCCAAGACAAAATAAACAGAATCCAAAACCAAGATCTAGTTACTGCTGAGACAGAAATGGAATTGGAAGTATGCATACATGAAACCTCTCTCTCTCCAATCAATTCAGAACATTTATATGAATGGTAAAGTGAAGCACGATTTCTCCACTAGCTATGTCCAGAAATAAACGGCATATTCTGCATTTTAAGTACATCACTTCCCAGGAAATGACTAGCGTGCCTCATCTTAGGTCTTCTAGAATCATGGTTTGTTATTGCAGAGTGACTTTTAGCAACATATTCATTATAACAAAACTCTACAATAAAACAATGAAGATACCCAAACGAATTTGTTAAAATTGAACTTTGGGAATAATAGACTTTATATAGATCATCCCTTTCATCATTTCCAAACACAAAATAAACAGGAAACCTAGTAAAACATTTAAAGTCTAATGTGGACCTGTTAGCCTTGATAGCCTCAGTCTTTCAATTACAATTTTTTCTTTACTAATACAAATTTTGTAGTTCAAATTTTTCTTTATCATGGTGATACTAATCAGTTAAATAATTAAGTCCCTAGTAAGAGGAATGAGATAGGCAACAAGGACAAAATAGGATGATGAAGCTGGAAAGAGAAAATGAAGTGACAAAAGAAATAAAAGGTCCTATCATTCATCATGACAGTCAAGCCATTCCTCAAATATCCTGACTCTTCTCTTTTAATCATCCTTCCTTCTCTTTATTCCCCTGACTCTCCTCATCAGACTGAGCTCCTCAAAGCAGATAGTTATTTTTCTTTGCCTCTCTAGAGCTTCAAAGTGCCTGACACATACATAGGAGATTGATAAATGCTAAATGATATTTTCTTAACTGTGTACATTTTGTTTCTTCTCAATAAAATGAAAACTCATTGAGGGTAGGGACTGCTTCATTATTTGTTTTTGCACAAAGTGCTTAATAAAAGTGAATTACTATTACTGCAAATGTAAGCTCCATGAAAGCAGAGATTACTTTATTTTTTTCACTTTGTGTTTTTAGCGATACTTGGCACAGAGTAAGTACTAAGTGCTTGTTGATTAAGAGAATCCTAAAGCATAGTCAATTGAGTATGCCATTCCCCTGATCAATTAACTCTGGCCTCCACTGGCTCTTCATTGCCCCTAGGAAAGGGGTTCTCAACCTTTTTGGGGTCACTTTTTCAGTATAGTGAAGCCTAGGGATGTTTTTAAATAATGTTTTTAAATTCATAAATACAAAGGACTAAAGAGGAAACCAATTATATTAAATGTAGCTTACTTTTTTTAAAAAATTTAAGTTCATAGAACCCAGGTTAAGAAATCCTGCTCTAGGATAAATACAAACTCCTGTATTTGACATTTAAAGTCCTTCACAATTTGCTTCCCAAAATCTTTCCAGGCTTATTTTATCTATTACTTTGCTTCACACACTCTCTAGTCCAGACAAACTGGCCTTGTAGTTCTTCATACAAGCCAAAAATATACTACCTCCTCATCTCCACATCCTAGCATCATCTTAGCTTTCTTCAAAGCCCAGTTCTAACCTGCCTTTCCTGATCCCTCCTTATAAACAGTCTTTCACATACCTGTTCCACCTACAACCTCCTCCCTTTCCACCCAAAATTACTTTGTATTTACTTAAATGTACACATAGTCTTTCCATCCAGCCTAAGTTCTTAGAGGGAGAGGCTCTTTCATTTTTGTTAAATAATAAATGGTTACTGACTATGAATTTTTAATATGGGACATAAAAAAATTAGGGCAAAGAAGCTAAGATTACAACCAAGAATCACCTATCCAGCAAAACTGAATATAATTCAAGGGAAAAAAAAGTACATTCAATTAAATAGAACTTTCAAGCCTTCATTCTTGATGAAAAAACCAGAGCTGAATAGAAAATCTGACTTTAAAATACAAGATTTAAGAGAAGCATAAAAAGATAAACAGGAAAGGGAAATCATAAGGGACCAAATAAGGTTAAACTGTTTACATTCTTACATGGGAAGATAACGCCTGTAACTCATAAGAACTTTCTCATTTTTAGGGCAGTTAGAAGGTGTATATAGATAGAGGGTATGAAGGAAGGAACATTTCAGTTGGTCTTTAAAGGATGGGCAGAAAAGGGAAAGACATGCCAGATAGACGAATTATAAATAGCACATTTATACAGTGTGTTAACAGTTTAAAACTGCACTAAGACTTTTGGGACGCCATGTATACAGTTTAAATAAGAAAGAGTCTATCTGTCTTAGCAGAACGAGAGCTTACAATCTAGTAGAGGCATATAATGTATACAGAAGCTATGATACACAACCTAAGTACATTATAGTAGAAAATGTTGTGTAAGATATAAAAGGAAAGGCTAATTACTAACCAAAAGAATTAGGAAGGCTTCTTGACTGCACCATTTGAATTAGTCTTTAGAGTAGTTCTTAATCTAGAGTCCACGAACTTGTTTCCTTAATATTTTTTAAATGTAGTTCAATATAATTAGTCTTTTAATTCTATTTCATTTCATTAAATTTTAAAATGTTATTCTGAGAGGGGGTCCATTACATTTTACCAGAGTGCCAAAAGGGTCCATGACACACACAAAAAGGTTAGGAACCCTTGCCTTAGAGTATAAATGATGATTCAATAGGGAGAGGGAAAGATAAAAGGCAAAGGGAATATGTAAGCTGTAGCATAAAGCAATTCGTATTTGAAGGGTAAGAAAACATTCCAGTTTTGTTAGAATACAGAATAGAGGAAGAGAGTAGTAAGATAGGCCAAGGATATCAGGGATATAACAGACTACAAAGGGTCTACTAAAATATCAGGCAGGAGTCTGTAAAGCACTGAAGACTTATGAGAAGAGAAGGCAAGAAGGAGTAAAGGGCTATCAAGTTGGTTTCTAGAGTAAGCAAGGAGTACTATACAAGTAAAGGCTGGGTTTTCTTGGAAAAATCCAGACTTAGGATGATGAGGTCCCAGACCAGAGTGCTGGAAGTGTTAGGGGAGAGTAGGGAGAATATGAGAAAGATATTTTGAAGGTAAAATTGACAATCCTTGGCAAAAGACTGGCTATGGAAGGCAGCGGGGCATGAAAAAGTGAGTAGTTGAGGATGACGTGAGTTGCAAGGCTGGGTGACCGGGGGAATGGTGTTTTCTACATTAATAGGAAAATCAGGAAGAGGTTAGCAAAGATAATGAGGGAGCAAAGAACTAGAAATAAAGTAATGGAATTAACAGAAAAGGATGAGGATATTTGGGAAAAAAAACCTGGCCCATATTATTATTGGAAAAAAAGGGTAAACAAAAAAATAAATACCAATCTATAAACATATTTTCATATTCATACAGAATTTGAGAATAACCTATACCCAAAGAGGTTAACTTTGATGAAAGTAGAAGAGAAAAGCTCTCCCAAATGATATTCCACACCAGACCATACCTTTACAAATGCACAACAAACAGGTATCGAAAATACAAGGCCCCTCTGTGCTTGTTTTTTGCTTGCTATTAAATGAATCTGGTTGAATAAATGCTACCAAAAAGGCCGTCTGTCAACACAGTGTCTCCCACATGTAAGTCAACATCATAAGACTTTGCAAGATGCAGCAACAGAAAGATCTTAAGCAAGGTTTAAGTAGGGAAAAGTAAGCATGTAAAAGATGTCTACTCTTGTCACAGATTATCTCCAGCACACGATCCAAAGGAGAGATTCTCTATAGATGAGTTTCTCCAAATGCTCTTGTTTTAATCCAGCCTCAGACACTTAACCAGTTGTGTGACCCTGGGCAAATCACAACCTGTTTGCCTCAGTTTCCTCAACTTTAACATGAGGATATTATAATAATAGCACCTACCATCCAGGGCTGTTCTTTTTTCTTTTTTTTTTTTTAATCCAGGGTTGTTCTAAGGACCAAATGAGGTAATATGTGAGAAGAACTTAGCACGATAACTGGCACAAAGTAGGTGCTTAATACTTGCTCCCATCTCTCTTCCTCCTGTAATATTCAGTTGTATAAGTAGCCAATTGTTCTGGTCCATTTGTATATATATCTTAGTCAGACACAGCAAACAGACAATGGACTGGCCCAAGAAATGAATGACAATGACAGTAGACTAGACTGTATTTGGGAAGGACCAACAAAACACTCTTCAGAGACATGAAGACAGACCTAAATTAAGAGATTAATTGTTCACATATGGAACATGCTAATGTAATAAAAATGATAATTCTACCTAAATTAATTTACTTATTCAATGCCACATCAAATTATCAAAGGATTATTTTATAGATCAAGAAAAAACACAACAAAATTCATCTGAAAGAATAAAAAGGTAAAGATTCACAAAGGAAATAATGAAAAAAAATGAGGAGGCCTAGCAGCACCAGATCTCAAACTACACTACAAAGCCGTAATCATCAAAACAATTTGGCACGGGTTAAAAAAATGAAAAAGATGATAATGGAATCAATTAGGTACACAACAAAGAGAAGCAAATAAACCCAAAGACTCCAACTATTGAGGTAAGAAAGGATTCACTTCAACAAAATCTGGTGAGAAAACTAAAAAGTTGCCTGGTAGAAATTATGCTTAGAACAAGATGTCAAGCCACAACATAATAACATCCCATTGGTTACATAGTAATAATCATAAAATAAATTTAAGGGATAAAAAAACAAAATACCTTTCCCATCAATGAAGAGGAGACAGGTTCATAATTAGACAAGGGATAGAGGGGATTGATTACAGAAGATAAAATGGATAAATTTGATGAAATAAAATTGAAAAGAATTTTGCAGAAACACAACCAACATGGTTAAGATTAAAAAGGAAAGTGTTAATGGGTTTTAAAAAAATCTTTGCAACAAAGTTTCTGATAAAGTTCTGCTATCCCAGATATATAAGGAACTTATTTAAATATTAGGGAGTCCCAAAAGTCTATAAGCTAAATACAATATCCTGCACAGCTACAGTAACACTTTTAAGATACTCTGTTTATAAGAACAGTCATTCCCCAATAGACATAATGTTAAAGGATCTGAACAAGTAGTTCTCAATTAAGAAAACCCAAGCCATCAACAGCCATATGAAAAAATGTTCCAAATCATTAATTATTAGAAAAACAAAAACTAAAGAAACTAAGTTTCCACCCCATGCCCATCTGACTGGCAAAGATGACCAAAAAAAGGAAAATGGCCATAGATGGAGCTAGGGGAAGACAGGAACAATGGTGTACTGTTGGTATAATTGTGAACGGTCTAGCCATTCTGGAAAATGAAATTATGCCTCAAAAAATTACTGAAATATGCATATTCTTGGATTGAGCAATACCATTATTGAGTTTATAACTCCAAGAAATCAAAGAAAGAGGGGGGGAAAATTCAAGTGCAAAAATATTTAAAGTAGCTTTTTATGTTATAGCAAAGAACTAGAAACAAAGGAGACGTTCCTCAACTATGGCATGCTTGAACAAATTATGGCATATAGAGAGTAACAGAATATTTTTGTGCTGGATAAGAAATAATGAAAACTATGGTTTCAGAGAAACTTGGGGAAACTGATATGAACTGATACAGAATCAAGTGAGCAATTACACCCTCAACTATAATGTAATAAGACAATGTATAATGTATAAGGCAACTTTTAAAGACTTAAGAACACTGATCAATCCAATGCCCAACTGTCATAACTACAAGAGGACTGATGAGGAAGCATGCTACTCACCTCCTGACACAGAGGTTACAGACTAAAGGTAAAGAACTATAAATCCCTTTTCAGATATGGATAAAATATGGATATGTTTTACTCCACTATGATGATTTGATAAAAGAAAGAGTAGCCAGCAATGGGGTCCCCCCCCCCAAAAAAAAGGAAGGAGAAAGAAGAGGAAGAGGTTACTGAAGCATTTTTTTAAATCTACAGGAGGGGAGGCAGGTAGGTGGTATAGTGGATAGAGCACGAGCCCTAAAATCAAGAGTACCTGAGTTCAAATTGGGCCTCAGATCAAACACTTGACACTTACTAGCTGTGTGACCCTGGACAAGTCACTTAATCCCAACTGCCCCCCCAAACAAATACACAGGGGAAACAAAAAGGAGTACAGACAAATAACTGCTTTGAAATAACTTGTTGATTCTTTAAGGGATGGCTCCCTGGGAAATAGGGGAAGGGATGCAGGGGAAATTTAGAGTATGTAAAAACAAAAGATATCAATGAAAAACTTTTTAAAAAGAGAATAAAAGGTTGAATTATATACTTAAAAAAAATGCAAGCTGCACAGAATAGGGATGTATCTTCACACACAATCCTCTAACTTTGTATATAGAAATGTTGTCTTTTGGTATTAAATTCAGAATAATTTTGTTGTTTAAAGTGCACATTATATAAAAATGCATGTTCAGAAGGAAACAGACAATTGGGAGAGCTTTGAAACTAATGTTATATTAAAAAATTTTTAAACTAAGCTATATGCAGTGAAATTTGAGATTTCATGTACAATCCTTCTTCTGTCGTTTACAAAAAGTCATAGTTCCCTAGTGTTTGTCAAGTTAAGAATAATGAAAAATTTAAGAATGTGGTTTTTTTTTTAAGTCTACACCAAAGGTGGGGAACCTGAGTCCTTGAGGCCACATGTGTCCTTCTAGGTGCTTGAGTGTGGGGTTTTGAATTGAGTCCAAGTTTTACAGAACAAATCCTTTTATTAAGGGGATTTGTTCTATGAAGCTTGGATTCAGTCAAAGGGCCACCTGTGGCCTTGAGCCTGCAGGTTCCCCACCCCTGTTCTACACTACATGCCAGTTGCTCTGCTACTAAGCACTCAGGATGTAAAGACAAAAGCAGAACAATCCCTGCCCTCAAAGAGCCAACACATACATAAATTAAGTATAAACACATACAAGGTAAAACATATACACGGTAAATTTGTAATGACACTAAGGGGAGAAAGGGTCAAGAAAAGTTTCATGTAGAAAGCCTTTGATTTAGTTTTTACTGAAACTGATGGAGGTACAGGTGAAGAAGTTGTTCATTTCTGGGCATGCAGAACAACTAAGGTGAAGGGATTGGCTTGGATGGACTGTCAACTAAGAAAAACAACTTGGCAGGACTGTACGATGTAGGAAGGGGAAGATTATACAAGAAATAAGGTTGAAAAGGTAAATCGGGGCTGGGTTGTGATGAGCACTCCAAATGCCAAATACAAGGAGTATATTTGATATTATTTATAGATTATTAATAGGAAGCCACTGGAGTTTATTAAATAGGGGAATGAAATATGATTACACCTGTACTTTATGAAAATTACTTTGACAGTTTGTGTGTAGGATGGATTAGAGGACGAGATACTTGAGGCAGGGAGATCAATTATAAGGCTATTTCAATAGTCCAAGCAAGTGATAAGGACTTGAGATAACTATGGGTGGGGTCCATGTTAGTAAAGAGAAAAATCTTTTGCGCAGGCTTCAGATACAGGCTTGATAACTGAGATATATAAAGAGCTGATTTAAATACAACGTGTCCCAGAAGATTGCATGATGCATAATACTAAACAGCATTGAGACTTTTGGGATACCCTGTATATAAGAATGACAGCCATTCCCAAAAATAAGTTGTTTAGGCAGAAACTATGAAGTCTGGAAAATGACTTTGACATTTGAGGTGAAAGAGAGTGAGTATAATGCCAAGGGTTGGCATCCTACACAGAAAGAGAAATTCAGGAAAGCTAAGATTGGGGAGAAAGAAAATTATTTCTGTTTTTAACATACCAATCAGTCAACAAGCATTTCATTAAGCATTTAATATTTTTCAGGCATAATACCAAGTGCTAGGGATACAAATCTAAGCACAAAGAGGGTCCCTACCTCCAAAAAGCTTTCATTCTAATGGGGGAAGCAGGGAGAACAACACAAAAGAGAGCTTCTTACCGATGGGAGAAGGGGGCCACAGGGCGGGAGTCATGTTCCAGGGTGAGAAGGCCATTGACTCATAGTTGTGAAGCATGCAGTCAGAAACAGAGCCAGGACAGACGGAATTTTAAGTCTATGAAAACCAATTTGAACTGTTGAATAGGAAGCTGAGGAGAGAGCTCAGGAGAAAAAAGCTGGGTATATAATACATAAACTGGAAACAGTTTATATAGAGATGGTAAACAAGAGGGAAAGGGAGCTGACTGAGGTCACCAAGTAAGAAAGTATCATGGGAGAATGAAAAAGTACAGGGCCATAGCTTTTGGGAACACCCATAGTCAGAAGTGTGATATGGAAAATAAGCCAGCAAAGTAGAATAAGAATGAGCAGGCATTTAGGTAGGAAGAGAACCAATCAAACAAGAATAGTGTTATAGGTGCAGCTAGGTGGATAGTGGATAGAGTAGCAGCCTTGAAGTCAGGAGGACCTGAGTTCAAATCTGGCCTCAGACCAAACACTTGACACTTACTAGCTGAGTGACCCTGGGCAAGTCACTTAACCCCAATTGCCTTTAAAAAAAAAAAAGGAATAGTGTTATGAAAATTCAAAGAGGAAAGAGTACCCAAGAGGAGGTGACCAACAGTTCCAAATGCTGGGAATATCATGCAGAATGAAGACTGAAAAAAGGCTATCAATTTTGGCCATTAAGAGACCACTGATAACTTTGGAAAGACTAACTTCAATTGAATGAGAAATCAAAAGTCAAACCAAAAAGAGCTGAGAAACATATGAGAGAAGAGAAAAGGCAGTGGAAGAATGATTGTAAACATTTTTTCCTAGGGAGTTTAGCTGTCAAGGGGAACACAGGCATACAACTTGAGGGAGTAGTACAATCTAGTCAGAGTTCATTTGCTATGAAAGAGACTTGGGTATGTTTATAGGCGTCAGGAAATGAGCCAGTGGATAAAGCAATACTGAAGATTAGAAAGATGGGATGATTTCAAGCACAATCATGGAAGAGAATTACATGGGTTCAAGGGAGGTAAAGGGTTATCGTTGGCAAGAACAAAGGTAACGTTACCTCTTCAGAAACTAGAAAAGGAGGGGATGAATTCTAGGGGTTTTGAAAGGCACAGAACAGGAAAAGAAGTAGGTTCCCAAAGAAGAGCTTTTATTTTTTCATTTAAATATAAATCTAAATGCAGCTGAAGGGTGGGACTGGGGAGAGGGGAGCCGTAGAATGCTTTGGAGGGATTGAGAAGACAAGGCCATTAAGAGAGCAAGGCATAACCCAGAGATGGCATGTACTCAAATGGAACTGACACTATAGCGAAACCTAGAGGGGCCCCTATCACAATGGACAGACTCAGAAGATTTATAGGAGGACAAGGAAAAGAGATGCATGGTATAAAAAAAGTAGGTGGGTTGCAATCTATACCACCGACATTACAATCACCTAAGTACCAAAGTAATTGTTATATAAAATAGTAACTATAATCAGCTCAAAAATCAAAGTCCCTGGTTTGAGTTAAATTTATTAATTTGTCTTCCTCTAAAGGTCATTGATTATGTGGTCCTTTCCTTCCCTCTTTTTGCCCTAAATTTCTCTTACATTAAGCTTTAGGCTCTTTTCTGTAATAAATATATCCTTATAATTCGATTGCTTTCATTTCTCATTCTCATCACATATACATTCAATATTTCATCATCTACTACCGAAGTCTACTATCATTCAATGTACTATCTTCTCTCCCTTTTTCATACTGATCTTCAAAAGGCTCATATTTTCTGATTTTCTCTAAATGGCCTTACACTTGGGAAATAACAAACTTTAGCACCCAGCATAGTGACTGGAATAGCAGGTCCTTAATAAATAGTTGTTGACTGATTCTATTCGAAGTGAACACTTATTCAAATCTTAGACTATGTGTTACATCCAATATGTAAGTTTACCTGATATGGGGAAGGTTTTTCCTTAAGAACATGTATTCTTACCATTAGTCTGTTTATACACACACACACAAAAGAAATATTTGTAGAATCATCCAAGTTGATCATCTGTTACTTCCTGAGCTATTCAAGATTGATGCACAAATTAATTCAGCGATCAGTAATGGAAGTGGGATGCTGTTGGATACCAAGGATTCCATAATATAGATCCACAGAATATGGATCACTTACTATTTTAGTTATGTCTCCAGCTCCCTCTGAATTTTTCTATAGGTTTTGAACATGAACTCTTCCCTGTGCACCCTCAGTAGATCTTTACCTGAGATTGGAAAATAATGTCCTATGGTACATACCTTTTTTGTTTTCTATTTCTATAATGCTATAAAAATTAATCAAATTCCTAGAACCAAACAATTTGTTACCAAGTTTACCGCAATTTACAACCAAATTCTCATAATAGCTGTTATTTCCTTATAAATTATATTATATGTAATTATTATATATTTTCTATATTAATACTTATATCATATATTATAATTATATATTATATAAATTATAAAGTTACTTATAAATTCAGATGAAAAAGAATGACCTCCTCCACCCCATTCTTTGGAGTCATGCAGAACATGCTTAACCCTACTTCAACTTTTCTTTTAAAGAAAACATTAGAGTGTTTTTTATACATCCTACACACGCTTCCCCACTACAGCTAGTTCAATGAAGACTAACCTGAAATTGATTCAGAACACTTTAGTCACAGTGGAATTCCAAATGCCAATTACTGGCTCCAAGTGAAGGAAAGAATATTTTTCCTACATAGCCTTAGGGAAATTTTGCCAGGTCTAAAGGCCTTAAAAATAGGAATAATTTATTTCTAAGCTAATTTGCAGAGGTGCATCTGTTATGAGATATCAATTTAATAATTATAGTTTTCAAAAATATTTGCAATATGTGATCTCATTTGTTCCTCACAATCACCCAGTGAGATTAAGAGCAATCTACTTTACAAATAAATACACTAATGCTCAAAGAATTTAAGTGACTTGGCCAGAGTCACAAAGCTATTACTTAACACAGGATGTAAACCCAAAACTTTTGGACTTTGAGTCCAGCCCTTTATTCACACTGCTTCTCTGAGTTTATTGTCCTTTTCCCAAAAACTATTTTTGAGTTGATGTTAAGTGATTAAAAATCCTATTTGACTAAATTCACATTTGTGTTACAAAAATTATTCTTTCCTTGGTTTGTGTTATGTTCTCATTACCAGTTGGAATAAATACTAGTTTCTTTTGTATTTTTTTCTAGCTTTTATACTGTTTCACTCTTAAGTGAAAGATATGATATAATCTAATTCTCTTTAATTTGTGATCTAAATGATAGAGTATAATAATATATTATATTATATATATAATATATAATAATAATAATAAAACAATTTTAAAAAGCTGCTTTTTATGAAACCCATGAGTTTTTCATGCTTGACAACATCTATAGGTCTGCTTTCAGAGATTTCTCTTTTCACCTATTCTATGCTAGCGATGCAGAGTGAAAACTCCTCCCACCCCAACATTAGCTGAGAAAGAGTTTGAAGGCTTAGCAGAGTTTGAACGTTTCATTCAAACTCTACTGCAGAGAGCTCAGCTCCAATAGCTGGCCACATAGCCCCAATGCCAAAGGCACACTTACCTAAAAGACTTTTACAGAGAACTCACAAAAGACAAGCAGTCACGTTGTGGTCAGAAGACAAAGCACAAGGACACTCTCAAAGTCTCTCTTAAGAACTTTAGTAACAACTGTGAGACAATGCTACAATGTTTATCTGATGACAGTAACAGTATATGTGTAGTTATTTCAATAAATGCAGTAAAAAATTTTCCTACATGAACTACTTCTGCCTCCCTTATACCACTACCATCATCCTCCCCGAATCCCCTCCCCAGACACACACATACATATATATACTCACATTTTTTAATTTTTGCTTTGAAACAGAAATTGTTGCCACCATAAAGGCTCTGAGAAAGCAATTTGCCCATTTCAGGTAAACAAAGAGTTAATCTCTAAACAACTGAGGAACTCTATTTTAAAAATAGGATAAGTGTTTACTTATAAATTATTTCTCTCCTTCACTTGCTTTGGTAGTTAGTAGCGATAGCTTTTAAGAGTGGTTGGTTAAAACAGCTAGAGAAATAAGTGCCTCCATAAAGTCAAGTAAAGGCAGCATACTTAAAGTTGAGTTAAGAGTGGCTAACTTCTCAGCCTTCTGGGGCTCTTTCACTAGGGTGAGGAAATTAAATTCTTGAAAATGGCGTTCATTTGTAAAATTTCTGGCCCTCACTCTACCTCTCCACTTTTGGAGGCAAAATATCTACAAAAAGAATCACCTGAATATGAGGTTTAATTTCTGCCTTACTATTTAAACTTGTACCATTCAAGGGCAAGTTTTCCTAAATTTCATTCAAAATTGATACTCAGCAACTGGTAACTTAATGAATTGTTAACAAGCAATAAGATACAAATAGATTTTTTTTCAAACTCTTAGAAGAAAATAGCCCTAAATTACAGATAGTATTATCAACATCAAATAACAAGTGGTAATGGGTACATAGACAACAACTCATTTCCACTCCAAAGTTTTGCTGCAATATTAATTCTACTCAGCTAAAGACCCTTAAAAATCAACCACCTCTTTTTCTACTTCCAGATCTATTTATGCATATATTTTAAAGCTCTGATCAATACAGAAAGCTTAGAAAAGGAAAAAGAAAAAAATAGGAAGGAAATAAGACAGTAACAGATATATTTAACCCAGGACACAGTCAGAGATGAGTTTTTGGACAAGTCGAAATGACCAGCAAATAATTTTCAGGTGTTGCTTTAGAATCCTAACAGAAATTCTTAACTTCATCATAACACAGGGAGTAAAAGTATGGCACCTGTTTCAACTAGGTAGCAAGAATACTCTTAATTTCCTATGTAGTCTGAAGCTTAAAACAAATTCCACAAGTCAATGACCCATAACAATAGGACAAGTTCTGAACAGGCTTTTTACATGATTGGGAGGGTGAAGAAGTAAGACAGTTTGTGGTGTTTCTATATTCCAATGAACATCTTCCCTAAGATATAAAGATAATGAACTACATTAGACATCAAGTTGTGCAGTTAGGTAGAAATCAGAGAATGTTATTTTGGCACAGATGCTGTACCAGTAAAAATATGTATAGCCCAAATTATGTGATCTGAGTTTTTCATGCTTGACAACATCTATAGGTCTGCTTTCAGAGATTTCTCTTTTCACCTATTCTATGCTAGTGATGCAGAGTGAAAACTCCTCCCACCCCAACATTAGCTGAGAAAGAGTTTGAATGCTTAGCAGAGAGCACAACTCCAACAGCTCGCCACATAGCCCCAATGCCAAAAGCACACTTACCTAAAAGACTTTTACAGAGAACTCACAAAAGACAAGCAGTCACGTTGTGGTCAGAAGACAAAGCACAAGGACACTCAAGGTCTCTCTTAAGAACTTTAATAACAACTGTGAGACAATGCTACAAGACCACCCAGCATGTTGTGTGGAAGTGAAAGTACTCCATGAGCAAAACAGAATCTCAGAACAAAGGAAACTCAAGTTGTGCAAATCCAGAGCCATCTCCTTTCCAAATGTTCTATTAGACTACTTGTGCCTGACCTGTGTCCAGAGCCTTTCAAATTCATAATGTACTGATCAGGCATAGCCCATCACACTGTACCCTGACACCAACATTGTGATGTCATTGTTCTTTGAAAATGAAGGATGAACAACCACAGCTGAGAAAGAGGTTGCCAGGACTGCAAGATAATCCTCAAAGAAGAAGAAAGAACTCAAAGTGTGACAATACAATAGATTTAGAGCCAAGATAACTCTAAATCTATTGATCTAATGATCATAAGAGATCATCCAATTCAACCTCCTCATTTTACAGATGAGAAAATTGAGGTCTAGAGAAGTGATGTGACTTTCTCAAGATTAAAAACGTAGTAAGGAGCAGACACAAGATTTAAACCCAGGTCTTCTGACTCCAAATCTATTTCTTTTACCACTGTACCCTGTGGCCTCAGCCCATAAGGTAATGTAAGGAGTTACCCAAAATAATGATGCTGACAGGAGTTATCACAAAAAAGTATCTCTTACCATCAAGTCCAACTTTAGTTTTTTGGATATTTTTCTGATGATAACTCATACTCTTCATTCGATCCAAACAACAGCTCTGTGAAACAGATATTATTACTAGCCTCATTTTTACAAATGAGGAAACTGAAGTTAAGAAAAGTTAAATGATTTGTCCACAGGCACGTATACTAGTAAAGTGTTTCAGTCAGGATTTGAACTCCATGTCTTTCTGACCCAAAGCCCAATACTCTAACCACTATGCCACCTACTGGTTACTAGTACAAATTAGAAAGAGATCTACAAGGAATAAAAAAAAAAAAAATGTTAAGACACCAGAAGTTTAGGGTCAGAATGCTTTCCAGGAACCAGGAAGAATATGAGCAAAGCCCAAGATGTATTTGGGGGACAATCAGTAATCCAGTCTAACTGAAGCACAGACTACCTAAAAGAGTAGTATGAGATAATGCTAGAAAAGTAGATTGGAGCCTGTCAATGGTGTCAAATGGAATTTTTGTCTTTGTTCAGCAGGCGATGGGAAGCTATTTAAAGTTTGAAAAATGTTGATGGTGAGAGGACATGTTTACAGGAGCAGTAAGAGGTGTGGATTTTGTGCGCAGAGGTAGAACAGATCAGGATTAGGTCCATTTGTGTCCTTATGAGATGGACATCCATGAGAGAAACATACCAAATACAACATTGCTGGTCCATGGTGCAACTTTCAAGCAAATCAACAGGCCTTACTTTTTACCATATTTACACAGCTTCACTGAACACTGTATGTGAGGCAACTAACTAAAAATGGGTTAACAACAATGGCTTGACATTGATTTTTCTTTAAAAGCATATTTTTTCACTATATTAAACAGTATGGTCACATTTCTTTCAGGCAGAGTTCTATCTTCTGGTTTAAAATAAAAAGAAAAACATTACCAGAAAAGCAAATTTAATAAGTTTTCAAAACTAAAACATCTGGGCTAGTGTCTGTTTTTATTTAAGGCAAGTGGACAATGAAAAGTGTGAAAATATCTATGTGAGTCCCTTAGTTGTGAGTTTATTTGGGTTCCTACTGTTAATACCCTCACTGATCTTCCAAAGACAGTGTAATAAATATTCTAAAAACAAAATCCAACAACTAGCTTCAAGAGAAGTAATCAATATCAATTTCAAAATTTAACAGGAACATCTAACACTTTAAAAATTAACATGGCATGAAAATCTGATAGGTAGCAAATGTAATTAGTATGTATTCAAACTTTCAAATTTGATTTTATGCCACAAATTTAAGTTTCCTTCAATACAGGTCTATAAACTAAGCCAAATGTGTGTAGATATAATTATAAAATAAATACAACTAATTAAACTACAGTCACTATGTAGTATGAAATAAAAGTTCAAAAAGCAAGACCTTATATTCTCAATATAGACAAAACATCTTACCTACTAAACTGCAAATTTAAAAATATCCAAAATTATTACCACTCAAAATGAAGAGTAATTTTTTACATCTACATATTTTTAAGCTAATTACAGGTGTCATTTATTTCTTCAAAATCAGTGCTCACATTCAAAACACTGAACAAAATGATCCTTTAAAGACCCTATGGGAATACCAAAAGCTCTTTTCATATTTCAACAGCTTTAATTTTTTAAAAATGAATCTACATTGGAAGAAAATCTGTTCACAAAGTCTTGGATTCCAGGGTGAAAATCTCACTAAAAAGGTCACCTTTTTCCCATTAATCATTCCTTGAATTCCATATCAATGTCATTGAAAATAAACATTAACAGCAAAAAAAAAGTTCATGGTTTTATGACTGCCTTGCTATCAACAATGTGAATAAAACTAGTAAATTCTGATGGATAACTCGGGGCTGGCAGAGGACCTACCTTACATCTCATTCCATTAATTTTGTTACTATTTCTTTAAAAAACATTTTTGAAATGATGTGATAAGAATAGGTCTAGAAATCAAAGTCAGACGAAACCTTAATAAATAAGAAACTGAAAAGACTATATCAATTAGATTTCCAAACTCAGAAGAAAAAAATCTGGACAAACCTTTCACAAGATAAGTTAAGAATTCTTACTATAAAAATGTTCTTTTACAACTACAAAGGCTCCTGAAATGCAAAATGCCTTTGATATCAGCTGATATTCTTATTAAAGACTCATATCAACAAACTTTGAAGAGAGAACAAAACCCAAAGCACTGAAAGAATATTAACTTGACCAGACATTCAAAATTTTGTCACCATGAGAAACAAAATACATGAATTAAGTTAGGAGTCCTCCTCTAATAAGCATAGTTGGTGTTAGAATCCTTTTACAGAGCTTGACCTACTAAAAATAAATGAAAATAAATGATGGAAACTGTTTTCATCCAAGATTAAATGGTGAGACCCTTCCCTATAAATGTCCTTTTCTACCGACTTCGGAGAAGGAGGAAAAAGAAGGGAACGCTTGCTTTCAGATGTGTATGGATGGAGTGCAGTTCCCAAAAGATAACTTGACCCAGTCATCTATGGGTTTTTTTCTGGACACACCAAGAGAGTTTTCCCTTTCTAATTTTACCACTCTCAAACAAACTCTCATGGGGATATGGAGTACATAGGAATAGTTGTATTCATTCAGTTACGCATAAACAAGTATTTGTAGCAACTCTGAATTCAAATCCTTAGATACTATGGTGATAAGTCAGTCATCTTTAAAAGGGTCAAAGAAACCAGTATTAGAAATGGTAGGGTGTACTTAGTAACTAGGAAATGGAAAAGGAAGCATTAAATCCATATTAAGTACTGTACAACTTTGCTATACAAAATCTATTTTTAAAATAGCAATCCGATGTGTTAACACAAAGAAAACCTATCCTTTTACTATGATTACTCAGATCAGGCCCTGAAGCACCTCCATTTCATTAAAGTTAGAATCAGCTAAGTCTGTAGCAGTGCAGACACCTACCATTCTGAAGAGCGCAATGGTTTCTGCACTGTACCACAAAAATACACAGTCATTCCTCCATTCATTTTGGCACTTGAACAAACATATAGGTCAAAGTTCATACACATGCTCTGTAGAAAAGATTCATGTGGAATACTAACAGTACACAAACATCCCAATTGTATAAAGTAACTAGTAATTTTTTTTTCTAAAACACAAGATACTATGTCTACCTGGAAAGATGTGGCATTTTCTTTTTTCATGATCACTGTAGACTCAATAAGTTTTTAGGTCTAATGTCAACCTGATATGATTTACTCTTCATCATTTATACAGAACACTAAATTTCAAAAGTAACACTCCTTATTATCAAAGTACCATAATAGCAAGACATTTAAAAGAGATCATGATCATAATGTAATCAAATTAAATATTCTGCTTCTATTTTAGGGAAGATATATATAAATTTCCAATTAAACAATTCCATACTTTAATTATCATGATAATAAATAATGCACTATCTATATCTCTTAAGTGTGGGAAAACTGTTCAGAGATCAGCATTGTTTGAATTACATGACAAACCTTAATAACATCACCAGACTGTTACATATATGCAGCACTAACAGGGTGTGCACGTATCTAGAAGAAACAGGAAGAAAATTTGTCCAACTGTAAATTTTTAATCATTCTTTGAACAGTAAATGATAATTAAATCACCTATCATTCTTGTTCAGAAGGCAGTCGGTGAACTTTCATATTTTCAAATGCTCTTTTTCAAGGGTATTATACAAGTTAACTAGAAGGGACATAAGTTTGGTATATAACTTAAGTCATCAAGCAATGTCTTAAGAGCCATTGTCTATCGACCTTTAAAGATCATATAAAAACATAGTACTGTAATCTGTTCTCACCAACCACTGTCATTGGCTAAAAATATTAAATTCAACCAAAAACTGCCCTTCCTCAGACAAAACACTTGAGGGGTCAATGAAGGGGTCCATTCCTGAGAGACCTGGAATTAATCATTTATTTCAGCGGAAAAAAAATCTCTTCACTCCACTAGGACACTAAACCACCATGTTGTCCAGTCTCTTCCCTGCCTACCTTTCATCCAATGCATCTAAGAAGAAATCACCCTAAGTATCTTCCTTCCTTCTTTCATCAATGCCCAGGGATCTTTCCAAAGGAAAAATGGGGGAAAGCTCATAGCACAGGACCTCCCCGAACCCCCATCCCCCAAGGCCCCGAGCAGACCTGCTCGCAGTCCGATTCTCTTCCCACCTTTCCCCTTCCCCCAACCCACTTCCCGAGGTTTCTCGGCCTCGGCCTGCTCCCTCCCGGCGCCGCCGCAGCCACACTTCCTGCAGCAGCGGCCACGGCCTCGGGGCTCGGGCTCGCCGACCGGCGCAGCCCCTTCCCCACGCCGTCCCCCCCAAACCTAGCCTCGCCTTCCGCCGCCCTCCCGCCGGTGACACCGCCAAACAGGGGCCCGGGGCGGGGGGTGGAGAAGGGCTGGAGGAGGAGAGCACCAGGCGCAGAGGGGACCGGGCACGCGGGGGGCCGCCCGGGGGGGGAGGGGAACGCCCGGGAGTGCCGGAGGGTCGAGGAGGTCGTGCCCGGGAAGGGAGCGCTTGGCCTCGGGATGAGGCGGGGGACGGCCGGGGAGTTCATTCCTGACCTCCTCGCTCTTCAGCACCTCCTTGAACTCTCGCTTGATTCGCTGCACCGCAATGTTGGCCATGTCTCCTCCCGCAGCCGTTTCGCACCCCCCGCCTCCGCCGCCGCCACGACCGCCGCCGCCGCCGCCACCTCCTCCGCCGCCGCCTCCTCCCTCAGCGATTCAGAGCAGAGCCGGGGAGCCGCGCCGCCACCGCCGCTCTCTCCTCACAGTGGACTCACCTCCTCGCCCGGCCACCAAAATGGCGCTGGGGCCGCGCATGCGCATGGCGATCGCCCAGCCGGGCGGCGCAGCGGCTCTCCTTGTGAGCCCCCAGGAAGCTTCTAAGCCGCGAGCCCGCCAGCCGGCCACGAGCTTTGGCCTGTGCTCCGCCGCGTGCGTGGGGTGGTCCCGGGCTTCCGTGGCGCGCGCGCGTGCACCTCCCCTTCACCCTCCCCCCTCCCTCCAAACTCGCGGAGGGGGGTCACCTGGCGGGATCCCTAGGTTGAGACCATTCAAGCCTCGCCCCTTTCTTTTAAACCCTTCCGCTGGCTCTTAGGCCGGCTCTTAGGCCAGCTCCTAGGCTCCTGGCCGCCTCCCGGACTTTGATGGGGTACTTCGAGGCAGCGACCCCGCTGAAGGGAAGCCGGCGCGACCCGGATCAGTGCACCATGGGGACCCCCTTCCCCCCAAATGCTTCTCAGCCCATCCCGACACACTCCCTGCAACCAGCTGGGCGGGGGTGGGGTTGGGGGCTGGGTGGGGGCTGGGAGACACGGAGAGGCTTTCCAGAGGAGAGAGAAAAAGAACCACCGCAGATCTCAAACCTTTTCTAAAGTGGGGCCCACCCCAAAATCGCGGCCGTCATTTTTTTTTTTTTTTTGAGGATAAAATCGACAGAGCCCTAACAGGGAATTACGTTCTCCTCCCTACCGCCACCCCCACCACCTATCACAAAAGAGTGCTGACGAGGCGCTCAGGGAGTGCTGGCCCCGGCCAGCCCGTCTGCAGAGCAGCCGAGAAGCCACGACGCAAAGCCCGTAGCGGCCTGGAAGGCCAGGCCAACCCGGCCGTGCGGGTCGAGGCGGCGGCTCCCCTCGTTGCGCGCCTGCGAGCTACGCTATGCGGGATTCTCTGGCCCAGTAGGGGCTCGCCTTGGGCTGCTGCTAAGCAGGCGCAAGGACCCAGGCTGGGAGCGGGAAGATGGGATAGGAGCCCCGTGGGTCCTAAGTTGGGAGGGAGTTTACGAAGCAGCCGCAGAAAGCCTGAGAAGGAGGCTTCGGCTCCCCAGGCAAGAGCTAAGGAAGATTGGAGGCCAGGGCGGAAAGAAGTGTTAACTCCCTTCGCGTATGAACCCGGCTTTGGAAAGATTAGAGAGGCTGGGGCTGGGGAGAAGTTTATCTAGACTCCAGTAACCTCGTCTTCTTTGGGTGGAAGGCTTATCTCCAAAGAACCCGAGAAAGATACACAGTATCATAGATGTGGTTTTACACAATGTGCCAAATAGAACAAGATGTAGCCATAACCGCTACAAAAAAAAAATGCGGCAACAGAAAGGGAAACGAAAAAAACGCCCAAAAAGATAGTTTCCCAGCTGACCGTCTAACGTCAGAGATCAAGGGCTTCCAGCAGAGCCCCCTCGTGGTCCAGAAGGGAGCCGAAATGTGTTTTGTGGGTCACGGTGCGTGAACAGCCAACGTGAGGCGAGTACACGGAAGTTGGGTTTTTTTGTTGTTGGTTTGCGTGTGCTTTGGGTTTTTTTTTTTACTTTGTTACGCAATCTTCTGCGTCTGTGCCTGGACCAATTTTGATCCAAGGATCTTGGGGTTTACACGCTATCAAATGGGCCTTAGGTCTCAGTCCTTTGGCACGTCTTCAATTCAGTCCCTATGTCAAATCCCCAGATTCCCAACATGAATGAAATTCACAGAATACCAATAGTTCTTTACCAGAACTTTAGATTTTTCTGCAAAGCTATCAGGCAACGACACACAGACCCTTCTAAAAATATTATAGTTTGCCAAGGTGATCTGCTTCTCCTAAGAGTTACCTACCAACCCTTCTTAAGCTCAGGTAACATTTTTCTTTTCTCTTAGTAAGGTAGCATGAATTATCTTGTGTTGTTAGCCAATGTGGTATAACATACTTATTAAACTTGCACCAGGGCAAGGGTCGGCATCTTATTTAATGCTGAATTTCCCAAACATCCACCCTCTTAATCTCTTAATGGGAAAATAAATGACTATTGCCCTTAGTTTTTCAAAAATCCCCTCTAGGGCAATGGATCACAGATTGCAAGCTGGGAAAATCTAGTCCAACCCACTCATTTTGCAGATGAAGAAACTGAGGCCCAGAGGTGAAGAGGCTCACCCAAAATCACTCAAGGAGTAAATGGCAAAATTGAGTCTTCAGCCCTCATCCTCAGATGCCAGACCCAATCGCATTCTATAATAGGCACTTAATAATTATTTATTGAATTGAATTTTTAAGTGAGCTTTACTTATAATTTTAAGGGCTTAGATTTCACAGGATTTACCATCTTGTGCTATTGTTACAGATGAGGGGGAGGGTTTGGATTGAAAAACGAGTTTTCAAATAGCTTGAGGAAGAGGGTACTGTGGTAACTTTTGTTACCACTTAAAGGTCTGTTTGTTTGGGGTTGTGTTTTGTTTCGTTTTTGTTGTTTTTTTTTTGATACATTTTATTTTGATTTAACAGAAACTTCCTAACAAACCATCCTCCAATCCCTCCCTCTCTTCTCCAGTACAGTTCCAGGAAATAGTTAAGCAAAATTGTCTTATAGAATATTAAAAGTTTTGACTCAGGCCAAATTAAGTACCATAAGGTAATAAAGTATGATTCCCTTCTACTGGCACAAGTATCTTCCACTATTTTAGAATACTAGAAGAAAATAGTCATTATTTTCCCATTAAAGAGGAAATAAATATCTAAGATTCCTTTCTTCACTCTTTCATTGATCTTGCTGCTGCTGTTACTGCTCAATCAGTAAACATGTATTAAGTGCCTACCATGGGTCAGGCAATGTGCTAAGGGCTGGGCATACAAAAAGGCAAAAGACGGTCTCTGCCTTTAAGGAATTAACAATCTAACTGCCTATCTTTGCAGAAGTTTTTTATTCATCCCGCAGAAAAATTCTTTTTTCCCTTCAGTCTTTTCCTGACAAAGGACATGTGGTATTTTGCCAGATTCTTTAGACTTCTTTCTCTTACTTTGCTTTTGCTTCTAGCCCCCTCATTTGATTCTCTTTGAAAAATCACTTTTCTTCAAAACATTGAACTTGGAGATAATTTTACTTTCACTGCACTGACTGACCTCTACCCTTGGCATACTGTTAGCTTCCTATGGCAGCTGGAATGGGAAGCTCCAGTTGCAGGAGGAGAAGGCTACATTTAGTTCCATACAAACTTCTAAACTTAGCTCCAGGCCAGTGGGGCACCAGAGAATTGATCATGATGTGTGCTGCATTATTCCAGGCTCAGAATGCATTAGAAATCTGACCAATGTGGTTTTTAAAAGTTTTGCAGAGTGAAGCAGAAACGTTACAAGGCCAGTTTTGCTAGTGCAGGCTCCCAGCAGAGCTATAATGGCAATCATTATCAAGGTAGTAGAAAATGGGCATGTCTCTGAGCAAATTCAGAGTGCTTGGAATTCAATTCATTTCACTGTTTTTTGTATTGGACATTAATAATAATGTGGATTCTAATAAGTTAACCTCTTACTGTATTTTTTAATTTGGCTTTAGGAAATGGGTTACTGTAAGTTGAAATAGCTTAAAATAGTATTTACTAATATAACTTTCAACACTTTTATATACTTGATTAAGCAAGACCGACAGAGCCCAGGATCCTGAACCCAAGAACCTAGCAAATAGCAGTGTACTCCAGTCTACTGTGTACTCCAAGCCCACTGGACCTACATACCGCCCAACCCCCATAGCCATCACAAGGAGATGAATCATTATGGAAAAGAGGTCCACCTTTCCTCATCACCAACAGCATCTGGCAGATAGGCTCAGGAATGGCAACACCCCCACCCTAACCTCGGCCTCACAGTCATCCTCTAGTGAGGTGGCTCCTCTGAAGAAGGGACCAGTCATCTCCACCAACTGCCAACCAGCTTCCACACACACACAGGACAGGCAAGCCAGACTCAAGAAGCAGCAGGACATGAGCAGAAGAGATAGGAGACAAGCACGTGCTAGGCAAGTCAAGTTTAACTCTCCTGTGTCCTTGGGCTCCTGATGGAAAGAAGCCCAGGACCCTGAACCAAGAGCCTAGGAAATAGTAACTCTTCTAGCAGTATCCAAATGCCATCATCCTAAAAGGCAATTCCTTTGGAGGTGCAACTGCATATGTAGGTGCTATAGCCACATCTTTTAAAGATGGAAAAAAAGGAAGTCCTTGACACTGCCAAATGGTTCAACGTCAGAAATTGATATGATTTTTATCAGTGGAAATGATATTAAAAAGGGGGCACTACAATCTGCTTTGCCGTTGTATCCTAAGGACCATGGGACTTTCCCGTGGGACTTGCAGCTGAAACCTTCCATATGTGTTTTCTCCCCTATTAGAATGGAGTTCTCTAAGAGCAGGAGCTCTCTTCCTTTTCAACTTGTGTGCCCAGTGCTTTGCACATAGTAAGTATTTAATAAATGCTTTATTCATTTATCCATTTATTCAACTTATGGCAATCTGCCATATTCCTGTTTGGGTCTTATGTAGTGAAGAGGAATCAGTTCATTATTTCAGTTGACCTTTTCACATGCAGTTGCGGTTTATTCAAGCTTCAGACTCTTTCTTAGGTGTGTAGTGCTTCATTTAGATCTGAAAGAATTTCCTTTGCATTTCATAGTCTTTGTCTTTTGCCCCTACTTGTAGTCCAAACAGTACCTCCTTTCACCTGAAGACAGCTACCACTTATCCCAATAAGCCTTTTCTTTTCCCGACAAAATATACCTGGTTCCTTCAACCAAAACTGGAATGACCTGACCTAGAGGCCTAGAGACAAGCAGTGAATACCCTCTCACTTGTAAATGTCCATACTAAAATGAAAATATCCTTATCCTCATTTTCCAAGCGAGAATACTTAGAACTAGAGAAGTGACTTGTCCAAACTCACAGGTATAGGACTTCATTCCAGAGTCTCCTGAAAGGTAGTACAATATTCTTTTGATGCTCTGCTTTATCATTTTCCTATCTCATCATGCTCTAGATTTAGCTAGGCTGTAATGTTTATTAAGAAAGCTTTTTTTTATATTATTAAGGAAAATGGACTAATGAATCATTACCCATAGTATATAATGATATCAACTTAGTAGCCATATGACTAAATTCCTCATCTTTAACATCCAGCTTCTCTATTAGATTACCGAAAGATATTGTCCCTCTTTTTCTCAGGCAAGAAATGGAGGGCAGGGTGAGGAAGTTGTTACTGGCCTTAGCAAACTTTTACCAAGTCTCTTCCCCTTTTTGGGGGGGAGGTGTTGTTTTGTTTGTTAATTAGTTTATTTATTTATTTTTAGTTTGCAACATTCATGTTTATAAGATTTTGAGTTCTAAATTTTTCCCCCTCCCTCCCCTTTCCCTCCCCAAGACAGCATGCAATCTGATATAGGCTATACATGTACAATCATTTTAAATATATTTTCACATTAGTCATGTTGGGAAGGAAGAATCAGAAGAAAAGGGGAAAACTACGAGAAAAAAAATGAAAATAGTATGCTTCAATCTGCATTCAGACTCCATAATTCCTTCTCTGGATGTGGATAGCATAATCCATCTTGATTCTTTTGGAATTGTCTTAGATCATTGTATTATTGAGAAGAGTATTTTTGTACATGTGGGTCCTTTTCCCATTTGTATGATCTCTTTGGGATATAGCCCTAGAAGTGCTATTGCTGGGTCAAAGGGTATGCACATTTTTATAGCCCTTTGGGCATAGTTCCAAATTGCTCTCCACAATGGTTGGATCATTTCACACCTCCACCAACAATGCATTAATGTTCCAATTTTCCTACATCTTCTCTAACATTTATCTTTTTCCTGTTTTGTCATGTTAGCCAGTCTGATAGGTATGATGTGGTTTGTCCTTCCTTCTCAAAGAGGACCATGACATCAGGGAGATGATGACATGACTTGCAATTGAATTTAGTTGGAGTGAGTGAGGGCTGTGCAAAGCCACCAACCTCACTTTCTCCTCCAGAGCCATCTGGGTCTATCAGTGAGGAAGACTGGAGATGGCCCAGGATGTAGTGGAGGACCTTGGCCTTTTTAAGCTAAGGTCTCTTCAAGTTCTCACTTTGAGTGAGGCAATGCCCATTCAGTGAATAGGCCTCTTTAAGAAGTGAGTCAAGGGATGTCCCCTTTAATTGAAAAAATAAAATTCAAACTAGGAGGGATACACTCTCAAGGTTGTTGGCCAAAAGAGAAACAGTTGCTGTTTACATTTACTCAGCCTGGAGGACCCAAAAAAATAATTTTTAAGTGGTGCTTGGACTGGGACCTATTGTTATCCAATCAATGAGATCCCCTGTGAATTAGGTCCCTCTTTTATTGTTGTTAGTCTATCAATGCCTATCTCTAGATGGCTCAAAGGAAACACTATTCTCTTAAGGACCAACTAACTTGTGTAAAGGATGGGAATTCCTCAGGACTTGGTTTGTTGCACCATAATAGCTAAAGACTGTGGAGCTTTCTGCAATTCATGAGTGAGTTAAGACTTTTCTCTTTCCTTGAATTTGCAAAATAGATTGGCTTTGGTCAAACCTCGACTGAAAAAAACCATGGTTCCACGAAGGGACAAACCACAACCTGTAAGTAGTCTGAGCTGCCCTTTTGGGGACCCAGCTGGCTGGTTCCAGTTGGGCAACTCCTCCCCTCCCCTCCCTTCCCTTTCCTTTCCCTCCCCTGTCTTTCCCTTACCTGAGGGTGTTCTGCCCAAAGGAAGGTAAATTTTGAAGCCCTAAAACCTACCAATTTAACTTGTTCACTGGCTAGATTTCTTTCTCAAAAACCAAGCCTTAAACCCAGTTCACTCTGCCCTGCCCAAGTATCACTTAATGGTTAGTTTTGGGGCCTGGTAAGGATGGGAGCTAGACCCCAAAAAGGAAAAACCCTGGACTTTCCCACATGGCCAAATCTCTGGAGTTTGCCTGAGGCTACAATCCCATCAATTGGCCTTTCGTTGTGGCTATGCTCAATCTCCCAATTCTGTTACCCTCCCTATGGCCCCTGGCCATTTCCCACCCTTAATCCTAGCTAGGGTCCATTCTCCCTTGGTCATGAGGTCCAGGTCCCAGGCTTTCTGTTCATTCCAGCTTACTGGCCACTCCCATTCAGATCTTCCTTTTACCCCTCCTCCAGTCACTCAAACTACTTGGCTATTCCTAGATCCCTCCCACAGTCTTTCTGTATATAAAGTCCATCTTGTCTCCATTAAGTTGCTCAGATTCTTAGAATCTAGCCAATACCTCACAGATTCTCAGATTCCTCAAGAGTCTGGCTAATATGGCAGATCTTTAATAAACCTTGTCTTTGGCTGAAAGAAGGCTTGGGTTGAATTCTTTCAGGCACTACACGCATGTCATGATCTTAGGGTCCCAGCACCCCTAAACCTCTAGACCTCATCAGGCCCTCCTGGCTCAAAGTGAATGTAAATAGTAACTATTTCTCTTCTGGCCAACAACCTTGAAGGTCTTCACCTCCTAGTTTGATTTTTTTTTTAATTGAAGTGGCCATCCCTTGATTCACTTTTTGTTGTTGTTTTTTGCTAGGCAATGGGGTTAAGTGACTTGCCTAGGGTCACACAGCTTGTGTCAAGTATCTGAGGCCAGATTTGAACTCAGGTCCTCCTGATTCCAGGGTTGGTGCTCTATCCATTGTGTCACCAAAAAGCCTGTTCACAGAATGGGCATTGCCATACTCAAAATGAGAACTTGAAAAGACCTTAGCTTAAAAAGGCCAAGGTCCCCCACTGTTTCCTGGGGCCATCTCCAGTTGTCCTGATTGATACCTGACCCCTGGACCCAGATGGCTCTGGAGGAGAAAGTGAGGCTTGTGACTTTGCAGAGCCTTCCCTCACTCAAGTCAAATTCAATTTCCAGTCATGTCATCATCTCCCTGAAGTCATGGTCCTCTTCAAGAAGGAAGGACAAACCATACACAACAATAGGTGTGATGTTGTACCTCAGAGTTCTTTTGATTTCTTTCTCTTAGTGATTTAGAGCATTTTTTCATATGACTATAGATAGCTTTTAACTTCTTCATCTGAAAACTGCTTGTTCATATCCTTTTACCATCTATCAATTAGGGAATGAACCAAGTGTCTTCCTAAGATGACAAAGAATATGTATGGCAAAGCTTAGGTCAGAAAAGTTACTCCATTCTTGTCTTGTTTCTACTTCTTTTAAGAATGATATTTGGGGATGCAGAGCCAAGATGGCAGAGTAAAAGCAGTAACTTGCTTGGGCTCTCCCCCAAACCCCTGCAAATACCTATAAAAAATAGCTCTAAACAAATTCTAAAGCACCAGAACCCACAAAAAGATAGAGTGAAACAAATTTCCAGCAGAAGACAACCTGGATGGTTGATCAGAAAGGTATATCGAGCTGGAATGTGAAAGGAACACAGTTTGGTGTAGGCGTGCAGGCCTCCAAGGACTGAATCACTGGCAGCTGTGGTGGTTTCTAGACTTCTTAACCAATGAACACCAAAGACAACCAAGATCAGTAGGAAAAGTCTATGTCTGTGGTGAGAGAGAAGCCAAGGGTCCCAGCCCCAGTCCCTGAGGGTGTGGCCCAAGGGCAGAGGCTGCTTCCAGGCCTCAGACTGAAGGAAATCAAGTGGCTGATCAGAGGGGAATTGCAGTGATCTCTTTGCTGGTGCCGGATTCTCTTGCTCTGCCCGTGCTTGGATCAGGGTCACAGTTCTGGGTGGTGGTCCTGGGGCAAAGAGGAATGCTGGCATGGTGGAGCTTGTAGTGGTGGGTGGAGAGGAAATCCTCCTCACAGTTCCCAGGCAGAAAAGAGTGGTTGTAGTCATTCATAAACCTGATCATACCACCTTGGAAGAATTGAAAATTTACAGGTTCCTAGAAGTATCTCTGAAAACAACTGCACAAAACCCCCGAAGCTTGGGACAGTACATTCTTCATACTGGAAGCAGACCCTTAACAAAGAGTTTATAACTCAAATAATTGGCTGGGATCATGAATAAACAAAGGTCCAAAAAAAGTCTGACCATACAATTTTCTTTGGTAACAAAGAAGATCAAAACATACAACCAGAAGAAGACAACAAAGTCAAAGCTCCCACATCCAAAGCCTCCAAGAAAAATATAAATTGATCCCAGGCCATGGAAGAGCTCAAAAAGGATTTTGAGAAACAAGTAAGAGAAGTAGAGGAAAAACTGGGAAGAGAAATGGGAGTGATGCAAGAAAATCATGAAAAACAAGTCAACAGCTTGCTAATGGAGACCCAAAAAAATACTGAAGAAAATAACACCATAAAAAAAATAGCCTAACCCAAATGGCAAAAGAGGTCCAAAAAGCCAATGAGGAGAAGAATGCCCTTAAAAGTAAAATTGACCAAATGGAAAAGGAAGTCCAAAAGCTTACTGAAGAAAATACTTCCTTAAAAATTAGAATGGAGCAATTGGAAGCAAGTGACTTTATGAGAAATCAAGGCACTGTAAAACTAATCCAAAAGAATGAAAAAATAGAAAACAATGTGAAATACCTCATTGGAAAAATAACTGACCTAGAAAATAGATCCAGGAGAGAGAATTTAAAAATTATTGGACTATCTGAAAGCCATGATCAAAAAAAGAGCCTAGATATCATCTTTCAAGAAATGATCAAGGAAAACTGCCCTGATATTTTAGAACCAGAGGGCAAAATAGAAATGGAAAGAATCCATTGATCACCTCCTAAAAGAGACCCCCAAAGGAAAACACCTAGGAATATTGTAGCCAAATTCCAGAGTTCCCAGGTCAAGGAGAAAATATTTCAAGCAACCAGAAAGAAACAATTCAAATATTGGGGAAACACAATCAGGATAACAGCAGATTTAGCAGCTTCTACATTAAGGGACTGGAGGGCATGGGATGTAATATTCCAGAGGGCAAAGGAGATAGGATTACAACCAAGAATCACCTACCCAGCAAATCTAAGTCTAATCCTTCAGGGGAAAAAATGGTCATTCAGTGAAATAGAGGACTTTTGAGCATTCTTGATGGAAAGAGATGAATAGAAAATTTGACTTTCAAATACAAGATTCAAGTGAAACATGAAGAGATAAACAGGAAAGAGAAATCATAAGAGATTTATTAAGGTTGAAATGTTTATATTCCTGCATGGAAAGATGTTGTTTGTAACTCATGAGACCATTGTCAGTATTAGGGTAGTTGGAGGGAAAAAATTATATGTATGTATATGTATGTAGATAGATAAATAGAGGGCACAGGGTGAGTTGAAGATGAAGGGGTGATATCTGGAGAATAAAATTAAGGGGTGAGAGAGGATTATACTGGGAGAAGGAGAAAGGGAGAGGTAGAATGGGGTAAATTATTTCACCTAAAACAGACAAGAAAAGACTTTTACAATTGAGGGGAAATGGGGAAAGGTGAGAGGGAATGAGTGAATCTTACTGTCATCAGATTTGGCTTGAGGGAATAACATACACATTCAATTGGGTATGGAAATCTCTTACCCTTCAGGAAAATTGGGGGGGGACAAGAGAACAGGGGGATAATAGAGGGGAGAGCAAATTGGGGGAGGGGGTAATCAGAAGCAAACACGTCTAAGGAGGGAAAGGGTCAAAAGAGAGAATAGGATAAATGGGGGGTAGGATAGGATGAAGGGAATTATACTTAGTTTTTCACAACATGACTACTGTGGAAATGTTTTGCATGACTACACATGTATAACCTGTATCGAGTTACTTGCCTTTTCAATGAGGGTGGGTGGGGAGGGAGGAAGGGAGAAAATTTGGAGCCCAAAGTTTTAAAAACAAAAATTAAAAAAAAATTTGTTTTCATATGCAACTGGGAAATAAGATGCACAGGAAATGGGGTATAGAAATCTATCCTGCCCTACAGGAAAATAGAAGGGGAAGGAGATAAGAGAAGTGTGCCGGTCGGGCCGTACAGTCTCCTAACAGGATCAGGCTGCCGGGGTCATACTCACCAGTCTTCAGAGACCACCCGGATAAACACAGAGACAAGCTGATCAGGAGGTGCAAGCACTCAAACTTTATTCAGAGACCATCACAGCAAGGCCAAGCAGGAAAGCAAGAGCAGGAGCAAGAGAGAGAGCTCCGATCCCTACCGCCCCTTATATACCTTCCTAGCCCCTCCTCCTCAGTCCGCCTACTAGTGATTGGTTGTAGGATCAGATACCAGAAGGGGATGTCTGGGGTTAGCACTGCACCAAGGGAGAGAACGTGACAAAGGAAGCTAGGCCCGGATACCAGAAGGAGACGTCTGGGGTAAGCGCTGCACCTAGGGAGAGGACTAGACAAAGGGAGCTCGTTCTCTGCCGTTCCACTCCCACGTGGCACAGCCCCCTGCCTCAGGAGCACATGCTCCGGCTACTTCCCCGTATCCTGTTCCTACCCCAGTTCACCACAACTCCACATGGCACAGCCCCCTGCCTCGGGAGCGTGAGCTCCGGTTACTTCCCTGTATCCAGTTCCTATCCCAGTTCCACAACTCCTAATATAGTGGGTAGTAACAATAACAGTATAAATGCAGAAAGAGCTATAAATGCCCAATGGGTTATAAGGGAGGGGATGGGGAAAGAGGTATGCTTAATCCAGTCGCTAAGGTGATGAACAATATCATCAGTCTCGTTCTGGTGCCAAGTGTCAGATACATTCCGCACCAGTCTAATTAACACCCTCAAAGTCAGACAATCCCTCACAGAGAAGGGGGGACAGACAGAAGGGAGGGCAGATTAGGGGAAGGGATATACAGAATGCATGCCATCTTGGAGTGGGGGGGAGGGATGAGATGTGGAGAAAATTTGGAACTCAAAATCTTGTGGAAGTGAATGTTGAAAAGTAAAAATAAATTAATTAAAAAAAGAAACATCAGTTCATGGGCCATTTGGTTAATTCAATTTCCAGTGCTATATTGAGAAAACTGATAAAGGTCCAAAAGGAGGTTTTTAGATGGGTACCAAATCAAGAGGTACTTGAAGAACTTACTTGTAACTCCAGGGGAGCTTTGCTAATTATGAAAATCCCTCTAAGATTTCTATAAACATTTGCTTATAGAGTGTCACTCCATAATATGCTACAATTTAAGAAAGGTTTCCTGCATGTAATGCAACCAAAAACATAAACTTTCATTTGGGAGATCCTGCCTCCAGTAAAAGAAGTATGTGTAGGTAATAGAGATCTATAAAACTTTCATTTGTTTGGCAGTATTCCTGATGTATTCCTGAAAGGACCCTATCCTATATAAGGTAAGAAATTTTGCGAAGGCCACGTAGAACCCAGGCTCCATTATAAAAGGGACCATCTCATAAGGAAGGAAGTAATCAATAAACAAGCATCTATTAAGGGTCTCTATGTTATAAGCACTGATGCCAGGTGCTTGGAATACAGAAACAAGAAAGCCATAGTCCCTTCCCCCAAGGAACCTACATCCTAATGGGAGTGATAACATTCATCTGTATAGATGTAAATAGAACATAGATACCAGGCAGGCTCTATGAGGTAAGGTGCTAGCCTCTAGAGGAGTGTGCAAAAAGAGATTCACATTAGCGGGTAAGGGGATGGGGAAAGACTTCACGTAGAAGGGAGTGCTTGAACTGAGCCTTGAAAACTAACAAATCCAAGAGACAGAAGTGAGGAACAAATGCATCCCAGGTATAGGAGATAGTTAATGTGAAGGTACAGAGATAGAAAATAAGGCTATAACCTCTCAAAGGGCCAAAAAAGTTTATAGTGGATATTGAGAAGCAGGGACCAGAGACTGCACCCCTGTGGATAATAGAAATGGACAATTAAAACTGCTCCTTCTGTTTGTGGATGTGAGGACATCCATCAGGGTAAAGCTACATAGGCTGAGGAGACCTGGCTCCTTGGGCACTGACCTGGGACATATTGGTGGTAATGGGGAATGGCAGCCATGTTTCATCTCTACTAGGACAAGGGGTGTATAAAGGTGGAATCTGGCCTCTTGACTTCTCCATTGTGCCTCAAGAACTTCTTCATCCTGTGAGGTCCCTTCAGCTTTGGAACTCATACCTCCTCAGTACACTTTACCCCTGGGGGAGAACAGGGAGCACCTCCCCAAACCTTAATTTAAGGAGGTCAGCCATGCAAACCATCTCTTTAGTTCTCAGCTTGCACTCCTCTGAACTCATCATGGTGAGTATCTTCTCTATGGCCTCAAGTTTTTCAATTTCCATTTTTTGTGTTGTCTTCCCCCTTCCCCTAAGGGCAGGGATTATTTCTTTTTCTTATTTGTATCCCCAACACTTTAATATAGTTCCTGGCACATAGTAGACTCTTAATAAATGTTTATTGACTGACTTATAAAAAAAGCCTAGACATCATCTTTCAAGAAATTATCAAGGAAAACTCCCAGGTCAAGGAGAAAATATTGCAAGCAGCCAGAAAGAAACAATGCAAGTATTCTGGAAACACAATCAGGATAACACAAGATTTAGCAGCTTCTGCATTAAGGTACTGCAGGGCATGGAATATAATATTCCGGAGGGCAAAGGAGATAGGATTACAATCAAAAATCACCTACCCAGAAAAACTGAGCATAATCCTTCAGGGGAAAATATAGACATTCGGTGAAATAGAGGACTTTCAAGCATTCTTGATGAAAAGACCAGAGCTGAATAGAAAATTTGACTTTCAGATACAAGACTGAAGAGAACCATGAAGAGGTAAATAGGAAAGAGAAATCACAAGAGACTTATTAAGGTTGAACTGTTTACATTGTGCATGGAAAGATGATAATTTGTAACTTATAAGACCTTTGTCAGTATTAAAGTAGTTGGAGGGAAAAAAAATAGATAAATAGATAGATAGATAGATAGATAGATAGATAGATAGATAGAGGACACAGGGTAAGTTGAAGGTGAAGGGGTGATATCTGGAGAATAAAATTAAGGGGTGAGAGAGGATTATACTGGCAGAAGGAGAAAGGGAGAGGTAGAATGGGGTAAAATATTTCACCTAAAACAGACAAGAAAAGACTTTTACAATTGAGGGGAAACAGGGAAAGGTGAGAGGGAATGAGTGAATCTTAACTGTCATCGTATTTGGCTTAAGGAGAGAATAACATACACACTCAATTGGGAATGGAAATCTCTTACCCTTCAGGAAAATAGGGGGGGAAGGGGACAAGAGAACAGGAGGATGATAAAGGGGAGGGCAGATTGGAGGAGCTGGTAATCAGAAGCAAACACTTCTAAGGGGGTACAGGGTCAAAAGAGAGAATAGAATAAATGGGTGGGATAGAATGAAGGGAAATATACTTAAGTTTTTCACAACATGACTACTATGGAAGTGTTTTGCATGACTACACATGTATAACCTATATTGAGTTGCTTGCCTTCTCAATGAAGGTGAGTAAGGAGGGAGGAAGGGAGAAAATTTGGAACCCAAAATTTTAAAAACAAAATTAAAAAAAATTGTTTTCACATGCAACTGGGAAATCAGATGTACAGGAAATGGGGTATAGAAATCTATCCTGCCCTACAGAAAAATTGAAGGGGAAGGGGATAAGAGAAGTGGGGGAGAGATAGAAGGGAGGGCAGATTAGGAGAAGGGGTACTCAAAATGCATGCCATCTTGGGGTGGGGGAGGGGCGAGATGGGGAGAAAATTTGGAACTCAAAATCTTGTGGAAGTGAATGTTGAAAAGTAAAAATAAATTAATTTAAAAAAAATTAAATTGACCAAAAAAAAAAAAGAATGATATTTGGAATGGAAAGTACAGAACAATAATGGTTAATAAAGAGTTGAAACTCAAGATACTTTAGGAGGCAGTAATGATGGGGTACAGGGTACAGGCCAGGGACCCCCCCCTTGAGTTTTCTCCTACAAGGTCATATATTTGACCTTCACCTGAGGCATCCTCCCAGTAATCCTCTCAACTGGCCTTTCATTGTTGCTACACCTAATCTCCCAATTCTGTTACCCTTAACCTAGCCCAGCCCTTCATTGTCTATTACCTCCCAGCTACTTCCCACCTTTGATCCTATCTAGATACCCCTCTAGACCTCCCAGTCACTCCCATCAAGATACCCCCTAGACCCCTCCTCCATCACCCCAGCCTACTGTCCACCCCCATCAAAATCCTCCCTAGACCCCTCCTCATAGTCACCCCAAACTATTTGGCCACTCCTAGATCTGTTCCACCATCTTCCTGTATATAAGGTCCATCTTATCTCCATTAAGGTGCTCAGATTCTTAAGAGTCTAGCCAAGTGCTCAGATTGTTAAAATCTAGCCAATGGCTGAGATTTACTCTAGCCCTCTTGTCCATAGGAGCGTAACAAATGTTCAGATTCCTTAAGAGTCTGACCAATGTGGTGGATCTTTAATAAACCTTGTCTTTGGCAAAAAGAAAGCCTGGATTGAATTCATTTGGTCAGGACCTGCATCTCCTGCTCTTGATATTTCTGGGTCCCAGTACCCCTAAACCCCTAAACCTCAACATAAGAGGGCACCTACCTACCCTTGACAACTCCAAGTTACCAGACCCAAATGAAGTACATCTCAGGGTACTGAAAGAACTTACAGATATAATCGCTAAGCCACAATGAGAGATTTGTGAAAGATCATGGAGAACAAGAGAGGTTCTACAGAAGTTGAGAAAAGCAATATTGTTTTAATTTTCAAAACAGAGGATAGAGTGTGAAAATAATAAGCCATTGAACTTAACTTCCACTGTTGGCAAAATTCTAGAATATGGTATTAAAGGGATAGTTGGTGAAAATATAGGAAAATAAGCAATGATCACAATGAGCCTTCACGGTTTCATCAAGAAAATGTCATTCTGCTGGAGCCAAGATGGCAGAGTCAGAAGTAAGTCACTCTTACTCTCCCTTATTAACCTCTGAAAGCCCAGAAAATATCCCCACAGGAAAAACCCTGGAACAGCTGAACCAGAAGAAAGATGGGGTGCAGCAATCCAGTAGCCCAGGTAGCTTGAGGAATTAATGGGAAAGGCCCCTCTTGCCCTGGGGGAAGGGGAGCAGTACAGAATGGGAGTTGTCCCAGCAAGCTAGTGGAAAGCCCCACCTCAGCATACTCAGGCAAACACCAACACCTGGACCCCCAAGTGCCTTGGTGAAGGTGGGGGAACCAGAGGAAACCAGCTCAAAAACCACTACATGCCCCGGTGTTCTACAGCAACCAGCTCTCCCAGTGCCTCAGCAAAACTAAGGGAAGCAACACTCGAAGGGGCCAAGGCAGATAAACATCCTGCAACATCCATCTGAAAGGAGCTAAAGAAAGCTAAAGGAAGAAAAGGCCCTGTGAGCAGGAAATCTCCAGGAGCCGCATTACCCAATCCTACCCCTAGAGTTCCAGTGTTTCTGATTCCAGCCCAACCCCAAGTAAGCTGCCAGCATTGGAGGCCCCAGCACACAAAGCCAGTGACAAGGCCCTAGGCTCCCAATACAAGAAGCTTGGGTCAGTGCCCTCTGCTCCCCAGCAGGAGAACTCAATCTCTTTAAAGGCCAGGAAAGAAGCAAACACCACCAGCAAAAACAAACGTACAATAAATTCTTGTTATGGGAAGAGCAAAGATCAAAGCTGAAATTCTAAAGAGGACAACATTGTCAACAAACCCACATCTTGAACCTCGAAAGGGAATATGAACTGGTCTGAAGTCCAAAAAACCTTCTTAGAAGGGCACAAGAAGGATTTTAAAAGTCAAATGAGAGAGGTAGAAGAAAAAATGGGAAAAGAAATGAGAGGTATGCAAGAAAGAGTCAATAGCTTGGAAAAGGAAGGACAAAAATTAACTGTAGAAAACAAGTCCTTATAAAATACAATTGGCCAACTGGAAAAAAAAAAGTACGCTGAAGAAAACAAGTCCCTAAAAAATACAATTGGCCAAATGGGGAAGTTACAAAATCTAATAGAAGAAAACAATTTGTTAAAAATTAGAAATGGGCAAATGGAAATTAATGACTCTATGAGAGAGCAAGAATCAGTCAAACAAAAGAGAATGAAAAAATAGATGAAAACATAAAATACTTCATTGGTAAAATAATTAACTGACCTGGAAAATCGATCCAGGAGAGCCAATTTTAAAATTATTGGTCTACCTGAAAATCATAATGAAAAAAAGAGCCTAGACAGTATCTTTCAGGAAATCATAAAGGAAAACCACCCTGCGGTCCTAGAACCAGAGGGTAAAATGGCCATAAAAAGAATCCAGCGATCACCTCTTGAAAGAGATCCCAAATTGAATTGGGAATTGTAATCAGTTAGGTATAGAAATCTAACTTGCCAATAGGCAGTAGGAGGGAAAAGGGGAAAGAAAAGGGAGGGGGGATAGAAGGGAGGAAAGAAGTAGTAAGGGTAAAGGGGAAGAAAAGGGAGGGGGCTAATAGGAGGGAGGCGGGACTGAGGGAGGCGATGGTCAAAAGCAAAACACTAGTGGGGAGGGAAAAGGAGAAAGAAAAGCATAAACAGAGGGGAAAAAGGATGGAGAGAAAGACACAGTAATCGTAACTGTGAATGTGATATATGAATGTTATGGAATACTGTTGTGCTACAAGAAATGATGAACAGGAAGACTTCAGAAAAACCTGGAAAGATTTGTATGGTCTGATGCTGAGTCAAGTGAGCAGAACCAGGAGAACGTTATACACAGCAACAGCCACATTGTGGGATGACTAATATTGATAGACTTAATCCTTCTCAGCAGTACAAGGATCTAAGAAATCTCCAAAGGCCTCATGATGTAAAATGCTATCCACATCCAAAGAAAGAACTATGGAGTTTGAATGCAGATCAAAGCACAGTATTAGCTATTTTTTTTCTTCTGTTGTGTTTTGTTTCCTCTTTCTGGTGATTCCTCCTTTTGGTTCTAATTCTTACTTACAACATTACTAATGTGAAAATATGTTTAATAGGAATGTATATGTATAGCCTCTAGGCCATCTTGGGGAGGGAGGTGTGGAGGGAGGGGGAGAAAAATTTAAAACTCAAAAGCTTATGGAAATCATTGTTGATAAATCAAAACAAATTAATTTTTAAAAAACTTTAAAAAAAGAAAGAAAATGTCATTCTAAAGTAAATTCAATTCCTTTTTTTGATATCATTACTAGACATTGCTTCTTGATCTTTTGGCTAAGATCAAGTGTTGAAATGGTTACTATACTAGGAGATGAAGGAATACTGTAAATATTGTTTATATCTTTGAAAAGCATTTATCCAAGTTTCTCATGCTCTCCTTGTAAATAAGCTTGAGAGAAATGGGCTAAAAAGGTAGGTGGATTTGGAAATAGTTGACTGGTCCAGCCATTGTTTTGATGTCCACTTTCTAAGGAGTTTGTAGTATAGTGCCTTAGGCATCTTTGACTAGCCTATGCTGTTATTATAATCGGATTTTTTTTCCCATTTTTTTATCAGTGACTTGTATAAAAATAGATGTCATCCTTTAACATTTTCATGTGACATGAAGCTAGAACGGATAGAAAACACATTGGATGGCAAAGTCAGTATCCAAAAAGATATTGTCTGGCTAGAATGTTGGACAGATTCTAAGAAAATGCAGTTTGATAGGGATAAATATAAAATCTTATATTCAAAAAATCAATTTCACAAATATGAAATGAGAGAATTTGAGCTAGGCAACATTTTTTTCTTACAAAGATCTGGGTGTTTTCCTGGACTTGTCCACTAAAATACATATTGTGAGAAATCTTTGAAAGAACACAAAGAACAGGAATGAGTTCATTATATAATTGTGGCAGCCAAGAACACAAATGCAACCTTAAAGTACATTAAGAGAGGTATCATATGCAAGGTAGGGAGATGATAGCAGAGTTTACCATGCTACCAAACAGTGTTTTTTAAGTCAAGTACATGGCAAACTTTAAAGTACCATATAAATGTTAGTTATTATATTGGGCACATTGCATTTATAGGATTTGGCAACTAATTGGATATTGGGGGTTTGAGAAAAAGGAAAGAGTCCAAAGTGTCTCCAGTGTTATAAATATAGGTAACTAGGAGGATGGTAATTCAATCAATCAATCAACAAGTATATATTAAGTACATACTGCTGACAGGCATTGAAGATAATGAGTTTAGATCTGACCATATTACTCCTTCTTATTCGTTAAACTCCAGTGGTTCCCTATTACCTCCAAGATCAAATACACAGTCCTCTCTTTGTCATTCAAAGTTCCTCATAATCCAGCTCCATCTTCCCCATCACCATCTTTACAGTCTTTTTATACCTCAGATCCCTGCTACTTACTTTTCACTCCAGTGCCTCTGGCCTCCTTTCCTCTACTGCAAACAAAACATTCCATCTCTCAACTCTGGGCATTTTCTCTGACTGTCTCCCATTCCTGGAATCCTTACCTTTCTCATCTCTCTCTATTGGCTTTCTTCAAGTTTTTCAATGAAAATCCTATCTTCTACAGGAAGCCTTTCTCAACTCTGCTTAATTCTGATGCCTTCCCTCTTTTAATTATTTCCTATTTATCCTGTATGTAGCTTGTTGGTGAATATTTGTTTGTTTGTTAGGATCTAAGACATCTCTGAAAGTCTTAAGATGGAAAATGCTATACACATCCAAAGAAAGAACTATGGAGTTTGAATGCAGATGGAAGCATACTATTTGCTCTTTTTTTTCTTCTGTTTTGTTTTGTTTTCTCTTTCTTGTGGTTCCTCCTATTGGTTCTAATTCTTCCTTACAACATGACTAATGTGAAAATATGTTTAATAAGAGTGTATTATATATATATTTTGTATAGCCTATATCAGATTGCACATCATTGGGGCAGCTAGGTGGCACAGTAGATAGAGCACCAGCCCTGAAGTCAGAGGGACCTGAGTTCAAATCTGGCCTCAGACCAAACACTTGACACTTACTAGCAGTGTAACCCTGGGCAAGTCACTTAACCCCAATTGCCAAAAAAAAAAAAATCAACACAGATTGCATACCATCTTGGGGAGGGAGGTGGAGAAAAATTTGAAACTCAAAAGTTTATAGGCCAGTTAGGTGGCACAGTGGATAGAGCTCTGGCCTTGGAGTCAGGAGGACCTGAGACGCTTGACACTTACTAGCCGTGTGACCCTGGGCAAGTCACTTAACCCCAATTTCCTCACCCCCCCAAAAAAAAGCTTATGGAAGTGATTGTTGATAACTAAAATAAATTAATAAAAAAAAAATTTGTTTGCTTGTTGTCTCCCCCATTTGATTGTGAGCTCTTTGAGAGCTTAGACTGAGTTTTGCTTCTTTTCATATCCCTAGGACTTAGCATAGTGCCTTGCATGTAGTAGGCATTTGTTAAATACTTATTGATTGACAATTCAGTTTTAAATATGTTGAGTTTGAGGTACCAGTGAACTTATTAAGATATAGATATCCTGGGGTAGCTAGGTGTCACAGCGAGTAAAGCTCCGGCCTTGGAGTCAGAAGGACCTGAGTTCAAATCTGGCCTCAGACGCTTGACACTTACTAGCCGTGTGACCCTGTGCAAGTCACTTAATCCTGTTTGCCTCACCAAAAAAAAAAAAAAAAGATATAGCTATCCATCAGGCTGGTATAAATGATACTACATCTCTAGAAAGACATTAATGGTTGTGTTATAGATTAGTGAGCCATATATTGGATTGGTGAGTCCCCACCAAGGACTCACCAATTATCTAGACAATCTCTGTGACCTCAGAGTGGGGTCTTCCTCAGGAAAGCAAGGTAGCAGGTGAAGAGTGAATGAATAAATGAAATGCATTTATGTCAAGTGCTTACTATGAGCCAAACATTGAATTTGTTTTCCCATCCTTTGAAAGCACAGGGTCTTGCAGATACATACTAGACACTGAATTTACTTGAATTCAGTTGTAAATTGAAGATGAACAGGATATACAGGGTGTTCTATAAGTTTTAGTGCAGTTTTAAATTATTAAAGATCAAAACTATACTGAGACTTTTGGGACACCCAATATAAAGAGATTGTTAATGTGTAAGAGCCTGAGATGATTAATGGTACAAGGTCACAAAGAACATGGGAGAGAATGGGGTTTAGCTTGCAGATAGATAGTTTAATTTTGGCAAAGAGTAGAGTTACCACTCTAAGAAAAGAAAAAGAGGAAAGGTAAAAAGACTAAGAAGTTCAGAGGAGCAAAGGAAGTCAGTCTTGAGCTAAAGGACTTGGGAATTTGAAAGAAGACAGAAGCGCTGTGGTGGAAATGTGAAATAGGCTCAGTATAAGAAACTCCAGAGTCATCCTTCACTTCTTATCTAATTAAATACTCCATTTATTTTTACATCTTATCCGGAAAGGTTTTTAAAAAACAATATTTTACCCTGGGCAAGTCACTTAACCCCAATTGCCTAGCCAAAAAAAAAAAAAAAAGAGTATTTTAGAGACCTAAAATTCTCCCTGAAGACTGAAAATCCAGACCTGTATCAAGGCTTGTTGATTTGCAAACTTTTCCCATATGAATTTGTGAGGAACTTGGTATGGTGTAATGGCTGGAAGAAAAGCAGTGATGAGATTTTGTTTTTTGGTTGTTTTTTGTTTTGTTTTGTTTTTAATGCTTAAAACAGTCATTTGTTATTGGGTTTTGCTTACCACACTTCATCATTTAGAAAAGCCTTTTCCTCCCCCCAAGGCTCTCTTGGTGTGATGAGGCAAATCTTATTTCTTTGCCTAGCTATGTAACACTAGCTAATGACAAGACATTGGACTTAGTAAAAATTATTCTGTCATGAAATAACTCAGGATCTAGTTTGAGTGTTGCTTCTTCTGGACTTTATAACTATAGTGGTAACATGCTCTCTGCTTGGAAATCCATTTGACTAAGAGAAAAGTATTCTGTATTGCTAGGATTGTGCTTCTATCATCTCATAAATAATTATTACCTCCTGTTATTATGACAGACATTTACAAAGGCTACAGAGCATCCATAGAAAATAGATAATTTGTGTGACCTTGGGCAAGTCACTTAACCCCAGTTGCGTCACCAAAAAAAAAAAGAAAATAGATAATTTGTTGCTAATTAAAAATAAAATGAAACATTGGACATAAGAACTGGAAGGACTACTTACGATAAAAATGCAATTACAAGCAAAATCTAATTCTGTTTTTTAGCATAAGAGGACACTGCTTTTTCCAAATCAGACTATATAATCTGATCTCAGATTGCTTCCAAAACAGTTCCTTAAACTTGGAATTTCCTGGTTTCAGGAGAGAATTATTCCCCTGAAGCTTATGGTCTATGAATTCATGGGGAAAGATACTTCCAGAGGGCACTTTAAAACTAATACGGGGAAATTATGAGCACAGCAGAATTCAGTTAAGCTTAAACAATATTCAATCACACATGCTGCTAGACCTTTCTAGGATATAGAACAAATTTAGGCTTCCCTTTGGTAAGTTCATTTTCCATATTCCCAGCCAGAGCCATAACTGGGAATTCTGACATGAATGGAAAATTTAATTATGGAGGAGAGTGGAGGAAAGAGGAGAAACCATCCAAGTTGGGGGGTAGGGAGAAGCTAGGGACTCCAGAATGCCACATCCAAGATATCCAACAAAGCATGTGTTCTCAGGGCAAGTAGTACAGGGACAATCTACCTTCAGTTGCTATAGTCATGTTTGTGGGAGAAGGTAGATCCAGAAGAGGACATGATAGTAACTTGATACTCTATGAAGGTTCCATAGAGCAGACAAAGAGTGTGTCTGAGAGGGGGAGGGAGTATGGTCCAATAGGCAAGCTCTGTGTCCAGCACCCCAGAAGTGAACAGAGTGATTAATCCCTTCCACCTTTGATATAGGAATAGCAGCAACATGCTTGATTTCTGTTAGCATGGAAATAACACAAGAGCACAAACTTAAGTGTCCTTAATTCCTCATATTCAGTTATACCCACAAGGATAAATGTTCCACAGGCAGCAAGTCCTGGTAAGAATTGAGATATAGCTGTCTTTGTCCTGATATTTGCATTTCAGTTTGGAAGTCAGGTCCATCTCTCAGGTCTAAGGTATGGTACAACATCCATGGACAGATTAATTATCCCATTGATGTCTCTTGTACTTTCTGAAGTGATCTACGTTAAGGAAGCAGCTCGCTCTGTTGGGTTTCATGGAATTTTAATTGGTAAGGAAATGAAGTATATTTCTGCTTTTGATTCCTTGATTTTCAATTTAAGGGTTTTTTGCTTTTAAATTTATCATAGCGTTACTTGTATGACTAGTTCCAGCCCTTTAAGGTCCCCCCTTATAAAGCTGAGAATTACCACTAAGCAAACAAAACTTTTATGCATATATTTCACCTAATAATATGGACACATTTTAAAAATCTGAGTTGGAGTTTTCCAAATTGGGATTTGTCTTTGTAGTAACATGAGACATATACTTCTGCTACAGAAATTTTCTTAAATTGCAGGGTAGAGTGTAATGCTTATACAAGCAAATATTTATAGGAATCTTAAAAGGGGTTGGGGGGGTGGCTAGGTGGCGCAGTGGATAGAGCTCTGGCCTTGGAGTCAGGAGGACGATTTCAAATCTGGTCTCAGACACTTGACACTTACTAGCTGTGTGACCCTGGGCAAGTTACTTAACCCCAATTGCCTCACCAAAAAAAAAAGAAAGAAAGAAAAAAAAAGACATTGGGGGAGATTGAAAGAGTGCTTCCTTACCTGCATAGGCAAGCCATTCAGACTTTCCGTAACTCAGGATCAATCTAATAGTCAGCATTTGAGCTGTAGCTATAATCAGTCATCCTAATACAGACAGATGACCTAAATAGCAAAGGAGGTTACTGAGGGATGGTATCAGAGAGAGGGCCTTAGAACAAGGGGCATGCAGGCCTACTGTGTTATAGAGCTTATTTGAGCACTCAGTACTGGAAAGGGTGGACCAAGATATGTATCTCAAGGAGAAAGACTGATAATGTCAGTAATTTGGTTTGCATGTTTTTAGTAAACACTCTTCTTCCTAGTGCTTGCCACTTTCTTTTCTTTTCTTTTCTTTTTTTTTTGGTGAGGCAATCTGGGTTAACTGACTTGCCCAGGGTCACACAGCTAGTAAGTGTGAAGTGTCTGAGGTTAGATTTGAACTCAGGTCCTCCAGACTCCAGGACCGGTGCTCTATCTACTGTGACACCTAGCTGTCCCTCTTTTCTTTTTTTTTTAAGAAAATTTTTTAAAATTAGAATTTAATACAATATTAACACGCAAGCCATTTTATACAAAAATAATGGAGTATAAAGATATGAAAAAATTTTAGATATTCATACAATAATATTAATACATTGGATGGCCTTAAGTTTTGTGAAGTTTTGTTTTGTTTTTCAAAATCTGGTGCATTTGATGCACTGCTACTCATATTTTTTTTTTCAAATACTTGTCTTTTTTTTTTCTTTAATTTACCTGTCCCTCTCACTTTCTCAAGCAACGGAGGTAGGGAGGGAAGGGAGAGCAAGCTTTATTGAGACTTACTTGCAACTGTTCTGGGACACATTGCCACTTTCTTTTCAAAGTTTTCACAAACCATCATAATAAGATGTTCTAGAATTCAAGCTTTCTGGCCTGTAGTTTGTGGGCTCTTTTCTGAAAATCAGGACAGCCTTCCTTTCTCCAATTTTCTGTCATCTCTCCCATTATTCATGATTTCTTAAGAATTAGCAATAATATTTTCTTCTGTCATCACATCAGGAAGGTTATTTTATTATGTAAGAAAAGATATAATCAATATATATTTGACTTATTTCTATAGAAGTTGCACCCAGAAGGCACCTGGTCATCACTTTGATAACTATGTTAAAAAGATTAAAGAATGAGACCTTTTTTGTTGTGACTTTGCAAATGTTTTCATATATAAGGGATAAAAATTCCCACTTATTCTATTTTTAACATTTTGGCATTGATGATATCACATTTATCATGTATGTACTCACCTTGCTAAGTACCATCTTTGACCCATTGACAAAACGCATTAAGGCTGACTGATTCACAGCCAGTTTCATACCACTAGACTCTCATCAAAAAAAAATTTCAAAATTGTACTGGACCTCAGAGATCATATAATTCAAGCCATACTTAAAGAAGAATACCTTCAACAATGTACCTAACATGGTCACCTAACTTTTGTTTGAAGATCTTCAGTAAGGGGAAACTTACTACTTTCAGAGACAACCAATCATAATAAGTTTTTCCTTACATTAAGCTTAACATTTCTTCTTTGAAATTTCTGCCAATTTTTCCTGTTCCTGCATTCTGAGACCAAGTTGAACAAATCTAAATCTCACTTCCACAGGCTAGTCCCTCCAGTTCCCTCCCAGAGGTCCTGAGGACCTGGGAAGTGATCATATCTAGGCACTCCCTTGACCCACAGTGTTACATAATGCATTCTGACCACTTTCCTGCCAGTCTGCCACTCATTTTATTCTCCCTTCCCTACTTTCCACCTCTGGATTTGATTACAACAGTAATCAAATCAGCATCAACTTTCTTGGTATGATGTTTAAAAAGTTTGAGAGACATAATTTCTGGGTAATTAGTCATTTTATTAATAATGCTAACATTTTAATAAAAGAGGTCAGTGGCACTCTCTAAAGCCCACTTGGCAGTGGGCTCATGGCTTATATGTCCTTGGAAAAGTGGGTGTTCCAGAGAGTGACAATCAACTCTGATTGGTTAACAAGTAATGAGAGAATAAATATTACAATGAGACATGGGCTTACTCCAATGAGTGGCTGGGAGAACTCTTGGACAAAGAGACTATCTCTACACTCAGACCACTCCCAGCTTTGGTCAACCTGATAAAGAACTTATCCCCACCCAAACCTGGGTAAAAGGTTGGGTGGGATCTGAAAAACATTGAGGAGAGTTAATTCAATCTCCTTATCAGCAATATAGAAAAAGAGGCAACGCTGGATCTCCCCAAATCATCGGTTATTATTAATAATCATTTCTCTCATTGGAAAGGACTTAACAATCAATTGCTCTATGACTCCAATAACCAACCCAGCAACTTCTCAGGCCAAAACTTCTCCCTCTGGCCACCATTATCCAATATGTTTTGTGTTCTCTCATTAAAATAAAATCTCTCTGAAGACAAGGTCTATCATGTTTTATATTTGTATCCCTAGTATTTAGCCTGGTACATTATAAACAGTTAATGATTTTTCGTTCATTCAAATACTTGAACATAGCTGTCATGTTCCCCCTCAACTTTTCCTTCTGCAGGCTAAAGATTCCTATTTCCTTAAACTCACCCTCACTTGGCAAAAACTCAAGGCTCTTCATCATCCTTACAGTTGCCCACTGGATGCTCTCCCATATCCTTTCTAAACTGTAGCATGCAGAATTGAGCACTATACTCCATACATGCATTGACCAGGGCAGATTATTTGCCTAGTCTCAGACAATATGTCTCTCAATATGTAATAGTTTTGCCTTAATCAAGGAGCATATCAGTTGGCCCACCCACAAAGCTTCATAGCTAGGTATTAATGGTATAGCTCAACGGTGTTACCAACACCCAACTCTCTCAGATTTCTCTCCTGGGGCTGAGATTGATTTGCTTACCCCACTTACTCTCACTTACGACAAGTCATGGTGGTGTTCCTCGAGAGGTAACCATGTGGTTACATCTCAGAAATCTCTATCGAGATCCAAGGGAGTAACCCTGATATGGGGGAAATATGCTTCTACTAATTTCAACTGAAATTACTAAGCCTCTCCTGGTATACTTCCCATTTACACAAAATCAGTCATAATGACACCACTAACTATCAAACATGAAACATTTACTAAAAAATATGGCAAAAGTAAGAAAAATCATAGTATTGACTCATTGGAAAGAAAGCTCAATAATAATCAACATAAAACAGTTTACCTGAGTGGGCATACATTCATAGAAACCTGACAGGGAGGCCTATGGGTAGGGAAATCCATGTACACCATGAATCACCTGCTAGACAAAACTGCTTCTCCATAATATGTTTCCTTTCTGGTCTTCACAGATCTCATGTTGGGCAAAGCTGCACCTATAATATTTCAAGGCCTCTGAAGCTGTGACAAGCTAGCACATAATCCCTTTTGGCAGATCACTGAGAAAGTGTTATCCTGGTTCAATGACGAGAAATTCTCTTAAATTCTCTAGTTCTACTCTGAGGCTTTGAGTACTTTCTTCCCAGAAGTAGCAATAGGATCACGTGAACTTTTTTCATGAAGCTCTTCAAATAGCAGGGTATTCTGTTTTCTCCAAACACCTCTCAAGAAAGCTATGACTCTTCATAGCAAATCAGATTCAAAGCCTATCTTTCCCTCTCTGGCTCTCCCTCTCCCTTTACTGCCCTTTAGAAAGGGTAGTAAAGAACAACAAACTCTAGAGCAATTTCCCCTCTCTCAAGCTATATGACCTCAGTGAGCAAGTTTGACTTTCTCCATCAATCAGCTTTTAGCAAAGTAATGCCTATCTTCCCATCTTCATGGTTCTCAAAAAAAAAAATAGCAGTGTATCTTACCCATCAGATTTGATCAGCTCCTGTCAGCTTCTGTATGCTGTGTTCAGTTTTCCCCTGATGCCTCCTGTGCTTGGCTTCCTCTCCTGCTTTTATCTTCTTCTGGTCACTTCCTAGCATTCCTGTCTGGCTTCCAATGCTTCATATGAGTCTTTTTCTAAGCAATTGCTCAACTCTAACTTATAATGTAAAACTTGAAAGATCTAGCTTTCTCTCAGGTAGTACCCCAGCAGTCTTTATATGAGCTGTCTATAGTCTCCAGAGAGTTAAATAGTTATTAGTTTATCAGCTATTCCCTTCAAAACTCTGAAAATAGCAATATATAAAAGCACATGGGCCCCAGTGCACTGCAACTCAGTCGTCTATCTGTCTGAGATCCTCTTAGCACATTTATTTAAGGGCAGTTTTCTCTCAGGTCCTCAGGATGTGTCTCCTCAATATTTTGTCTATTTCTTCTGAAGCTGATTTTACCAGTGATCCTTATACAAATGTTATTTTTTTTAATCCCTTTCAGTAATGAATATGTCCGCATATGAAAGGGATAGTATTTTACAATGAAAGAAAGCCAAAAGGTATCCATGTTAAAGGAGGAGTCAGAATTAATGTAAGAAGAGAAATCTGGGAAATGACTGGCTAGGGCTTCCTGCGTGTCCTTCACCTCTGACTAATGGAGAGAATTGTGAAACCTGAGCTATTTATGCCCAGTATAGACTAACAGCTTGCACTCTTGCCCATGTGTAGCAGGACAGAAACATAACTAAATTAATACTGGCAGAACAAAGAAGAGAGCAGAGACAGAGACCATTAGATCAGTGCTGATCCAGTCTTCCTGGTGCTGCCTTGTCTCCTGAAGAAGGAAACAGTAACTTACTATGGTACCCCAAGTTCCTGAGTCACTTCCATTGACTGGACACCAACCATTCAGTAGGTTTTTCTATTAATGGAAAAAACCCAGGATCGCTGCATGCGAGCTATCTAAAGGAAAGAGCTGGAGAAATGACTGAACTATTAGGTTTTAGCTTGTTTAGAGGAAAAAGGAGGTTTCAGGCTGTCTGGAATGGAAATGATTTATAGAATTCCAACCCACTCTGATTGCTTTGACATGTTTGATTTTAAGTATTTTTCTCTTTATTGTTTTTTTGGGATTTTTTCTTTTTTTTGGTGAGGCAATCAGGGTTAAGTGACTTGCTCAGGGTCACACAGCTAGTAAGTGTCAAGTATCTGAGGCTGTATTTGAACTCAGGTCCTCCTGACTTCAAGGCCAGAGCTCTACCCACTGCGCCACCAAGCTGCCCCTCAGTATTTTTCTCTTAAAAAAAAAAAAAGCATCGAGGCAGAGCCAAGAAGGCAGAGAAGTAGAAAGTACAGTAAGCTGCCCCCAAAACTCTTCCAAACATATCTAGAAAATGAATTCTAATGGGAAAATCCAAGAAAAAGTCACAGTGAGTCATTTTTCCAGCCTAGGTCAGCATAGGAAGACATCGTACCAACTCTCAGTTTTGTGATCACTACCCCAGGGTGGGTGGACTAATGTGGACCTGTGCCCAGTAATGACTGTCTTCACAGCGAGAGAAAGGGGAAGAAGGGTTCTGCGGAACACTCTAAGGGGTATAGTCCTAAGTCTCACAGAAAGACGAAAGGAGTTCCAGTCATAACTGGTACAGAAAGCAGCCTGGGAATATCTGCAGAAGCCAGAGGAAAAGACTTTAGCAGCAGGTCTACTCAGAGCTATGACCACAATTGAAGAAAGACCCTGAGCAGATTCCAGGGCCCAACCTAGCATCCACATATCCTGGTTTTGAACCACAGAGACAGGCCAAATAATTCCTATAAAAGGAGGAGCCTAGTCTTAACAAGGCTTACCCACACCATTCAGGGGTGTAGGAGAAAAGCTTGACCCACACACAGATACCCCCTCCAACATAGACACTGAGAGAAGTAAAACAAAGTAAACACAAAATATTATGAAGAAATAAGTTCAAGCAGAGCTTCAGAGAATAAAAATATCCTTATCAGAAGGATTGGTAGAGTACTTAGAAGAAATTAAAGAGATGCAAAAAGTAATAGCTAAGGAGAAATATCAAAGTGAATTCCTACATTATAGAAATACATTAAACTCAAGAGAAAATCATGAAACTCAAATACAGGAATACATTAAATTCAAAAAGAGAAATAGGAAACAGATAATGGAGAAGGAGAGAGGAATTTAAGAGGGAGGGTGTGATGATGCAAGGGAATAGTCATAAGTAAAACAAATTCTAGGAGAGAAGAATGTGAAGAGGAATTGAAAGAATAAAAACCTGGGGTCAGGAGCAGGTTAAGGAGAAGGAGCATAAAGAGGTTATTTCATTAAGAGATCACAGATGTTAGACAAATACCCTCTTTTGGTGGGAGCAAAGAGAGGAAAGCTACAAGAGGACAGGATAGAGGAAAATATAAAATCCACAGTAATAACTGTGAATGTGGATAGGAGGAACTCACCCATAAAATGGAAGATTATAGACAAGTGATTAGAAAACAGAATCCTCCAACAATATATTGTTAAAAAGAAACACATTTGAAAAATAAAGGTTTACACTAAGTTAAAGTGAAGGGCAAGAGAATTATTATTATGCTTCAGTTGAAGTAAAAACAAGAGCAGCGATCATTGTTTCAGATAAGTCTGCGGTACATATGGAAATTATAAAAAGAGATAAATATGGAAACTAAATTATTCTTCAAGGCACCATAGATAATCAATACTTACTATAGGTCCCAAATAGTATAGTATCTAATTAAAGAAGTTAATTATATTAGAAGGAAAAATAGTAAAAGTGTAACAATGGAGGGACCTAAGTGCACCTGTTTCAAATGTAGACAAATCTAACCAAAAGATGAACAAGAGGGGCAGCTAGGTGGTGCAGTGGATAGAGTACCTCCCTGGAGTTAGGAGGACCTGAGTTCAAATCCAGCCTCAGACACATAACACTCAATAGCTATGTGACTCTGGGCAAGTCACTTAACCCCAATTGCCTCACTGCAAAAAAAAGATAAGAAAGAAATTAAGGACCTAGAACTTTAGGAAAATGAGAGATGATAGAACTCTAGTGATCATTGAATGTGAATAGAAAGGAATTTATATACTTCTCACTGTGCAGGGCACTCTCACAAAACTTGAACATGGATTGGGGCATCAAGAGCTCATCAAAAATGTAGAAAAACAAATACTAAAAATATAATTTCTTGGCCAAAATGTGATAATAATTACATTTAGTATTACACTTAGCATTTGAATAAAGAATTTTAAAAGTAATTGGATACTAATAACATAATTCTAAAGAACAGGTAGGTTAAAGAGCAAATTATAGAAACAATAGAAAATTTCATCGAAGAAAATGACAGTAATGCAACAACATACCAAAACTTATGAGAAGTAGCCTAAAATACTTCTTAAGGGAAAATGTATATCTCAAAATGTATATCTTTTTTTTTGTGGATCTCTTTTCTCTCTACAAAAGAGAGAAAGAAAGAAATCAATTAATTAACTTATTCTTAAAGTAATTAAAGTTAAAGATCAACTAAAAGACTTGAACAATAACAAATAAAAAAGTAAAAAAACAAGTTCTGAAAATCAGAAAAGATTAATAAAATGAAATCAAAAAATATTGAACTCATAAACTAGAAACTGGATTTTTTAAAAAAATTAATAAAATATGTAAGGATACATTTTGCACTATAAAGCAGAGATGTTTTGGCATGAGACTGTTATTGGGAAGAAAACATAAATCTTTTGTTTCCTGGAAAGTGCACAATGAGTAACAATTTTAAATTTGGATGATGGCTCAAATGCATTTAAAATTAAATTTTCAAACTTAGAAAAAACCCCAATTCTATATCTCTCTATAATTGCAAAAAGTATCTCTTGCCTTACCCTAATTTCTTTAGGATATGACCTTTTTCATCTGTCTCATGTGTCCATTCAGAGATGATTTTGGTATATGATACGAGGTACTTCTCTAAACCCAATTTCTGCCAGACTACTTTCCAGTTGTTCCTACAGATCTTACTGAGTAGTGAGTCCTTACCCCGGTTGTTGGAGCCATTGAGTTTATTAGAAACTATACTATTATATCTGCTTCTGTAAGTCATATAACTTATCTGTTTCATTGATCAGCTTTTCTTTTTTTTAAATTAGTACCAAATAGCTTTGATGATTACTAGTTTGTACTATATAGTTTGAGATCTGATATTGCTGGGTCTCCTTCCTTCCTACTTTTTTCATTATTTTCCTTGAGATTTTTTATTTTTTGTTCCTCCAGATGAATTTTGTTATTTCACTAACTTTGTAAAGTAATCTTTTGACAGTTTGATGTGCTACTGAATAAGTATATTGATTTAGGTAGTATTGTCATTTTTATTATATTGACAAGGCCCAAACCTGAGCATTTGATATCTCTCCAATTATTTAGTTCTGTCTATATTTCTGTAAGAATATTTTGTAGTTATATAGTTCATCTACATGCTGATAGAGGTAGACTTCAGAAAATCACCCACTCATTTTTTTCCCATTTATTTATTTATTTTTTCAGCGAGGCAGTCGGGGTTAAGTGACTTTCCCAAGGTCACACAGCTAGTACGTGTCAAGTGTTTGGTCTGAGGCCAGATTTGAACTCAGGTCCTCCTGACTTCAGGGCCACTGCTCTATCCACTGTGCCACCTACCTGCCCCCATTCATTTTTTAATTCAAGAAATATTTATTGAGCACTCACTATGAGTAAGCCATTGTACTAGACATGGGAAAGATATAAATATAACATTTATTTCAGCTCTTTCCAAGGCTAGTCCTCCATATATAGAGCATATATACCATGCTCTACTTCTCATGAATCATTTACAGTCCTGAATATGACAGCTCTTCTGGTGAAATGTTCCTTCCAAAAGTACTGTCTTGGCATACTACTCTCTACTACTCTCTACTGGTCAAAGGGGTAAAGTGGGACAACATTTTTTCACTCTCTATTTTTTGGCTATTCTTTATGGCACTTCTAGTGCCATGTCAGATGTACCTAATTTACCAGTTACTTAGGCAAGATGAAAATCCATATAGAGATTATTTTGTGCAAATTGTCTTTTGCAAATGAGGTCATACTTCCTTAGACTTATTCAGTGTCCTAACTCTTGTGATGATTAAAAAGTCTCGAGAGACATAGTTCCTGGGTAATTTAATAATTTTATCAATAAGACTGGCAGGTTATTAATAAAAGGATGGTCATTTGTTCATCTCTCCTAGACCAAAGACAATCATGGCAGTGGAGAGCACAATTTATATACCCTTCTAATAAAGAGCTGATAACACCCATCATCATGTCACCAAAGAAAATTATCACTACTCAGACCACCCTCAACTATACCAGATCATTCCCAGCCTTGGGCTATCTAGACAAAAGGATCTGTCTCCACACAAGCTTGAGTAGAACACAATGAACTTCCCTGTTTAGATTGCATTCCTTGTAAGGGTTCTGACCAAGATCAGGAGAGTTAATGCAATCTCATTATCAGTAATGTCCTTTTTAAAATGAAGAATTTAGAAGAAGGGGAGAGCTCTGAATCTCCCTGAGATATTGGTTATTAATAATCATTTCTCACACTCTCTTAGTTTCGCGTTATTTTTTCTTTTCTCCAGTCTTGACTAGTAATTGGCCCTACCCAAGTATCAATCAATCAAGAAAATATTAAGTACCTATTATGTGTCAAGTACAGTACTAGATATTAATAATATAAATACAACGAATGAAACAATTTCTACTCACAAGGATTTTACAGTTCATCTATGGAGAAAACAAGTACATATATGTCTATATAGGATAAATATAAAGAACATAAATACAAATAAAAACAATGCTGTTAAATATAAGAGGAAGAGAAGGCATTAGCACTTGGAGAGAATCAAGAAACCTTTCATGCAGAAGGTAGGTAATGGTTAAGCTGTATCTTAGAGGGATGCTGTGTGGTAAAAGTGAAAGGGTACGTTGTACTTCAGGGAAGGGGTGACCAAAGCAAAGGTACAAAGAAGGGAGATGGAGAGCCATACGTGAGGAATAGAGAGAAGTCTGGTTAGATCACAGAATGTGAGAGGGGGAATAACATTCTATAAGTCTGAAAAGATAGGTCGGGACCAGATTGTAAATGCTAATTTAAATTAATTTAAATTTAAACGTTAATTTAAACTTAAATGCTAAATAAAGGGAACATTAGAATTTGGCTAATGTCTCTCAAAGGGCCCAGATCCTCATTTGATCCACACAACAACCCTGGAAAGTAGCTGCTATTATCATTTCCATTTACAGATGAGGAAACCGAAGCAAACAGATATTGAATGACTTGCCCAGGTCACACAGCTAGTAAATGTCTGAGGCAGGATTTTTTAACTCAGGTCTTCCTGACCCTAGGCATGGCACTTTAACTACTCTGCCACCTAACTGCCTAATGTAGAGCAGTGTTACTAAAGTCAGCAAAGTTTTGACAAAATACAGTATCCGTTCCTACTAAAAAAAACAACAACTAGAGAGTATAGGAATAAATGGAGTTTTCCTTAAAATGATAAGTAGCATCTATCTAAAACCATTACTAAGCATTATGTATAATGAGGATAAGCTAAAAGATTTCCCAATAAGATCAGGGGTGAAACAAGGATGCCCATTATCACCACTGTTATTCAATATTGTACTAGAAATGTTAGCTTTAGCAATAAGAGAAGAAAAAGAAATTGAAGGAATTAGAATAGGCAATGAGGAAATAAAGCTATCACTCTTTGGAGATGATACGATGGTATACTTAGAGAATCCTAGAGAATCAATAAAAAAAACTACTTGAAATAATTAACAACTTTAGCAAAGTTGCAGGATAAAAAAAAACCCCACATAAATCATTGACATTTCTATATATTACTAATAAAGCCTAGCAGCAAGAGGTAGAAAGAGAAATTCCATTTAAAACAACTGTAGACAATATAAAATATTTGGAAGTCTACCTGCCAAGACAAACCCAAGAACTATATGAACAGTTTTCACACAAATAAAGACAGATCAAAATAGTTGGAAAAATATCAGTTGCTCATGGGTAGGCTGAGCTAATATGATGAAAATGACAATTCTATTTAAATTAATTTTCTTATTCAGTGTCATACCAATCAAACTACCAAAAATTATTTTATACAACTAGATAATAACAAAATTAGTCTGGAAGAACAAAAGGTCAAGAATATCAAGGGAATTAATGAAAAGAAAATGCAAAGGAAGGTGGCCCAGTGAACCAGACCTAAAACTATCCTATAAAGTGACAATCATTGAAACTATTTGGTACTGGCTAAGAAATAGAGTGGTGGATCAGTGGAATAGGGTAGGTATACAAAACAGTGGTCAATGACTATAGTAATCTATTGTTTGATAAATCCAAAGACTCCAGCTTCTGGGATAAGAACTCATTATTTGACAAAAACTGCTGGGAAAACTGGAAAATAGTATGGCAGAAACTAGGCATAGACCAACATCTTATACCATACACCAAGATAAGGTCAGAATGGGTACGTGATTTTGACATCAAGGATGATACTATAACCAAATTAGGAGAGCAAGGAATAGTTTACCTGTCAGATCTATGGAGAAGAGAAGAATCTATGACCAAACAAGAGATAAAGAACATTATGAAATGCAAAATGGATAATGCTGATTGCATTAAATTAAAAAGGTTTTGCACAAACAAAACCAATGCAACCAAGATAAGAAGGAAATCAGAAAGCTGGAAAACAATTTTTGCTGCCAGAGTTTCTGATAAAGGCTTCATTTCTAAAATATATAGAGAACTGAGTCAAATGTGTAAGAATACAAATCATTCCCTAGTTGATAAATGGTCAAAGGATATGAACAGACAGTTTTCAGATGAAGAAATTAAAGCTATCTATAGTCATATGAAAAAAACATTCTAAATCATTATTGATTGGAGAAATGCAAAGTAAAACAACTTTGAGGTACCACCTCACACCTATCAGATTGGCTAGTATGACAAAAAAGGAAAAGGATAAATGTTGGAGAAAATATGGCAAAATTAGAACACTAATGCATTGTTGGTGGAGTTGTAAACTGATCCAACCATTTTGGAGAACAATTTGGAACTATGCCCAAAGGGGTATGAAACTGTGCAACCCTTCGACCCAGCAATACCACTACTAGGTCTGTATCCCAAAGAGATCATAAAAAAGGGACAAGGACCCACATGTACAAAAATATTTATAGCAACTCTTTTTGTGGTGGCAAAGAATTGTAAATTGGGTGCCCATCAATTAGGGAATGGCTGAACAAGTTGTTGTATAGGAATGTAATGGAATACTATTGTGCTGTAAGAAATGATGAGCAGGCAGAGAGACTTACATGAACTGATATGGAGTAAAGTGAGCAGAACCAGGAGAACATTATACACAATAACAGCAACATTGTGCAATGATCAACTTTGATAGACTTAACTCTTCTCAGTAATGCAAGGATCTAAGACAATTCCAAAAGACTCATGATGGAAAATGCTATCCACATCCAGAGAAAGAACTATGGAGTCTGAATGCAGATCAAAGCATACTATTTTCCCTTTTTTTTTCTTTCTCATGACTTTTCCCTGTTGTTCTTATTCTTCTTTCACAACATGACGAATGTGGAAATATGTTTTTCATATGGTTGTACATGTATAGCCTATATCAGATTGCTTGCTATCTTGGGGAGGCAGGAGAGAAAGAGGGAGGGGAAAAATTTGGAACTCAAAATCTTATAAAAGTGAATGTTGGAAACTATCTTTGCATGTAATTGGAAAAAGTAAAATACTATTAAATAGAAAAATATTAAAAATAAAATCAGCAAAGAAAAAATAGCTAATAACAGAGAGGATTTCTATCTGATCCTTGAGCTCCTTTAACAAAGCAAAGTATAGCCTTCCTGATAAACAGTCTGTTTCTCTCTCTTCCAGGGAGTTCAGTTACAGTTTCCCTCCCTACCCAACTGCCACCACACAAACTCATTATTCAGCATTTCATGAAATCCCATCAGCCGGAGTAGAATTGAGAACCTCATTGAAAGGGCAACATCTTTCTTAAGGTTTGCCTGACTCCCTTTAGGGTTTGCATGTTCACTTGCTCTGACATCCATACATTCGCCATTACTCAGACATGCTTCATCTGTGTCAGTGTCTTCTCAGCATGGCCCTGCAGCTCCTGAAGTCAGTCATTGCAGTTTGTGCAGCTCTCAGTTTGGCGCTAGAACTTCTTGGCATTCACCCAGCAACGTGGCCATTTCCTCCAGCTAGCTTTGTATTCCTCCTGGCTGACCTCACCCAGAAGCTCAGTCTTCTTCCTATTTTTCTTATGCCTCCATTTTCTTTTGTCTGTGCTGGAGAAGAAGCTGCTTGAGACCTTTAAGAGAATTCCTTCTACATTCTTCCCCCAGTTAAAGAATGTGCAGTCTCTTCAAATTATACTAGGTATGTATGTAAAATCTGTAAATTCTCATTATGCACTACCCATGAAATTACACAGGGCATAGTGACATGATATAGGGGTCCCATGCATGGACATACTATAAAACATAACATAATATAGTTGGATGCACTCAAACTTAGCTACACTGTATTCTTTCTGTGCTATCCTTCCCTGAAGACAGGATACATTCCGTAAGATACAGTACCACGTGAATGATATTCTTTTTTTTTTTTTTTATATAGGCAATTGGGGTTAAGTGACTTGCCCAGGATCACACAGCTATTAAGTATCAAGTATTTGGTCTGAGGCCGGATTTGAACTCAGGTCTTCCTGATTTCAGGGTCGGGGCTCTATCCACTGCGCCACTTAGCCACCCCATGAATGATATTCTTATTGGATTACTATATTTACCAAATATTTATATATGTTGGCATACTTATTTCCCTGCTGTAGCTTATGAAATCAGATATTTGTAAAGTGCTTAGCATAGTGCCTGGCACACAGTAAGTACTTAATAATAAATATTTGTTCCTTTTCTTTACCTTCCTTTCATTACTGGGGAGCTACATGCATGGCATTCCTACCTAATGCAGGTGTTTCTGCTTCAATCTGTTGTTACTTCTGCACGTTTGTTCTCCTGCCATCTTTTGTGGAAGAAATGGTGTCTTTAGACCCACTGGACTCAAGTCCCAGTCCTAGGCCCATATGGCCTACATTGAATAGGGCTGTCTCCAGCTCCTAAAGGATGAATTTTCTAGGGGACCTCCTCCTCTACATGTCAGCCTTTTCCTGGAGTCTTTCCTTGAAGAGTATCTGGAAACATGTGATTCTTCTCTAGAAACTGGAAGTCAGCAGAGCAAGGATTTCTTTTCTATCAACCTCTCTCTAATTCCTCCCTTCACACAAGCATGGAGCACTGAGTAACCAATCTCTACCAATGAGTAGAGTTTTATGCAGATTGAGCCCCAGCATAACTTGACTCTACACAGAGAGGAACAGGTGGGAAAGGGATGGCATCTGCATATACCTAACTAACCCTTCTCCCTCATATAAGCTGAGGGCTCTTTCAAGCTAAAGCAACCTCATCTCCCTCCCCTCATGTCCCATTATGTTTCTGTTTCTTTCCACAGTTTTCTGGGCTGAGGCCATGGCTAGGTGGTAGGCCCCACTAGCCTGATCCATCTGTCTAGTTATGTACTGCTGGTAAATCTGTGTATTTCCCCAAACCTCAGAGACTTCGAACCACGGGTCAGTAGTCAGCTGTGTCTCTCACCCAAACATCAAAGCATGGAGTAAGCATCATTCCTGCTGGCATTCATTGTAAGCTCAGGGACCATCAGTTCCAGAAGATGAGCACAAAGGATTGTCGTTATGCCAAGCTCAGGACATAGCTTGCTTGCTGGGCCTTAGCTCTGGAAAACAGGATGTCTCTTAATATCTTGACATTAATCTCTTTACTTTATCTATCTGTCTGTCTATCTATCTATCTATCTATCTATCTATCTGTCTATCTATCTATCTATCCATCTATCTAACTATCTATTTTTTTAGGTAGGCCTGTACCAGGTGAGGTGGTTCATCATCAGTAGGATATGGCTCAGAGTATTCCAATTTCCTTCAATAATAGTAATAGTAATTTGTACAGAACTTTAAAGTTTGTAAAGTGCTTTACTATTTCATTTGACTTCCTTTAAGTCAACAAAAATCCCATCTTCAACAGGAAGCCTTTCCTGACCTCTCTTCATTCTAGCATCTTCCCTGTTTTAATTATTCATATTTTTCCTATACATAACTTGTTTGTATATATTTGTTTGTTTGTTGTCTTGCCCATTAAACTGTGAGCTCCTCGAGGGCAGGGATTGTCTTTTGCCTCTTTTTGTTTCTCCAGTGCTTAGCACAGTACCTTGTACATAATAACTGGTGTTTAAGAAATGTTTATTGAAGAACATCCTAATTCCTGGCTAGTAAACTTGGAGGTGACTGTGGAGATCAACTTGTCCACCCCCATCATTTGCAACCAGAGAAGCTGAGAAGTTAAGGGACTTGGCCAAAGAACTAGGCTTGGCTCCCTAAGGGTCATGCTTCCCTCTCTTGTTCACCATCACTATTTATAGACTCTTAACACTGAAGATGAGTCTACGGACCATTGAAGAAAAAAAAAAAGGTTTAAAGCTGCAAAATTTATTTCCTCTAATGATACCATCTCCAGTTTAGAACTCTTGGCTTCTGGTTTTAGTTGTCCTGCTCCTTTGATGTTCCAGATTGTTTTTATATTCTTCATCTTCCTTGTTTCTTACAGTGCTGTTCCATTACATTCACATATCATGATTTGTTTAGCCATTCCCCAATATGGTTCTTTTCTAAATTCCAAAAAATTCTACTCTCTGTGGTATGTTGGTATATACTTTGTCCCATTTGTTTTAAAAAGAATTCTCCTATGGAAACCAACCAGGAGTACAATTTAGGTAATGTAGGGGAGGGAGCATGGAAGGAAAGTAGTCTACCATTTTTAGACCTAGGTAAGGGCACATAAAGGTCTTGACCTGGCTCCTTCCTCAAAGGGAACCCCAAGAAAACTATTAGCTGCCCTGGAATTTGAGCATACATAGGAGACAAACCATCCAAATAGACTGTTAAAAGACCCACCAGGAAAGAGATGCCAAGGACCATGTTTCCTTGTGCCTGTCATCCAATAACAACCACCTTTTGCAATTGTCATTGCTTTGGTGGACATTGCACTGTTATGAATCATACTTTGGGGCCACCTCCTCTAGCCCTAGACCTTGTTAGAGATCAATGGCATACAGATGTGGAATGTGTCAGGTTGCTACAATTTTCCTAGGCTATTCATATGTCTGGTTTTGCAGACGCAGGGTTCCAGTTTGGGCCTGGTTACTGACTCAAATTGCTTTTTTAAAAATATTCCTCAATTTTATGTGATTCAACTAAAATATAGGGACAATAACACCTTCACTTAACTATCCACGTAACTTACAAATACATCTAGAGAAACAGAGAATGAAGATTTAAATGTAGTGTTGAGGTATTTTCCTTTCAAATTCATATGATCTTTTCAAATAAAAATGTTATTGTAACCAACACTAGAAGGCACTATTCCTCCACTGAGGCATAGAACAGACACAAAACAAATTGCTTCAGTCTTAAATTGCTCCTTCTCTTCCTCCATTCCTATTAAAGACACAAAAAAAAAAGCCCACTTCGCAAAAATTATTCACACAATGAACCAAGCAATATGGAAGAGAAGAAGAAAGGGAAAACGAGGTCTGGAAAGATCACAGGAATTGAAGAGAGAGGAATGTAAATTCAATACGATGAAACAATGGACACAAAAAAGCTGCAGAGAGGAAAATGAGAAACATTGAAATGAAAAGGAAGGAGTATAGGCAAGTTTCTTTAATTAAACACAGCAATATGAGAGAACTGCTGTCTTTTGCAAATACTAATTTATAATTAACTAACATAATATTTTTGATCTGGGTAGTCACAGCTAGCATATATTAGGAAATTCACTAATTGTATCCTGAGGCTAATGAAAATCAGTGTGGTCTAGCTAACAGACAGATTATTAGACTAGTGACAGGATCACCTAATTTCTATACCTGTCGGTACTAATTCTTCATAGAGTGACTTAGAATTAATTATTATTTTATTCTATCATATTCAAATATTGCTCTACTTGGTATTACTTATGTTAACACTTTCCACCCTGACCCCCACTTCTCCAAAGCTAAGAATATTATATTTAATCCCTCCCCCAGGGTTCTCCTGTACCCTTACAGAGTAAAGAGTTCACCTCTTACACAGATTGTTGGGGTATCTAGGCTCTCTGCCAATGGCTCTAACCTCCTCCAGTGGTGGGTCCCCTGGTCCCCAATTCCATTTAACCACTAATAGTTGGATTTGCTTTTACAAAAAAAAAATTACTTCAAAAATATAATCACAAATATATAAACTTATTCTCCCAATAACACATAGGTCTTAGTTCTTTCACCCCCACCTCCATGCCACCCTCAGTCTCTGGAGAGGGGAAGGGAATTAGATTCATTTCCTTGAATTCAGTTCCTATAGAGGACAGTTCCAGGTTCCAGATTCCAAGTTGAAACTCCCCTATGAGCGCCAGGCCCAGGCACCCTGGTTTCTCAGGGTTACCTTGCCATGCTGGCTGGTGGCAGCATCCTGCCTGAAATTCTGGCTCCAAGATTGCCATGGCTTAAATGCTTGTGTCTGATGGGGATTGTACTCTGCACTTGAAACTGAGGAGAACAAATTAAATAGAATAGAGACCCCAGACTGGTTTCTTGGCATTGGGGTTAAAAGGGCAGGAGGTATTCTGCCCCACCCTGTCTTCTTTCCCTGTCTCTTCTCCTCATCCTGGTTCATTTCATAGTTTTCTTGCTGTAGGTGAAATGTGTGTGATCTTCACCCTCTGTGAGTAGCAGGAGAGAGCAAAGAGGAAAAAGAGAGACTGTCCCAGTCTGGCAGTTTTTAAAGACACAGACTGTTTTGTCTATGAGGACTATGGAAGGAGGCTACTCCCACTCTTGTGGTAGGGGGCTGGAGAAAGCAGAGTGCCTCCATGTTAGGCCATTTTGGGCATCCATAGGGCAAGTCTCCTTATACTTAGGAACGTAGCCTTATAGTTTCAAAAAATTTGTTTATGATTTTCAGTAAATTCTTTTGTTAAAAAATTAAGAGTCACCTGGACCTCAGAGATTATCAATATCTAATCCAACTCATTCATTTTATAATGGAAGAAACTAAAGCCCAAAGAAATTAAATGACTTGCTAAGGTCTAGTGTAAACAGAACTTAGGTCTCTTGACTCTTAGACCAGTACTCTTTCCACTACACTAAATCTGTTTTATATCTATGTATATTTGGTTTAGACTTTTCTGAGATCACTATATTATTATTCATCATTATCAAAAATGCCTGGCACTTTTTCTCAGTAATTTGGTGGCAAGCAATTTGAGGAGTGAAAACCTGGAGTCTATGATTCTGTGATCCATGATGCTATGTCCAGAAGGTCAAGTTAAGAATTAACTCAAAACTCGGAGCCTGTAATCTCAATGACCGATCATATCATACATAGTATAAAGAAATAAGAAGAGTAGTCATATATGGTTAGAAGATGAATCATTCAAATCCTCCATAATTTTGCTCAAGCTGTTCCCCCATGCCTAAAATACTCTCCTTTCTCAGCTAGGCCAATTGTAATCCTTTAGCTTCCTCCAATGCTCAGCCAAGTACTACTTCCTAGAAAAGACCTTTCCTCATTCCCATAGTTATTAGTGCTCTCCCAGCTTCTCCAAAAATACTTCCTATATATTTTATATTTATTTATCTCTCTATGTGATTTTCCCTCCAAGTAAAATGTAAGCTTCTTGAGGACAGGGACTGTTTGGTTTTTGTCTTTAATCTCCAAAGCCCAGCACAATATCTGACACATAATAGGCTTACCTTTAAAAAAACAAACATTTTCATACATATGTATTTTATTACCCAGACTTGTGATTTCATTGTTGTAGAGGATTCCCAGGAAAGAAACACCCTTTACCAATGTAGATTGCAATTATTGTACAACTTAGTGTCTTATAGAAAGAGTTTCCTGGGGAATGGAGAAATTAAATGATCTACTCAGGGTCACACAGCCAATATATGTCAGAGGAAAGACTTGAACCTGTCTTCCTGGCTCTGAGGTAGCTCTTTGTCCACTACACCAGTGGTATCAGACTCAAATAGAAATGGACTCCACATATTGACTCAGTTTTTTGTTTGTTTGTTTGTTTGTTTTTTGGTGAGGCAATTGGGGTTAAGTGACTTGCCCAGAGTCACACAGCTAGTATTATGTGTCTGAGGCCACTGCGCCACCTAGTGGTTATTTTTGATGGTTTATTTATTTTTAGTTTTCAACATTCACTTCCATAACATTTTGAGTTTTAAATTTTCTCCCCCACCCACTTATCCCCCCGACCCAAGACGGTTTATAATCTCATATGGGCTCTACATATACATTCATTTTAAGCATATTTTCCCATTAGTCATGATGTAAAGAACAATTGGAACTAATGGGAGGAACCACAAGAATGAAGCAATAAAACAAAACAACAAAGGAAAAGGAGAGCAGATACTGTGCTTCCATCTGCATTCAAACTCCATAGTTCTTTCTCTGGGTGTGGACAGAAATTTCTATCATGAGTCTTTTGAGGTTGACTTAGATTCTTGCATTGCTGTGAAGAGCCAGGTCTATCAAAGTCAATCATCCCATGATGTGGCTCTTACTATGTACAATGTTCTGGTTCTACTCATTTCACTCTGCATCAGTTCATGGAACTTTCTAGGTTTTTTTTGAAGTATGGCTGCACATCATTTCTTTTTTTTAAATTAATTTATTTTTAGTTTTCAACATTCACTTTCCATAAACTTTTGAGTTTTAAATTTCCTCCCCCTCCACCCCCTCCTCCCTCTCCAAGACAGAGTACAGTCTGATATAGGCTCTACATATACATTCCTATTAAACATATTTTCACATTAGTCATGTTGTAAAGAAGAATTAAACCAATAGGAGGAACCACAAGAAAGAAGAAAAAAAAACAGAAGAGAGGGGAAAAAAAAGAGCAAATAGTATGCTTTGATCTGCATTCCAACTCCATGGTCCTTTCTCGGGATGTGGATACCATTTTCCATCATGAGACTTTTGGAGATGTCTTAGATCCTTGCATTGCTGAGAAGAGCTAAGTCTATCAAAGTTGATCATTGCACAATGTTGCTGTTATTGTGTACAACTTATATTTTTGTAAATATTCATCCATTTCACCAAGATTGTCAAATTTATTGGCATATAGTTGGGCAAAATAGCTCCTAATTATTGTTTTGATTTCCTCTTCATTGGTGGAGAATTCGCCCTTTTCATTTTTGATGCTGGTAATTTGGTTTTCTTCTTTCTTTTTTTTAATCAAATTAATCAAATAATTATCTATTTTATTGGGTTCCCCCCCATAAAACCAACTCTTAGTTTTATTTATTAGTTCAATAGTTTTCTTAATTTCAGTTTTCTTAATTTCTCCTTTGGTTTTCAGAATTTCTAATTTAATATTTAATTGGGGATTTTTAATTTGTTCTTTTTCTAGTTTTTTTTTAATTGTATGCCCAATTCGTTGATCTCTTCTTTCTCTATTTTATTCATATAAGCATTTAGAGATATAAACCTTCCCCTAAGAACTGCTTTTGCTGCATCCCATAAGTTTTGGTATGTTGTCTCATTATTGTCATTCTCTTGAATGAAGTTATGAATTGTTTCTATGATTTGTTGTTTGACCTTCTCATTCTTTAGGATTAGATTATTCAGTTTCCAATTAATTTTTAGTCTATCTTTCCATGGCCCTCTATTACATGTAATTTTTATTGCATCATGATCTGAAAAGTATGCATTTAATATTTCTGCCTTTCTGCATTTGACTGTGAGATTTTGATGCCTTACTACATGGTCAATTTTTGTGTAGGTGCCACAAACCACCAAGAAAAAAGTATATTTCTTTCTTGTCCCCATTCAGTTTTCTCCAGAGGTCAACCATATTTAACTTTTCTAAGATTCCATTGATCTCCCTAACTTCTTTCTTATTTATTTTGTGGTTAGATTTATCTAGTTCTGAAAGGGGGAGGTTGAAGTTCCCCACTAGTATAGTTTTCTGTCATTTCTTCCTGTATCTCTTTTAATTTCTCCTTTAAGAATTTGGTTGCTATACCACTTGGTGCATATATGTTTAGTAATGATATTACTTCATTATCTATAGTACCTTTTACCAGGATGTAGTTTCCTTCCTTATCTCTTTTAATTAGATCTATTTTTGCTTTTGCTTTGTCTGAGATCAGGATTGCAACCCCTACTTTTTCTTTTTTACTTCAGCTGAAGCATAATATATTCTGCTCCAGCCTTTTACCTTTATTCTGTGTGTATTGACTTAGTTTTAAAATGTGATCTCATCTAGGTTTTATTTTATTTTTATTTATTCTCTTAAATATTTCCCAACTACATTTTAATCCGGTTTGGGCTGCATTTAGGAGTGCTATGAGCAGCATGGGCAAATGATTGAAAAAAGCTCCAGAAGATTGTAAATTCCTTGAGGGAAGAGACTTGCCCCTTTTTCTATCCCCAGCACTTAGTACAGTGCCTAGCACATAGTAGGTACTTGGTAAATGTTTATTGATTGACTGAACATAATAAATGCTTATTTAATTGAACAAAAAGTTGAAGTAACTCTCACACGGGGATGATTTTTTTAAACTTTTCCCCCAACACTAAAGTGAAAATATTATCATTATATAAGGATACCTCAACTACTAGTAGAATATAGAATATGGGAATTCAAGACATCCTTTTGCTAACTATTTCAATTTTTATTTTTAGTCCATTTCCATATGAACAAAGTGAAGTGGAAAATAGACTATTTGTTACCTGAATCATTAATTGAAAGTGGGGGGGATTTAATGGTTAGGGATAGAGGAATGGAGGATGGGGGGGATAGTTTATTTTTTAAAAGATTCTTACCCACTTAAGACTGAGCTTATACTACCATATGTATAGAAGTTTCCCCATTAGATTACTTTATCCTAACATCTGTGTTTTTTTATTTCCTTATTTGTTTTTTTAAAGTAAGATTTAAAAATATTCATATTAATTTTTTCTTCTTTCTTAATTGAAGTTTACAAAAATATAATTCCTGTGCCATAAAAAATGATTGATATGAAGAACTCAGAGAGACAGAGGAAGATTTTAATTAGTTGATGTGAATTTAAGTTAGGAGAACCAAAGGACAACATAATCAATGACTATAATAATGAAAATGAAAATGACACCCAAAAGAAGCTGTTCGAATGGTCAATCTTGTCTCTGGAGAAGAAATGATGAAGCTCACATTAGCACACTCCTTTTGGTAGACTGGTAGCGATTATAAGTGTAGAATGTGGTATACGTCGTCATCAGATGTTGATTACTGTATCACTTGGTTTTGTTTAACTATTTTTCTTTTTTTTATAAAGAAAGATTTATAGAGGAGCATTTGAACAACAAGCAAACAAAAGTTAAATGGTACTTCCTTTGAACCTACTTACTACTTTACATTTCCTATCTTTCTTATGGCTTCACTGATCTATTTTTTTTTCTTGGCTTTTCTTTTGCTTTTTTAGTGAGGCAATTGGGGTTAAGTGATTTGCCCAGGGTCACACAGCTAGTAAGTGTCAAGTGTCTGAGGCCAGATTTGAACTCAGGTCCTCCTGACTCCAGGGCCCAAGCTCTATTCACTGCACCACCTAGCTGCCCCACTGATCTGTTTTCTAGAGGCATTAGAAACACCTGTTGCAGAGTGATATGCTGTTATGTATCAATTCATACATGATACTTTGTATCTGTAAGATAACACTTTGTAGTTTTTAAAGCACTTTCACTTATACCATTCCATTTCATTTTCACAATAAATCTGTAAGATAGGCGATTATTATTTTTTAAAATAATAATTTTTTTTCAATTAGCAAACATTTGTTTTCTCTCCTTTCTGTCCCATTCCCCAGTAATTATTACTTCAGTGAGGGTGGTGGTGGCCAGTATTCTTTTGTCATAACTAGGGAGAGGAACAAGCATGCTAACGCCTGAGCATGTTAGTAGAAAAAAAAAATAGTGAGGCAAAGAGTACAGAAGACCCACTTCTCCCATGACACCATGGGAATGACAACACATCAAGTTATTATATGAATGCTATAATTCATACTTCTCAAGAATAGCTTATAAAATCCTTATTTTAAAAATGACCTTTGTCTTACATCTTTTGTTTGAAATAAGACTAATTATCACTTGTAATTACTTAAATCTGATGATTTTAATTTACCACATCAAGAAATGTTAGTCCATTTTTTTAAAAATAATTTTTATTGTAATCTTTTGTTTTTATGTCACTTGAATTTCCCACTAAATTCCTTCTAGAGAATCATCCCATATAAAAGAAGGAATAAAAAAAAAAACCCAGTACAGCAAAACTAACACTTTTAAGATGTCTGATATTACAAGGAGTATTCCATTTCCATGGACCCCTACTTCTGCAAAAGAACGGGGGGGGCAGTGGGAGAGGGGTCTTCTTATATCTCTTCTTTAGGTCCAGAGTTGGTCAGTGGTAGTCACTGTTGACCTTAACTATTGATTGTACTTTCTTATTACTCGTAGGACCTAGAGCTAAAAGGGATGCTGGAGGATCATTATCTAGTACAGGGCTGGGGAACCTGTGGGCTTGAGTCCACATGTGGCCCTCTAGGTCCTTAAGTGCAACTCTTTGACTGAATCCAAACTTCACAGAACAAATCCCCTTAATAAAAGGATTTGTTCTGTAAAACTTTGACTCGGTCAAAAGGCTGCACCTGAGGACCTAGAAGGCCACACTTCGCCTTGCAGTTGTAGGTTCCCCACCCCTGATTTAGTCTAACACCTTAATTTTACACATGAGAGAACTGAGGTAAAGAGAGGTTAAGTGACTTCCCAGAGGTCACACAGCTAGTAGATAGCAAAGCCAGGAATCCAACCCAGGTTCTCTGACTGCAAATCCTCTGCCCTTTCTAACAATCCTGCTGATTTTCATTTTGTTTTGTTTTGGGTCCAATGATTTCAATGGTGAGGAGCATTTTCTACCTTCTCAGATCATAGGATCATAGAACAGCACTTTCTCCCCAACTTACATTCTTAGAGAGTTGCCTGTATTACTGAATGGTTAAGTAATTTTGTCCAGGGTCATAGTCATTATGTGTCAGAGGTAGGATCCGAATCCAAGTCCTTCTGACACTAAGGCCAGCTCTCTCTGTCTACTATATCACACTGCATTCCTATGTATAGGTATTTAACATATGGAGTTAAATATTAACTCAAGTAGCATTATGACTATTCCTTCTATTGGTGAGCAATATCTGTTTAGCCATTCTTAGCCTAATTAAAATTTGATGTGTTATGACTTTAGTTATTTGGGTGGAGAACTATTTATCTAGGCCAAGAATTATGTGGTAAGTTTCTGATGTTGTATTTAATTCAGTCATCCAGTAGCAGCAAGACAGTTGTGTTTGAATGTATATTATTAAATAGTTTTACAATTTCATTCTTTAAAACAGATCCTGTGCCTAAACTAGACATAAATGGGGTTGGACTATGTGTGCAACACATAGAAACCTACATGGTGCAATTCCAAATTTTGTTTTCCTTCTACTTTGCAGTTTTAAACCTTCCACCTTCCTTATGGACTCTCCACAAAACTTGTGCTCTTTCCAATAAACTACCCTGTCTCTATAAATATCCTAATGTAAATCTCCCATAGGTGGACTGGCCTCTAGGAGCTGTTCCTTGAAATGTGTGCAGTTATTCCCTGCCTGGATTCAGTCAACAAGAGAGAAGCTCATGGGGGAATCTGTTTCTGCTCAGATGGTTACCCACTACTGAACATATTTGACATTTTATGATATGAGAGACCCTTACTGGTCCTAACTTAAAAATCTTACATTCTTTTAGGGGACATATAAAAGTATATGCCAAATATGTAGGTAGCAAAGCTGACTGAACCTATAGAGGTCATCCCAGGGAACATGAGCTTGAGGCTTTCCTGGAATCTTCCAGGAATTTCTGAGACTTGTTGACTCAATGGCTCACTGCTTGGGCCCTACAGGGATGATGAACTTCCTGACTATTTCTGGTCATGTAATGACCCAGCACTGAAAGAACTTAGCATGGAATGCCATGGTAAAGACTGAGTTGTCCCTCAGTTCTCCACCTGTCCTGTGACAGCAGCAGAAGGTGAGTGTATTGTTTATTTAAAGAAAAGATAGCTTCTGCCTGGTAGTCTCTTGTCTGAGACACTCCAGGTGGCAAGATGAGACTCCATCAAAGAATGAGGAGGGCAGAGTCCTTTTCTGCTACAGTATCATAACAAACCTCCCCGCCTCGCTCAAGGCAACTGTTCAAACTTGCCCCTAGTTTCTAGAGATTACTGCTTTTCTTGTATCTCCTTTGCTTCAGTGTGTGACTTTGTGAGTTTAAAAGGTCTGGAGGTCTGCAAAAGGTGGTAAGACCATTTACCAGGTTATTTTTGGTTGCAGCCACAGGAGGAGTAGCTGACAGTATGGGAAACTTCTGCATTGGAGAATGGGCTACCAGAGGGAGATCTAGCACTCTTTGGCCATTTCATTGGCAGGCTTTGACACACAGAGTGTTTGCTTGGTTTAGGGCTAAGGTGAAATGCAAAAGGCTTAATTAGCAGTATTGCAAAACTGTTTCATGTCCTAATGAGGTTTAAATCTTAGCTTCGAAACTAGTTTTAACCAGTTATAAGTTGTTACTGAATTCTGTTTTGATTATGTTGTTAATGTGCATTATGATTCTCTTAATGCTTATTTCTCTTCAGTAGTTCTCTTCTAGTTCAAGTGACTCTGGAGTCAGAGGTGCTGGTTTCTAAACCTGCTTCTGACACTTAGTACCTTTATGGTAATATAGTAACCCTCCCCAGGCTTCTGTTCCCTCAGTTGTAAAAGGAGGGAATTGGATTAAATGATCTCTGAGGTCCCTTTTAGCTCTGATATATGAGCCTTTCATAACCCTCAGCTGTCTATACATTGGCACTTTGATTTATATTTGCTATAGAAAAGAAGGTAGTAGAAAGGCCCTTCTATGACTCTTTTCTCCCCAAATTTCTCTATTTGCTCATGGTGCCTAAATTTCCTCCCTTCAATTACAACAATAAAAAGAATTATTAATTAATTACAAACTATGTGCAAGTCATGCTGTCTCTGGTCCTTGTTGTTGTTTGTCCTTTCTCAAAGAGGACCACGACTTCAAAGAGGCAATGCCATGACTTGCAAATGAATTGGATTTAAGTGAGGGAGGGCTGTGCAAAGTCACCAGCCACACTTTTTCCTCTGGAATCATCTAGGTCCAGTGTCAAAATACAGATCAGGATGACCTGAGATGGCCCTGGATGCAGGGGGAGACCTTGGCCTTTTTAAGCTAAGGTCTTTCCCAGGTCTCAGTTTGACTGAGGCAGCACCCATTCAATGATTAAGTCTAGGTAAGAAATGAGGCAAAGAATGACCTTTTTTACCTAGTCAAAAAAAAATCAATCTGGGAAGGGAACACCCTCAGGGTTTCTGACCAAAACAGAAACAATTGCTATTTATATTCCCTCTGAGCCACCAGGGCCCAAACAATGGCCAAGTGGGCTTGGGCTGGGACCTATTGTTGGCCAGTCAACAAGAGTCAGAGTGATTTGGTTTTAAGGCAAGGTCCTTAAGAAAGAAAACTAGCTGGTAAACCCCAAGATATCTTGTGAAGTTTCAGTTATCAAAATTTATATTCCTTCGGGCAGAGCACTGACAGGTAAGGTTATGATACCATATGTGGACAGAGGGAGAGCAAGGAGGAAAGGAAAGGAAGAGAAGGGAAAGAGAAAGGGGAAGGAAGGAAGGAAGGAGGTGAGGGAGGACTGTGCAAAATCACCAGTCTCGCTTTCTCCTCTGGAGCCATCTGAGTCCAGTGGCAAGATATAGATCTAGATGGCTCAGTGGAGTCAGGAGGACCTGAGTTAAAATCTGGTTTCAGATACTTACTAGCTATGTGATTCTGGGCAAGTCACTTCACCCTGATTGCCTCCCCCCTCCAAAAAAGAATACACACATACAGACACACAGACACACAGACACAGACACACAGACACACAGACACACACACACACACACACATACACACACACACACACATACACACACACGGTGTGGGGAGAGAGAGAGTCTCTGCAGCTAAACATATCTTGGCAGATTCTGGAGATTTTGTGATTGGTCATTAACGAGTTTCAAAACACCTGTACAACCTGGCACTCCATTCCCTAGAGTCTAGAAGGTATCTGTTAACCCCTCTCATAGGAGAAGAGAGTTTCACCCTTTACCCCTCACCTTTGATTTCACCCTCTCCCACCTGGGGAAAAGGAAGGAGGGGGGAGGGGCAGCAGCTACAGCATCGACCCCACTGGCAATGGCCTTGGGACCTAGGGCAACCTTTGCCTGGAAGCATCACCCAGGGTCAGCACATCCTGCTCAAGGTAAAGAAACTGGCCTCTGAACTTGGGTAAGCATGCTCTTTTAAGTTTGTGGTTTTAACTGTTAATGATGAGATGTTGACTCTCTGTGTGAAGTAATTTGGAAGTGCATTTAACAAAACTGAAGTCACCTGATTGGTAATGGGTTTGTTTCAAGTTTCAAATTGGTGAACTTTCTGTATCAGTTATGTCAAGCAACTTTTCATAATTTGGTTACCACTAAAATGATTTAGCTATTGTTGGTTATTGTTTTAATGTGTAAACTAGTCAAAAAGTTTGTTTGAGTTATGTATGGCTTGCTGAGAATTTGCAAGTGTATAGAAATCTCTAATGATTGGCTTTTTACACCAGGACAAAGTTTAAGATGTAAATCCTGGAAAAAGTTTTTCCTAAACTGTGATTAGTAAAACTTGCTGTTTGAGGTAAAAGCTCATAGGATTTTATTTTGAGTTGTCTGATGGGTCATAATCCATTGATAATCAATAATCCACCATCTGAGAGAAATGCCACAAGCTACTCAGAGAATGCCACAAGGTACTCAGAGAAGGTGATACTGTTGGGAAGTCAGTGTTGGGAAAAGCTGAGAGGACAATTTTAGCCTCAGTCTAAAATGGGATCCTCCTGGCTCAGTTTCCCCATTTTGTTCCTTTGAAAAGGAATGCTACCCACCTGGCTATTCCTGAGTCTGGCTATGACTTGATACTTCATGGTTGGAAAACTGAATTATCTGAATCCAAATAGAGCTAAGGGTGTTTTATCCTCTCAAAGTTGGGCCCTAAATCTAGTACCTGCTTTATATCTGGGCCCTGCAGTCTCTTCTGTCAGATTTGTGTCTTCCAGGCTACAGCCCATTCACCTACAGTTGGTAGCAAACAGGGGATACCAGGCAATGTCTTTCCATCTTTCCCAGGATGCAACCTATGCTCGGTTCCAGTCAACCTCCTCTTTGGGACCCCCTCAAGGCAAGGACAGCTCTATGCCCCTTGCCAGCAGGAAGCAGTTTCAGAAGCCGAGACCTTCGTCCCTTACTCCAAAAGAATTGGGTCCCATTTGTTTGAGGGGGGAATGATGGGGTTGGGATCTGGGCCCCAGAAAGGAAGAACATTGGCCTTTCCCACAGGGCCAAATCTCTGGTTCGCCTGAGGCTATAATCCCATCAACTGGCCTTTCATTGTGGCTACACCCAATCTCCCCTCCATTGTCTTACCTCCCTATGGCCCCTGGCCATTTCCCAGCCTTAATCCTAGCTAGGCTCCATTCTCCCTTGGCCATGAGGTCTGGGTCCCAGGAGTTTTCTGTTCACCTCAGTTTACTGGCCACTCCTAGGTCCCTCTCACAGGCTTTCTGTATGTAAGATCCATCTTGTCTCCATTAATATGCTCAGATTCTTATAATCTAGTCACTGCTTAGATTCTTATAATCTAGCAAAGGCTCTGATTCTTAAAATCTAGCCATGGCTTAGATTCTTAAAATCTAGCCAATAGCTTACTAATGTTCAGACTCCTTAAGAGTCTGCCCAATACAACTATGTTCTAACAAACCTTGTCTTTGGCTGAAAGAAGGCTTGGGTCGAATTCTATCGGGCAGGACCTGCATGTTGTGATTTTGGGGTCCCAGGATCCCATAACCCCTAAACTGCATCAGTCCTACAAAGAAAGAAATGCAACACTCCTACTCCAAGCTTCTTTAAGCTTTGTCTCCATCAAAGACACATGCTACCAGGAGGACTAAGATTTCAAAGTATATTAGTCACCAATACTTTGGTTTTAATGATTTTATTAGATCTTTTTGCAAGAGTAGAGAATGAGACGAGAGATAAGAAAGACACTGGGCACCTGAGCAAGTAGTAGAGAGCTGACACATATGAAAGGTATTGAGGATGCTGTGACTGACATTCAGGACCATATCCAGGCCCTGAGGCTGTGCCTGCCTGACCCTCCTAAGGACAGTGAAGAGGAACATGAGGAGGGAGTTACTGTCCTGAGCCCCAGAAGCTGTGTACCCATGGACGCACTTGAACTGATGAAACAGACGATGGCCAGGATGAGTTGACTTGCCCCAGGAGTCCCAGCTGGGCCCAAGAGATTTCAGATGGCCTTGGAAGGGTGTGATGCAGAGTACTTTAGGTTCAACAGGCAACCTGTATGTGGAAAGGACAACCTACACCTGTATGCGCACTGACAACAGCCTTATTTCTCTATCAGAATAGGGTATTATTCTATTAAAAAAAATAATTACAGGGGAAGCTAGGTGGCACAGTAGATAGAGCACTGGTCCTGAAGTTAGGAGGACCTGAGTTCAAATCCGGCTTCAGACCAAACACTTGACACTTACTAACTGTGAGATCCTGGGCAAGTCACTTAACCCCACTTGCCTTAAAAAAAAATTATTACAACTAAAATCTAAGTAGCGTTTAAGACATTTAACATATTTTGTCCCAGTTGATCCTCAAAACAACTGTGTGAAGTAGGTACTACAAGCATTACTATTTACATTTCAAGGATGAGGAAGACTGGGAGTGCCAAAGCCAAACTCCACCTATTACAAAATATTGAGTACCGTCTCTCAGTTTAAGAGCAGCAAGGACTAAATCACAGGTTCTACGATTATAGAAATGATTCAAATTTAACGAATTTTGTCAACAAAGAACTTCACTACTCCCTACTGAGGCAGTACTTTTCTCATTACTAATATTACCTTTAAATCCATCTTTGTAACAGTATGCTGACTCTAGTGAAGGTGACAATGAATGGTCCTGTGGACCTTACTCAAGCAAACCTTTACTTTGCCCACTTGGGATGGAAGAAGGCCAGAGCCACCTGTGTGTGTGTATAATATATACACATATGTGTACACATATATGTATATATACATATATGTGTGTATATATTTGGGGGGTTGAGTTTGCACCCTGAGTTCCTGATCATGGCAACTTTTTTCCCCTTTTCTTGGGAAAATGGGGCTCGCAAAGAGTTAAGAAGTATGTTAAACTGACCTGGAAAAACTACCATCCTGCTAGACAGCCAGTAGGGCTGTTGGAGGCTTCCTGCTGAAATTTGCTAGAGAAGGGAGCCCATTTTGCTAGAAACCCAGAAGTAGTTGGGTGTCCAATATAGTAATAGACAGAAGCAAAGAAAGTAATTGCCAGAAGTATGGGAACACGTATGATATTCTGTCTCTTCATTTAATCTCTCAAATCCATTATGACTAAATACTAGGCTAAGTCTAAAGGCTGAACTCCGAGTGTGGGAGGACAATGCTAAATTTTAGTTAGAGGGGCTCACTTGAAAAGCAGGCTGTCTTTGTGTTAGTACTAATTTTTTCTGGGGGGGGGAGCTAGGCAATGCGGTTAAGTGACTTGCCCAGGGTCACACAGCTAGTGAGTGTTATGTATCTAAGGCCATATTTGAACTCAGGTCCTCCTGACTCCAGGACCGGTGCTCTAACCACTGTGCCACCTAGCTGCCCCTGTTAGTACTATTTTTAATAAACATGTTCTTTGTTCAATGTTTTTTTAGCGTTAGTGCCTATAAGAGAGCAAGGTCCTAGCGATGCACAAACCAAAATTCGATATTCCCAAGGATTTATTCAGGGTAGGGACCAAACCATAAAGATTTTAAAAGTCTTCTGACACTGAACTCTCAAAACTGAGATCAGGAGCCACAGGTTATACTAATTCTTCCCCCAGTTTTTTTTTTTTCCCCTTTTTGGCTAGGCAATGGGGTTAAGTGATTTGCCCAGGGTCACACAGCTAGTAAGTGTTAAGTGTCTAAGGCCAGATTTGAACTCAGGTCCTCTTGACTCCAGGGCTGGTGCTCTATCCACTGCACCACCCAGCTGCCTCCATTCCCCCAGTTTTCCCCAAACATTGTAATTCCTCATTTCTTTCTTCTTTTCTTAGAAGCTTGCACACCTGGGAGTGTGATGTAGTGAAAATCATATTGGACATGGAGCCAGAAGTTCTTTTTACATCAGTTTCTTGAACCTGGGAAAATCATTGGACATTTCTGAGCTTTAGTTTTCCATATGTGAGAGGAGAATGATAATTCTTGATACTACCTTCCTCCCAAGTTTGTTGTGAATATATATGTTGTAAATATGTATATGTATAAATGTATACAAATATAAAATATTATTAAGGATGCATACAAATGTAAGCTGCTATTCTAATGTGCATTCTCTATCAATATTTGATATTCTCCACTCTCATCATCTCTTATCCCTTATTTCTGACCTCCTCCTTTACAATGTTCAATATTCTACCTGAACAAAAGACCTGCTGCCCACTGCAGTCTATTGTAAATACAACCCCCTCCTCAAATTTCTGAAGAGAAATTAGGAAAAGGAGGACCAATTTAATATCCCTATCCAAGTGAATGCTAAGTGCCTAGGACACCAAAAAAAGATTACCTCTCCCTCTTCTCTAGTTGCTAATCTGAAGTCAAAGACCTTTGTTTAATCTTAGCATCTCCCTCCAACTACTGTCTTAATATTTCCAGTGCCTGGCCCATAGTAAGCACTTAATAACTGCAAATTGAATTGAATTGGTAGAATTTTCATTTTGCTTTTGCTTTTTTGGTGAAGAGATTGGGGTTAAGTGACTTGCCCAGGGTCACATAGCTAGTAAGTGTCAAGTGTCTGAGGCCAGATTTGAACTCAGGTCTTCCTGAATCCAGGGCCAGTGCTCTATCCTCTGTGCCATCTAGCTGCCCCTTGGTTACCACTCTTAATTCATTCACCTAATGAAAAGCCTGTTTTGTCTTTGACCTATCATCTACCTTTCCAAGGGGCTTTTCTCAGGAGTTTGAAGGACTTTAGAGGAAAATATTATTTCTGAATATTTCTAGAGAAACTTAAAAGGAGCTTTTAAATATGCTTCTGCATAGGGCTGTTATATTTATTTTTGTGATACCCCTCCTCCTTGAGTGTAGTAGGCATAAATAATAAACAGTTGTTGAATTGTTGGATGCATTTTAGAGATCATCTAGTACTTCACAGATGAGGAAACTGAGGCCCTGAAGAGATTAAACATTCTCAATGATTTGCTACTTAGGGATCTTTCCCCTATCTTTCTCAGCTCTGCCTCACTTAAATCCAATTCACCTGAAAGTCAGGACATCACCCTCACTGTGTCATTGATCCTCTTGGAGAAGGAAGGATGAACACTAATGAAGAACTTCGTGGCTAAGCCAGTGTAATCAAGTAGCTTTGGCATACATACAGAAAATGCAGAACAATAGAAAACAGTTGTGACAAAACAGGCAGATAGTTTCTCACCACTTGCTCCTTTTTGTCTTTCTATAGGCAAAATACTCTTCACAGAAACTCCTGTAGTGCAAGCATCATTAGGGATTTCTAAGTTTAGTCTACAATGAGCAATGTACACATTTTTATTATCATACAAGTTTCTTTGATAAATGATAACACATATATAGTGTTTATGTATGTGTGCATATATCTACATATATGTGTATATGTGTGTGTATGTATGCTTGCCAAAGGTGTTCACCCTTGTCAAGGAAGATATCCTGAGCAAAGTTCAAAAGAAAGGATTCCATATAAATAATTGTTGTTAAAGCATTTCAAATAAATGTAGACAAGCTATGTCCAGGAAAAATTTGATGTTCAGTCATTTTTCAGTTGGGGTTTTCTTGACAAAGATACTGGAATGGTTTGTCATTTCCTTCTGAAGCTCATTTTACAGACTAGGAAACTGAGTTAAGTGACTTGCCCAGGATCACACAGCTAGTAAGTGCCAGCGGTGAGATTTGAAACTCAAGGTGAGTCTGCGTGACTTCAGACCTGATCCTCTATCCACTGCACCATCAAGCTGCTTTCCTAATAGATAGAAAGGTTCTCCACATGCTCTCATTTGGGTGTGACATTGTGCTCATTTGATTCATCAATAGATAAGCATCTAAGGCCAGGAATGCTGCAGGACCTCCCTAATGAAATCTATAGGAACTCAAGAAATTTATCTAATAAACTGTACAGGAAAGACAGGAAAGGCTGAAGACTCCATTATCTAAAGATGATGATTATGACAGTTTGACACAAATTTTGAAGTATAACAAAACTGTATGAATGTCAATAGACAATCCACTTCATTCAGTGAGCATGTGGGCTGCTGTGCTAAGCTCTGGAGATACAAAAATAAAAAGTCTCTGCCCTCAAACAAGTAAACAGTATACAAGATATTTTTAGGAGGGAGTGACAGCTAACCATGAGGGGGTGTGGGGTTGGTCAGTAAAGGCTACCTAGTTCATAGGACCATACAGTTAGAGCTGTAAGAACTTTAAAAGTAATCTTGTTTTATTTTTCTTTATTTCCTCATTTTTAGATAGTCCTAGGCATCTGAAACATGACTAATGTGTACAACTAATGTGTAACAAGTAAGGAGCTATAAAATGAGGGGCTGCTCAGATGAAATAATCTATGAGGGGGCTAGGTGGTACAGTGGATAGAGCCTTGGACCTGAAGTCTGAAAGGCTTCCACTCAATTCTTGCTTCACACACTTACTAGCTGTGTGACCCTGGGCATGTCATTTAACCTCTGTCTGCCTCAATTTCCTCATCTGTTAAATGGGGATAATAATAGCACCCAACTCCTAAGATTGTGAGGATCAAATAAGACATATGTAAAGTGCTTCACAAACCTTAAAACGCTATCATTATTAGTTACAGTTTCCTTACTAGCTCTAAAATTTTGTTCTAGGAATCTATGATGCTGTTTTACTAGTACATTTCTTAATAATACTGAAGATGACCCAAACAAGGAATAATTTAGAAGAGTGTAGCTCTGAAATTTGTTGTTCAGTCGTTTCAGTCATGTCTGACTCTGTGACCCCTTTTGGGGTTTTTTTGGCAAAGATACTGGAGTGGTTTGCCATTTCCTTCTCCAGCTCATTTTACAGATGTGGAAACAGGAAAACAGAAGGTTAAGTCACTTGCAAAGCGTCACACTGCTAGTATCTCAGGCAAAATTTGAACTTAGGTCTTCTTTATGCCAGCCCCACAGCTCTGTCCATTGTGCCATAAGCATCCATGGATTTTGGGTCAGTGGACCTGGGTCCAAATACTGGTTGATACTGAGTTGTGTTGACACTGAGCAGTCATTTAACTTTTCTGGCCCTCAGTTTCTTCACCTCTAAAATAAAGAGAGTGGATTAGATTAGGGGTTCTGTGAACTTGCTTTTAAAAAAATATTTTGATAAACGTATTTCAACATAGTTGTTTTCTTTTACAATACTGTGTATTTTACTTTATGCATTTAAAAACATTATTTTGAGAAGGGATCCAAAGGCTGCACCAGGGTGGGGGTACGGAGGGGACAAAGACACACACACACACAAATGGTTAAAAATCCCTGGTCTGGGTCTTGCGAGATCCCTTCCAGCTTACAAGCCTATAGGCGTGTACAAGGTCCACCTCACTCCCTCTGCAGCCTCCACAATGGACTGAAGCTGTTGGCCAAGCTTCGGCCGCTACCCCTATCCCTACCACCCCTGCGCTCTCCTCCCTCATTCCATTTCCTCATTCAAGACGCACCCCTTCCGACCAGAACCAAAAGCCGGCGTCCGATCATTCCAGGAGCACACCCAAAGACGTCCTGGCGCGCCCCGGACTCGCTCCCCCGAACTTGTTACGCCCCTACCCGCAGCTTTGTTTATTTCTCCTGCCCCCGCCCCCTTCCCGGTGGAACTCCAGGCGGCTCGTACTGGGCAAGCGCAGGAACGCTGCGCATGCTCCCCAACCACGACTTTTTTTTTTTAAGGCGAGGGAGGGGGAGGCGCGAGCCCGGTCTCAGCTGCTGCAATCTGTTGCGCCCGTTCCGCGAGCCGGCAGATCCGGGTCTCGTGGCAAGGAGTGACGTGGTCAATCGAATCAAAACAGAGGAGGAGGAAGGAGGTGGCGGCGGTGGCGGCTTCGGTGGTAGCTGCCGCGGTCACAGCATCAGCATCAGCAGCGGTTTGTGGGGGGCTCGGGACTTCGTCTGTCTTTCGTTCCAGCTCCTCCTTAGCCCGTTTGTTGTCCCGGGAGGGTGAGTCTTGACCCCGGTCCCCGCACCACCTCGGCCACCGTTTGAGGCCCCCGGCGCCCCCCACTCATGCGCCCCCTCCCCCTCTTCCTCTCCTCCCTGTCTGCCCCGCAGCCCGGTCTGTCTGAGCCGCGGCAGCTGCAGCACCAGCGCCAGCGGCAGTGGCGGCGGCCTCCAGCTGTGTGGCTCCAGCTGTGCGGCTCCAGCTACTCGCGGGGGGGGGGGGGGCTGGGAGAGAAAGCCTCGGGCGCCCCGCTGGGCCCCGGGCTTCTCGATGTGGCTTTCTTTCTCCGGGAAGAGTCTCGGGCAAGGGAAAGTGTTCAGTAAATGGGTGGTGATTTTATTTTTAGTGTTAAGATGAACAGCTGTCTCTGAGTATGTGTGCGATAGTTTAGGCCGGAGAAAGAGGAAATGGTAGAAACGCCCCCCAAAACCCAAGCCCAAACCCAGAAATCCCAGTGGGAGTCCTTTGCCACAGCCCCCCTTTCCATTGCTGGGTGGGATTCCTTTGTTGTGATTTTATTCGAGACGAACTTCGTCTCTCTCCGTCTCCCTTTTAAAATTCTCTCCCCTCCTTTCTTTTATACGAAGACCGTGGAACACCAAATGTATTGTACACCCGAACATCCCAGTTTTCCTTTTGGTTTGATAAAGGTGACCCTATTGCAACGTCCTTGTCTTTTGAGGGAATTGAATGCTGCTACTAAAAAGCTCATCCTGCTTGTTTAAAACAATGACATTTATTCCCGAAGGTGGGTGTCTTCTAAACCTCATTTAATCTTGGCAGAAAAAAAAGATGGTTTATTAGCTTTAGAGGCTGTAGGGGGATTTCAGTTATTTTAGTTGCAATAGAGGATGTTGCCTCCGAATAGCAGAAATTGTGTTTCTTAAAGCTGGGTTCTTTTTGACTATCCTTGCAGCTTTTCTTTGATTGTGTGATTAGCTTCAAATGGGATAGTATCTCCTTTTCAGCATAAGAGGATTCCAGTAATATGCTTTGTCAGTACTTTTACTGGTAGAAGTGATAGATCAGACTTACCAGATGTACTCGAATGTGAGGTCAGTCAACAAGCATTTATTTAAATTCAATTATATTTTATTTTCAGTTTTGAATCCTCCTCCTTCCAACTACTTCCTTTCCATCCTTTGAGAATGCAGAAAAAACCAACAACATTATAGTAAGCATTTATTAATGGTCTGCAGTGTGCCATGTATTTTGCTAAGTGCTAAGGATTCAAAGAAAGTAACAAACACCTGGCTGCACTGCTTTGGACTCCATCATGCCCTCCAGGAGCCACATCATCAGGAAACTTTTCATTCCTCCTGGATTTCATTATCCTTGTTACTTACTTCTCATCAGTATCCTCTGTCCCTTTGATTGGAAGGCCAGATGAAAGCAAAAAGTTGCTCTCAAAACCCTCCTTTAAGGAAGGCTCCCAGGTCAGCCATCTCTTCATGTCCCCTCTAATTGCACTCCTTTGGACTCTGAAGTTCTCCTTCTCTCCCCCTTTCAGCTTCCTTTTTGATGTCCTCTTCTCTCATTAGAGTATAAGCTCATTTTGAGGGAGAGAGTAGTGCCTGACACATAGGAGGAGCTTAATAAATGTTTATTGACTGATAAAAACAAGTCCCGTAGTCCAGGAGCTTGTATTCTAATGGAGGAGACTCCATGCTAACGGCTATGCATATACAGGATAAATTGGAGCTAGTTTGACTGGGAGCAGGGAGAGACATGAGACCATCCAAAAGGCTGTTGCAGTAGTGAGTGCCTGAAGTGATGAGGGTCTGCCCCAGGATTAAGGTGGGGGAGGAGGAAGATAATTCATCTCTCTTGGTGGGCTCCCATTCTCTAGCTTTCTATCAGTGTGTTTATGGGTTCTTCCTCCTGTTGGTTCCCAGTGTTACACATAGTTGTGGTCTGCCCCTCAAGGTCCCCAGAACACAGAAGTACCAAGACTGGATCCTGTCCCTTTGTGGCCCTAACTTATTCAGGAGAGGCTCTATTACTAACCCAGCACTAAGAACTTCTTCATTGTACTTTCCCAAAAGACAGAGGGCTAACATTGGTAAAAAAAAAAAAAAAGAAAAAGCTTTTTAGTTTATTTGTTCACTACTATGTTCTTGTGGTTAACAAAGAGAAATGGGGACAAAGTGGAAAAACAGTAAGATATGTATTAAATCCAAGAAGAGACGATTTCATAGGTCACCTGAAGGGTATATTATATTATGGTGAACCAAGGGTCCCTTTAATTGACTTTACAGTGAGCTCACAAGATCTTTATAGACCCTTTGTGTTTCTAGGATTTCAGTTTGAATCCTTATGTAGACATAGGAATACATTACTTTTTTTTGTAAGCAGAAAATTTGATTTTTGATAGGTAAGGAATGGTGGAATTCAATACCTTTTTAAACTCTTCCATAATTTTATGCTGAAACATCATCTTAGTGCTTTAGCCTTCCTTATCGTGCATACCCTTCAATATTTGATCTAATGACCCAATATGTAAAAAAGTAACCTAGACATATTTACTTTCAGTTTCAGTGTTATGTTGAGTAAATTCTTGGTCTCTTAATTGAAGTTTAGATAGACGACCACCTTAGGAAAAGCAACACAAAAAACTTAACCTGTTAACACTCAATCTTAGGAAGAGAAGTTTGCTGCACAGCATCATATGGAGATGTTGTTGGCCTAGTGCAGTAGCTGACAGCACCAAGGAACGTGTCCACTTTGATGTCTACCTGAGAGGTTAAGGACATGACCCCAAACAGCCTAATTTATGTTAGGATGACATATGACATATCTGTTGTACATTTATGAAAACCTTTGTTCTCTATTTTCAACCTGTAGCTTTGTGATAATGTGTTTTAGAAGTTTGTGCATTTTGTGGAATAGCCATTCTGATTCTCCTTTATTTACCTCAATCTTTAAAAGGGTGCCCTTTGTTCCAGTACTTTGAGATTTGTTACTAGTCTGAATTTATCTTAACCAAATTGTTTTTGTCCCTTCTCAGCCTTCATTTCTCTAGATTGAAGACTTCTAATCTTTTAAATATATTCTCATGTGGTAGACCTCTGATTTCCTGAACCAGTGTAGTTGCTTTTCTCTGGATGGTTCCTGGTTACATTATATCCTTTATGCAAAAGGATGTACAGGGTATTTAGATGTGACATGTACATCGTTTTTATGTAAAGATGAGATTAAAGGGTCATAGTTTTAGTTGGAAGGGACCTTAGAGATGATCCTGTCAAACACCTTCATTTTACAAATGAGGAAATTGAGGCCCAGAGAAATGAAGCAACTTGTCCAAGGTTTCACTGGCACTATAATGTGGTGGAATCATTTTCCTGGTTCTAAAGACAAAGCTATTCCCACTGTTCCATGTTTTCTTTTTTTTGTTTGTAACACTTCTCTTGCCCAGGATTTGACTGGGACTTCTTGTCTCCCTAGCCATTTAGAACAATTTGCAGTAACTTTCATGTCCATTTTCTGCATTATAGCTGATGGAATTCATAGTCTTGTGTCTATGGTTCAGCTCCTTTTCTTTAAAAAAAAAAAAGTATTGATGTCTTTTTGTTTTTTACATGGATCATTTTTGGTTATGTTTTCTTTCCCTGACCATGAACTTTCCCTTTTAACAAAGGTTCATGCAACAAGTCAATACCTCTACTGCTCTACCTTTCCACAAAGTAGAGGGAGGTACAGTTTTATCAGTCTCTCTCTAGGACAGACATTGGTCTTAATTTATTTTGTATCAGTTTATACAGATCTCATGCTTATCTGAATTCCTTATTCATCATTTCTTATGCCATAATTTTTTTGTTACATTCATGTAACAAATATAGGTGCAGCCACAGGAAACTTGGGATGGAGAAGGCACTGTTAATCTATAACAGATGAATCGAACAGTCTAACAATGTTGGAAATAAGACCACAACAGACTTTTGAGGGTACTATGGGATGTGCCAGCCATTTTCCCCCTTTCATATTGGCAAAGCACGCACTCTAGTAACTAGGTGGCCGCTTCAGCCTCTGCTGCTGCTGCTGCTGCTGCAACTCTGGAGATCTGAAGACCTCTAAGGCCCTTCTAACTCTATGGTTCCTATGCTCAATAATATACTTAATATACAGCCACTACAGCACACAAGTAGAAGCATTCATATGAAGTGATTTTCTAAGTAAACACAAATGACTAATAGCTTTAGCAAAGGCACGGGATGCAAAATAGTACTAGAAAATTTTTCTGCACTTCTAATTAATAACAAAAATTATTGTTTTTGTTATTAATTAGAAGAAATGGAGAAATACCATTAAAAATAAATACAAAAAAAGCATAAAGTATCTAGGAGTCAATCTAGATACACTCAAGTCTTATAAAAATATAGTTACAAAACACTTTTCAGAAATAAAGGAAGACAAATAACTGGAATGATGCATCTTTGTTAGACTATACCAACATAAAAAGACCAACCTGCATTCATTTACAACTTTCATATTACAGCATTAAATGAAGAAAAAGCCCCTCAAACCTTTTTGTTCCCCTTCTGTTTCTTCAGTGACAGAGGACACTAAGAATCACAGTTTTTGGATCTCCAATTATCTTTAACTATTGCTACTCTAAATGTGAACTCCTTGTCCAAGGATCTATGAGCAGGGCATGCTGCCAGAGTAGGTGAATGTCAATTTTCACATTCCTGCTAATATGGAATTAGAATAAGAGAATCCTGAGACAGTTACTCCTGGTGAGGCACAGAGAGGAATGGGAGGCATTAGTTTTATTGTATATTGTTATTGTATCCCTAAAGGTAATAAAATATTATCAGGGGTATCTGGTCATCTCTTATTATAATATTTACAAGTATTCCCAAGAAATTAATTGCTGTTTATGTAGCATTATCAGTTGCTCAAGATGAAGAGGTAGAGAAATTCTATGTTGAACTCTGTAAGACCTTCCAAATTAAATCAATAATTACCCTTAATAACTTCAAAGGTGGGAAAAGGTGAAGAATCATTGTTCAGGAAAAAGAAATGACAAGCCTCAAATCTTTGTCATATACAACTAAGACCAATACCCTGAAACCAATTCCCTTCAGCTCACACTCCACCAAATTGGCAGCCTTTCATCTCATGGCTGTCATAAGCCTTCTGGGCCAGTGATTACCTTACCATCTTACCACCCAAACCTCTCCTCCCTGCTCTTTTTCATTTTTCCACTAAGAGTGAATCAGACAGGATGATCAGGTATGAATGAGTGGAGACCTGCAATACCGACTAAATTAAAAAAAATTTTTTCCCCAGACCCACTCCCCTTCCAAATTTGCCTATTTCCATTCTCAGTCTCTTTCTCATCTTTGACTGTCACTCAACTAAAACTGCTGTCTTCAAAGACAGTCTGTGAGCCCCGAGGGCCCCTGATGAGTATTACCCAAGTGATCTCTTAATTGCCATATATAATGACCTTTACTTAATCTTAATCCTTTTTGACCTCTCCACTGTAACTGAGGCACTTGGATGTTTGGGTTGCTAAATGTGATACCTATAAAAATTCATCTGCACACTTTTAAGATTTTTAAAGGAGATATTCTCATTTATTAAAAATCTTCTAAATAAATTTCGGTATAAATGTACTGAAAATGAGTTTTATACTTAATTTGTGAAAAATGTTAAAATGGATTACAATGGATTATCAAGAAGGAAGATGGAAATTAACTAGCAGATTTAAAACAATGGAAACCTTTGACTGATTTGATTGGTGCCTGGGATTGAAAAATTGGTATGGTGATTTAGTAAGCACAACCAGTTATGTATTTCTTCCATTTGGATCTACTGTATTTTTGTGAGATGTCTTTGTCATCTAACAACCATTAAAACCAGTTATTGAAATATATTGAACTTAGAATTTCACCAATTGTTTAATTAGGATCAGATCTTGGAATGGCTATGTCACAAAATGTTCAAAGCTTTTTTTAAAAAATGAAGTACATTCAGTCACATTGCTTTCACTAAAATATTAATATTTTAACAAGTTTCTTATATTGTTAAATAAAATATTTTCAAATTATCATTTTTATCTCTTTTTAAAATTTCTATTTTTTGTCTTAAGTTATATAATGTATGTAATTTATACGAGTAAATAATACAAATAAACATACATAGAATACATGCTCAACCATTTTCAGCTGTTGGGGTGTGCAGTGAAATGTTAGGAGACAACTGATATAGTTCAGTCCTCTCATTTTTATAAATGAGTAAGTTGAGGTCAGGAAAAGTGAAAGCCAAAATCAGATAGATAGTAAGTGGCAGAGTTAGAATTCAAATCCAGGTCCTATAACTCCAGGTTCCATGTTGTTTCCATTATATCACATTGCTAGAAAGTACCTATGCTCCAAAGCTATGGTTAAATATCACAATCCTATATGATTTTCTTTCTAGGGTTGCCTTCTTTCTAGGTTGCCTTCCTTGTCTTCAAAATAGTTTGGGTAATGATGAAAGGCATAAATAAAGTAGAAATTTATAGGGAGACCTCTCTCTTGTAATGAGGAAAATCAAGCAAAGACACTCAATACAATGACTCTATGGGATAGTGTAGGCAGGCAGCATTCTGTCCTATGACTAGCCTTCTGCTTGGTTTCCGAGGGGAGAAGAGGATGCTTTGTAATTTTTTTTATCTCCAGGGCCCTGGTATGTTGGTTACTTAGACTTTAAGCCCTCATTTTATAGAAAAACTTACCTAGTTGAGGAAGGGTTAAAATGTTTGTTAAAAATATTTTAATGAAAAGCTGATAGATTTATTCATGACAAAAAAAAATTAGGTAACACTATGAAGAACTAGTCCAGATTTCTATTAAATCTTAATTCGATATGTAGTATTTATGCCACAATTATCTTGTTTTGGAAAAAGTTCCTTTATCATTAATTATTTTCAAATTGGTTTTTTTCATTTCCTATTTTTTCACATTTAGCTCTGTAGTATATATATCCATATATGTAATATACAGAACGTATATTTTTTAAAGCAACAGTATGAAACTGGTCGCTTGACTGAATCCGGTTTCAAATAGCACAGATGCAAAGCTACCAGACTTTTTATAGATAACCATGTTGACTTGAACCACTGTAGAAAATAGGAAATATCTTGAGGTGTTACAAACCAAACTTAATGGTAAATATGCTTGCTGCTGTCATGTTTGATTTTGCAACTGATTTTAAACGCATAATTACTGGTGTAAAAAGCAAATAAAGTCATGACTTTATTGAAAACGTGAACATCACAAAATAGTGATATTTGGAACTCCACTCAAAATAAATCCTTAAATGTGACTGTCAAACGCTTTCCTCTTCCTACCTTAACCTTTCTTCAGGCTATTCTTTAAGACTAGAATAGCTTTCCCTGTCATTCTTTACTTTCCTTTTATGTATCCTTTAAGCCATCTCAAGTGCCACTTAATCCAGGAAGGTCTCAATATAAAGAGAAACATTGAAAGATGGCAGGATTTACTTTTTTTGTAGGAAGAAGTGAGAACCAGAGTCTACCAGACTTGTAATGTTTTCAGTGACTTAAAACTCGGCTTGGTTTTAACTCCTCTCAACAAGATGCTTCTCCCAGGTTAAGCTGATCACTCCCGAGCCCATCCCTGTGCACTGACTGACTCATCCTTGGATATTCAGGCACCTTCCCACCTTCCCTCAGCCTCCTCTGCCCTCTAATTATAGGGCTGAAAGGTGAAACATTAAACTCCTTCTTAAGCCTTGCTGTATGGAGGGCAGCACGTAGACTTTGCAGCTCACTCCACTTTCCATCTGCAGTTCTGCTTGGCTGCAACTGTACGGAACAAGATGGGGGGCCTGACTGGGGATCCCCTGCTGTCTCCTTCCTCCTTAGCTGCTCTCCCTCAGCTTCCTTTTGTGTATTGTCTTCCCTCATTAAACTGTAACCTCTTTGAGGTCAAGGACTGCCTTTCTTTTTTTTTTTTTTTTTGTATCCCCAGTGCTTAGTACAGTGACTGGCACATATTAGGCATTTAATAAAAGTTTGTTGAATTGAATTGGTTAAATTTTATTCTTCAATACTCATGCATTTGTATGCTTCAGTATTAGTTTTTGGTTCTTAGCCAAAACACAACCACAGCGTCACTTTTTTTTTTTAAAGAGACACTTGTGATCCTACGTTTGAAACTGTTAACTCAGTGTTGAGTAAAATCTAAGACATCGATGAGAACAATTTCTTATTTTTACCTGGAGACTAGTAACTAATTAAAATGTTAGTCATCTCCATGAAATAAGCACATTTCAGTTTAGAGCATAAAAGTTAAATTTTCCAAATCTAATTTTGCTTATCAGATAGGAATGCTTTTTCGTTTTGGAGAGCTTAACAACTATTGCATCCTTTCTTAGCCACTTATTTCCTGTGTGGCCTTGGGAAAATCTTTTAAACTCTGTGGACCTTAGTTTCATCACACGCATAAAACAAAAGGAAGGGGCTAGAAGATCCAGGTCTCATCCAGTTCTAAAACCTGTAATATTACACAAGGTAAGTTCTGAAGAGCTTTTGTTAGCAACTTGTAAGTTCACAGTCTGTTTATTAAACAAGATAAGCACTAAGCTCTCTGTTTAAAAATTTTAAAAAATATCCTCAGATTTGAGTTAGCAAGGGTCCTCAGAAGTCACTTAGTTTAATTGTACTGAACCAGGAACCCCCTCTACAGCTTCACCAATAAATCGTGATCCAGTTTTCATTTGAAGAGCTTTGGTGATGAGGAGCCCACTCCCTTCCAAGGCAACTTAGTCCACTTTGGGGCAATTCATATTAGAAAGTTTTCCTCAAGTTCCAGCCTTAATCTTCCTGTCTGTCCTTTTAACCATTGTTCCTAGTCTGACTCTTGCAGCCAGACAGAACAGATCTAAGTAATAACCCTTCAACTATTACTATTTGTGACCTGAAAATGTATTACAAATCATCTTCTCTTGATTAAACATCACCAGTTTCTTGATTAAACTTTTTCAGTTCCTTCACGTTACCGTTGTATGTCTTCTGCCATCGCTCAGTCTTGATGTTGCTAAAAGGAGACCCTCCAAACTGAAAATAATATTCTAGATGTGCACTCTGGAGGGCAGAATTTAACAGGACTGCTTCCTCCCTTATTCAGAATACTGTGTTCTGTTGTCAGTTCAACCTCAGGTTGCATTAGTTTTTTAAACTGCCATCCTGCATTAATTTAAGGGTAGCTAGGTAGCTATGTGCCATAAAGACTCAGCTTCCTGAGTTCAAATCTGATCTTAGACACTAGTAGTGTAACCCTGGACAAGTCACTTAATCCTGTTTGCCTCAGTTTCCTTATCTGTAAAATGAGCTGGAGAAGGAAATGGTAAACCACTCTAGTATCTTTGCCAAGAAAACCCCAGATGAGGCCACAAAGAGTCAGACACGACTAAGCAACAACAAAACCATTGATGTAATCAATTCTTATGGTATAGTAATATTCCATTTTCACATGCATATATAATTTGTCTTGGGTGGGGGAGGGGCAAGATGGGGAGAAAATTTGGAACTCAAAATCTTGTGGAAATGAATGTTGAAAACTAAATATAAATTAATTAAAAATTAAAAAAAAAGAATTGCTATAAATATTTTTGTACACATAGTTCCTTTTCTTCTTTTTTTCCCCCCCTTTGAGTTATAGGCCTAATAGGTGGTATAGCTGAGTCCAAAGGTATGCAGAGTTTGGTAACTTTCTGGACATTGTTCCAAATTTCTTTCCATGATGGCTAAAAGTTCACCAGCAGTGTGTGATTATACGTATTTTCCCACTGCCATCTCAGTGTACATAAGTCCTTTTTTTTTTTAAATTTCTTTAGGATACAACTTAATTAGGATAACACTGGATAAGTAAATTGGGTAGTACTGTCATTTTTAATATATTGGCTTGACCTACCCATGCGCAATTCATGTTTCTCTAATTATTTAATTCTTTTTATTTCTGCAGTGTTTTATAGTTAGATTTATATAGTCTCTGAGTGAATCTTGATAGATAATACTGTATTTTAGTAAAGTGTCTGTAGTTATTTTGAATGGAATTTTTCCTTTTCAAGCTACTCTTCTTGGGTTTTGTTGGATATATGTAGGAATGCTGAATATTTGCATAGATTTATCTTATATCCTGAAACTTTGCTGGATTTTGTTTCCTTTTTACCTGTGCTTATTCCCTTAATTTCTTTTTACCTTATTGCTATAGCTAGCATTTTATTTTATTTTGTTTTTCTTAGACACATTTCCTCATTATTCATGTTATGAAAGAAGAATCAGAACAAAAGGGGAAAACCACGAAAAGAAAAAACAAAAAAAAGTGAGAAAATAGTATGCATCAATTTGCATTTAGACTCCATAGTTCTTTCTCTAGATATGGATAGCATATTCCATCATGAATCTTTTGGAATTGTCTTAGATCGTTGTATTGCTGAGAAGAACTAAGTCAATCAAAGTTGTTTGTTGCACAGTATTACTGTTACTGTGTGCAACGTTGTCCTGGTTCTGCTCCCTTCACTCAGCAGGTTTTTCTGAAATCAGCCTGCTCATCATTTCTTATGAAATAGTAGTATTCCATTACTTTCATATACCACAACTTGTTCAGCTGTTCCCCAATTGATGGGCATCTCTGTCAATTTCCAATTCTTTGCCACAAAAAGAGCTTGTATAGCTAGCATTTCTAGCACTGTGTTGATGATAATGGGCATCTTTGCTTCACCTGATCTTACTGAAAAAACCTTTTATTTCCATTACATTATCTGCATTATGTGTAATGCTGGAAAGCTCTTTAACATTCAGTCATTTGGGAGTTACAATTGATAGTATTCCTAAACAAAGAGGAATTTCACAATATGATAGAACATGGTTACATAACTGAAATAAAAGTTCATCAAACAGGACAATTGTCTCTTAAAATGAAAACACTTAAGATGTTGTTAAATCCCAGAAAATTACTTCCTAAACCATTCAGTCCTGTCAAGGATGAAGAGAGCAATGACTTTTAACTAGATTAAGGTGTTCCTAGTCTAAATTTGGTTATCACTCTTAATACTTTTTCTAGGACCTTAGAATGGGTTCTTGAACTTTTACCCGGTTTTCTATACAAAAGTGGTTAGGCTTCTGAAAAGGTTAGTTTGAGATATTCTTTTCTTAGAAGGAAGTTTTTTTTTTGGTAAATCTGGAAGGGATTTAAGACTAGAGAAATATTCATTTCTTAATATTTTCTTTATAGAAAAAAGGAAGTCTTAATGATCCTACCACAGTATGGATAATGTCAGTGTTTTCTACTTTCTGTATTCCTTTTTCTTAGCAGACCTGGGAAATTTTTCCCTTTATATTTTCATTTTACAGCTCTCTTGATCAGATTTGTCAGTCTTCAGGCAAACCTAATTTTTTAAAAACCTCTTCTCATTAGAGGCACTCAGTTCCTGACCAAGAATTTATAGTTTCAATATTTTGGCCCAGAAATCCATGCCTTATTAGCATTTTCTTAAATCGGTGTAACATTTCGCTGATCTGCCTTATTCTCCTGAAATTTTCACCTTCAGTGAGGAGTGATGAAAATACCACATGTTCATATGGTTGTCTGTTTCTGGTGAGAGCATTGCTATCTGTCCATTCAGCCAGGTTCACAACCTCAGTCATTCTGAGCTCTTTTTTCTTTCATTCCTCCCTCTCCCCCCTCCTCCCATCCATTCATTTGTCTTGTCATTTGTACTTGCCAAAATAATTCACATCTCCTCTCCACAACTACCCTACTGGAGGCCCTTATCACCTATTAGTTATTATTCTAATAACTTCTTAATTGGTCTTTCTGCTTCAAATCTCCCTCTGACCAAAAACCATGCTCTCCAGAGTTGTCAAAATGCTACTCCTAAAATATCCATCTCATTATGTTACTTCCCAGCTTTATAAACTCTAGTGGCTTCCTCTTGCTTCTAGGATTAAGGGATTAAGTGCACATCTCTTTCTTTTCCAGGTTTATTGCAAATTATTTTACTTAATGAATCCTTATGTTCTAAACAAACTTGGCCTACTTACTGTAGCCTGTTAGTGTTGTTACATCTCCAATTTCTGTGTTTCTGTTAGATTCTTTAATGGCTCAGCTTAAGTACTGTTTCCTAGATGAAGGCTGTTCTGATTTGTGCTTGTTGTCAGTGCTCTCTCGTAAAAATTATTTGGTTTATATCCTGTATTTATGTGTGTTATAGAGCCCCATCAATAAAATGTGAAATTTTGGAGAGCAGGAACTGTTTAATTCTTGTCTTTGTATTCCTGGTGCTTGGCACATAATGGTGCTTCAAAAATGTTTTTTAAATAAATGAGTGAATTCCCAGGTTATAGTCCCTAACAATGCTTTCTAGCTGATAGCATCATCGGTCCCCATATAAATTGCCACGAGAGGGTAGTGGTTGTCAGGTCTGAGAAATTTTGGCAGAAGCTGGACATTTCATGGATGTATCCCTTATGATGATGGCATGACTCCTCATTGTTGATGTCAGACCAATATTTGGTCATCTTGATCCCTCTCAGTAGCAGCCAGTCAGTGGCAGCATCTCTTCCTTTGATTAGAATTGGATGGTCTCCATTAGGAGCACTTGGGATCCTAAAAATCTGCTGTTTCCTTCCTCAGAGGGTCATCTTCCTCTGCTCATTTTGGAAGGACTTTAGACCTATATGTAGCTCCAGAGATTCTTGTTTCATTCTTCTTGTCACATCTGAAACAGTGATAGCGGTTTAAAAAAAAAAAACAACTCCCACTAATGCCATCAAAAAAAACAAAAACAAAAACACTCCCTCCTTACTTCTGTCTCTGTCTGAGATATCCTAGGTTCTTTCATTTTCTCCCAGCTTCACCTCCGAGAATTACTCGTATTTATTTTGCATACATTTATATATGTTCGTGTTTTCTTGCCCAATAGAATGTTATTGAGGGCAAGGCCTGGTTCATTTTCATCTTCATATGTTGATGTCAACTTGGCACAGAAAATATGTACTTAATAAATGTGCAGATTCTAGTATCTTTGAAGAAATGTTGGTCAATCTGTTTCATTTTCAGGCATTTGTATTTGTATTTTTGTTTCTATTACTTTTTGCTTGTTTTCTTTTTTAAAAAATATTTATTTTTAACATTCTTTTAAAATTTTGAATTCTAAATTCTCTCTCTTCCTCACCTCCCATCCCACCTACTGAGATGGCAAACAATATGATATCAGTCATATATACATATATCAGTTATACATATCCGTATTAGGGGCAAGTAGGTGGCATGGTGGGTAGAGCACAGGCCCTGGAGTCAGGTGGACCTGAGTTAAAATCTGGCCCCAGATACTTTCTAGGTGTGTGATCCTGGGCAAGTCACTTAACCCTGATTGCCTCCCAGAACCCCAAAACAAATATATCCATATTTGCCATATTGCAGAAAAACAAGAAAAACAAAGAGAAAATTATACTTCAGTTTGCATTGAGAGTTCATCAGTTCTTTCTCTAGAGGTAGATGGCATTTTTTCATTATGAGTCCTTTGGAATTGTCTTGGATCGTTTATCATAATGGTCAAGTCTTTTACAGTTGATCATCATTACAACATTGGCGTTACTGTGCACAATGATCTCCCAGTTCTCAATTCACTTTGCATCAGTCTTTGCGTCATATAAGTCTTCCTAGGATTTTCTGAAAGCACCTGCTCTTATTTCTTAGAGCACATCATATGCCACAACTTGTTCAGCCATTCCTCTTGATGGGCATCCCCTCAATTTCAAATTCTTGGCTATCACAAAAAGAGCTGCTATAAATATTTTTGTATGGATAGGTCCTTCTCCCTTACATTTTGATGATTTTAAAAGAAGAATGAAAAGAGAAGGGAAGAATACTTGGCAAAGGTGGAGAGGGAAAGGAAAATCAGGGAAAACTATCTCACATAAATGGGACATGAAAGTAGAAATCTATACAACATGGAGGGGGAAGTAGGGGGAGCAGGTGACGCTTGAACCTTATTCTCATTTGAATTGGTCTTTACAAGATATACATTTGAAACAAGAACATAGACACAGTTAAAATAAGGGGCTGGAGCAGTGCACAGAATCACATTTAAGTGATTAAAGTTCCAGCAGCCTCTCCCTTGGTTTTCTGAGAGTAGCCAAGGCAGAGGGGTTTACAGTAGTATAGTACACAATATAATGCCCTCATGCTGCCATCTGACACAGTGGAAGGTAAGATTCAGTTCAAAAATGTTTTAGTTTAAAGAATTTTATTTGCCATACAGTATGGTACTGTAGATTTCATGTTATGAAAAGTGAATATTGTCTGAAATCATTTTTAAAAAATTGAGATGTTAGCACAAAAGGTCACAGAATTCTCAAGAATTGCTAATGAGAAAAAATGTTTTGCATGTTAACCAATTTTATTTTGTTTACTGAATCTTACAGGTTATTTCATGATTACTCTGTTAGGAAAAGTGTATATTTATCAGAATAAATGTTTTGTTATAGAATTATATTCAGAAAAGTGTATATTTAGCAACATCTAGCAAAATATTACAATTTTTAGTAGGTTCAGTGTATCAGCATTCATGTTTTTGACTTTCAAGCTGTTTTCTAGGAGCTTTACCCCTGCCAAAGTTGAGGATTAACTGTATCTTATCTCATGTAAGCACGAAAGGAGTTTAACCTGTTTAATCCCTTATGATTGCTCATTCATGTTTACTTTTTTATGCTTCTCTTGACTCCTGTGTTTGAATGTCAGATTTTCTACTTGGCCATGGCCTTTTCATTAGGAATATGTAGAAGTCCTCTATTTCATCATAGATTCCTTTTTCTGCCTGTAGGATTATCCTAGTTTTAGACTAATAGTTTTTGGTTGTAAGCCCAGATCTTTTGCCTTCTAGAATACAGTTATCCTTTCCATATGGTGGGGGTTAGCAGTTCGGCATCTCTGTGATCTGGAAAATCCACAGAATTTTTTGGCTCTCCCTTTGTTCCAGAGAAAAAGTCTGAATTTTTTCTTTTTCTTTCATGGAGTGTTTACGGTACCTTCTTGCAAAATTTTGGTTAAGTATTTTTTGGTCGTAGGCTCTGTGTTGTCTGCTGGCCTTTGCGTGTTGGCTGCAGCTTCTGTAAAACCCCCCAAAAATTCCCATTTAATTTCTTATGCCAACCCTTGACTTTTGATATCCTGATTGTGTGGGTCCTTTGTACTTGAATTCTTTATGGCCACTTGCAGTATATTTTCTTTGTTGTGAAAGCTCTGGATTTTTAGTATAATATTCCTAGTAATTTTCATTTTCAGGTTTCTTTCAGGAGGTAACCAGTGGATCCTTACTATTTCTGCCTTGCCCCCTAGTTCTAAGAGACCTGAGCAGATTTCTTCTATGATTTCTTGAAATATGATGTCTAGGCTCATTTATAAAATTGGAAATAATTCAGGCTTTCAGATAGTCCAGTGAACTTTAATTATTTCTCTTTGATTTATTTTTCAGGTTTGTTTTTTTACTACGAAATACTTTACATTTTCTTCTCCTTCAGTCTTTTGATTTTTTTTTTTATTTTCAGTGAGGCAATTGGAGTTAAGTGACTTGCCCAGGGTCACACAGCTTAGTACGTGTCAAGTGTTTGGTCTGAGGCCGGATTTGAACTCAGGTCCTCCTCACTTCAGGGCAGGTGCTCTATCCACTGTGCCACCTAGCTGCCCGATTTTATTTTCTGTTTTCATGTTTCTTGATGTGTCATGGAGTCATTGGCTTCTCTTTGGTCAATTCTAATTTTTAGGGTTTTATTTTCTTAGGTAAGCTTTTGTTCCTCTTGTTCTAAGCTGTTAATTCTCTTTCCATATATTTCATTTCTTTTTTCATTTCTTCCTCTACCACTCTCATTTTTTAAAATAAGCTTTTGATGTCTGTTTTTTTTTCTGTCATCATAATGTTTCATACACATGTTCTTTTTCTTCCCCTTTGTGCAAATGTGCACGCACATTTCAGTTCTTAGTGACAGCATCAGAATTCAGTGGTCTTCTGATTCTGTAGCCAGTACTTTTGCATTGCATCCTCTGGTGACTTGGATAGCAGATTGTTCAGTGATATTTGAAGCAGTGGTTTTTTTCTCCCATCTCAACAATTTCTTTTCTCCCTGAATTGATTTTGTCCATTGTGAAGGCTTTAACATTTTATGTAATATAACTTTTCTAATTTGTCTCCAATGATTACCTCTATCCCTTATTGTTTATAATTCTCCCACTAGCCATAATTTTGAAAAGTACTTATTTTCTCCACTAATTTTTTTTAATCAGGTCAGGTATCCATTTGGAATTTCTTACGGTAAATGGGATGTTTTTCTAAACCTAATTTCTGCCCAGCGGCTTTCCACTTTACCCAGCAGTACTCAAATAGGGAGTCCTTGCCCCAGTAACTTAAGTTCTTGAGTTTAGTAACCACTAGGCTACTGGGCTTTTTTGTTTGTTTATTTATTTTAATATTGTTCCTGGTGCTCCCTTACCAAGCCTGGTTCACTCTTCATGCTTTCTTACTCTTATCTTATTTTGTCCTACTTAGTTGTCATTTGATAGTTGATTCACACTAAATCTGTAAATTAGTTTATGTAGTATTTTTATTATATCATATGCCATAGGTTTTTAAGTTAGGGTATAGAATTTTGAGATTGAGAGAAGCAAAGATTAATTATTTTATCGTACATTGGAAGGTGATTTATCTAATCATAATTCCACTTTATAAATAAGGAAACTGAGAATGACTTATCTGAGGTCAGCTAGGTAGTAATAAGACCTCTTGACTCCCAATCTTATATTATACTAATTTCTTCTAAGTTTTCATATTTATGATAGCATTAATGTAGCCTCAGATATTTTCTTTTTTGAGGAAATAAAAGAATATTTTAGCAGCAGGAGTGATTTTATATATTAGTAGATTATAGTTAGATTTTTCTTTGTACTGTATGTACTCTTATCTTTTATTTTAACTACTCCTTTATTAAAAGGAGATGTGGTCAAGGCTTGTACATATGAAAAGCTACTAACATCGGCTCCCTCAAATTATTTCCTAACAATTTAACTTTAACAAATATACCAGTGTTGTTTGTTGTGTTATATCTGATTTTTAGAGGCTGAATTCTACATTTAGACATAAAGCACCATTTTAAGGAGAGCTACCTTTTCCCCATCTTTCTTGGAACAGGGAAAGATCATTATATGATTATTTCAGCTTTCCATGCTTTCTTTACTGTCTTATTCCCTTCCAAGTACTGGCCTTCTTGCTCTAATTTGAAAGAAACAAAAACAAACCCCCCCCCCCCCCCAAAAAAACAACTTTAATTCCAGACTTTACGCATTTTCACTGGCTGAATACTGTGTCGAGAATTCTTTCTCATCCTTTAAGACTCAGCTAAAATCCCATCTTCTACAAAAAAGTCTTTCCCAGTCTGCCTTCATGCTAGTGCCTTCTCCCTGTTGATTATTTCCATTTTATCAGGTATATATTGTGTTTTACATATTTATTTGCGTATTGTCTCCCCTAGTAGACTGTGAGCTCTTTGAGAGTAGGAGCTGTGCTAAACACCACAGTGTTTGGTAAATAAAATCACTTAATAAATACTTGTTGACTGTTATTTTGATTTAACTGAATCTTGTCATTCCTCTCCCCAACATTTTTTTAGATTATTAATACTAATAGTGGAGGTATGTGTCCTTTTGTATTGGCAGGATGGTGTTAGCATTTACCCTTTTATTTGACCAGATCCTTAGTGCCTTTCATGTTGAGTTTACATTGTTGTAATGATTGTGTGTATTATTCTTTTGACTTGTATTTTTTCTTTCTGTACTACTTGGTATGTCTTCCCATATTTCTTTGAATTCATATTTATCATTCTTTATGCTGTAGTGATATTTCATTTATTATCCCTCAATTCCATCTTTTATAACAAAAATCTTGTGAACATTTTTGTATATATGGACCTTACCTTGCTTGTCATGAACCTCTTTTAGATATACTGTAGTACAAGAAGTAGAATCTCTGGGTTAAAGGATATGAAATATTTAGCAACTTCTCAGAACTGTCTTTCACAGAAATGCATGTCGCATTTTCTTGAAAGTTTTTGGGTTTTTTTTTCGCATCTATTGACTGTTGTTACTAATAGGAATTATGCCACTATCTATCTGGTGTTGGATTCTTGGTGTCAGTTCAGTTCAATGATAGCAAATAGTTTAGTTTTTATTCCTATGGTTTCTTTGCCAATGTTTTCCTTATTTTTGAATTATTATTTATTAGTAATATTGGTTTATAACTCTCTGCTTACATACACAAGATATTTCCTTCATTTTAGCATCAGGACTTCATAGTAAGAGTTTGGTAGAGTCCTTTATTTCTCTGTATTGAAAACAGGAAAAGAGGTGCAAGCATGATTTCAGGTAAATAACAAAATTTAAAACAAACCAAGAAGCTGTGTTATGCTTATGTGTTCCATAGATAAATGTCAGTATGAGACATATAAACTTTAGAAGATATAGTGAGTATGCAGGGAAGTGGGACCTACTATGTACCATGTGCTCTGTGCTAAGGTCTTTACAAATAGGATCTTATTTGATCCTCATAACAACCCTGGGAAGTAGGTACTGTTGTAGTCTCATTTTCCAGTTAGGGAAACTGAGGCAAACAAAAGTCAAATGACTTGCCTGAGATCACACAGCTAGTAAGTGTCTGAGGCCAGATTTGAACTCAGGTCTTCCTAACTCCAGGCCCAGCACTCTATCCACTGAACCACTTAGCTAGCTGCCTGTAAATGGGCTTATAGGAAAGGTAAATGGAACACCAAAAGACCTAAGTAGATGTAGGTATTTCCTCTAGTAATTCAGAAGGCAACTTATCCATGCTTGCCCACGAACTCTTGTTCAGGTTTTCTTATCATTTTGACATAGGCTATTTCCCCAGTGTTTTGGATTCTGTCTTGGAGTTATTCTGACATTGCAAGGATACTATTGGAGCACACAGGATGACCATTAGGTATCCCTTTGCCCAGGCATAATTGTAGGAGACTTTAATATTCCCCTTTCTGGACTTAAATGTGATAGGTAAACAGCAAGGAAATTATGGGTTTGAATATAATATTGGGAAAATCTGTATTTGACAGATATGTAAAGAGGATTGATCATTTGAATTGATTGATTAATTGATCATCCCCAAAATGAGGATATCCTTTATATAGGGATTCTCATGAAAGTTTATTTCTCAGTAGAATTTAAGAATTCATGAAATAATAACAGTGGATATAGAATAAAATAAAAATGAAAAAACTATCTCCCATTCAGCTATAAATATCATTCTGTTGTCTTTGGATAGCCCCATAAATAAGTAAAACACCAAATCACTGGAGCAGTACAAAATTAAAGAGGTAATGTTACAGTGTGACAAAATTTAAAAGCAGGTAAGACAAGTGAATACTCTCAAACTTTAAAAAAAAACTTATTACATAGACTACATTTTAAAATTAACTACTTTGTACTACTGTCTTGTAATCATCTCTCTTTTTTTTTTTAACTTCTCTTCCTGATAGGTATTAAACAGTTTTGTTGAAATCATTCTTGGTAATCATGGCAGAAGGTGGATTTGATCCCTGTGAATGTGTTTGCTCTCATGAACATGCAATGAGACGACTGATCAATCTGGTAAGATTAACAGGAAATTTTTACCCTGCGTTGCCTATTCTGTTTTGTTTTGATGTATACTTTTCCATTTTTGGCTATGAAAGAATGTTATATACTTAAATTGAAATGTTGCCTTCACTAAAAGCCATGATGTATATTTTGTGATCAGTAGATTTATTAATAACTAAATATCAGTTCATTTTCTGATATAGCTAGCTAAAATGTTCTGCATTCATTCAATCGGAAGTTAATAAGGTAGAGGCTTCTGTTACATAGAATACACAAGTTACTAGTCTGAGCCATTTCATTCAAATAACCTTCAACAAACTAAAGCTTATTTGTACTCTTGTTGTTGTCAAATTATTGTCTAATTTTAATATGTACCACAGCAACCTTTGTATAACAGATTTCCAAGCCTTAGCTTGTGACCTCCTTAACTTTGCATGCAGTATATATTTGCTACAACAAAATCAAAGTACAAAAAAAATGTGAAGAATCATGGTGCATTTGTTATAATGGAATACATCTTGAATAGTTGATATTTGCAGCGTATAAACTCAGTTATAAGACTAGCATGGGTAGGATTATTTAAGTCTGTCAAGAATTTGTACTCTCTATTGTACTTATAATTTGATAATAATTTAAATTTAACTTAAAGCATGTAAAAATATGCCTTTTATTGTTTGCAATATTCTTGTGAAGCTAGATAAAGGTGTCTAAATGCTTGTTGGTTTAGTTAAGGAGCAAATGTTTAATCTAATGCTACCATATACTTATTTCAAGTATGCTTCTTTTAAATGGCTTTTCTTTGGGGATTAGTCTATACTGTACATAATAACCAACTTTTAAAAGGGTGCCTTCTAGAGCAAAGATTAAAATGAGAGATCAAAGAATTTTAAAAGAGACACAAAGGAAATGGGTATGCAGGTGGAATGGGAGCACTGTAATAGTGATACCTTTCTTTACATGCAGGTGAACTAAAAAATGCCATTTGTGAGGTTGTCAACCATTTTTCATGTCTAGATCCATTTATCCATAGGGATAAATTTTACTTTTTTTTTTTTTTAATTTATTAAATTTATTTTTTTTTGTGAGGCAGTTGGGGTTAAGTGACTTGCCCAGAGTCACACAACTAGTAAATGTTATGTGTCTGAGGTCACATTTGAACTCAGGTCCTCCTGACTCCAGGGCTGGTACTCTCCCACTGTGCCATCTAGCTGCCCCAGATAAATTTTACTTTGAAATTATAGGAATCTAGTTTATAATTTAACTATTTCAAATTTTCCTAAAAGAATAACTTTCTTATATAAGTTGATTTTTTTCATAATTTTCCTCTTTTTTTTATACTATAAATGTTCCTTTTGATCTGAATTCTTTGTAGTACTGTTTTTCTTATTTTAAAAAAGTGCTGACAGAATTGGCATCCAAAAGTGTTTTGACAAGCTAAAGTATTGAGTTGGGGCTCATAAAATGAAATTCAGTAGGGAGAAATATAAAATGTTACTCTGGAGTATTGTGTTCAGTTCTGGGTGTCTTATTTTAAGAAGGGTATTGATAAACTGGAGAAGAACAAGGACAATGAAACGCCTTGAGTTCTATCATATCCTATCAGTTGGTGACCCTGTGTGTTTAGGTTGGAGAAGATTCAGGGGGCTATAATTGTCTTAGATATTTGAAAGAGCTATCTCATGGAGAAAGGATTAAACTTGTTTTGTTTGGCCCCCAAAGGCAGAACAGGAAGCAATAGGTAGAAGTAGCAAGGAGGTCAATTTAGATTAGATTGATAGAAAATACTTCCTAACAGTTAGAGCTGCCCAAAAGTTGAGTTGGTCTCTCTAGAGAGGTGGTGAGTTGGAGGTTTTCAAACAAAGACTGGTTTTTATTCACTCAGGTACATATTATAATAGATACTCATTTCACATATGGTTTGGACTAAATTAAATGGCAGACAGCTAGATTGTTCAGTGGATAGAGCACTGGACCTGGAGTCAGGAAAACCTGCATTCAGATGTGGCCTCAGACACTTGCTAGTTGTGTGACACTGCGGGGTGAGTCATTTAACCTTTGTTTACCTTAATCCACTGGAGAAGAAACTGGCAAACCACTTCAGAGTCTTTGCCAAGAAAAACCCCACGGACAGTATTGATGTGCTATAGTACATGGGGTCACAAAGAGTTGGATGTGACTGAACAACAATAACGAAATTAAATGGTTACTGAGGTTCCTTCCCACTTAATTATATGATTTCTATGATTATGTATATAGTAGGTCATAGCTAGAATACTTATGAGAGGGCAGCATTTCCTTTTCCTACAACTGACATGGCAAAAATAAATTATTTTCAATATCAAATGGAATACACTGAAAATATTGAGGGCCTCAGAAAAATTAAATACACTGAACAAATGAGGGTCCCAGAAAAATTAAAAGTGTCTTCATTAATGGTCGAGTTGGAGCCAGGATTCCAGAGGGGTCCACATATAGTAAAACAATGCAGGTTACAGACTAGATTGTTATAGCAGATAGTAGTGAACACATTTTATTTCCAAGATAAGCAGACCCTTACACCTTATCTGATTAACAATCTTAAAACCCGTGTCATTGAAAACATCTCCCTGTATTCTTATCCTTAGTAAGAGAGCAGATGATTTGCTGAACTTAGAAAAGGCCATCCCTCCAACTTCTCAAAATTAAGATGAAAAATCACATTTAGAGGAAGAACACTGTGCAGCTAGCAGTCTAAGAATTAGAATTTGGTGGATGAAAACTATCAAAATGATTAATTGGTCAGAAGTGATTCTATGTAGCATTGACCAGCTTCTGCCCTAAGATATTCCAAGGTTGCAGTCCCTGCTTTGGCCCCAGAATATTCTATGGCACCATCACAACAAGCCTGTGTTTTTCCTCTCTATGTGTTTTACCTGAAGATAGAATCTGATCTCTACTCCTGCCATTTTGTTTGTGGGGTTTTCTTTTTTTTTTTTTAATTTTTTTTTTAGGTAATTGGGGTTAAATGACTTGCCCAGGGTCACACAGCTAGTAAGTGTCAAATGCTTGGTCTGAGGCCAGATTTGAACTCGGGTCCTCCTGACTTCAGGGCTGGTGCTCTATCCACTGTACCACCTAGCTGCCCCTATATGGTTTTCTCTTACTAGATCTTGGGTGTACTGGATGAATGTTGCTGGTAGGTTTGCTGCTGCAGCTTCTAATGTTCATCATCACTTCATATACATATATGTAAATACACAAACGTGTATGTGTATGTGGAAAGAGCTGGCGTGTTTGTTCATAATCAGTGAAAATAATGTGATTGTTGTAGATAGTTGATGTCCGAAAAATCAAACATTATCAGTGTCAACAACTTCTTGAAGAAGAGAACAAAGGATACCAAAAAGAGAAGTGGTCTTACAGCTTTCTGGCTGCTTAATAATTGGCTTTGGTTTTGCTGCCAGAGGTAACATCAGCTCTAACACACTTGTTATAAGAGCTCAAAGTGTAAAGAATTTGTGGGGACCCCCTGCCCCCCCCAAAAAAAGGAATGTTGGCAGAGGCCACCTTTGTACAGCCTGGCACTAGTGACCTGAGAGAATGATGAAAGCTGGAAAGACAAGTGGAAATATCTGTTCTTAGCCTCAGCCTTAAAAAGACTCAACAATATGTCTTATCTGTGTGAGGGGCCTACACCTTGAAGCAGAGAATAGGTGAATGAAATTCAGTCATCCTAAGTCAGCAAATAATATTGATATTAAAAATAATAATAATAATAGCAGTAACATTTATATAGCATTTTTAAGGTTTACAAAGTGCTTTACATGTGTTATCTCTTTTGATCTTTACAACAACCCTGTAAGGTAGGTACTATTATTATTTCCATTTTACAGATGAGGAAACTTAGGCCAAAAGAGGTTCAGTAACTTCCTCAAGGTCACACAGCTAGTAAATGTCAGAGGCTAAGATTATCTTTCCTCCATGCTTGGCTAAGTCTTAGGCGATTGTATGGGCCACTAAGTAATGCACAGATCACCTGAGCAAAGTGCCTCCTTATCTGTCTGTGGGTTTGAGCGTGTGCTTGTTCTACATGCTAATTTTATTAACTTGGTATTGGCAAGGTTACTGAAGACATTATCAGAACAAGAATAACTAAATCTTGGTTTTCCCAGGGGAAGCCCTAGCTTGGGACATGGGCCAAATGAGGTGCATTTACCAAAGAAGATAATACAAACATGAGTCTAAGGGGCTAGTAGTGTTGACTCTTGCCCAGGCAATATTCACAAAGCATTTGACCGTTCCTGATCTGAATAAGAGAAGGAACGAGATGATAGTATATGTAGGTGCGCATAAAACCAGTTAAATGGCTAGACCACAAAGAGTAGTTAGTCATTCATTAATGATTCAGTGTCATTTTGGGATGTTAGTCTCTCGTCAAGTGGTACTAGGATCTCAAACGAGATGTCCCATACACATCTCAAATTCAGCATGACCAAAACAAGAGTTACTGTCTCCCTCCCTCCCCCACCGTACCACTTATTTATGTCCTTCCAACAACCGGGTGAGTTAGGTATGAAGAGCTTTAAAGTCCAAATAATGGACTTTATTTGATCCTGGAAATAATGGAGAGCCACTGGAATTAATTGGTTGGTATAGGAAATTTCCTCTACCAATGTCGATCATCAGGCTCTGTTGTACAGTATAGTTGGTGAGCGTGGAAGTGGAACAGTTTGGTGCAATGACAAAATCAAGGGTAGGACAATGTGTGTATGTAGTGGAGTCTTGCGAATTGAGCAGATTGAGGAACTGAGAAGTTAGAGTATTGGCGGGAGCAGGATAGTCATGTCGAATCCTCACGAATGATAACAAACTCCTTGAGAGCCACCAGTATCTGGGTTAGATGTTAAATTTTGATAGTATGAACCTCAAAAGAGGGGAGGTTGCTTAGTGAATGTAGTAGAGGGACAGTCTGCAAGGGGCCAAGGGGGACAAGGAATACTGCAGTTTCCCTTCCTGATCAGCAAACTGCATAGCACAAGTTGTATGAAAATAAAGGGTAGCCAGTCCCAGAAGGGGTGATGAGGGAAACTCATTAGGACAGAGTCAGGTCACAGTGAGTGCCAGAAAATGAAAGCAGTAAGTAAAGAAGATGAAAGAAATTAGTTAATTATTCTGGAGACATTCCAAAGGACACAGTGAAAGAAACTACCATGTTAAATATAATTATTAGGAAACAAGCTGTAAAAAACAGACTATCAGTGTCATATAGGACTTTTTTTTTTCCTGTTTTTTATATGTCAAATTTATAATCATAGTATGGGAAAATTTTTAAAATTACATCACTGCTGGATTCATATTTCAGTGTAAATCGTAAATAATGTCTAAAATTTTTTTTGTAGACTTCATGATTATGACTACTACACCCCTTCCCAAGAGAACTGTCTTGTACATTTTGTCACCTTTAAAAAATCCCAAGTTGTACTGCCAAGTTTTAAGAGCCAGTGCTGGGAATTTGTATTTCATGGTCATTTGAATATTGGTAGTTAAAATCTTTTGAGCATAAGGAAAAAACACAGAGTCCTGTTTCTTCATTGGTTACAAAGACTTAATGCATAATCTGTATATTTAAATTGTGAAAAGAATAAGGTGATTTGGAATGACTAATTTGGAACGAATCTTCTTTTTTAACTTCTCAGTGTTTTTCATAAACTTCTTTTCCCAAATAAAGGTTTTTCCCATGATATTCCAGAACACCCCCCACACACAAAGCATTTGATACTTTTCAAAGTTTTGATTAATTTAATGCCTAGTCATGATGACATTATAAATTGACTAATATCATTGCCCTCATTTACTTGTGAGGAAACAGCAAACTGAGGCCAAGCTGGTGGTAGTCAGCTTTTGTATTGGTTTCATAGGTCAACCACAATTAACCCAAATCTTTGATTTCACTAGAAAACCATTTCCAATCTATCATTCCGAACTGACCTTTCAAAGAACATACAGAACAAAGATGAAATAAAAGGGCAAAACAATGAGCAAATCCACAGATTGAGATTCTGTTTATACTTTTATAAGTTAAGGCTAATAATCATTTATCCATGTGTTTTACATATGCCCTGCTTTAAAGTGTTTCTTTCACAATAGAATTTGGGACCAGATAATTTTTTCAAAATTATTGACAAATATAATAGGTTTTTTTTCTTAAATAGAGCATTCTATAAAGCATAGAGTAAAAACAAAAATATTCAAACTCCCTTATTTATGAATTTGCTAACTAGTCTGCCCTGTTGATGTCAGTTGGTTGCCATAACAAATAGACGTCATTCTTGCATCACGAACAACTTGATCACAGGGAACAAAGTTTTGAAGGGAGAGAGTTTCTTAAAACAACCTTCTTGCTGGATAGAAAGCAAAGGCCGAATCTTTTTAAGAAACCTTTTTTCCCTAATAGATGATTCTTTTTCATCTACAGCATGTTTGGGATCATAATGATAATTCATATTTATATATTTCTTTAAGGTTTACATAATCCTTTCCCCAAGTAGCACTGTGAGGTAAAAGTAGGGCAAATGTCATACTTCTTTGAATTTGTTCGTTAAAGATGTTTCTGTCTTATTTCCCTACTAGATGGTTAAATGCCAAGTGCAGAGAGATCGTTTATTATCTCAACTTTGTATCTACCCTGCTTCTTTGCACAATGTTCTTAAATACACAGTAGGTGCTTAATAAATGTTTCTTTAATGAATACAACTAAAAAGTGGAACTTTATTCAGTAGGTAGCAATGAGCCAATGAAGCTTTTTGAGAAAAAATATAATGTGATTAGACCTCTAACTGGTATGACTGATCTGTAGGAAGGACTAGATGGCAAGAAACTGGAAAGGGGAGACCAGAAACTATTAGAATAGTCCTTGAGAAGGAAGATAAGTTATTAAATTAATTATGTTTTCCTCAACCTCTTAAAACTTGCATCAAGGTTTCACCTTATAGAATGGTCTCTTAACAGCTTCCTTTTGGGATCCACTTATAGTAAATTCTTGTCAGTTTTTGTGTTAGAAATTATTGTTGGAGTCAATACACATATATTTTTAAGTGCCTCCTATGTGCCAGGCACTGTGCTAAGCCCTGGGGATACAAAAAAATGACATGACCATCCCTACCCTCAAGGAGCTCACAATTTAATGGCATGTAACATATTAGAAGAAGAGAAGGGGAGAAGGCACCTAGAAAAGGGACATGATGAAGTCCTATAGCTAGGGTGGGAATGATGAGGTGAATGACCTGGGTGCTCTCCTTAAATATCCAGGAGGGACTCTCTGATCTCTACCCTCTCCAGTCATGTGGAAGAAGGGACCCCAGGGGCAGTGGGTAATGAAGAGGTGTGAGTTTGAATTGATGTCATCTTGCAGAAAGATGAGATTCTGGAGCTGAAAAAGTCTAGGAGAGCAACCGGGTAGGGAACAATGAAAAGGAGTATGGTAGTATAAAAATTCTATTTTGGGAAAAGAAGCATGATAGTATAAAAATGCTATTTTGGGGAAATTAAAGTAATAATATGATAGTTAATAAATGTAGCATTTATATAACATGTTAAGGTTTACATAATGCGATAGCAGGAAGCAGTGCAGCAAAAGGATTCCCCTCTCGTAGAAAACACACCAGACCAAATCCTGAAGGGGGGAATCAGAGAGAAAACAATCGCAGTGAGTCTTCTTTCCACCCTCAGTCAATGTAGGGAGACAGAGAGGTCTATGAATTCATGGGATAGGGGGCTGGTGTTGAACCTTGCCACATGTGGAGCAAACCAGTGCCCAGGAGAATTCTGTGAACCAGAGCATAAAGGGGTCCCCGATCCATTCTGAGGTACCTCCAGGCCTCTATGACAGGGCACCACAACAGGGACAAGTATGAACTGGCAGCTTTGTTGCCCACTACTCAGTTCCAGGCCGTAGATCCAGGGTAGACTGACTAGGGGTCTGTGTCTCCTTGCTAACCCCTTGGTGGTCTCAGGCCTTATGTCCAGTCTGGAGCCTGCAGAGGAGTAATTGGGGCAGGAATCCCAAACCAAAGGGGAATCCGGGTCAGATTCCTGAACCAGAAGAGCTTCCTAATTGGTTGACAGTGGTCAAGTGTACCATCAGACCCAAAACCAGGTCAGGAACTTGCAGAACTTAGACCAGGGGTGCAACAGCTAGGTTTTGCTCTGGATCACATCACTTTGGAAGTGATAGAAATTCTCAGGTCTGGCGCCTGAGCTGTCCCTGAGAGTCTGAAATAACATAATACTCATTATCTCAAGAAAATAGCAAGGGGGGGCAGCTAGGTGGCATAGTGGATAAAGCTCCAGCCTTGGAAATCAGGAGGACCTGAGTTCAAATGCAGCCTCAGACACTTGACACTTACTAGCTGTGTGACCTTGGGCAAGTCACTTAACCCCGATTGCCTCACCAAAAAAAGAAAATAGCAATGGGACCAGCCCAGATCTTCCCTACAGAAGTGCAAAGAGCCTGGCCTTAACATAAAGTCTCCAGGCAGAAAGTGAGCAAAACCAACAAAAAACAAGAAAAGAACACCATCATAAAAAGTTATTACATATTGACTCTCAAAATCTATAAGCAAAGCCCCAAAGAAAAATACAGCTTGAACACAAATTTAAATAGATTTCCTGAAAGAGATAAAGCAAAAATTAAAAAAAATTTAAAAAATTAAAGTTAAAAATGTTTTTGTCAATGCTATAGGAAAAATATGGGAAAGAAATAAGAGCTGTAGAAGAAAGAACCAAAAAGGTAATTGACAGCCTGGCACAAGAGGTATGAAACCCAACCAGCATGTTCCTTAAAAAATTAGAATGGACCAAAAGAAGCCAATGACTGCATGAGAAAACAAGAAATATTTTTTTTTAAATTAAAAGACTAAAAAAATAGGAGAAAATGTAAAGTATCTCATAACAAAAATAGCTAATTGATCTGGAAAATAAATCAAGGAGAACGTATTTAAGAATCATTAGACTATCTCAACACCATGGTCACACAAAAGCCTAGACATCGTATTTGTTTGTTTGTTGTTGTTCATCAAAGAAAACTAATGACATCACAGTGGGTGATGTCTTGACTCACTCTTGAATCACGAAATGTCGTCAGCCTCACTCTCTCTTCCAGAGTCGTCAGAGTCCAGTGTCAATAAAGAAAAAGGCAAGATGATGACCTGGGATGCCATGAATGATGTCTGACCAAGCTCTGAGCCCTCCACAGCACCACGTCAGCCACCTTCATGACCACTGGAACAAGCTGTTCTCTTCTTCCCATTCCGGACATCTTATTTAAAGAAATCATAAAAGAAAACTGTACAGATCTCTTAGAACCAGAAGGCAAAGTGGAAGTAGAAGGAATCAACTGGTCACCTCCTGAAAGAAACCCCAAAAAGAACACTCCCAGGAAAGAGAATGCCAAAATCAGGAGCTTCCAGGTAAAAGACAAAATACTGCAAGCAGCCGGGAATATTTCAGGTATTGAGGAGTCACAATCAAGATCACACATTCAAAAGGAGCAGAGAGTTTGGACTATGATATTCCTGAAAACAAAAGATATGATAGGCCTATAGCTGAACGAAGTAGAATCCTACAGTGGGAAAAAAAAGTGGACCTTTATTGAAATAGAGGACTTCCAAGCATTCCTGATGAAAGGAACAGAGCTGCATAGAAACTTTGACAGTCAAACACAGGAGTTAAGAGAAACATAAAAAGGTAAACATGAACAGACAGCGATAAAGGACTAAACAAGGATAGACTGCTTACATTCCAATATGGGGAGATAATATATGTGTCTCCTATCATCAAGGGATGATCAAGAGGGAGTCTAAACAGAAGGCCTAGGGGCTCGTTTTATGATGTCTTGATATTAAAAGATGAATAGAAAGGAAGGGGAAGAGAAATACACTGAGAAGTGGGGAGAAGGTTAAGAAAAATTATCTTGTATCAGAATGCACAGGGAGATACTGGTACAAACAAGGAAGAGGGGATTAATGGAGCAGCTGTTAAAATGTACTAAGATTTTTGAGACGCCCTCTATGTTCTCATTGGATCGTTCCCAAAACCATGCGAGATGGGTTATTGTCATCTCCTCTTTACAGATTAGTTAACTGAGAGTGAAAGGTATTAAGCCTAGAGTCACATAGCTGTTAAGTGTCAGAGCCAGTAATCATACTTGGCTCTTTCTTATTCCACGTCCAACATTTACACCCACTGTGCCATCTGGTGGCCTCAAAGTAGGGTGCCCTAGAGGCAAGGAAGCTAGGTAGGGAGCCGTTTCAGTAATTTAGGTGTCAGGATATTGGGAGCTGGGCCTAGTGGGCATGAGTCAGTGAGAATGAAGGATTTTTAAAAAGTTGTTTGAATTACTCTATACTGGCAGGTCATTGTGAGAGCTGAAAATAAAAACAGAGGAATGCTTTTCCTCTGAAAATAAAAGCAGAGGCAGCTAGGTGGTGCAGTGGATAGAGCTCCAGCCTTGGAGTCAGGAGAACCTGAATTCAAATGTGGCCTCAGACGCTTGACACTCACTAGCTGCGTGACCCTGGGCAACTCATTTAACTCCAATTGCCTCACCAAAAAGCAAAAAAAAAAAAAAAAAAAAAAAGTAGAGGAGTACTAACTGTTCGCTTTCTTAGTAATGAAAATAAATGGAGACTTGACAGAGAGTTTAAGAGAAATATTCCCCCTGGCTTCTGGGATACTTACAGGAAACAATTTAGATTGACACCTTTTTGAATGGCAGTTAGTCCTCAATAGACACTTATAAACACACTTTCTGAGTACCAAAGCCCTGTGCTAATCCTGGTGAAACAAAAAATAAGCAACAAATGGTCTCTGCCCTCATGGAGCTCCTAGATTAATGGCAAACTTCAACAGTTTTCTTCCAACTTTAACAAATCTGAAAATTGAGAAATTTGATCCATTCTTGTCCTGTTATAAAGCCCCTTTACTTTCAAGGGCAATTTGAGCTTGTAGTAAGCCACTGATAAACATCACTCAGAAAATAGAGCTTCTTCATAATTTTGTATCTTTGTAGTCAGTGAAATTTCAGAGCCCTATGAATAATAATAGTGCTAGTGGTATTATCCTAATTTTACAAATAACAGAAACTGAAACTCAAAGAAGTTAAAATGAAGTCCTTGGTCATACCCTTAAATAAATACTGATGATGGAATTCATACTTGGGTCCTTTCTCTGCTGACTCTTAAGACCAAGATGTCTTTATCCTTTATATGTGCTACCCCTTAAGAACCAGAATTGTTGTTTTGGTAGAGAGCCAAAGATTCTTTGACATTTCCAAATGGTGCCTTTTAGACTCCAGAATTTTTATGTGTAGCATTATTTTGTGACTAAATACTGAAAATAGCTACAATTCTTTTTTCCCTCTTAACTGATGAATATATTTTTCCTTAAATATTTCCCCGTTACATGTACAAAATTTTTCACATTCATTTTTTAAAATTTTGAGTTTCCAATTTTCTCCCTCCCTCAAGTCCCTGTCCCCTTTAAGAAGGCAAGCAACATGACATTGATTATATATGTGAAGTCATATAAAACCTATTTCCATATTAGCTGTGTTGAAAACCCACAAAAAAAACCCCAAGAAAAATTAAGTTAAAAAAGTATGCTTCAGTCTGAGCTCAGAGTTCTATCAGTTCTTTCCCTGGAAGTGGATATTCTTTTTCATCATGAGTCCTTTGAAATCATCTTGGATCATTTTTTTTTTGGATCTTTTTTTTGTTGTTGTTGAGGCAGTGGGGGTTAAGTGACTTGCCCAAGGTCACACAGCTAGTACGTGTCAAGTGTTTGGTCTGAGGCTGGATTTGAACTCAGGTCCTCCTGACTTCAGGGCCGGTGCTCTATCCACTGTACCACCTAGCTGCACCTTGGATCATTCTTTGTCAGAGTAGCAAAGCCATTCACAATCGACCAATGTAAAATATTGCTGTTACTGAGTACAATGTTCTCCTGGTTCTGCTCACTTCACTTTACATGAGTTCATATAAGTCTTTCCAGGCTTTTCCAAAACCATCCAGCACAACAGTATTCCATTGCAATCATATCCCACAACTTGTTCAGCCATTTCCCAATTGATGAGCATCCCTTCAATTTCTAATTCTTTGCCACCACAAAAAGAGCTGCTATAAATATTTTAGTATATGTGGGTCCTTTTCCCATTTGTGTAATCTCTTTGGGATACAGACCTAGAAGTGGTATTGCTGGGTCAAAGGGTGTGCACAGTTTTATAGCTTTTTGGGCATAGTTACAAATTGCTCTCCAGAATGGTTGGACCAGGTCACAACTCCAACAGTGCATTAGTTTCCCGATTTTCCCACACTTTCTGCAACATTTCATCATTTTCCTTTTCTGTCATGTTAACCAATCTGATAGGTATGAGGTGGTACCTCAGAGTTGTTTTGAATTGTATTTCTCTAATCAATAGTGATTTAGAACACTTTTTCATATGACTCTAGGTAGCTTTAATTTCTTTGACTGAAAACTGCCTATTCATATCCTTTGACCATTTATCAATTGGGGAAGGACTCTTATTCTTATAAATTCAACTCAGTTCTCTATAAGAAATGAGGCCTTTATCAGAGACACTGGCGGTAAAAATTGTTTTCCAGTTTTCTGCTTCCCTTCTAATCTTGGTTACATTGGTGCTGTTTGTGGAGTATAAGTTCTTTGAGGGCAAGCACTTTTTGTTTTTGCATTTGCAAGGATACATTTGAAAGCCAGGTATAGTACTGCCATGCCAAACAACAATTACCAATGTCAGGAATATCTTGATATCATTTATAAATGGGGCAGGTGAGCAGTTTGCAATCACTGGTAAGTATCTGAACACTGTATTGTCTTCCTTGTGCATATGTCTACATTTCAGCATTCTCAACTGTAATGTGTCTTAAAACTGCATATAGAGGTGGTTCTTAGTAAAATTTAACATATTTATGTATTTGATGAGCATAAGTAAATAGAGCTTAGTGTTGTAATGAAATTCACAGGCTAATTGGATAGTCAATCATATGCATAATCATTGTTGGGTGCATGATAATTGCAGATAAATAGTAAGTAGTTTACATAAATGTCTATAGTTGGTATCACTTTCATTCATCCAAACCAAATTCATAGCCTTTTTTCCCCTTGTTCCTTCAGTTCTATATTATCTTTAACACCGGTGGAACAAGTTTAAATCTGATTAGGCAGCTAGCTGGCTCAGTGCCTAGATAGAGCATGAGACTTGGAATCTAGAAGACCACTTCAAATCCAGCCTCAGGTGTTAACTAAGTGTGTGACCCTGAGCAAGTCTCTCAACCTTTCTCTGCTTCAATTTTCTCATCTGCAAAATGGGGATAATAATAGCACCTACCTCCCAAGGTGGTTATGAGAATGAAATGAGATAGTATTTGTAAAGTACCTTGCACTGTATATATTATATGTGTGTGTGTTGTGTGTGTGTGTGTGTGTGTGTGTGTGTGTGTGTGTGTGTGTACTATTTATTTGTTTATTTAGCATACATACTAATCAATCAGCAGATGAAGGTCCTGGATCCTGTCCCCCGGCAATTAGGGTTTCCTTCTTCATCTGTGTCATAACCCCAAGGTTCTCTGTGACCTTTCCTTGCCATCTTTGAATCTGAGAGTTGCTAGAGTAATAGGTCAAGGTGCTGTTTGGCCTTGGCCGTCATAGGTACTCTAGAGGGTTCTAGGTAGGGAAAACCTTGAGTCAGACTTTCACTGAAGGGGCGGTGGTTTGGGATGTGACAGCAGGTCCTCCGTCTGTGCCCCTGCCCTAGAGATCTGATAATGCAAGATTGAGCCAGCCTGCTGGATGCTGGATGAGGAAGGAAGAGATCACAGTGAGAGCAGACTTGGAACCATTAACGTCTGGGGGTTTTGTCGCTCAGGGAGAGGACGCGGAGCAGAGGGACAGGACTAGCCCCGTTTGTGCTTTAGGGGACGGAAGAAAAGGGACTAAGGAAGAGGGCAGAGGAGGCACGGACCGGGGACTGTACCTGCAAGAAATCAGTAATGAAGGAATGTGTGAATGTTTTAAAAACAGACCTCTACAGCATCTTTAGCTTTTCATGAAAGTCATCAGTTATTTTTATTTGATTCAACAATTGTGTGCCGAGTACCTCCTCCGACCCATGCCCAGTGCTGTGGGACTCAGACAGAAACAAAGCTGTTTTAGCTCCAAAGGAGCCCTCATTGAGCGGTCTCTGTAGATCTCGAACTGGAAGGGACCTTCAGTGTTTGCCCATCCACCCCCTTTCATTTTATAGAGGGGGAGACACACTCAGCTTCACAAAAGGTAGGGAGAAACAAAGCCAAGATTGGAACCCAGCAGAGCAAGAAACACATAAGCTGACGTCTGTACAGTACTTAAAGAATTACAAAATGCTTTATATACCTGATTTCATTGATCCAAATAATGTACTATTACAGGCATATCAGGTGTCTCAGTAAACTGAGACCAAGAATAAGCTATATGTTTGGGAAACTGAGGTGATATAAAAACAAGATATGAATAGAAATTTATTTTTTAGAAGAAGTTCTGTGATTTGCCTTTGGCATCTATTTCGTATTGGAGATGGGATTTGACTTACAACTTTTCTTTACACCATACTTCCTCTCTCACAAGATTATAGCCATAAATCCAGAGATCAGTTAATCACCAGGTTCTTACTAAAACCATCTATCCTAGGGCCTTGCACTGTGCTAGGCAATCGAGATACAAATACAAAGAATGAAACAATCACTGCATTCAAGAAGTTTACATTTTAATGGAGAAGAAACAAAGTACACGTTAAAAAACATAAAGTTAATAAATGGAAATGCATACAGAGTAGTTCAGTATGGTTCATTTGAGAGAGAGGGCATTACCAGTTGTGGGAATTAGAAAAGGCCTCTTGCAGAAAATGGATTTTTAACTTCATCTTTTTTTATTAAAATTTTTTTCATTAATAAGCATTTTTTTTCTTTTTCAACATTTCCTCCCTCACTGGAGGGGAGAAAAAAGAAAGAAAAAATTCTTGCATTGACCATTTCCAAAAAATGTGTTTAAGCAGTCCTTGTTATTTATTATGGCACAGTAGTGTTCCATTACATGCATGCACCATAATTTGTTCGGCTATTCCCTAGTTGATGGGCACCTTGTCATGTCTACTTCTTTAGTCCTACAAAAAAAAAAAAAAAGAGCTTTGCTTTTTGGAGTATGGGTCTAATAGTAGAGTGGTTTATGGTGGTTACAATTTTGTAACTTAGGGAGGGCATAGTTCCAAATTGCTTTCCAGAATAGGTGGACCAATTTGCAGGGCCCCCAATATTGTGTGAGTATACCAGTTTCTCACAGCCCCTGCAACAATTGTTATTTTCCTTTTGTAATCTTTGACAATCCAGTAGGTGTGATATGGAACCTCAAAGTTGCTTTAGTTAATATTTCTCTAATTAGTGATTTGGAGTATTTTTTTTAAATGTTTGTTGATGGTTTAGATTTCTTTCTTTCAAAACCTGCCTATTCCTATCCTTTAGCCATTTATCTACTGGGGAATCATTTTTCTTATGTATTTGATTAAATTTTTTATGTAGCCTTTATAAAGATTTGTTATCCTTATCCCAACCCACATGCGCACTTACCAGGTCTTCAGAGTTAGGCTGGCTTCATGTGCCCTCTCGATATTCTAAGGATACCCTTGAGGGATTGGAGATATTTTTTTCTAATATCAATTCCCATTCCAGTGTATTCTCCTCAGTGGTAACCTTCAGTGATTAGAGTCCTAGTTTCATAGCCAGTTAACATCACTTAGCTTTTACAAAGTCATATTTATTGCAAAGATTGAGCAAGAATAGCAGTTACAAAGCATTTCCCTCTGAACCAAGAAAATCATACTCCCCCATCTATCACTTCAGTCCCTAGGAAGGAATGGTTTTATACTTAAAACATTTGCTCCAAAGCATTGACCCCCACCAAGTTCACTTACAAATATGTCATAGCTGATGGATGAGACCTTGTTTCTGCTCCCATTGCCCTGGGTTATGTAGATCACTCAACAGGGCCTGACTGGATCCTGCAAATCCTAGCATTAGAGCATTCAGCTCTCATACTGCTGGCACTCGCTGTTTTGACCTTTCAGAGGTCACAAGGTTTTACTCATCTCCAATATTTCTTCACCACAAAGCAGGAAGAATTGGCAGAACACAGACAGAAGCACCAGCAGCACCATGTGCTCACAGACCACTTGGCAATGGTCCTGATAGGGTAATAAAGGCCTGAAAGGTCATCTTTCCCCAACAAAGGCTTACATCCTTGTCTTCTACACTGGAACATAGCCAAGTAGGCAAGAGGAAGAGACACAGCCGGCTGGCCATCTGTGTGTGTGTGCGCGCATGCTCCAGATTGGAGAGTAAGGCCCTTCTGCTCATTATAAGTTGTCCGGCCTTTCCAGAAGTAGGCTCTTTAGCTTCTCCCACATGGTCCGGCACCACGCAGAACGCACAGCACATAGTCTGGGGATGAGCTCCATGGCCAAGCCAGTGGCCATTAAAGATTTGTTCTTTTTGGTCAAAAGACTTTTGGGATTTGGGGAGAAGGAGAAGAAGACAGTGGAAAATATCAAGGAGTTTTGAGATGAGGTGAGATACACATTGTGTATGTCATGTAATTCATACTGCGTTTATGGAACTGTTTTGGATTTATTAAGTGTTTTCTCACAATAACCCTGAGAGGGCAGTATAAATATAGCACTTTCCTTTTCTAGGTGACTAAGCAGGCTGGGAGGGGTTCCATGACTTACCCACACCCGCAACAAAGCACTCGACTCTCAGACTGTATTGTTTGTCATCATAAAAGAATAAATTTGGGGGAATAAAATGGTTAGCATATTCCTTAATGAGGTCCCGATGGTTTAGACTTAATCCACGTAAAGGTGACTGAGAAGATACCGTAATGAAATTTTATGTAGGCCACACTGGGTAGCCTACAGGAGGGGTGGAAAAACCATTTTGTCCCTCACAGAATATCCGCGGACATTTTTAAACCATTTTTAAACTATGTGACTAACTTGCCTTTCCTCCTTGTTTGTTTCAGTTGAGACAGTCCCAGTCCTACTGCACGGACACAGAATGCCTTCAGGAATGTGAGTACTTGTGGTTCTGGTGGTGGTGGTATGGGAGGGAAGGGAGGCATGAGGGGTAAGAGGTTAGACAACAGTGGAAAACCTCAATGATTGGAGAGAGAAAAATAATTTATTTTATTATTATTATTTTTTTTTTATTTTTAGGCAGTTGGGGTTAAGTGACTTGCCCAGGGTCCCACAGCTAGCAAGTGTCAAATGTTTGGTCTGAGGCCAGATTTGAACTCAGGTCCTCCTGACTTCAGGGCTGGTGCTTTATCCTCTGTGCCACCTAGCTGCCCCTGAAAAAAAAATTTCAAATACTTCCTCCTTGTGTTAAGGCTGCTTTGGGGAAGTAGAATTTCAATTTGACAAGCTCATTTAATGAGAACAGTAGAGCCCAGCAAGAGCCAACAGATCCTGGGTAGACTTAGTGTCAAATGATATCTCTTCAAATGGAGCATGCAAAAAGACTGATCAAATACTGGCCTTGAACATTATTGTTTTTCCCGAACGTGGGCTTTATAGGAAAGTTCTTCTATATTAAATATGGAATCATGGCATTTGTCTGAATATTTTTATCACCTTTTGTCTATATGTATGAAATTAGAACCATGAAGAAGGAGCAAGTTTCAGTTGCCCTTCAGAATGGACTTCATAGGCAACTGTAGTATGATGGAGAAAGCCTAGAGTTTGAAGTCAGAAGACTGACTTACTGACTTAGGGCAGCCGGTCACTTAACTCCGTTGAGCCTCAGTTTCTTGCTGTGTAAGATGTCGAGAATAATTATTGTGCTTTTTATCTCTCTAGATTGTTAGGATCAAATGAGATCCTGTAACAATTTAGAGTTCACAGAGTGTTATAAAAGCACCATCTACTTTTATGGAAAAAGCATCATGCTTACATTGCTACAAGTCTGCAAAGATGCAAGAATATATTTGTATGATAATACCATTATTATTTCGTAGTAAGATAATTGTGAAAGATAGCACAATGTTAGTGTTCAAAAGCACAGTACAAAGATTATACAAAACCACATTCAGTCACTTGTTTCACCAGGACCTTTGTTTGTGTCAGGCTTGAAATTCAGAACATCAAAAGTCCATAGGTCATATCAAGATAACTTGTTTTTTCAGTGACCTGTGTTCCTTTTTCTTTTCCTTCATCATGGAATTACAGGCGAGGTCTGCTTTTGTGCACTGCAGGGGTGTGGGAAGAACATGGCTTTTCATTCTGTGGGTGTGAGTTCTAGTCCTAATCGCAGCAAAGGGACTCCCCTCAGGATCTTTATCCTCAGTTTCTCTGTTGGGATTCAGTTTCTTCTTGTGAAAACCCCAGTAATGATTCTTGTGCTACCTATCTATCACACTGGTGGTTGTGAGGGAGGCACCTTGTACTTTTTTATCAATAGTTGTAAAGGGGTGGTGCTTGCATGGAACCCAGCCAACTGCCTTCTCAGCCACAGGTGTTGAAGACCTCTGGTGAGGTCTCTTCAGAGATTAGCAAGAAGCAGGGAGGGTTGGGATTAGAGAGCAAAGAAGCCACTGAGCTCTTTCTGTCTCTCCTCACTGACCTAGGTGAAAGAAGACCTCTCTCCTCTTCCAGCAACGTCTATGCCCCCATGTCTTTAGTGTTTCTGGGCTCCACCCTCCCTGATGGCACACTAGGTTTATAAGCGTCCATGTATCTCCTCCTATCAGTAATCACAGAATCTGTGCTGGAAGGGCCTTCAGAGCCCTTCTAGTCCGACTGGTATCTGAACAAGAATTCCCATTCAACAGTCAGCTCTCCTTGGCAGAAAGAGACCTCCAGGAACAGGGAACCCACAACCTCCTGAGCCAGCCTTTACCGTTTTTTTTTTTCTCATGCACTGTAATTGTTAGGAAGTTCATTGTTGGTTTTGTTTTATAGTAAACTGTCAGAGACCTGTATATTTATCCTAGGTAGATTTCCTATGTGGAAAAATAGGGACGTACAAAAGCACTGTTGGTGGAGTTGTGAACTAGTCCAACCATTCTGGAGAACAATTTGGAAGTCTGTCCAAAGGGTTATAAAACTGTGCATACCCTTTGACCCAGCAATGCCACTATTAGGACTGTGCCCAAAAAGATCAGAGAAAAAGAAAAGGATCTATATGTACAAAAATATTGTGGTGACCAAGAATTGGAAATGGAGGGCATGCCCATCAGTTGGGGAATGGCTGAACAAATTGTGGTATGTGGTTGTGGTGGAGGACTATTGTGTTATTGAAATGACAAGCAGAATACTTACGGAAAAGACCTGGAGGGGTGTATGTGAACTACTGCGAAGTAAAATGAGCAGAACCAGGAGAACATCATACACGGTAACAGCAATGTTGTACATTGATCAACTGTGAGTGACTTGGCCATTCTCAGCAATGTGTGATCCAGGACAGCTCTGAAGGACTTGTGATGAAAAATGCTGCCCACCTCCAGAGAAATAAGTGATGGGGCGGGGTCTGTGTGCAGAGTGAGACGTACTTTTTCATTTTCTTTTATTATTTTTGAGGTTGGGGAGAGGTTGGTCTGTGTTTTATTTTACAATATGGCTAACATGGAAAATTTTTTCATGACTGCACATGTATAATCTATATCAAATTGCTTGCATTCTCAGAGAGGGGAAGGAAGGAGAGAATATGGAACTCAGAATTTTTTAAAAGAATGTTAAAGGTTTTTGTTTACATGTAATTGAGAAAAATAAAATAAAAATTAAATGTCAAAAAAGAAATGATAAAGGGCATGGTTTCAAAAAACCTGGGAAGACTTATATGAGCCGATGTAGGAGAACATTTTACACAATAATATCAGTTTTGTAATGATGTTCAACTGTTAAAGACTTAGCAACTCTGATCAATTCAGTGATCCGTGAGATTTCTAGGGACTCATGATGAAAAAGTTTGTCCACTTCCAGAGAGAAAACTGATGGACTCTTGGTTCAGATTGAAGCATTTTTTTGGGGGGTGGGGAAGGAGCAACATGGCTAATGTGGAAATGTTTTGTATGACTTCACGTGTGTAATGAGTATAGTATTTCTTGCCTTCTCAATGAATGGGGGAGGAATTGAAGAGGGGCAAAGAATTTGGAACTGAATATAAAAATTTTTAAAAATTAAAAAATAAACCAAAATACTGATCTGAGAGTAATTTATTCATCATCAGTCTTGCCCTATGGGCAAAAAACATCTCAGATGTTTTTGGTTGTTTTAGGTGTTAATGCTCAAACCAGTTACACCAGTTGAAAAATAATCTTGTGTGCTTGTTTTGAGAAATAAGGATCTTTTTTTTTTTTAAATACATATGTGGTATTCTGTGACCTTTTGAGCCAGCTACACCTGGGAACCAAATAAATCCCCATTCTTGTAAATGAAAAGTCTCTTAATCTAAATTACATAATGTGGTTGCTGTTGTTGTTCTGTTCATTTCAGTCAGGTCCAATTCTTTGTGAGGTTTTCTTGGCAAAGATTTTGGAGTAGTTTGCCATTTCCTTCTCCAGCTCATGTTATAAATAAGGAACTGAGGCAGACAAGGTTAAGAGACTTGCCCAGGTTCACACAGCTGGTGTCAGATTTGAACTTACTAGTGTTCCTGACTCTAGGCCCAGCACTCTTACCAACTGTACCACTGAACTGCCCAGATTACATAATGACTGATCCTTCCAGTTGGAATCTTGGGGCAGCTTCATTGGCTGTCTTTTTTTAGAATTTATTTTGGTGTTTGACTACCATCTTCATTTGGTTATTAGCTTCTCCTGATCCACAGACTTAAGAGCCCCGCAGTGGATAAAACAAAATTTGGCTGAATTATGGTCTCCAGTCTAGCCTCTCTTTTATTGCTTCCATTTAGCTTCTCCTCTCTCTTCTCTTACAATTTCAAGTGTTATTTTTGAGTATATTTTGTTGTTTTTACATTTGTGTCTGGTTTAAGTTGAGTCTGGACAACCACTTATTAGGAATGTGCTATAGACCGGGACTCATGATTAGGGGGAAAAGTTGAACTTGAGACCTCTGAAGTCCCAGGTTCTTGTGGTTACAGTGATATTTAGATGGACAGATATCAGAAACGTGTAGGGTTCCGTATTTAATGTGATAGCTTTGGTTTTGTAGTCAGTTTTGTTGCATCAAAAGTTACAGTGTGAAAAATCCTTGCTTGGAAAAATTCATGTGCTTGTTTATAGGCTCCAAATATATCTCATGTGGCTGTTGTTGGGGAAATTTCTTTCTAAGACTTGAAATGCTATATAATGGGAGCTGTACAGCTACTTGAGTGTCACTGTTTTGCATAAAATCTGTCAGCTTTTTTTGGTGGTGGTTGACCATTTTCATTTTGTATAAATCTGATGACTTTTTCTCCTTCCTTCTTAGATGATCTCTAGCATTCGATCCTGTTTAATGCAACCTTCTTGAAATTCTTTCCTTGCTGACTTCAATACTGTAGTGCATTTGGTTCTTCTTTTACTTAATCCCAAGGCTTAGTCCTCACCCCTTCACATTGTTAATACCAGTCTTCAGCCTTTATGTTGATGCTTCCCTATTGTGTTTGTAGCCCCCCAAAAAGTTCTAACTCCAAATTTCTAGCTTTGTTTAGGATGTAAAATTTGCACAGAGAGAATTTCCTATGCCTTCAAGTAAGATATAGAGAAATAATTCCCATTATTCCCACCAAACTGAGTATCCTTCCCAACTCCCTCATTTCTGATTTCTTCACCACCACTCTTCTGTTTTTTCAGGCCCAAAACCTTTGTCATTTTTAACGTCTCCCTCTTTTGTCACTTTTATGTCATTGCCCTGTTTGTTCTTGCTGTTAGCTTTGTCCTGTCCTTTGTATTACACCTACTACCTAACTAGTCTAGACCATTATTATCTCACTACTAACTACATTTTACTCACCGTTGTAAGATTAATCTTCCTAAAATACTTTCAAAATCTACCAAGCTAAAAAAAAGAACTTATTCAAGATGAGGCCTGCCTTCCTAAATTTATCTGACCCTCGTCTCCCATTATTCTTGACTTTGAATCCCTATTCTATTTAGACCAGTCTCCTTAATTAACTCCCTTATAGCACTTACCTTAAGTAATAATAGCAACTCATATTCATTGAGTCTACATATTTTCTCATGTGATGATCACAACAGCAATGTGAGATTTTATCATCCTTCTTTACACTTGAAGAAATTGAGGCTCAGAGAGATTAAGTAGCTTGCTCAGGGCCACATGTATAGTAAGGTCTGAGGTGGGGTTTAAGCCTCTTTAAGCTCCGATACAATCCATTGTATAGCTAACCTTTTTTCAAAGTCATTCATAATAATAATTTTAATACAACCTCTATATTTTAAAAAAGCTGCACAAAATTTACATTTTTTTGGTTGTTAAATATTGGAAACTGTTGGGAAGCAAAAGATAAATGTTAAGTTGAACATAGATTCTACTCCAAAAATCCCAATTAAATTGATTATTTAAATCGTACCAAATTAGAGAACACATTTCTAACAGAGAAAAATCTATCAGGTTAATATATGTTCGCCAATAGAAAACACATTTCTAGAAAAGTTTCCTTTTCCATCATTGTTCTTTTGATTGTTTGCACATTTAAATACATTAAACATTTAAATATTTAGTCACAAAAAATGTGGCTATTGTACAGTTGACTTTTAAATGGATATTTATTGGCTCACTGGATGACATATATTTTAGCTTTTGCTCTTTCAAAACCCAGGGAATGCCCATCTTTTCTTCTCTTTGCCAGTCTCGGCCTCATTTTATTCATATATATATACATACATACATACATACATACATACATATATATAGAAGAGGTTAGTTTTACAGACATAGTAGCGAGACCCAGAAAACTTAAGTTACCAAAGTTACCCAGACATCAAGTGGCAGAGCCAAGGTTTGTGTTCATGCCTTCTGATTTTATGTCCAAAACTCCTTCTAGTGCACCAAGTCACTTGGACCACGTCTTTCCTTACTGTTTTAGCCTATCATAATCTTCCCCCGAGTTCTTTAGAGCACTTGGAGCAGGGGTTCTTAATGTTTTTATGTCATGAGTTGTTTCTCAGAATCATGTTTTTAAATAATTGAAGGAAATGCTTAATTTCAGTTAGAGATTAGTGAAAATGAAAATGTAACGTTTTCCTATCTAAATTCATGGACCTCCTGAAATCTTTTCACAGATTCTTGATCCCAGGTTAAGAACCCCTGAATCTGAGTCTCTCTCACAACAGCCCAGCATTTATTTATTGAGTTAGTTTCCCATATGTTAGTTATATCATTTAGTCCCTTGAGGACAAGAAACATCCTGTTTCTTGTGTTTCCTGCCACAGTATACAACAGTGTACTGGGCATTTAAAAGACACATTAACTTCATTTCCTTAGATTTGAAGAAATTCCATGGAATCAACAGCATTTTCGTTAGAGTGAACAGGTGGGCAATCAAAGTGATGCTGCCTGTGTATTATCCATCTCATTTTAGTTTTTATCATTGAAGCCTGTTTTTAATGACTAAAAATGTTAGGTTTCTTGAATAAACGTTAAGTCACAATACTCCATTAGAGGCAGTTGGGTGGCATGGCAGATGGAACAGTAGGCTTGGAGTCAGAAATTCCTGAGTTCAAATGTGGCCTCAGATACTTACTAGCTCTGTGACCCTAGACATGTCATTTAACCTGTCTGCTTAGTTTACTCAGCTGTAAAATAAGGATAATAATAATGCCCACCATCCCAGGTTACTAATGCTTCTGATGTTTGTTTTTATATTGCTTTTACTTTCCAGTAACCACCACATCCATTGAACACCCTTTCTTCTAGCAAAGAGGAAGTTAAATCAAGAAAACAGATGCATCAGTCATGTCTGACTCTTATGTTTAACATTCTACATCTATAATCTCCCACCTATCAACAGAATGAAGTACCTTTTCATCAGTCCACTAGGATTAAGATTGATCATACATTAATCTGAAATCTTATGTCTTTAAATGTTGATGACTTTTATATTATTGTGATCATAAATGTCACTCTTGATTCTGCTTTCTTTTTTCTGTATCTGTTCATAAGGCTTTCTCAACTTTCTTGAAATTCCATATATTTGTCTTACACTATAATGTCATTACATTAATTTTTCATGGTTTATTTAGTCATTCACCAGTTTTGGCAGGCATTTTGTTTTCAGTTTGTTATTATCATAAAAAAATACTGCTATGAACATTTTGGTATATAATCTGTCAGAGACAGAGGTCTTAGACCCTTCGTAGGGTATATGACCAGTAGTAGGATTGCTACGTCAAAGGGTATGAATGTTTTAGGGCTTTTCTTAACCTGGTTCCATATCATTTTCAAGAATAGTTGAATCACTTCATAACTGCACCATTACTTGTTCATGTGTATGAAGAGCCTTTATAACATTGATTTTTATCATCTATGTTAATTTGAGTATGAGATGGAATTTTCACTCAGTTATTTAAAAATCTCATTTCCCTTAATAGTGATTTGGAGAAATTTCTATATGATGAGCATTTTTTTCTTCTGAATTCTTTTTTTTATTAATTTATTTTTAGTTTTTAGCAATCACATCCATAAGCTTTTGAGTTTTAAATTTTTCTCTCCCTCCCTCCCCAAGATGGAGTACAATCTAATATAGGCTCTACATATACATCACTATTAAACATAAATTCACATTAATCATGTTGTAAGGAAGAATTAGAACTAATAGGAGGAACCTCAAGAAAGAGGAAACAAAACAAATCAGAAGAGAAAAAAAAAGAGCAAATAGTATGCTTCGATCTGCATTCAAACTCCACGGAACCTTTTCTGGAGTGGATAGCATTTTCCCTTATGAGACTTTTGGTGATGTCTTAGATTCTTGTATTGCTGAGAAGGGCTAAACCTATTAAAGGTAGTCATCACACAACATGGCTGTTACTGTGTACAAAGTTCTCCTGGTTCTGCTCTCTTCACTCAGCATCAGTCCATACAAGTCTTTCCAGGTTTTTCTGAAGTCTGCCTGCTCTTCATTTCTTATAGCACAATAGTATTCATATACCACAACTTGTTCAACCATTCCCCAATTGATGGGCATCTCCTCAATTTTCAATTCTTTGCTACCACAGAAAGAGCTGCTATAAATATTTTGTACATATGGGTCCTTTTTCCATTTTTATGATTTCTTTGGGATACAGCCCTAAAAGTGCTATTTCTGGGTCAAAGGGTATGCACATTTTTATAGCCCTTTGGGCATAGTTCCAAATGGCTGTCCAAAATGGTTGGATCATTTCACAACTCCACCAATAATGCATTAGTGTTCCAATTTTCCCACAGATGATGAGCATTTTCATTGTTTCTTTTAAAAAACTGCTTATGTGCTTTAACCATTTATCTGTTTGTGAATATGTACTTTTCAATAAATTTCTTTTTTCGTTGGGATGACACTGTGAGGGCATATTCCTACTAGTAGGATTTTGGGGTTAACGGGTGTGAATATTTTTGTGTTTCTTATTATGTAGTGCCAGATTGTTTTCCGAAAAGTTCTACCAGTTTGCAAATTACCAGCAGTGTATGAGGTGAATACCCATTTTTTAAGAATTCAAGAATAAGATGAGATGGTAGAAGAAGCAATCAGACACGTAGAAGAATAACATGAGAATAATGTCACAGAAGCCAAAGGAAGTTCAAGTATCCAGGGGAAAGGACTGGTCCATAGTGTGTGTCAGACAGAGGTCAAGGAGGATGAAAACAAGAGAAAAGACTATTAGATTTTGGTGATTAAGAGTTTATTAGTGGTGTTGGAGAAAGTTGTTGCAGTGCAGTGAGAGTGCAGTGAGATGCTAAATTTGTAAGTGATGAGGCATTTGAAACAAAGAACATACATAATTAGTCCTAGAAATTTTGAAGTGTTGGAGTTGACAAAGGGAGGAGTGGGAAAATAATGCTGTTAAGTATTTTAAAAGAAGTATCTATGGTGACTATTTGACAGGGTGGCAAGGTCAATCATAGAATAGTCGTCCTTGGATTTAAGTAAACTTATTTTGAAATTATTTCTTCTTTCAGCTTATATCACCTCTGGGGTGAGGGGTAATGATTTACTCTAAATTTACTACTCAGGTGAAATAATATGCTTTGTCCCGGATATTATGAGGTTTGAGAGAAATTATCTATTTCTTTTATTTTTCAGTGTGGCTTTTAGTGCCCCCTGAACCATATCTAGGCATAACACAATTCATTATTGTACAGTTATTGCTTCTACATTGCAACTTTCTGCATTGTGGTTTTGATATATTGCAGGGTGGTGTAAGAAATTAAATGGGAATTTTTTGAGAGTTTTGCGAAAGTTCTAGACAATACATGAAGCCAGCAGACAACACAGAAGAAGTTTTGTATAATATTGTGTAATCAACATATTTTATCTTCTAATACCATTAATAATTGAGACTTTTTCTCTGATACAAGGGAGGGCCAAAAAATTTTATGTGGATTTTCCAGATCACACAGGTGTTGTACAAACCCCTTACCCTCTTGATGTGGAAGGGATAACTGTATACATCTTTGACTTTTTCTTAATGTGGTAAATAGTATCCACCTGAAATCAAAGGCCAGCTATGTAATAGAGACCTTTCCATTAAGGACAGGATTAAAGCAAATATGTCCATTATCACCACTCCCATTTGAAATACTAAAAATACTAGCTATATAGACAACCATGGTTGTTAATACTTCGTATAAGACTTTTTCATTGTTCATTATGTCTGATGTGTAGAAGTTTAAGATCTTCTATGAGTTTTTTTGCAGTAGCAGAAATAGGCCCAGTTGTCTACAAGGTAAACAATGTGGAACAAAATACAGCATCACTCACAGGAAAAAAAAAGAAATGCTAACTATAGCAAAAAGGACAAGAAAAAGAAATTGAGAGGCAAAAAGGAAATAAAATTATATCTTCTTGCAAATGATATATGTATTTAGAGGACCCTAGAGAGTCAACTAAAAACTTGATTGAAGCAATAACTTCAGCAAGGTTTCAGGATATAAAATATATCTGCATAAATCATCAGCTTTTCTGTCAGCCCTACCACATGTCTGTTTCTGGCCCTTGCATGTCAACTGTCCTTATCCTGTCTTTGGCCCCTAATGCTCCTTCTTCCCCTTCCTGTTCTTGCTTCTCCATCCCAAGCCCCCACCTGTTCTTGAATCATATGCTGCCTCCCTTCCTACTTTATGTAGAGGTCTACAGAATGGTCCACTTAAATAAAGTGAGAACTGCCTATACTAAGATAAGTTCCAAATAGATACATGACTTAGACATAAAAGGTCACATAAGCAAGTGAGAGGATCAGAGGAGGAAATAACTTTTACAACTATGGCTTGGGGAAGAATTCATGACCAAACCAGGGATACAGAACACCACAGAAGATAAAATGGACAATATTATTCAGTAAAATTGAAGTTTTTGCATAAACAACCAGTGTGGTTAAATTGAAAAGAGAGTTAAACCAAGAAAAATCTTTATAGCAAATTTCTCTGATAAAGCTTTAATACCAGGATATAAGGGCTACATAAGGAATTCATTCAAACTTATCAGAAAAAGAGCCATTCTCCAAAATGACCAAATGATATAATTTTCAAAAGAAGAAATTCAAGCTATCAATAACTATATGAAAAAATGCCCCAAATCATTAATAGAGAAATGCAAATTAAAGCAAATTTAAGGTTTCACCTCTGTATGTCTTGGTAGGGGATTTGCAAAAGCTGACTTTTGATTTCAGGTGGATGCTGTTTACCATATTGCCTGTAGTTGTTTTAAGTGCAGTTTTTCTTTTGTCTCTTCCTTCTGGTTTTTGTTGGTAGCAAGCTGGTGATTTATAACAGATACATTTTATATCCTGAAACCGTGCTGAAGTTATTGCTTCAATCGGGATTTTAGTTGACTCTTTAGAATCCTCTAAAATATATGGAATCATTTGCATAGATAATAGTTAAATCTATGGGAACTTAAGAGTATAAAGGTAGGAAGAGATGGCAGGTCCCAGCATAGGACCTTTGCAAACAGCCCACAGTTAGAGGGCACCAAAGGAGACCAAGGAAAAGTAGGAGAACCAAGAAAGTAGTGTCATAAAATTCAAATAGAAAGATTATTCCGGCCCTGGATTCAGGAGGACCTGAGTTCAAATGTGGCCTCGGACATATAACACTTACTAGCTGTGTGACCCCGGGCAAATCACTTAACCCCATTGCCTAGCCAGAAGAAAAAAAAAGATTATTCAGAAGGAAAAGGTGGTTAAGTGTAAAATATAGACAGGTCAAGAAGGATGAAATGATGGGGCAGTGGCACAGTGGATAGAGCACTGACCCTGGAGTCAGGAGGACCTGAGTTCAAATCTGGCTTCAGATACTTGACACTTAGTAGCTGTGTGACCCTAGGCAAGTCACTTAACCCCCAGTTGCCCTTACACACACACACACACGATAAGATGAGGGTTGATGAAACAATATTGGATTTGGCATTTTTAAGAGATCATTGATTACTTTGGAGACAAAGCTTAGCCTAGTGCCTGGCATATAGTAGGAGCTTAATAAATGTTTATTGACTGTTAACTGACAAATTTTATTTTTTTTAATTTTTCACTTTATTTTTCAATTAACAAGCATTTATTTTCTCTTCTTCCCCCAAACTTAAAAGAAAAAAAATCCTTTTTAGCAAATATACAGTCAGGCAAAACAAATTTCCACATTGTCCATGACCAAAAATGTTATATTTTGTTCTGCCATTTGCATCCGTCACCTCTCTATCGGGAGCTGGGTAGCATAAATCAGTTCTCCAGAATCATGGTTGGTCATTGCATTGATCAGAGATCTTGTCTTTCAAAGTTATTTGTATTTACAGTTTTACTGCTATAGATTGTTCTTATAATTTTCCTTACTTCAGTATACATCAGTTCACATAAGTCTTCCCAGGTTTTTCTGAACCCATACCTTTTATCATTTCTTATGACAAGGTAGAACATTACATTCTTATACCATAATTTGTTCAGCTATTCCCCAGTTGATGGGATTCTCTTAATTTCCAGTTCTTTCCTATAAAAAGCTGCTATGAATATTTTTATAGGTGTCCTTTACCTTTGATTTCTGGAGCACAGACTTAACAGAGGTGTTGTTGGGTCAGAGGGTATTCACAATTAACTTTTTTGTTTGTTTGTTTTTGTTTGTTTTTAGTGAGGCAATTGGGGTTAAGTGACTTGCCCAGAGTCACACAGCTAGGAAGTATTATGTGTCTGAGGCTGAATTTGAACTCAGGTCTTCCTGACTCCAGGGCCAGTGCTCTATCCACTGCACCACCTAGCTGCCCCCACAATCAACTTTTTAGGAATAATTTCCAAATAATTGCTTTCTAGAATGACTGTACCAGTACACAGTTCTAGTTCATCATTGTGGCTATTTTCTTTTAACCCTTCCAAATTGTGGAAGTAGCTTAAGTCAAAAGCTGAGATTGGAAGGTAGGGTTAAAAAGTGAGTGAGAGGTTAGAAAAGGGAACAGAGAGTGAAAATAGCTTTTTCTGAGTTTGACTGAACGAGAAGAGAGATAAAGAACAATGTATCTTGAGAGGATGGCCTGGTCTTTTCATACTCAAGAGCTGTCAATCTCTTTCATATCATTGATCTTATGGATTTTTTTTCAATTTGGTTAGATTGGGTTTTTTTAAATAAATTCTTTTTTTTAAAAAAATTCTTAATTTAACAAAAACCAAATCTCGATTACATATAGCTCCACTACACACAACAATTAAACCTTCTTCCTTGTTGATAAAGATTAGAAAAGAAAAGGGGAAAAATCAGTTTAGCAAAAACCAAACAACACCTCTCAGTTCAGGGAGGTGCATTTTCTTAGCTCTTCTCTCAGGCTGTTGGGTCACATAATGTGCTTTAAATTTAGATTTTACAACTCAATTTTAAATATTTCCATTTCTGCCCATAATATTTTCATATTTGTTTTAGTTAAATGCAACTCTTCACAGATTTTTGACTTGAATAAAAACTTCCGTTTTGGAAAGATCAACTTTTTCTCATCTTTAATTTAGAACAAAATCACAAAGCTCTTTTGATGTATCCTTTATGCTATGTGTACTTTAGTAGATGTACTCTTTCTCAAACCATAATTTTCTATCTTCCTCTGGTTAGCAGCTGTAGGTGATACAATGGATAATGTGCTGGAGCTGAAACCTAGTCTCAGATACTTAGTAGTTATGTGACCCTGAGCAGAACACTCAACATCACTCAGTGTCAATTTCCTCATTTGTAGAATGGAGATAATAATAGCACCCACCTCCCAGGGTTGTTGTTAGGATAAAGTGAGATAGTATTTGTTAAGTATCATGTGAACCTTAAAGATAAAAATAGTAATTATTAGGTTATGGCCTCTTAATTTATTTTCCATTTTTATTAAGCATGGAAACTTATTTCTGTTCCATAATTATTTTCTATATGCAATATTATTTTTTAATACTGAAGTAGATGTCTGCTAGTACATTATTTGTATTTATACAAAAATATAAATATTACAAAGGTTTCATTCTTTATCAAATAAACTTTTTGTTTGTTTGTTTTTAGTACCAGGACCTAATTCTTCTGTTGACCCTGGCCTCAGTGTTACCATGATAATAATGTTCTGGGTGGCCATTGCAATGATCTTGTTCCTAATGAGACCTTTTAATCTGAGAGGATCCATCATATCTGGAAAACCAACCAGTCCACATAATGTAAGTGTTATGGATTAGGAAACCTAATTTGTTTGTTGTTGGTTGGTGGTGGTAGTGGTGGGAGAGGGAACTATATAATGTGTTTATATATGTATATTCAAAATGAGATTCATCTTTTATTTAGTAGTTTCTTTTTTTCAATGTTGTGATTTCCATTTGTCTCCCAGCATTAAGAATGCTACTTTGCTAGTGTGTCCTTTTAAAAGACAATCTCCATTGTTTTGCAGACTGAACAGTAGGAGTAGAAAGTCTCAAAACTGTAATTTTTCTCAGGATTGCAGAAAGTATTATCAGAGCCAATATTCAAACCTGATTTTTAATTTTTTCCCATTTTGCTCAAGTAATTCATTTCTACTAGCACATTTTTAAATTTAACATGACATTATCCCAATTATTTACTTTTGTAGCTCCTCCACATGTGGTGATATTTAATGGTCACAATGACTGGCCAAATAATTATTTCCCCATTAAGAAAGAAAAACTTAGGAAAGTGCCTTTGTTATTTGGGAATGTTTATGTGCTATGCTAAGTTATTATTGAAAGTAATCACCTTAAAACTTGTAGCCTCCCTAATGTGTAAAAACCTAGAAAAAGCAATCAAGAAAAAAAATTTTTCTTATCAGTTCTTCCTGTTGTGTTAGAATTGCCTGTCTTGTAGTTTCAGAAAAAGTTAATTTCATTATCTTTCGGATTTTTTTTTTTAATTGCCAGGGACAAGATCCACCAGCTCCTCCTGTGGACTAGACTTTGTATGATAGAAAATGAAAACAGCTAACACCTTGCACGACCAAATGGAAGAAAATGACCAGAGTACTCTTAACCCAATTAGTACTATTTTTCCCTTTGCATTTACAGCATAGGATGGTATTGTTTTCATGAGCTACTAGAAATTTTACTGTGATCTAATTTTTGCTTCCCATGTTGCCATCATTCCTATTTAGAGTATATTTGAGTAAATGATTTTTTTTTTCTTAAAGGAGTCACATGGGATTCTGGGGTCTCCAGACCTTAAACATTCCACTTACTCTCTTTGTAATGGTTATAATTTTTTGTGTGTGTGTGTGTGTGTGTGATAATTTCTGGCCTAATTGAAGGAGAATTGCAATCTCTGCATTTAAAACTATGAAATGGTTTTGATAGTTTTGTAAGATTGGTTTTTTTGTTTTTTTTTTTTTGCCTAAGGTATACTTTGAAAGTTATTTGAACTCAGCTGGGAAAATTAGAACCACATTGTATTTATATTCAACCTGATAGTGACCCTTTCTGTGGATGGTGGTCTTCTCCTTATCCTCCAGACTTTTTAACTTCATGGAATTTTTACCATTGGTGGCAGAAGTCCATTAGAACTGACTTGTATGCTTGGAAAAAAGAAAGCAGAAATTAAGTGATTGTTTACTAAGCTTTTACTACCTTTCATGAAATTATTTTACATTAAAAAGTTCAATAAATGTAATTGATAAAGTATATAATTAACTGTCCATTATATAAAATATTTGTAAGCCACTGAGCACTAGACTTATAAGGTTTATAAAAGGAGAAAATTTAACAATTCCTGGCTATACTAGGAGCAACCTATATCATTTTAATTTAAACTATAATTTATTGTTTATGATGAGAACCTATTAAAATTGAAAATACCTTTTGACTTATTGGCTCCAAGTTTTTAGAACTGAAACTTGGATTATTGCTTTTCCTTTCTGTAAGCATAACTTTAACGCTTTATGAGTGCCTATTTGGTCACTCATTTTCAAATACAGTTTTACTTGCTAATTCTCTGTCATCTTTGAAAATTCTTTTGACTTCAATGCTCTTTCTAACCTTTTAACAAACCTTTATGAATCCTTTGTTGATTCACAGGAAAGATATGGCAGGTGGGGAAGAATGGAGATGCATGTTCTCTCACCTTTACTGTGTGGGTTCTATTTTAGCTAATTGGAGGAATGTTTGTGGATATTAATTTAAGAGCATTTTTGAAATGTACAGAAAAATAAAGTATGTTTTTCTTGGTCAATTTGGAAAAATGAGTGAGAATAATATAAAGAATATGTGTACATGTCTGACTTGGCTATGGAATTGAGAACAACTTAGGGGGACCTGGAATGTACACTGCTATACAATATAAGACTTTTTTCATCATAAATGCAAAATCAGCATAGCCTCTCATTTAATAGATCTTGCACTTGTATAAGTTGAATAAACTTCTCTATATCATCGTACTGTGTAATATAGTCTCTGATATAGTCCTGTGACACTTAAGGGAGTATTTTTTTTTAAAGATTGCATTCTAGGCCATCTACACTTGTAAGGTCATAATTTTAAATATACAATCTGATATTCCTAACTTGAATTCTTTTTTGTACATCTTAGTTTTCTATCCAACTCTTAATTACTTATGCTAATAGAGGGGTATCATATCCCAGGAAGTCAAATACTGGAAGTCTTAATCCCCCAAAATAATGGTTTCCCTCAGCTGTGATCCATTAGACAATCAAACTCTACTTTCCCAGCTATACACTGACAGAGAATGAATCAAAGGTGGGGACCCTTGTGCCCTCAGTTCTGAAAACTCTGCCCCTTCATCTCCCCCCTCTTCTTCCCAGTCTCCATATCCTTTAAGGTGCTGGGAAGCCTGCTGTTGGAAGATAGAATGCATACAATATTCCAGCAGCACACAAGTAATTGAGAACTGACTGCAGTTTGGAACAGTTTTAAGAAACATAGTATCAGAGTAGTCTGGTGTCAGCCTTGTGCCCTTGTTTCTTGTTTCTATTCCAAGACCTTACAGCTTTGTGCTGGTATTTATTTGGTATCTGAGTTGAAGCACGTTTGTGTTTTTTTTTTTCTTTTTCTTTGTATCAGGTTACTTATCCACAATTTATTAACAGTAGTTCTTATCTCCACAGAGTATTGACTCTAATTGCATTGCTTGTAAAATTCTTCAGCACCAGTGATAGGGTGAGGGACACAGACCATTCATAAAACAGCAGTTTACAATGTAACAAACACAACCCTTAAAGCTTCTGCATGATTGATGCCTTTTTGTTGAACAAACTAGTAAGTCATTTGCCTTATAAGCATTAGCTTAAGACCGTCACTACAATGCTTTTTTTAAAAATTTTTTTTAATATTCTGGGAAAAAAAAAAAGATTAGGTCCCCATCTTTTAAAATCACCAATGGCACTTAAACACTGCAAATAGTATGTTGTTAAGAGGTCATTTTGTTTGTTACCACATAATTAGTTTTATTTATGCAAAATAATACTTTTGGCTTTCATATTGGAAAAGCTAAGTTGGAAATGTTTTGTAGTAAAATATTTTATGATGTACCAGGCCATGATCCCATGTTCAGCAAGTCGCATTTTTAAACTTGCAAAAATTCTCTGAAATAACTGTCAGTCACAGCCTATCAGACAAGGTTACTTTTGGTGTCTTTTGTGATTTGTGAATTGAAAGTGTACCATCGTGTTTATATGGAATTTATATAGCTCACATTTTAGAAGGAACCTTGGAAGATATTAAATATTAAATAAAAGTCTTTCACTATTCAGATCTGTTTAAAAACATTGCCAGCTGAATTCTTAAGGCAGGAATTCCAGCAACCTGAAGATGCAATGAAGAGAGAGTTTACAGTTAATGGATTAAATCTTTGTTATTGCAGTAGTAGGTTTAGTCTCTTAATATATTCTTAAATGACGAAGATTCATGTGTGTTTGTTATGTCTGAAGATCACTTTGTTTAAAAAACAAACAAACAAAAGGAAAAAGTTGTCATGTGATGTACTAAATGTTAATTGCTGGTTTATAATGTCTAAATTATGCCAAACAAATCATGTCTGTGCCATTCAGGGTTTCCTGTTAATCTTTTATTGAGTACTTGGATTGGGGTAAAGGGCTTGTACTATGCACTTTTTATTAATGAATAAATAGAAAACATTAGTAACCCTCTTGTTTCTGTTTGGCTTTTGTGGTGATAGTTGATCCATTTCAATTTGTTAAAAATTAGCATTACAGATGCTAATAGTAAATTCTACTCACCCCTTGCTAACTGAAATCAGAGTATTTAAGAATGAGATGGACAAAATGTTTTTACATGTTAATACATTTTACTTCTGGAAAGACCATATATTTTGGGTTAGGGACCAAGCATAGCACATTGGATTGAGTAACTGTTAATGATCTCTAACCTTTACTTTGGAATAGACTGCACAACTTGGCAGTAAGTAGGGGCCAAAATTAAAACAGGCTAAACTTCTTTGGGCCACAGATAGGTTTTTAGCAGCTCAGTGTCCAAGTAAAGGTATTATTAATGATTAAACTGTTTTGCAAATGAACTTTCCCCCTGCCTTAGGCGATCGGGGTTAAGTGACTTGCCCAGGGTCACACAACTAGTGAGCCTTAAGTGTCAGAGGCTGGATTTGAACTCAAACCCTATTTTTAAAAAAGGGAAATTTCAATTAATATCAATTACACTTGTTGAGATTTTTATTTATCATGAAATCACATTAATGTTAAATTACTTTGCTAAGCAGCACAAGTTTTAATACATTTTTCAGGTTTTCTTACTGTTTACATTTTGTTAATGGGACGTATTACACTTCTTATCAGCAATCAGTTTATCATACTCCAGAATTATGTTTGAAATAGATTTGAGTTTACTTTCTTGAAAAACTGTTGTTCCCCACTGAGATTTTTCAACAATTTGGATGCTTTAATTTGTTTTTCATTGGTATCCAATTTGCTCAAGTCAGGATGTTTTGATTCGAAATGGCATTGAAGATTGTATTCCTTTGGAATGGCTATTACTTCTCTGCAAACAAGGCACAATATTCTGTCTCTCATGTAAGTAGACAAGTATCTATCTGTCCACTCCAGATTAAACTCTCTTATGTTCTGATTTGATCTTGTGTTTCTTTTTATCACCCATTTTACAAAGGCACCCCAAAAACTTTAATGTTAGAATCAAAAAATCTCCACAGCAACAGCTCCCATACAAAGAAATACTGAATTGAGTGTCTGACCTTGGAGAGTGCGCCAGACACTTATGTGACTCAGAGGGAGACCTCATAGTGAGAGTGGGGAAGAGGCCCTGGCGTTGTTGCCACTCATTGCATAGCAGGCATCAGCTGCATTGGTGCGTGGCTGTGCTCACTTTGTAAAACCCTGCTCAATGGACTGAAAACATAGTGGAAATATTCAACTCACTCCTTTCAGACTAGAGACAGACTCACGATGGTTGGTTACCACGGGTCCTGTGACAAACAGGAGACAGTCATGATGAGCACAATAGTGACTAATGGAAGGCGGGTTAAGTGGGGCACTGACAAAGCACTGGTTACATCTTTACTTTCTTTCATATCCTCTACATTTTTCGAGGGTTGAGGGAAATCCTTTGGTGGGCCACAAGCAGAACAAGGGCCATATGTTATATGCAGCCCTGCTCTGAAACAAGCAAAAGTTAACTTACATGTGCAAAAGAAGGTTTCTGTCTTTCAGCACATGTGTGGTATTAAGCAATAGGCAAAGACAGAATATAGCAAACTTAGCTCCTTCTTTAGAAAAGGATTTGAATTTTTACTGACAAGCTAAGAAAAAAAGGTCATCATGATATCATAGACTGTAGTACAAAATAAGACTTTAAAGGATAATCAGTGGAATTCTACATTCTATAAATGAATTCTACAAATTGAGATTCTGAACTTAAGAATTTTTTTATCTCAACAAGTGGTTAGAAAGAAAACTTATTTCAGTTGAAATCCATTATTTTGAAAGAAAACTACCAGATTTCTTTTCTTAATTTTTTTCAACATTCATTTTTATAAGCTTTTGAGTTCCAAATTTCTTTCTCCCTCCCTTCCTTCCCTCCTCCCAAGGTGGCAAGCAATCTGATATAGACCATACATGCATAGATTTATTTTCTAGGAACTCTCATGTTTCTATTAAAGGTTTCAGATATTTAAGAGCTTCACAAAACTGTTAATTTTAAAATTAACCTAAGGATGTATCATGAGGAAACTGGTTTACATTATACTTATGCCAAAGCAGCAACACTGACTGCTCATATAAAGTTAAGTCCTTAGTGTGGACTTGCTGACTTGACAATCAGAAAGTGAAAGTTAGCTTTTCAAATTTTTTTGGAATTTAAGAGTAGAATCCTAAATGACCTTCATACTTCACAAAGGCAACTTGAAGTGCTCTATGAAACAAAAATCTTGATTTGAGGAACATGGGAATTAGGATATTACATTTTCTGGGAACACAAAGGTAAAGCAGTGAAAGCAATTCTATATTAGACAGGCAACTCATTGTTTAGTTCTCCTGAATTTTAACTGCAAATGAAGATGCTATTAATTAAGAGTTAACATTGCATTCTCTCACTCCCCAGGCACAAAAGATGGAACTGTCAGACTTCAGGAATGCTTACCTAGTACATCCCTGGCTGTAGGGTGGACCTGCAGCTTAGAATTTGAATTGATTCCAGGACAAGAAGTAAAACACATTTTTCTAGAATTTGATCCTTCAAAAGCCTCAGGACCAGAGTAGATTGGCCTTGTCTAGTGAAAAAAAAAATCAGTAAGCATTTATTAAGCTCCTACTGTGTGTCAGGTGCTATGCTAGGCACTGGGAGTTAAAAAAAAAAAAAGCCCATGCCTTCAAGAAGCTTATATTCTAAGGGCAAAATATATATACAATATATATGAAGTGATTCTTTGGGGGTAAGTTACATTATATGTGATTATTTTGGGGAAGGTTATATTATTTGAGAGGAGGTCATCTAGGAGATAAAGAAAGTATTTCATGGTGATACTTGAGCTGAGTCTTGCAGGGAGTGTGTTCTATAATAAGGAAATAGTACAAAGGCAAAGATAGGCATGGAATTGGGTATATAAGAAGCAGTACTGAGAAAGAAGGTTCTCAGAACATAGCTAAGCGTGAACTAGACTGAATTGAGGAATGCATGCAGGGGAAAGGTTATCAGCTCTCCCAAAGCCAATTACATTTACCTCTTGGATGGGGAATTTACTTTCAAGTCACTTATAAACACAACTGAAGAAAAACAGCCAAATGAAATCAGAGATTTTGACTTCTGAGAATGACTGTTTACAAGTAGGGACAAAAGCTCATACTGCATGGGTCTTTTTTTAAAAATATGATTTCTATTTCTGTTAACAGAAATGATTATATCCTATGTGAATTACATATCGAAAGTCCAAAACCAATCTTTGTTTTTAATAGAGCAAGATCCTACCAAGCAGCAGAATGACTGTGTGTAGGCCTCTGAGGCCAGGGAACTGAGGCTTATTAGTATGTTCCAGATGGCTCCTGTACTTCAGACATATAACGCTTACTAGCTGTGTGACTCTAGGCAAGTCACTTAACTTCAATTGCCTCACCAAAAAAAAAAAAAAAAAAAGAAAGATAGATGACTTCCTGTTTCATCTCCTATTCTCTGCTACTTTTCCCCCAGTCTTCCCATGGAATTTCTGCAAATCCTGGGTAGAAAAATCTTGGGAAGTCTTTGTCCCACAAACATTTCATAATAGTGTCCTTGGATGAGTGATAGAGAAATGATTATTCCTTTCCTTGGCACAAATTAATTATTACAAGAATATAACTGATATTTAGCTAATATTTAAATTAGGTTAATATGTTTACAAGTGCATAGTTCAAGAAGGTATTTTCTACCACTTGGAGGAACTCTTTGTGATACCTCACTCCCCACTCTGTTTATACCTTCTCATTTTATACCTTCCATACTTCTTCCACACCCATATACACACCCATAGCTAAAGGAGAGGAAAATTGTTATATAGGTTAGGGGCCTCAAAGGAATTGTGAACAAATGACAAAAATTTCCAAGTAGCTGTGGGATAGACCTGGAGAAGTCCGGAAGCAGTAACGGTGTCTATGAAATGCATGACATGAGGGCCACACAGTATAAGCTGTTCTCCATTGTATCTTCTTTGATTGTCCTACATGCCTGGAAATGTTTTCCTTTCTCATATCCTGTCAAAATCCTTAGCTTCCTTCAAGGTGTTCTCTAGAAGTGTTTTCTGATTCCCTTAATCGTAAATGCTTTATTCCTCCTTGAATGGTGCTACACTTACCTAGTAAATGCTGCATTTGGACCACCATCCCCACACCCAGCCCCCAAGTAGAATGAAAACTCTTTGGAGACAGAAACTGGTTTTGCCTTTGTATCCTTAATACCTAGCCCAGGGCTTTGCACATAATGTTTAATATATGCTTGTTGAATTGAATTATAAGTCTTTTCCCTCTTTGCTAGCCATCAGGAAAAGTCTTAAATGGATGAATGTGGTCATAAAATAATGACATTTCATAGGCTAAAATCTCATGGATTGTACATAATATTAAAATGGAGCTAAACCTAGGACAATAAGTTAAACTATCACTTGTCCTCTTGCAACATCTAACTAGGGTGACAACTCCATATTTACATTACAAGGACCTTGAGATCCTTTCTGCCTACCCAGTGTTCAGTTTTGTTTCTAAATCCAAGATGTATCAATTTTTCTTTTGAAATAACTCCTGTGTGTTCCTTCCCCATTCCCATTGCCACAACTCCTAGCTAGGTACACCCTCTTTCTGATAGCCCTTTAGCTGACTTCCCATAGATATCAAATTCTGCCCTCAGTCCATCCTTAGACTAATGCTTTCAATAGCATGATAACTAACCTTATGTTTTTTCAGTATTCCAAATTCCTCCACAGCATAGTGTAGTTGCAAGAGCACTGAATTTGGAGACAGAAGACCTCAGTTTGAATCCTGGCTCTACTACAGTGTTATTATTCTTGCCAACTGTATGACCTCCAGCAAACCAGATGAGTCTCATTTTCTTCATCTTCAAAATGCACACAAGAAGCAGGGTGATGTCAGGAAGCTCAAGTTCCACATTTGATAATACTGGCTGTGTGTGTAACCTCTCAGTGCTCCAGACTTCTCTCTTAAGACTAAAAATTGCAGAATAGTTGCTGATTTCTTTGGCTAGCGTTTCCTTGGGAGGCATTCACAACACCAAATACAATGACAGATCTGGATAAAGAACCATAACCTTGTATTATCCACCTCATAAGGTTATTGGGAGGAAAACACTTTGTAAACCTTATATAATACATATAAATATAAAATATGTAAATATATATACCATAATATATGTACATTTAAATATGAACTATTATTGTAGTAACCCTGTGATGAAACTAAGGCAAGTATAATTATCCCTATTTTAAAGGCAATGAAGCAGGTTAAGGGAGTTGTCTATGATACAGCTAGTAAATATCATTTAGTTTAGAACCTGAACTAGAACCTGGGTGTTCCTCACCAATCTAGCAGTGCTGTTTCCACTGTTAGCACTTAGGGTACTAAATAACAACTCAGTAATTTTCTATTTTCTATTCTGCCTAATATACCAAGACCACCTCCATTTCTGCCATAGTGTAGGCAGAATAGAGCTTACATCATCCTAGCCCATATCACTCTCTGTTTCCTGACCTTCCACCAGCGTCCAGTCTATTTCCCAGCCAATGGGCCTGGGCCCCAGCAGTGAGTGCTGTCTTTTCCGTCTTAGAGCTATTAAGTCACTGGAGGGAGAAGTGGCAAATATTTTCTAGCTGAAGTCCTATTACTCAGCCACAGGGAATCATAGATTGGGCATTGTGCCCACCAGTATGCAGCTCTCTCCCCCTAGGTAAATGAATGCTCCCAACACTAGAATCATCTTGGAAATTCCTATCTCCTTTACCTCTTCCCTCTTCCTCCCCCACCCCAGAAACACATCCATTAATTGCCAAGTCAGGTCAATTTTACTTCCATAATGTCTTTTCCATCTTTTCTTTTCTCTTTACTCTCTTGATGCCACCTCTGGCCCTTATTACCTCTTATATAGACTTATAATAACAGCTGGCATTCATATAGCTCTATGTGGTTTGCAAATAGCTTTGTCATCATGATAATATCTCTGCTCAGAGGCTCACTCTGCTGACTAGTAAGTCCCTACTCTGGACCCCACCATTTCATTTAAAATTCTTTACCTCAATTACATGTAAATTTTTTAAAAATTCACTTTTTTTAAATTTTGAGTTGCAAATTTTCTCTCTTCTTCCCTCCACCCTCACTGAGAAGGCAAGCAATTTAATATTGATAATACATGTGAAGTCATGCAAAACATATTTCCATATTAGCCATATTGCACAAGAAAACAGACCAAAACAAAGTAAAAAAAAGTATGCTTTAATCTGCATTCAGACTCCATTAGTTCTTTCTCTGGAAGTAGACAGCATTTGTCATCATAAGTCCTTCAGAATTGTCTTGGATCATTGTATTACTCAAAATAGCTGTCATTGACAGTTGATCATTGTACAATATTGTTGTTACTATGTATGATAGTTTCTTGGTTTTGATCACTTCACTTTGCATCAATTCATATGTCTTCCCAGGTTTTTCTGAAACAACCCCCCCTTATCATTTCTTATACCAAAATAGTATTCTATCACAATCATATACCATGACTTATTCAGCCATTCCCCAGTTGATGGTAACCCCTCAATTTCCAATTTTTGGCCACCACAAAAAGAGCTGCTATCAATATTTCTGTACATATATGTCCTTTTTCTTTTCCTTTGATCTCTTTAAGATACATCAGACCTAGTAGTGCTTTGCTGGGTCAAAGAGTATGTGCACAGTTTTTTGGGCATAATTCCAAATTGCTCTCCAGAATAGTTGGGTCAGTTCACAATAATGTATTAGTTGGACCCACTCCCCACCCCTCACCCCCATTTCATAAAAAGCCCTAGGTTTACTACCAGCTTAATTCCCTCTGGATGTCTCTTATCTCCTAGAGAACATCCTTGCCCTCTCTCCTCCTCCCCTGATCTCCAGTTCCCCCTTATGTACTGTCTTTCTCCACTAGGATAAAAGTGCCTTTAACATAACGACTGTGTTATTTGCTTGTATGTGTATCCCCAGCACTTAGCACTGCACCTTTAATAAATGCTTTATCATTTCATTTGATCCTTGCACAACCTTGTATGGCAGATTTTATAGATCAGCAAATTGACCAATGTTAAATGTTAAGCAATGTGCCCAGAGTTACATAGCTAATAAGCAAATCAGGCAGGACTTCAGGTCTTCTTGACCCTAAGCCCCACATTCTACTCACTATGCCTTTAGTCTCTCCTCCAGTCTATTTTTTCCATAGTTGTCAAAACCCAAAATAATCTTCCTGATAGCACCAGCCCTGTTGCCAGCCCCAAACTCCATAGCTGTCGATGATGAGAGCAGTCGACATCAGTGACCAACCGCTGCTGTCAGGTAAACCCAAGAGCCTCAAGAATGGCAGCACCTTCCAGCACAGTCTTGTAACCAAAATCTCAGGAAGCAACCTTTGGAAAGATGCCACCTAACAAATGCTTCTGCCACGTGCTAAAAATCCAGGCCACTACAGCTACTAAAGACCTGGAAAATAAAACTCTTGATACCAAATCCTTGGCTTTGGTTCAACATCAGAAATGGATATGATTATTAGTAAAAAAAAAATCACATTTTAAAAAATGTATTATCACCTGCTTTGCCTCTGTACCCTAAGAACCATAGTACCTTTTCATGTGACTTTCTACTCAAACTTCATATATATGTTGTTTTCCTGATTAAAGTGAGCTCTTTCAGAGCAATGATTGTCTTACTTTTCCATTTGTATGCACAGTGCTTTACAATTAGTTAAGCATTTAATAAATGCTTTTTTATTCATTCATAATACACAGCTTTGACCACATTACTCCTGACATGTAAGGTCCTGTGTGCTCTGGCGCCAATTTGCCTTTTCAGCTTTATTTCATGTTTTTTCCTTGTGTAAAGCCTTTATTCCAGCTGAATTAGACTTAGTTATTCCCTGATCTTATTATTGTCTCCCATATTTTGTGCAGACTATCCCAGATATGGGAAGCATTCTCTCCAACCTCAGTCTAATAAAATTCCTCACTTCAAGGAAGCCCCTATTCATGAAGCCCTCTCTGATCCCACCAACAATCCTTACCTTTTCTTAGGGCACCTTGGTCTTAGTCTGCACAGTAGGATTAGTGTGGGGAGAGAGAACAATATAATACAGAGAAGGTGCTAGCTGACTTGCAGTTGAAGAAGTTGTCTCCTTATCTGGGAGTTCCCTATACTAGTGAAATCATAGGTCCAGTATCTATTCCTTTACCTTGGGATACTCCCCATCACAAGCAGGATGTGGCTATTGCCATTCTAAGGAATCTGATAGGGGGTACAGGTGACTGAGGACTAGTTTGGTAGATTCATTTCCAAATAACATAAAAAGGAGGATCTGGGATCAGAGGGAGTAGGGAGAGTCAATAAGCACACAGGAAAACCCTAGCCATTGAAGCTAGGGCTTATGTCCTAAGGGTTGTTAATACTGATTTCACTCTGACTTATCCTTCCAATGCAGCATCTGATCATCTAGTCTAGCAATACCAACAGATACCAATATCAGAATGATAGAGAGGAACCTTTTAAAAAGCAAAATTCTGAAACTAGGCAAATAGGGTCTTGGCAGTATCCTTAGTTGCCCAGAACAATGGCATCAAAGTTAACCAGAAATGGGCACACTAATCTATTCATGAGGATCCAGGTAGGCCACGTATTGACTTAGCTTTAAAATATAATGTATATAATTTATTTAATCTATTAAATATTAAATCACCAAATTATTAAATATGAAATTAACACTAATTATTAAATAATATGTATTAAATTATTGAATATTGCCTAGTTGCATTTTAATATGGTTGGGGCTCTCAGGAGGAATCTATTTTTGACACCTCCATCCTAGAACATATTCATACTAGATATACCAGATGTAGTAGTGGCACTGCTGGATCAAAGGGTATGCACAGTTTAATTGTCCTTTGGGCATAGTTCCAAATTGTTCTCCAAATGGTTGGACCAGTTCACAACGCCAACAGCAGTGCATTAGTTTCCTGATTTTCCCACTTTCTCCAACATTTATCATTTTCCTTTTCTGTCATATGAGTCAATCTGATAGATATGAGGTAGTACCTCAGAGTTATTTTAATTTGCATTTCTCTAATCAATAGTGATTTATATAGTAAGGTGGTCTTAGTTGGACCTGGCCTTCTGGTGCAGGAAACACAACTGGAAACGCAGTGGGGGGAAGGGGGAAACAGAATAGACATTAGAAAAGGGAGTACTGGGGCAGCTAGGTGGCGCAGTGGATAGAGCACCGGCCCTGAAGTCAGGAGGACCTGAGTTCAAATCCGGCCTCAGACCCAGCACTTCACATGTACTAGCTGTGTGACCCTGGCCAAGTCACTTAACCCCGATTGCCTCACTTAAAAAAAAAGAAAAGGGAGTACTATTAGCCCAACAAGGAAGGCAGTGCAGACAAGCTAGGTTAGAGAATGTTTCTGTCCTTGATAGTGCCTTCTGAGCTATTCTTTTTCCTTTACGTCACACTGGATTCAGAGGTTGGAAAGCCTGATAACCAGAGAGAAGGGAAGCCTGACACATTCAATTAATTAATGCAAACAAACACATAATCCATCCAGAATTATTTTTCTTGTTTATTTACATAGAATTCTTTTACATTAAGCTCTCATATGGAAAGTGGTGAAATATAGTGTAAAGAATACTGAGACATTTTCAGATATAGCCAACACATGAATTTGTTGTACTTGACAATACTGACATGTTACAGGGGAGAGCTTTAATTTCTGCTGGGCTGTGAGGAGGGAGCAGAGGAGTAGCCATAGTGATACAAAAAAGAAAAGAATGTCAATTAAATATTAAAAATTTTACAGAAGGAAACCTAAAAGGACACACAAGCAAGCAGGACAGTATTGGTAACATCTTGTTAAATTTAATACACAGATTAAAAAAAAATAAGCTGTACATAATAGAGATTCATAATTTTATATACAGTTGCTTTCTGTTGTTCTTTATATGTTGAAATATTCTTATTTATTGCAGTCATAAAAATGTTATTTTTTTTAAAAGAAGCATTGTACCTAGAATCATGAAGTGTTGTTTAGTTGTGTCCAACTCTTCAAAACCCCATATGGAGTTTTCTTGGCAAAGATATTGGAGTGACCCTAGCTTCTGGGATAAGAACTCACTATTTGACAAAAACTATTAGGAAAACTGGGAAATAGTATGGCAGAAATTAGGTATAAGCCAACATCTTACAAATGGATACATGATTTAAACATAAATGGTGATACCATAAGCAAATTAGGAAAGCAAGAAACAGTTTGCCTTTCAGATTTTTGGAAAAGGGAAGAATTTATGACCAAGCTATAGAGAGCATCATGAGTTGTAAAATAAATAATTTTGATTAGATTAAATTTAAAAGGTTTTGCACAAACAAAACCAATGCAACCAAGATTAGAAGGAAAGCAGAGAGCTAGGAAATAATTTTTACAGCAAGTGTCTCTGATAAAGACTTCATTTCTCAAATATATAGAGAAATGAGTCAAATTTATAAGAATGCAAGTCATTCCCCAATTGATAAATGATCAAAGGATATGAATAGGTAGTTTTCAGATGAAGCAAAGCTATCTACAGTCATTTGAAAAAACTATATAAATCACTATTGATTAGAGAAATGCAAATTAAAATAACTCTGAGGTACCAACTCATATCTATCAGATTGACTCATACGACAGAAAAGGAAAATGATAAATGTTGGAGAAAGTGTGGGAAAATCAGGAAACTAATGCACTGCTGTTGGCGTTGTGAACTGGTCCAACCATTTGGAGAACAATTTGGAACTATGCCCAAAGGACAATTAAACTGTGCATACCCTTTGATCCAGCAGTGCCACTACTACGTCTGGAGATCATAAAAAAGGGAAAAGGACCTACATGTACAAAAATATTTATAGCAGCTCTTTTTGTGATGGCCAAGAATTGGAAATTGGGGGGATGCCCATCAATTGGGGAATGGCTGAACAAGCTGTGGTATATAATGAAATGGAATACTATTTTGCCATAAGAAATAATGAGCAGGATGATTTCAGAGAAACCTGGAAAGACTGATACAAAGTGAAGTGAGGACAGGAGAATATTGTACATAGTAACAGCAACACTGTGTGATGATCAAGTATGACTGATGGAGCTCTTCTCAGCAATGCAATGATCAAAGACAATTCCAAAAGATGGATGATGGATGCTATCCACATCCAGAGAAAGAATTGTTGGGGGTTCAAATCCTACCTGATGTTTACTAGTTGTATAACCATTAGACAGTCCCTTTTAGTTCTGTCATCTATAAAATGTGAGTAATATTGATATTCTCAATTTCTCTAGGTTGTTGTTCAGCTAATATGAGAATATATATATATATATATATATATATATATACACTATATATAAAATTCAGTTGTTTTTAGTCACGTGTGACTCTTTGTGATCCCTTTTGGGGTTTTCTTGACAAAGATACTGGAGTGGTTTGCCATTTCCTTTTCTATCTCATTTTACAAATAAGAAACTGAGGCAAACAGTTAAGTGACTTGCCCAAGGTCATACAGATAATAAATGTCAGAGGTAGGATTTTAACTCAGGTCTTCCTGACTCCAGGCCCAGTGCTCAATCCATTGTGCCAACTAGCTGTCCAATGTATACATTACATGTTACAAATCCCTCTACTCCTCCCATATAAGAAATAATATTTTTAAAGACAAAAAAAAAAGAAGAGAAAAATGAGCACAATCAATCAATATATTGAAAAAGTCCAAAAACAAGGGTAATGTGTATCTCCTGTGGATGTCCCACCTCCTAGAAGCGGTAGATTGGGAATGTCTTTTCATGTCTCTTCCTTGAGTCAGGTTTGATCTTTATAATTTTTCCAACATTTTTTATTTTTTTGTGTATGGTTGTTCTTTTCATTTACATTGTCATCACTGTCCATATTGTTTTCTTGGTTCTATTTACTTCACTCTCCATCAGTTCATGTAAATCTTTCCATGCTTCTCTGTATTCGACATATTCATCATTTCTTGTAGGACAGTAATATGCCATTATATTCATGTACCACAATTTGTTTAGACATTCATCTCCCAATCAATGAGCATCTACTTTGTTTCCTATTCTTTGCTATGACAAAAAGGGTTGTTATAAATATTTTGGTGTATACAGAGACTTTCTTCTTATCAATGGCTTTCTTGGGGTTTAAACTCAGTAATAGAGTCTCTGGTTCAAAGAGTATGAACATAGTCACATTAGTGACTACTTTTTTTAGTCACTGTATTTGTATTATTCAAATTTCTTTCCACAGTCCTCTTTTTCCATTGTTAAGCTCTTTTTCTTTTTTTATTAATTTTTTTATTTTTAGTTTTCAACAATCACTTCCATAAACTTTTGAGTTTTAAATTTTCTCTCCCTTTCCCAAGACGGCATGCAATCTGATATAGGCTCTACATATACATTCCTATTAAACATATTTTCACATTAGTCATGTTGTAAAGAAGAATTAGAACCAATAGGAAGAACCACAAGAAAGAAGAAACAAAACAAAACAGAAGAGAAAAAAAGAGCAAATAGTATGCTTTGATCTGCATTCAAACTGCATAGTTCTTTCTTTGGATATGGATGGCATTTTCCATCATGAGACTTTTGGAGATGTCTTAGATCCTTGCATTGGTGAGGTCTTAGATCCTTGCATTGGTGAGAAGTGCTAGGTCTATCAAAGTCAGTCATCACACAACATGGCTGTTACTGTGTACAACGTTCTCCTGGTTCTGCTCACTTCATTCAGCATCAGTCCATACAAAGCTCTCCAGGTTTTTCTGAAGTTCACCTGCTTATCATTTCTTGTAGCACAATAGTATTCCATTACATTCATATACCCCAACTTGTTCAGCCATTCCCCAATGGATGGGCATCCCCTCAATTTCTAATTCTTTGCCACCACAGAAAGAACTGCTATAAATACTTTGTACATGTGGGTCCTTTTCCTGTTTTTATAATCACTTTGGGATACAGCCCTAGAAGTGCTATTGCTGGGTTGTTAAACTCTTTTTCTTCTCTTTGCCTTGGAGCTGGGTGATTAATAAACCCTGCAGAAAACCTCACATGGCTTATAGTACTATAGTGTTATTAAATTGGCCTTAAGTCAGAATGGCAAAATTGAGTCCAATGAAAATTGTGATCTTGCTGCAGTCTGAATTTTTAGGAAACATTCATTTCATGACAAGTCAAGATGATTCCTACACACATAACCTACCACTCTGTAGTCATATCCATGAAAAATGAAAACAGGATATGGGCAGGGAGAAGACTGGGGATGCTGTCTAGACTTCTAGGGTCATTCATGACTAATTGTGAACGCAACTCCTGGAAAGTGCTTTTATTGACCTCATAGCACAAGTCCAGCACAGCCAAGTCACCAGGGTTTTTTGTCTAAGATTTCAGGCAGCTCCGCATACGGGTCCCGCACATTAAGTACCCCCAAGTTAATACAGGGAAAATACAACTTCAGATACAAAGAGAAAAATGAAAGTTATGATACTCTTGTCTTTAGACTTTTTGCTCAAACTATTCTTTTCACATGATACCTGCTTTTCCAATTCAATTCCATTTACCTAAGTACTATTTATATATTTACACGACTTAGATGCTGATATATATATACATGTATATCAGAATAGATAAATGACTTGTGTGACAAAATTATCCCTGCTTGCAAAGAGCTTACATTTTACTGAAGGAGATTAAACATGTATACAGATAAGCATAATACAAAGTCATCTCAGAAGAGAAATATCACTAACAACCGGGAAGGCTGAGGAAGGGGATCTTAGAAGGACCCACCAAGGAGGTGGCTTCTGAGCTGATCCTTAAAGACAGACAAGGTTGGGAGTACCTTTCAGGCATGGAGAACAAAGTGTGCAAAGGGATAGAGATTGGAGATGGCTTGTTTAGTCCACAGAGCTTCTAGAAGGCCAGCTGATCTGAAAAGTAGTGAGTTTAAAGGGAAATAATACAAAATAAGGATAGAAAGATAGGTCAGAACAAGATGGTTGAGGGTTTAAATTCCAAGCTGAGGAGTATGTAATTTTATCCCAGAAGCAATAGGAAACCAGTACATTTTTTTTTTTGAGGAACAAGTGGCATTTTTAGATCCTTTTTCAGAAAAGAAAAAGATTTTAAAATGGAAAAAAAATGTAGGACTCCTTTTTTTGTCCAAAACATCTCTCACTCTCTCTCTGCAATAGTCTTTAGAATCTGCTAGAAGTTGGCAACGAATATTTGCTCTTGGGTTCCTTCCGAAATGAGGTCAATTATTTCATCAGGAGGGAGTCACAAAACCCAGATTTGCTCATTGGCTCTACTACTTAATTGTGCAACTTTGGTAAAGTTAGTTAACCTCTCTCAGGCTCTATTTCCTCACCTGTAAAACAAGCATAATAATACTTGTGCAACCTACCTCACAGAATCATGATGATTAAATGAGAGGGTCCATAAGGATACCAAGCAAACTTTATTGCATTATAAAAATTATGGCACTTAGACATATTTCTCTAAACTCATAATCCCTCTCCCCACACCTAGGCTTCTTTAAAATACATGGAAATAACCTTTATCCAAAATACTGAATGTACAGACTGATGTAATACTGCCCTTAAAGTAAAAAACAAAAAAGAGACCTGTACTTAGAGATAAGAGTCTCAATCTTAATTTTATAGCACAAGGTGCCTTAAAGGTATAAAAAAAACATTTTAACTTTTTTCTCCATGTCTAGGCCAAGTTTTAACCTTTATAACATTTCTTCCCCCTAAGTATGAGATATTCTATAACCATTCTTTCAAGGGTACCTGGCACAGAAGGCCAAAGTACATTTTTAATGTGGTACTGCAGTGCACACGCATGTATGGGCGCATGCACGTCGTGTGTGCGTGTGTGTCTGTGTGTTTCTGTGTACGGTTAATCTCTTGGCTTCTGATACCACCCAGAAACCTTGAAAAATCTCTAATGGATGCATAGTTCAGAAGCCTATCTAGCACTCTATCCATCATATGCCTGCATGACTAAGTGAGAGAGCCCTGTATTCCAAATCAGAGATGCTGGGTTCCCATCCTGGCTGTGCTGCCTGAGTCATCTTAAGCAAGTCACTTTTTCTTCTACTCCTCAGTTTCCTTATCCAAAAAAAAAAAAAAAGAGAAAGAACTAGATTATTGTTTCTTAACTTGGGGTTCAAGGACCTCTTGAATAGATGTCCACATCCCTGAGCTTAGATGGGAAAAACATATTTTAATTTTCACTAATATTTAACTAAAATTGAGTATTTCCTTCAGTTATAAGTATAGGCTATAAACTATTTTGAGAAGAGGTCTATATGTTTCACCAGACAGCAAAAGTGGTCCATGACACAAAATGATTCAAAATCCCTAATATTAGATGATTTCGAAGGTTTCTTCTAACATGGCAAAATGGATAGGCCAGGTCCCAATTAGTGTGAAGCATGGGATCCCCTCAAGTACTCTCATTTTTCATGTTTGTAATATTTGAAGTTATAATTATGCAAAATAGAATAATTGGTTCCAGCACAAAGGAAATATGGAGTGTGCTTTCAAATCAATCAAGCAATAAACATTTATTAAATGCCTACTATCTGTCAGGCGCTGTGCTAAGTGCTGGGGATACAAAAAGAAGCAAAAGCACTCTCTGACCTCTGGGAGCTCACAATTCAATGGGGAAGAAAACATGCAAATACATACAAAACAAGCTATATACAAGATAAATAGAAAATAATTAACAGAGGACAGTACTGGAATTATGAGGGGTTAGGGAAGAATTCTGGTAGAAGGTGGGATATTAGCTGGGATTTAAAGGAAGCCAGGAAGGTCAGTAATTCAAGTTGAGGAGGGAGAGTGGTCCAGGTATGAAGGACAGCCAGAGAAAACGTCAGGAGCTGAGAGATGGATTGTTTTGTTCGTGAAATAGCCAGGAGGCCAGTGTCTCTGGCTTGAAGATTATGTGTTGGGGACTAAGGTGCAAGCAGACCAGAGAGATAGGAGGGGTCTAGGTTCTGAAAGGCTTTAAATGTCAAAGAGAGCATTTTGTATTTATTCCTGGGGGCAAAAGGAAGCCACTAGAGTTTATTGAGCAGGTGGTGGTGACATGATTGGACCTGCATTTTAGGAAAATCACTGATTGAAATGGGAAAACACTTTAGGCAGACAGACCAATTGGCTATTGCAGTAATCAAGGCATGAAGTGATGAAGGCCTGCACTAGACTGGTGACATATCAAAGGAGAGAAGGGAGTATATTCAAGAGATGTTACAAAGATAAAACTGACAGACCTTGGCGACTACTTGGATATGGGAGGTGAGAGATAGTGAGGAATCCAGGATGACTCCTAGTTGTGAGCCTAAGGGAGTGAGAGGATGGTGTTGCCTTCTACAGTAATAGGAAAGGTAAGGCATGAGGGAAGGATTTAGGAGGAAAGATAATGAGTTGTTTTGGACATGTTGAGTTTAAGATACCCACTGGACATCCAGTTCAAGATGTTCGAAAGGCAGTCAGAGAAGTGAGGTTGGAAGTGAGCAGAGAGATTGGAGCAGGTGATAGAATAGAGATGGTAATTAAATCCATAGCAGCTAATGAGATCACCCGTGATGTAGTATAGACTAGAAGAAGAGGAGAGTGGAGAGGCCAAGACAGAACCCTGAAGGATGTAGGGTTGGAGAGCCTGGAGAAGGACACAGCAAAGGAGACTGAGAATGAGTGATCAGAAAGGTAGGAGGAGAACCAGGAAAAAAAGAGAGTATTAAGGAGGTGAGAGTGATTTACAGTGTCAAAGGCTGCAGAGAAGTCAAGGAGAATGAATCATTTCAGGGGATTCCTATTTGCACTAATGTTGACCTAGCATAGAAAGATAGGCTTGGAGTCTGGAACAGGTGTGTTCATATCCTGCCTCTGATAACAGCTGTGTAAACACGAGCAAGTCAAACTTTTCTGACCTATAGTTTCTTCTTACCTAGTTCATAGATTTATTGTGTGGCTCAAATGAGATATGCATATAAGGCAATCTGCTGATGCTCGGGTGCTATATCAATGTCAGTATTCCAAATTTAAAGCTATATTATACCACAGGAAGATTTCATTAAAAGGAAACCAAACAGCATTCTACAAGAACTTACAATCTAAGGTTTTAGAGACCTGTATATCCCAGCATCCCCTAAAGTCCTAGTGTTTGTAAAAAGTCTTCTTATCCCTCTGAGTATAGCTTCCTTTTAGGAAGTCATCTTTCTTTCATCCCCTTCCCGAGGTCACTGCTGGTTTGTATTCTGCTGAACCAAGGCAATGATCTTTCTTCGATATCCAAGATATCCCAACATTTTTCCCTGGGTACTATGGGAGGTAGTGAGGAAACCAGAGAAATCATATTCTAGCCTAACACACTTTTGGCAAAGTAAGGAATTTCTCCCTATTGAAGTGTGCATGTTTTTTGCTTATAGTTTACTTGGCACAACCAGGGGCAAAGTTTTTGTATCACCTTCAGCCAAGAGTGTGCTGGTAAATGTTTAACAACTAGCTTACCCATCTTGGGGGGGAGGGATTGGAGGGAGGGGGAATTTAAAACTCAAAATCTTACAGAAGTGAATATTGAAAACTAAAAATAAATAAATAATCAAAAACGAAAAACAAAAAACCAACTAGCTCTCAAAACTCTCAAAAAAAAAGACATGTTACACTTCTAAGTTTAATCTGCATTATTAACATTTTCTCCATAACTTTCTTAAGTTTACCAAAAAATCAAGCCCTGAGTTGTAGCATTTGCCATTTCCAAAGTGTAAATGTTCACAATGAAAATCCAGGGCAGCTAGGTGGCTCAGTGGATAGAGCACCAGCCCTGAAGTCAGGAGGACCTGAGTTCAAATGCGACCTCTGATCAAACACTTGACACTTACTAGCTGTGTGACCCTGGGCAAGTCACTTAACCCCAACTGCCTAAAAAAAAAAAGAAAATATAACAATTCAGCTGGTTCAAGCTATCTCCAGCACACACCCCTTCCTTCAACCCTTGATTCTCTTGGAATCTCTTCTGCATATTAATCTTCACCTAAGAATATTTTTTTGCAGAGGGTTATACAATCACTGTTTCGGAGTTTGCTCTCTGATGCACAGAGGTTCACCCAGAAGATGCATTTTTAGTGTTAATCTCAGAGGCTTTCTTTAGAATGCCCCACTACCAAAACTTGTCCCCACTTTGAGGACAGTGGTATTACAGCATCTTAAACAGAAAGTAACTAACATTTCACCTCCAATCAAAGGTAAAGAGTCTTACTGCAAGGAACCAGAAGATATAACTACAAAATGTATAAAATACTTGGGGGCCTACCAACCAGACACATATACAGAGGAATTATATGAATACAACTGTCAATCAATAAACATTTATTCAGTGCCAGGCTGTGAGGGACTGTCTGATGTTGGCAGCTACCAGGTTGGGAGCTGTGGCAAGGGTAGGGTAAGATCTGGGTATTTTGGAAGTCGAGGCAGGGGCTGTGGTAGGCAGAGTCGTGGTGAACTGGGATGGGCTGGATATGGAGAAGCCCTGAGGCAGTGGGCAGTGCTGTGTGAGATAAGCTGGGTACAAGAAGTAGCCGGAGCTTGAGCTCCTGAGGCAAGGGGCGGTGCCACGTGGGAGTGGGATGGCAGAGGACTGAGTTCCCTTTGCTTAGTCCCCTCCCTATATGCAACGTCATCCCCAGACGCCTCTTGTGACCTTCCTGACTTCCTGGGTCCCTTTGTGCAGCACTGACCCAGACCCCTCCTCCCAGTGTCTGAGTCTGACTTCCTAGGTCACGTACTCTTGTCTATGTGCCAATCCCAGATGCCTTCTCCCCGTATCCGGTCCTAGCCTCCTACGTCACTCCCTCCCCCTTGGTGTGCTAAACTCAGACAGCCCCTTCCGGTATCTGACCCTACAATCATTGGCTAGTAAGCAGGCTGGGGAGGAGGGGCTAGGTAGGTTTTTAGGAACAAGCGTGGTCAGATCATGCGCGCTCTCTCCTGGCTCCTGCCCTGTTGCTCTGGCCTTGCTGCTTGGGCTTGCTATGATGGTTTGCTGTGTTGGCCTCTGAATAAAGCTCTGGTGTTGGTGCCTCCCGATGGCTCGTCTCTGTGTGGTTATCCGGCAGAGAACCGAAGACTCGAGTGTGAGTAAGACTCTGGTAGTGTGCTCCTTATAGGAGGAGTGGGTACCGGCGTGCGGCTGGCAGAAGGTCGGCGTGCGGCCAGTATACCAGGCACTGTGCTAAGCACTAGTTAAGTCTTTACAGAAATAGGGACAGACCTAAATAGATAGAGAAATATGAATTACTCACCAGTAGGCTGAATCAATTGGCACCTAGGTGGCACAATGGATAGGGTGTCGAGTCTAAAAACAGGAGGACTCATCTTCCTCAGTTCAAATGTGGCCTCAGACACTTATTAGCTGTGAGATCCTAGGCAAGTCACTTACCCCTGTTTGCCTAAGTTCCACATCTGTAAAACGAGCTGGAAAACGAAATGGCAAACTACTCCAGTACCTTTGCCAGGAAAACCTCAAATGGGGTCATGAAGAGTCAGGACTAAAAACAACTGAACAACAGGCCAAGTCAACATAATAAAAATGACAATAATCACTCAAATTAACTTATTCAAAGCCATACCAATCAAACTACCAAAGGATTACTTTGTAGAATTAGGAAAAAATAATACTGAAATTCATCTTGAAGAACAAAAGGTTCTGAGTCTTAAGGAAATTAATGAAAAAAAAGTGAGAAAGGGGCCTAACAGTACCAGATCTCAGAGAAGTTATGACCAATATTACTTGGTACTGGTTAAGAAAGAGAGAAGTTATTCAGTGGAACAGATCAGGCATACAACATACAGAAGCCAATGAACCTAGTAATCTACTGTTTGAATAACCCAAAGACCTTTGCTACAGATGTAAGAACTCACTATCTAACAAACGCTGCTGACAAAATTGGAAAGCAGACTGTCAGAAACCAAGTATAAACCAGCATATCGAACCAAATATATGCAATCAGGATACATACAAGATAAATTAGAGATAATCAAAGGAAAGGCACTAGCTTTAAGGGGGAATAGGATTTTATCTGAGACTTAAAGGAACCAAATGGGGTCACAGAGAGTGGGACACAACTGAAAGGACTCAACAACAACAATAACAACACAAAATAAAGGAAGAGAGCAAAAAAAACCAGAAGGCAGAAGTGGGAAGGGAGAGAATCCTGAGAGCATTCTAGGCATCTGAGAAGCAGTGTTTTGTGCAAGAAATAGTAAGGGTTAAGGGACATCAGAGTTAAGGGAGTAAGATGTAAGAAAATCAGAAAGGTAGGAAGGGGACAAATTATAAATGTCTTTAAAACCCAAAATAAGGATTTTATATTTGATTCTAGAGGTGATAAGGAGCTAGGAGGGTTTACTGAATAGGAGGGTGACATAGATTTAGGAAGATTTCTCTGATAGCTGAGTGGAGGATGGACTTGAGGCAAGGAGACCATCCAGAAAGCTATTGCAATAGTCCTGGCACAGGGTGCTGAGGGCCTACATAAGGGTGGTGGCAAAGTCACAGGAAAAAGATACAAGAGATGTTGGGAAGTTGAAATTCATAGCCATCTGGCTATCAGAGAGTCAGAACTTGGATGGGAAAAAAAATTACATCTTTATTTTCACTAACTTCTAATTTAGCTTTTAGCTACCCAAAAACACAGTAGTATTAGCAGTACTTGTGACTTCCACTAAAAGAAAGATCAAATATTTTCATGTCATATTACAGTTATTACATATGTATTTGTACAAATATGCTTTGAATTACTAGTTATTAAAGCCTTTGACTTGACTATATTCTAAATGTTATTTAATAAAACACGCAGATTACTGTATCAAAATTTTTAAAAATGTTTAAAAACTGTATTTCAATATCATTGGTTCCCTTTGTACTCCTATGCATTTAAAAGCCTTATTCTGAGAAGGGGTTCACAGGCCTTACCAGACTGCCAAAGCATTCAGAGAACACACACAGAAAGTTAAGAAGCTCTGCTGTAGTAGGTTACTCTCTACTGCTCGGTTTCCAATCTGTTTTTTTGGTCCCCACACAACTACTAAGTGCCAGGCGTTGTGCTAAGCACATAATTATATATATAGATTTGTTAATCCTACTCTATTGAATTAGATAAAGGTTCCCCATTAGATTGTAATCTCCATGAGGGCTGGGATTGTCATTTGCCTTTTTTTGTATCCTCAGTAGTGCCTGGCATTTAGTAGGTACCTAATAAATGTTTATTGAATTGAACTGAAAGTGTACTAAAAGCCAAATCGGGATATGGGGACCAAAAATACAGACTGGAAACCTAGAGTAGAAAGTAATTTACTAGGTATTATAATCATATGTGTCTAATTATATAGTAATAACTTTTAATTCCAATTATAACACATTTTATAATTATAAATTGATGATAAATATAATTATAAAATAGTTGTGTTGTATATTAAAGTTACTGGATATATTATATATTAAAATTGTTGCAAGTATTTATATAATATTTGGGCAGCTAGGTGGTGGTGGGGGGCCTACAGTACCGGGCCCTAAGTCAGGAAGGCTCATCTTGAGTTCAAATTTGAACTCAGACACTAACTAGCTGTTAGAGGGCAACTCACTTAAGCCTGTTTGTCTCGGTTTCCCCATCCATCAAATACACTGGAGAAGGAAATGGCAACCCATTTTTTTTGGGCCAAGAAAACCCCAAATGGGGTTACAGAGTTGGAGAAGAGCGAAACAACATACAATATTTATATTTACACAAAATTAAGTATAATATATGATAATCTACAATTCCTATGCCTTCTATTCAATATAAAAGGAAATAAAATTAACTAGCTTTACATCTCGCTTTAAGGTTTGTAAAGCCCTCTAGAACATCTCATTTGATCCTCAGAACACTCTGCATGGTAGACGCAATTATTATCTCCAATTGACAGATGAGGTAAACTGGGGCATACGGCACTTTCGGAGCAGGGGTGAAGAGGGGTCTCCCACAGAAATCGCGTTAATCATTCAGAGGCACGTAAGAAACCAAATAAAGATTCGCAGACCTCAACAGGCGGACGCTGTTTTTGACCAAACAGGGGCGGGACCCCCTCCCCCCGGCGGGCTTTGGTGCCCCAGGGCGGGTCCGCCCCCGCCCCCGCCCGCAGGAGAACATTACGTGTGGCCCGAGGGTGAGCTCGTTCCCTGCCGGCCTCGCCCTCGGACCCCGGGGAGAGGACGGAATTACGCTCCCCTTCCCCCAGTCCTCGGGAGGGCTCGCGGCCCAGATTTCAGGTCTCCTGTCCCAGGGGCTTGGGCGGGACAAGCGCCGGGGCACAGCTCCGGATCCGCCGGGCGGGGAAGGGCCGCGGGAGTCACCCTCCGCATCCCAGCGCCCCACCACCAGGCACACCCGGTGAACCCGAAGGGCCGCCGGCGCCTCTGCGGAGGGCGCGGGGAGTCGGGGCCCCAAGTGGCCGCCGGCGATTGGTCACTGCCCTTCGCGGGGCGGGGCCACGGCTCCGGCTCCGCCCACGGACGCCTTACGAGCCTGCGTGCTGTAATGGCTGTGGCGGCTTCAGGGGAGGGTTGAGGAGGGGCCGGCGGCGGGGCTGCGAGGCCGCCCCCTGCTCCTCGCAGAAGCCTTCAAATTTCTGGGGCCGGCGGGGCGCGCCACCTTGGGCGCTGTGAAGCTGTGGGAAGGCGGAGACTCAGGCGGCTGCCACTAAGGAGCGAAAAGCGAAGGCAGGAGCCGCCGCCCCCGGGTAAGCTCCGAGGAGGCTGCGACGGGCAGGCTGGGACGACGCCTTCCTTGGCCCAGCCCCTCGCCCCCAAGCCCAGTCCAGCCTTGCTTGTACCCCAGCGCCCCCAGCCCAGCCTTGCCTTGCACCCCAGCGCCTCCAACGCAGCCTTGCCTTGCAGCCCCCTCGCCCGAGCCCAGTCCAGCCTTGCCTTGTACCCCAGCGCCCCCAGACCAGCTCTGCCTTGCACTTTCGCCCCCACTCAGGCTTGCAGCCCCTAGCCCCCAGCTCAACCTTGCTCTGAACCCCCTTGCTCCCAGCCTAACCCCTGCAGCCCCCTCACTCCCAGGTCAGTCTGGACAACCATGCTTCTAACATTCCCTTTGGAAGTCCTGAGACTTTCCTACCTCCATCCCCCGCCCCACTCCAGCCACCTCAACTTTTAAGTGTGAGAGATCCCAACGTCCTCCCCTTTTATTTCCTCTCCCCCTTTAACCATTTTGCATACAGCTAACCTTACAAATTTCTCCACCCCCTGGCACTTCGGAGCATATTGTTTTTCTTAAAGAGCCCCCGATTGCCTTCTGTTCTTAACCGCTTTTGTTTCATCTAAAAGACCCTGAGCACTCTGGGGGAGCTACTTTCTCCATTTCCTCTTGCTGCCTCGGGGGGGGGGGGGGGGGAACAAACACCAAAAAACCTTAGAAGGCCTTGAAGCCAGTTGAGCCTCTCAGTTGTAGGATTAGCTGATTTGGCCTCCTATACTTGGCTCTAGAATCTGTGGTTTACCTCCGCCTCCCCCCCACCCCCCGCAAATGAGTTGTAGTTGAGTTTCAAAAGAGAGGATGTATCCCACCTCTTACACAGGAAGCCCTGTTGTGAAAATTTGGAGACTCCCAGATTTTTGGTAGGAGGACAAAGTAGACCTGGAAATTCTGGAGCCCGGAAGAGAGGGAGGAGTTTCTAAGAGAGGACTGCTCTTAATGCAATAAATGGCCTTTAGATCCATATACAGTGGGTCCATTAACAGACCACAATGTGGGTCTTTTCAGTTTCTTCAATTCCCCTTAGAAATGGAGTACAGTAATCTGTTCTGACTCTTCAGGAAGGTTCTGGGAATGAAAGAATTTACTGTCTGCTTTGCAATTTACCTATTAGTAACCGGACTAAAATAACAAGTTTGCCTGCATTGCAAGCAAGTAACCTAGTGAAGAGATTAGTTAGATTTTTATCCCACTGTTCTATTTCTACTTCAAATTATATACCTAGTTGGTGAAATTCTCAGTGTTTGCCTTAAAAAGCAGGGAGAGGGAAAATAACAATTGTTAAATGAATATTAGGTTTGCCTGTGGTTTTATAGTATAACTTTTATGGCTTTTCTGTAAAAATGCTAAAAAAAAAATAACATTGAATAGCAAAATAACAGTACTATATATATTAAAGTCAAAATTTAACGTTTGGTAATGTTGTAATAGTGATTGATTTACTAACATTTTGTGAAGTAGAGGTATAGTGTGGTTATATGCTGGAAGAGAAGTCAGGGTTAGTTAAGTAAGTTAGAGTAAGAGTTAAAGAAGAGGTTGGGAATACCCACTGTGTGATGGAGAATAAAGGTATTTTCATTTAGCATTGAGGATCCAGTTAATATGTGTTTATAGTAGACACAGTAGGCTGACTTTTTCTCCAGAGGTGCTTTCCTGCACAAGGTGGTGGAGGGTGACTCAAGGATGAGGGTAGGCAAGGTGATCAGCCCCTGGTCCCTTTATGGTGGTGTAGAGTGCATAGTAGAACTGGTTTTGCTGTAGGTTTAAAACTAAAGAAAGGAAAGTAAGGCAGAAGTTTTGGATAGAGGAGAAGGGAGGAATTGTGGGAAGTGATTGTGTTGATTGGAGGTTGGCTGAAGAAAAAATGTAAGAGGAATAAGGTAAAGGAAGAAATGGTAAGCAAGAGTGTATGTATCTCTAGGGCTTCTTCTAGTTCTAATAATGTAGAAATTTCTGAATTGCACTTTATAGTTTTTGATGAAATGCATTATTCACAATTGTTAAAAATTAGGCCTCCTGTGGCAGTGTTGCATTTAGCTTCTAAGAAAAGTTAAATCATTGTCATCCATAGTACATACTTAATGTCATAGTGGGTAGACCACAGGACTTGAAGTCAGGAGGACCTAGGTTCAAATCCCACCTTAGCCCTTTACTAGCTGGGAGTCCCTGGGTAAATCGCTTAAATTCTCTGTTTCCTTATAATAGTACCTGGCTCTCACTGTTGATTTGAGGGCCAAATGAGATAGTGCCTATAATGTACTGTGCAAACCTTAAAACACTATATACATGAAAGCTATTATTAATCAGGACTTAAAACACACCTAAACCACCAGTGTACTGGCAAGAAAAACAATGATTATTACATGAGAGCTCTGTAGGCCTTAAGTGGTCATTGATTGATAAGACAGGTTGAACTGATTGCAGTCCCTGTATAGCTGCATAGTTTATTTGACAAAGGAGTTCAGATGACAGTGGGCCACTGGGAGAAGTGGGGCGGGGGGGACGACTTGAGGTGGGAGCAAAAGGATTCTGACTGTCCTGTGCTAATGTGTTTCATCTGCAAGGTTAGCCTTTGTGGCTAAGCTATGTGTTAGGTATATTTGACAGCTGTTTATTTATTGAGTCCTCCATATGAATGACCATTTGGCTTGGTAGAGAGGTGATGATTCTGTCTACAGAGTAGCAGTAAGGATCATAAATTGCTGCTAAGAGGCTGTCTACCCTATGTGGTGTGATTTGAGGAATACTACTGAAAGACACCTTCCTTCTTTAAGACTCCAAGCAGCTGATGATTTATCAGTGTGGATACTCTATCCGCTGATGCAGATTGTATCACCACTGTGACTTGAACTTTTAAGTTACGATGACCCTCATAGTCATCATTCTGTGGACGTCCCTAGAAGGGGATGTTCAGGAAAGCCAAAGGCGTGGCGCTTTATAGGGAGGGTTCAGGATCTCACAAGTGTGTCTGATGATTCCCTATCTCTGATGTTAAAAGCACAGAGATAGAGGCCCTGACTATGTAGTCATGGGACTTGGAAGTTTTCAGATCTAGACGATTCTATAAAAGGAATGTGGAAATGAGGAAGAGGGACTGGGGTCTAAATCAGAGGTAGCTTGTAAGATTCCAGGCTCCCCCCCCCAAAAAACCAGATTTTTGGGGGGACCACCACAGCTACTAAATCTGTCTTCCACCTTGATCTCTGTCCTGAGCTGCGGGACTGAGTTACCAAGTGATTAGATAGCAAAAGTCTCCTAACTTGTCTTCTTGGATCCAGTCTCTTTTCCTATATACAAAATATTAGACTGGTCAAAGACTTTTCTATAGTTCATCATCAGTTAATTAATAAACATTTATTAAGCACTTGTTTTATGACAGGTGCTTTGCCAGGGTCTGGGTGTACAAGTAAGATGAATAAAACAATCTCAACCTACAAGGAGCTTACACTCTAATGGTGTAGGCAACAAATGTATCAGTCAGTCAACGTTTATTAAATGCCTGCCATGTGTCAGGCACTGTGCTAAGCCATAGGGTTACAGAAAGAGGCAAAAGATAGACCCTGCCCTCAAGAAGTTTACAATCTAATGGAGGACACAACTTGCAAACAAATATATACAAAACAAGCTATACACCTGATAAATGGGAAATAATTAAAAGAGAAAAACACTGGAATTAAGAGAAGTTAAGAAAGGCTTCCTGTAAGAAGCTGGGATTTCAGTTGAGACTTAAAGGAAGCCTTGGAGGTCAGTAGTTGGAGCAGAGGAGGGAGAGCATTCCAGGAGTGGGGGACAGCCAGAAAAAATGCCCCCAGCTGAGAGATGGAGTGTGTATATGTGGAATAAATGCAAGGTAATTAATAAATACAAGGTAGTTTTGGAGGGAAGGCACTAGCATTTGGGGGGAAAAGTTTTGTGTAGAACAGGGCTTCTTAACCTAGGATCTATTAAATTATTTAAATGATTTTTTTGGATAACTTTCAGTATAATTGAATTTCTTTGTAATGCTCTGAATTTTATTTTATGCTTTTATAAACCTCATTCAAAGAAGGGGGTCCGTGGGCTTTTCACCAGAATGCCGAAGAGATCCATAACATGAAAAAGGTTAAAAACCACTGATGTAGATGTCACTTTTGTCTGTTCCTTCAAGAACTTTATATTTGAAGGAAGAGAGGGATTCTGTGAGACACAGATGAAGAGGGAGTGACTTTCTAGACATGAGGGATAGCAAAGGCCTGGAGAGACAGAGGAAGACTGTTTGGATCGAAGATTATTTAGAGTTGAGTAAAATTCAGTGAATCAGGTTGTGAAGGGCATTACAAGCTAAACAGAGTTTATACTTTACCCTAAAGACAATAAGGAGCTACTGGAATTGATGAATAGGGGAGTGACATGGTCTAATGCCCGCTTAAGGAAAATCACTTTAGAGGTATTGTGTGGGGGATGGGCTGAAGTGGTAAGAGATTTGTGGCAGGGAGACCAGGTGTGAAGCTGTTGCAGTAATTAAGGTAAGGGGTGATATGGACCCCTGAACCAACGTGGTGGCTGTGTGGGTAGAGAGAAGGGGTCAGTTACAAAGAGGTAGACATGTCAAGATTTTGGTAATTGGTTATCATGTAGGATAAAGCAAAGTTAGGAGTCAGGTCAGCAAGCATTTATTAAATGCTAAATATGTGCCAGGTACTGTGCTGATAATTAGCATTATCCAAGTTAATGCTGAGGTTTGTGAAAGACTGAAAGAATAGTGGTGCCTTTGACAGAAATAGTGAAGCTTGGAAGAGGGAACCAGAATTCCATCACCTAGCATCCCAGCTGCTTTCTAGCTTTCCCAGAAATTTTTCATAAGTAGTTTATGTTTTCAGGGAATTTCACTGGGCTATTGAATTCCATTGTTTCTGATTCTCTTTTGTCTAGTCTCTTCCATTGATCTACTTTTCTATTTTTAATCAATACCAAATGATTTTGATGTCTGTTGCTTTATAATATAGCTAAGACTATAAATTGGAGAACAGTTGCTACTCTGTTGATAGTTCTCTCACTGGAAATTCCTTACACTAATGAAATGACAAGTTAGATGCAAGAGCAAAAAAAAAGAAAAAGACAAGAAAGGAAGAGATAAGTAGAGAAAGAGGTAACATGGTCAGCCTGAGTATTTCACTGATGAAAACCACTGAATATTTAAAAAAAAAAACCCTAGAGGAAAACTGCAATGCAGTCGGGCAAAAATTAGGTTTAAACCAGTATTTTAAATTATATTACACATTAAATTTAAAATGGCTACATGACTTGAATATTAAAGACCATACCATTTTCATTATTTATTAATTTTTTTTAATTTACTTATTTTCAGTTTTCAACATTCACTTCCACAAGATTTTGAGTTCCAGATTTTCTCCCCATCTCGTTCCTCCCCTCACCCCAAAATGGCATGCATTCTGAATACCCCTTCCCCTAATCTGCCCTCCTTTCTATCTCTTCTCCTCCTTCTCTTATCCCCTTCCCCTTCAATTTTCCTGCAGGGCAGGATATATTTCTGTACTCCATTTCCCAGTTGCATGTGAAAACATTTTTTTTAACATTTGTTTTTAAAACTTTGGGTTCCAAATTTTCTCCCTTCCTCCCTCCCTACTTACCCTCGTTGAGAAGGCAAGCAACTCAATACAAGTTATACATGTGTGGTCATGCAGAACACTTCCATAATAGTCATGTTGTGACATACCATTTTTAAAATGTAGGTAGATGAATTATATATGTGTGTGTATATATAATCAAGTATTTCCCAATTAAAAATTTTTAACATTCATTTTTTGAAATGTTGAGTTCCAGATTCTCTCCTTTCTGCTCCTCTCTCAAGCAATATATCAGTTATACATGTGAAATCACACAAAACATTTCATATTAGTCATGTTACAAAAGAAAGCCCACACACACAAGAAAAATAAAGAAAGTAAAAAAATGCTTCAATCTGCACTTAGAGTTCATCAGTTCTCTTTGGAGGTGAATAGCAGGAAATGAATTCTTAAAATAAAACATAGAGGCAGTTACCAAAGATGAAATAGTTAGTTTTGATTTCATGAAAATGAAAAGCTTTGCACAAGTAAAATTAATGCTTCTAAGAAGAGAAGTGATTGACTGTGGGGAAAACTTTGTATCAAATTTCTCAGATAAAGCTTTGGTGTTCAGGATATATAAACAACCAACATATAAACAAAATCCATTGCCCATTAGAGAAAATGTCAAATGATATGAACAAACAATTCTCAAAAGAAATGTAAACTGTTAATAACAATATGAAAGAATGCTCCAAATAATTAATAACTAGAGAAGTACAAATCTGAACAACCTGAGGTTTTGCCTGGAAGGCAGCTAATAGGTAAAGGTGGCAGAAGATGGGAATAATGTTGGAGGGTCTGTAGAAAGACAGACACACTAATGCATTGTTGTTGTATCTGTGAATCAGTATAACCATCCTGAAAGCAGTTTGAAATTATACAAATAAAATGATTAAAATATGCATAGCTTTTGACCTAGAGATTACACAATTAGACTTATACTCCAAAGGGATACTTAAGAGTCTCTCTCTCCCTCTCTCTATCCATATATATATATATATATATATATATATATAAAATTATATTTATATATAAATTTATAGTAGCACTTTTTGTGATAGCAAAGAACTAGATACAAAGAATGGCTAAAAAAAAAGTTGTGATATAGGAATGGAATATTACCGAGCTATGAGAAACTATAAAAATAAAAATTCGGACAGGCATGGAAAGATTTATGTGAACTGATCCAAAAGGAAGTGAGCAGAACCAGGAAATCAATTTAGACAATAACTGCAACAATATAAATGGAAAGAACAGCAACCACAAAAAACAGTTGAAAATGAATGGTACAAAATAATAAAGAACAAACATGACTTCAAAGAAGAGATGAGATGATAACTCCCTCTCTTGCAGAGGTGGAAAGTTCGAGAGTATAGCAAATTTGCATGTGTAATATTATTTTTAATGAATTGATTGGTTTTGCTAATTCTCTCTTTCTCAGTTAAAAACTTTTTTTTAAAAAATACAAGGTGGTCCTTTGGGGGATTCATAGAGGAAAGTATACAAGAGAGAAATCTAGGTGATATAAAAACAAAAGATACCAATAAAAATCTATTTTAAAAACAGGTAGAGGAAGGCCTTTGGTACAGCAAGTAGATCTCTTTGGAAGATTTATGAAAGCATATAGATATTGGTGAGATAGAACCCTTGAAAAAAATTCTTTAAATTCATTAGGTAGTCAGACCTTACTGAATTGATTCTTGCCTAACAAACTCACAAAGGTAAACTAGAATGTTATTTTATTCATTTACCATGATCCTTATAAAGTAGACCATAATATTTGTGGCCAGTGTGCTCATTTTTTTCACTTAAGTCTTATTTGAAAATGAACTAAAATTGGGGTGTTGATTAATATTTATAGACTCAGAAAAAGGAAATTGAATGAAATTTCAGAGAAATTGTCATGAAACCATATGACTTTCATACATACTCGTGCACACACACCTACACATACACACTCTCTTTTCTACAATAGATAATAAACCTGTCAGGATGACTGATAGGAACATTTTGGGCAGCTGATCTGGAAATACAGTAACACGTTTAAGAAATTTGTTTAAAATTAAACTTTTTAATCTTACTTTTTCTGCATTTAAATAATAGACATAAACCAGTTTTCAAACTTTAAAATCCAATACTCTGTCCTCCTGATTCTCCTTGCTGGTCTTTCTCAGTCTCCTTTGCTGATTTTTTTTATCAGTGGTATGCCTGCTAACTGAATGTTCCCTAGGGCTTTGTTCTGGACCTTTCTCTCTCTTATCTCATGGGAGATCTCATCAGCTTTCAGGGTTTCAGTTATCATCTTTAGCTAGATTAGATCTAGCTGTTAGCTCTCTCCCGAGTTCTAGCCAAGCATGCACCAGCTGCCTTTTGGCCATGTTAGCCTGAAAATCCTATAGGCACTTCAGGCTCGGCATGCCCTGATCAGAACTGATCTTTCATCCCAAATCCATTGCCTTTCTGAACTTCTTTCAGTCACGCAGGCCTTCCACCTTGGTGTGTGTCATCCTCGACTCTTTCCTCTCACTTCATATATTCAATCAGTTGCCAAATCTGGTCACCGCTCCCTTCTTTCCCACTTGTACAGTAGCTGCCACTCCCACCCTTGTTCAGGCTCTCAGCACTTTTTGTCTGGACTATCATGGTGGCCCTGCCTCAACACTTTGTACTTCTGTGGGTCACTCACTAGGTCACTTTTTTGGAGTTTTTTCACCGTAAGTCTGGCCATAATTATATCAATTATATCAATATCTTCATTTCTCATCTCACATAGGAATTCTCTCCAGATGTCACTCAACTTATATTTTCATAAACTATGTCAAATATGTAACTTACCCAGTTTTTTTTTGTTTATTTTTGTTTTCTAAAATTGTAATAACATCTGTAATTTCTTTTGTCTTTCCTTTCTAGTATAATCATGTTTGAAATCAAGAAGATCTGTTGCATTGGAGCCGGTTATGTTGGAGGACCCACGTGTAGTGTCATTGCACATATGTGCCCTGAAATTAAGGTCACAGTTGTTGATGTTAACGAATCTAGAATCAATGCGTGGAATTCGGCCACACTCCCAATTTATGAGGTAAAGTATACTAAAAACATATTTGCTTTTCTTCCCAGAATTTTGTTTTCTTGTTGCTTTTGCCAGCCTACTTAACACTTCCCATAGAAATTATCATCTCAAATGGTAGTAGAGAATATAGCATCATTTATACGAGCCCACTAATTTGAGAATCATAGTTACTTTTGGTAGATGGTCTAGAAAATTACTTCATTGGAATTAGAGGAATTCTTGCTGTTTTGGTAAATTTTCAGATTAAAAAACACCCTCAGTATTTCAAGATATTTAACAGAACTGTGTGCTTCTCATTTTTGTCCTTTTAATAAAGGATAAGGCCTTTCTTTCAGTGTGATCCAGAAGCACAGCAAGGAAGTAAGTGAATATTATAGTATAGTACTTTCTTTGTATATTAGTATAATCATTTTGCAAAGAAACTCGGTTATTTACAGTGTTTTCATAACCTTCACAGTATCTAGTTATGCTAGATATGAGATAAATATTATGCCCCAAACTTCTCTGTAGCCTTGCCACTTACTTTTAGGATTGAGAATTGCATGAATCTGTAAAAGAGCATCCCCAAAGTTCTAACCTTGTTAAGGACTTTCTTGCACTATGCTAGCTGTTCTGGATTGGATTTTATGTTTTAAAAAATTCTGTCTTTTATAGACTGTGAGAGGTGGGTATATAGGTGTGATAGTTTGCATTTGGTTTGGGTTTTTTTTTTGTTTGTTTTGGTTTGGTTTTTTTGCTATTTTCTAATAACTGTAATACTGCTTAAAATGCCTCGACTTGATATTATTTGTGCGGTGATAGCTCCGTCATTTCTAAATCTCCATTATCTTTGAATTCTTAGCATTTCTGGGGGAAAAAAAACTTTATTAATAGTTTTCTAACTGATGACATTTCTACCCTGATCACAAATTACAAAATTATTGTGTAATCTCATAATCTGTATTCTTCTTCTTGTACCCAGGAAAAATGCTTTTATATGTTTAATCAGAACAAACAAATACAAATCTATATATGAGTGAATAAACAAGCATTTATTAATCATTTACTATGTGCCAGGAACTCTATTAGGTTCTGGAGATAACAAAGAGAAAAGCAAGACAGTCCTGGCCATTTATAAGCTTATATTCTAATAATTACAACTGATCTAGAGGAGTAGGGATTACAGATAGGAGTTTTGGTTTGGGGCATCACAGGCCTGGTAAGTAGAGATCACAGGGCAAATGGGTCTCACTCTTTACAGTTAACAAATTATAGCATTCATTTGACTACTGTTCTAAGATGGAAGAGGTGGAATGGGGAGTAGGGGCAGGGCAGATGGCAAGATGCCTGGATTACGTAGACTAGTTCCTGTTGGGATATGAAGCATGGTCTGTGGCCTGCTAGGCATAATGAGATAAGTGAATTTTCACTCAACCATGGGAGTGGATGGGGGGGAGGGGGGAATGGTATGCCAGGAATAGGTGGACAGGGCCTCTGAGGGTCTAGGTCCAGAAGATTGCTGTTCCTGCTGGGAACAAGAGCTTCAGTAGGGCAGATGATAAGATTCCCTTGTATTTTAGGCCTTGGTTTGCTAGTGGATGGCTAGATGAGATGAACTGTTTTCTTGGCACAAGTAGACTTTATTATGGTGAAGATGATCAATTAGAAAAGCATGTCTCTCTTGAAAGTTCCTTTAGACAGCAAATTATTGGGGTTACTAATCAAGGATAATTACATATCACTCACCCTTGCTTGAATAGTGAGGTTACTGTTTTGAAAATTTAGGCTTTCAGAACCTAGGCTCTCAGTCGTTGGGTTCAGATGTATAAAATCAGACAGAACATTCATTTAAATGGCATGTGCTTCAAAAACTTCACTTGGCTGACTTTGATGATTCCATTCTTTTGGACTTCTATTTGTTCCTCTCAACCTTTAAAATATTCTCATAATGTAATTTTTTAACATTTTTAAAAGCTTATGTTTTTTAAAAACCTTATTTCTAAATAGCTTTTTCTAGCTCTTTATAATGTATGATTTTTTGAAGTTTTATCTTTTACTGTGAGCTGTCATTTAAAATACTGTTATTGTATGTATAAATCTTGCCTTTCATTTTCTTAAACTTCGAATTTTCGAGAAAAGATGCCCTATAGTCTGTTGGTTTTGTTCATTGACTGAATATGTTTAATCTTGCAAACCTCATCTTACCTTGTTTTTAAAGATGTCTTCCCCGGGAAATTAACTGAATACAATAGTGTTTTAAAAGTTCCCAGTAAGAAGAATTTGTATCAAGTGGAATCATTTTGGTCCTTGGGTTGGGGGAAAAAAGTATAAGTAAATATTGTTAGGATGTTTTTTGGCAAAGCTTTTCCCATACCCTACCACTGGTTAAAAAAAAAAAAATGGCCTTCTTGAAATACATTTCATAGAGCAAGAAAAGTATCAAATCAGAAAGGATATTTTAAAACAAGGCTAAATGATGATATCTTATTAAGGAACTAGTTGAAGACCCATTTCTACTTCCAGAGATAACTTTTTTTTAGTTATTTTCTGAAATGACAAAATTCCCAAGATTCCCTTTAGATTAATGCATAAATTTGTTGTGGACTTTTATACAAATTCTCCTTATGAAAGTGAGAGAGAAGTCATTTCATAAAAAATTCATGGCAGGTCAACTCTATGCATTTTGGTTTTGGCGAGTTATTGTTTGGGGAAGTTCATCCTCTTTGTGATTTTTCTTTATCCTTGGCCTCATATGAAAAAAAGCATGTAAAAACATTTCTAATAATACTTTGAATACCTTTATGTTTATAACTATAATTCTACCATTTATTATATCCCTGTGTGTAACAGCAAACAAATTTGATTTTGAGGCTATTATAAAGTCTAGAGCTTAGATTTTTAATTTGAAAAGCACAACCTCTTGTCAAGCAATCATTATTGCTACAATGCATGGTTCCCCATAATAGAATTAATATCTAATGGAGATAGTATGGTGGTGGTTGTTCCTAACCTCAGGTTTCTATTATATTGGTAAAGAATTGTCCTATTAAATATTCTAGAATATTATGTAGGAGATGACATTATAAGATGGTAATAAGAGATAAAGAAGTTCCTAAGTAAAATAATAGTTATTATTCTCCCTTATTGGCTTAATCATCATGAATTTATAATTACTGTATGTTAGGGATGAAAGTACAGAGAAGGAAACAACCCTGACTCTTAATAGAGGAACACATCAGATAACTTAATTATTTACAGAATCGATAGAAAGACAATAAATATAAAATAGCCAAAGTAAGGTAATTTGGGAGGAAAGGCATTAACAGTTGGGGGGAATCACAAAGGCTCATTTACTATTGTTTCAAATAAAACTATATAACAAATTTTTAATACTCTGGGCAATTTGCTTTTCCTTATTTTGCAAAATGAGAGACAATTCTGTGCATGAAAGCTGTCATATAAATACTAAGTGCTAATCAGAATTATATAATGAATTTAAAATTGAGAACTTACTATGTTAACCCTTAAAGACAGAGTAGTACTGCTTCTTATAGTTTACTCTTATATGACCCCTAATTTTCAAAACAGTGTTTATGTTGAATGGGGAGAAGAATCATGTGTAGTGGGTAGAGGACGAACCTTGAAGTCAGACCCAAATTCAAGTTTCTTGTCTCTGACACATTTTAAATGTGTGACCCCAGGCAGGCTCAATATCTCAGTGACCCAGTCAGCTTTCTAACACCGCATTACAGATGAGTTACCGTTTCATGTCGGTAGAGGAAGTTTCCACACACCAATGAAATTACGTGTTCAAACAGATTTTTAAAAAAAAGTCTAGTTCTTGGTATGCAGATTTTCTTGTTGGTACAAAAGTTTAATACCTTATAATTACTATATTTGTGGTACTTTTTTTTTTTCCACCATTGTTAGACCAACTACAGAACTGCAGTGGGAAAATAAAAATTGGTTTTTTATAAAGCAATTGGAAATAATTCTGGGGCTATCTGTTTTACCTTAGGAAAATTATGAAAAAAAAAATTGAGATGCAGCCTAGGTGTAATTCTTTCCCTGTGGCCATTTTGAATCAGTTTTCACTTCACCAGTGAGGTGAATTTCCAATTCATTTTTATGTTGTAGAAAGGTATAGTCCTATCATCTTAATGCTGATAAATCTCCACAAAATTGAGTGGGGAAGAAAATAGTAAGTCTTGTTAGGGTTTAAATTGTATATTGATAGAAATTAAGAGGGTATAAATTGGCTGTTTCATAAGCAATGTTTAGGGCCTGAATTATTAGAGAAAAAACATGACATGTCATCATGACAGTGCAAAATCGAATGTTGTCTTAGAAATACTTTGGTCTTCTGTTTGATTTCATTGATATGAGGGAATTTTTTAAAAATACTGACTTTTTTAAAAATCAGGTACACAGCAAACAGTGACACAAGATTAAAATGAACTATTTTCCTTTTATGTTAGAAGTTCATTTTTATCTTTGTGGCAAAATTCATCTTATGAATTTTTTGTTAGCTTATGCAAACATTGATTTAATTACATTGTAAACATTTAATTAAGCTTATGTTCTAGGTGCTAAAGTGCAAAAACCAAAGTAAAACATTCACTGCCCTGTGGGAACTTTGATTCTACTGACCTTTGCTTGATATTTATTGTCCTTTTCACAAAATGAAGCAGATTATTGGATGTAACAGGGAAACAGTACATACTGACTATAGAAAAACTGGTTAAATGGGACCAGGGAATCAATATATAAGGACTAGAACAAAACTGAAAATGTATAATCATAATGACCAGTTCTGACCAGAGAAGACAGGATGAAATGTACCTTTCTCCTCTCTTTGGGGTGGGGGGATATGGGATGTATGAGTGTCAGACAGCACTTTCATCATCAGATGTGGTTGAGGTGTTAGTTTTTATAGTTACTTGCTTTTCTTTGTTAAAAGATAAGGCTGAACTTTTTCAATGCATTGACCTGCTGTGGTTATTTTTTCCCTGTTTTTTCTTTTTTGTGTCTTTTAAAAAATACTGTTTGTCAAATGAGATAGCTCTCTGGGAGGGGGAGGGAGAGGCATACTATGATGATATCAAAAACAAAAGACATCAATAAAAACTTATTTAAAAACAAGACACAAAAGAGAAGAAGGAGGAAAATGGTGACATGACCATGATATGAAACAAAAGGTTTCAAATCATTAATTTTAACCAAAAAAGAAAATCTAGTATTAACTTAAAACCTTTTTAAGAAAGTAGAATTTTCACTGCTATGATACCACATTTAGCCAGTTAAGTACTTTGTTTATAACTTTTGTTTCTCCACCTCCCAGCCAGGACTAAAAGAAGTAGTCGAATCTTGTCGGGGGAAAAATCTCTTTTTTTCTACTGATATTGATGCTGCCATCAAGGATGCTGATCTTGTGTTTATTTCTGTAAGTATCTTCCTTTTGCTGTGGGACATGTACTACTACATTTTTAGTCTCATATAAAAACTTTAGTAATAAACCAGCTGATGTAAGGACAGCACTTTTAGCCCTGTGACATATTTTGATCTATTTTCTTGTTCATCCTTTATAATAAGCAGATCATACTCTCAGAAGACATTAGAAAGTCAAAGCAGGAGGGACTTTAGTCCTAAATTAATTCATCTAGTCAGGCCTCATTTTACATGAGACTGAGGCATAAGGAAGTCATATCTCCAAAGTCATATGACAGGGCCAGGATCAAACAGTAGGGTCCATACCTGGAGAAGAATCCCTTCCGTGCCCCTACTGACCAGTGGTCATAAAGCCTTTGCTTTAAAAATCCCTAGTTAGGAGGTACCTACTAGCTCTGAAAGTGGCCAGCCTGTTACTAAGATTTTTTTTTTCCTTATGTCAGGCCAAAGTCTGCCTCTTTGCAGTTTATAGGAACGTAGCATGTTGGGCTTATGGAAGGGTCCTGAAGCCATCTAGGCTCATATCCCCATTTTATAGATGAGGAAATTGAGATCAAAGAGCTCATCCTGCCTAGTAAGTGTTAGAGACAGAATTTGAACCTTGGGCTTCATGGAACTCTTTCCATGTTACATCTGTATCTTCATATCTATCCATCACTCTATCCAGTATGCAATACCTGCTACTTCCGCCAGTCATTCCTAGTTCTGCTCTCTGGGGCTAAGTAGAACAAAGCTAATCCCCCTCTTTGACATGACAGCCCTTCACATAACATGAAAATTTCTGTCATTTTTCTCTCTCTGTCTCTGTCTCTCTGTCTGTCTCTGTCTGTCTGTCTCTCTGTCTGTCTCTCTCTCTCTCTCATCCCCCCCCAACCCAAAGTCTTTTCTTCTCAAAACTCATCGTCTCTGATTCCTTCAAATGCCTCTCATACTATACATACTATAACCCTGAGGTCCTTTCCCATCCAGATTACCATTCCTTCCACCTTATCAGTGTTCCTTTTGAAATGTGCTACCTGACTTTGAATATTCGTTGTTCTGTTATGGTCTCTCTCACATGATTCTCCACATGATCACAAGATCAAACATTTCAATCTGTGGGGTAGGCAGACAAGTTTTAACTTGGAGATTCAGAATCAGAAAGTGCCAATTCATATAAATCTGTGCTATGCTATGATGGACAATTTCAGCACTTCTCCCTTGTTCCTGGTTCCATTCTGGCAGAGGTAGGGGGAAGGTGCTGTTTGGTATATGCAATATATGATAAGTAGTGAATTGGCAAAACCCAGTTTATTATTTTTTAAAAAGATTTTTTGTGCTAAAAAAGGTTTGTTTGAAATTTTTTATTTGAAACTTAGTGTGTTTTTCCATGTAAATGTTGTAAGTGATTGTTAGTTTCTAAGGCTAGCCTACAAGAATCTATTTAGCCCCAAGGTGAAATACTCTCTCTTAGCAATGGAAAAAATAGTAGAAATCAGTGTTGCTATTGCAGTATTGAGAAGGAAGGAAGGGAAAAAATGATTAAAATTTAAAAATTTAATTTGAATTCTGGTTCTTTGATGGAAAAGCACATTTAATTAGAGGGTGATGAGTGGGGTAGATGGAGACTTACAGACTGTGATTTTTGAAGTGATTCCAAGGCTGACTTGTTCTTTTTTTTTACTGCCCCATGCAATCTTTATCCGCTCTATCACTGCCTAAATACAATAAATGTCCTTTGAATTAATAGAAATTTATAGAGGTTTGAATTGATAGAGATTTACATAGTTACTAAATAAAGTAACTGCTAGCTATATCTTCCTCTCTTAACTAGTTAATAGAGTTATTGCATTGATGAAACACTCCTAAAGATCAGTAACATTTCAAAGGTGCCTATTTTCTTTCCATCCGACGCATACCTTTTCATTAGGTTAACACACCAACAAAAACTTATGGAATGGGAAAAGGTCGGGCAGCTGATCTGAAGTATATAGAAGCTTGTGCTCGACGGATCGTACAGAATTCAAATGGGTACAAAATTGTGACTGAAAAAAGCACTGTCCCAGTCAGGGCAGCAGAAAGTATACGGAGAATATTTGATGCAAATACAAAACCCAACTTGAACTTACAGGTATGAGAAATGGAAAACCTTAGACATTGGTTGGGTATTCTCGTGTGAATCTTGTCTCTTACTACTAATAATGAAATAATAATAATAATAAAATGAAATCTTAGTTTTAAAACTTTCCCCCTCCTCATTGGGATCTTAGGTACTCTCCAACCCAGAATTCTTAGCAGAGGGTACAGCAATCAAAGACCTAAAGAGCCCTGATCGGGTGCTGATTGGTGGCGATGAAACTCCTGAGGGACAGAAAGCTGTCCATGCCCTGTCTGCTGTCTATGAACACTGGGTTCCCAAAGAAAAGATTCTCACAACCAACACTTGGTCTTCAGAGCTTTCTAAATTGGTTGGTATCTTTTTTCATAACTGTCAAGTTAAATTTAGTACTGCATATTGGTCTCTCAAAATAAATACTGAAATATTATGCAGAAACTTTCTGTGCATCATTAAAAGATAATATTTATGAGTGTAGCCTCTTTTTACCTTGGTATAGATTTGTATTACAAAATAATTTTCACCAGGAATATCAAACTGCAAAATATAAAATGTTCCAGACATTTGTTAACAGGAGCATAAAATGCAACTGGGAGTAGATCAAAGTAATGACTATTGTTGGATGATTTTTCTTTTGCTTTGTTGTTCCTCTTTATTACCCTTTTACCCAAAATCATTTGCAGCACAAACCCATTTCTAAGATGACCCACTCGAATTGGCTCCATAGTTACATTACCCTTACCTTAGTGATTTTGCTTCTCTTCTCTAATACACTCCAAGTGAATTTATAAAATACATTTTTGTTTTATGGTATTCTTTTTTTTTTTTTAGGCAGCTAATGCTTTTCTTGCCCAGAGAATCAGCAGCATTAACTCTATCAGTGCCCTGTGTGAAGCAACAGGAGCTGATGTAGAAGAGGTTGCAACAGCCATTGGGATGGACCAGAGAATTGGAAATAAGTTTCTGAAAGCCAGTGTTGGTAAGTAGAAAATAGTCTCACAAGTTGTACTGAAAGGGTTTCTGCAAGGCAGGCCAGTAGCTTAAGTTCATACTTGTTTGATTTAAAGTCCTTTAGATACTGACTTAAGTGTCAAATGTAGTTTCATCTTGCCTAGGACTTTCTAGGTGAAACAGTGGCTACTGAGCACTATATGTAAATATTGACTGGTTAATAAGTAAGGATGAAAATATTTCAACATGTTAGCATTTGTAAGGAATAAGGTAAATAGGTATGAAATACATGAGGGGATGGTTTGGAAACAGATTAAGTAAGAAATTGCTTTCTGTGATAAAGTAACAGTTTAATCCAAACAAGGACCTCAGTTTCTCCTCAGTTGTAAAGTGATAGATTTGGGCTAGAAGATAATCCTTCAACTATAGCCTTCTATGACCAAGTTGCAGGGGGAGAGCCTACCTTCTATTAATGTTCACTACCAATTTTTGTACCTTTGGCTAGAAAATAGGCTATAAATATTCTTGTGGTTTAGTAAAGATTTGCTTCCATATATAGGTGACTGAAAAATTGAGATCAATATTCTTTTTTTTTTTTGGTGAGGCAGTCTGGGTTAAGTGACTTGCCCACGGTCACACAGCTAATAAGTTTAAAGTGTCTGAGGACGGATTTGAACTCAGGTCCTCTTGATTCCAAGGCCGGAGCTCTATCCGTTGCGCCACCTAGCTGGCCTGAGAGCAATATTCTTAAAATTATGGCACATTGGTGACCTTGTAAGGATTTCTAGGTCCCCATGCTATTTTTCTTCCTCTGTAATTTCTCTCCCTCCCTATGTCTCTGGTCTGGATTAATTGTTGCCTAGATAAGAAGTAGTAGAAAAAGAGCCAATTTTAAATAGATAGTCTTAAGAGTAGCCAAAATGAAACCTAGAAAATATTCTTATTCAAGTATATTGTTAAGTAGATGTGACCCTTACAACTTACATATTTTATTTACAAGGTTGAATTTATTGGTTTAGAATTCTGTTCTGGGGTGAAAATGTTCGATTCTTGATTGAAATCTCTTTTTCATCAGGTTTTGGTGGGAGCTGTTTCCAGAAAGATGTTTTAAATTTGGTTTATCTCTGTGAAGCTCTGAATTTGCCTGAAGTAGCTCGTTATTGGCAACAGGTATGAATATTTGTGATGATTAACAGCTCCATGATTCTGTTTCATATGAGGCCTGAAACCCTTTAACTCTGAAGTGTGTTTTGATATATTAAATGGCTCATGAGAACACTACCATTATTGTGTTTATAAGGAATGATAGAGTTTTACTTATCAAACTTCTAAAATTGTAGCATCTTTTTGTTAACCCTGTTGGAAAATTTTTTACAATTCATCTTTCCTCTTCTAATTTTAAAATTTGTCCCTGAGTATTAACTAGTTGCAGTTAATTATGAAAAGTACCTAAAGTCCAAAACTCGTGTGTGTATCTGTGGCTGAGTGTGCACAGAATTGTTTATGTGGTTCAGCCGGAAGTCATGCACCTTTAGGTAGATGAGAAAGGATTGCCTTACTTAGAATATGAGTCCTGGCTTTGATGCTTCCAGTCAGGCAAGGCACCTTACGTTTCCATAGTTGAGTTTCTTTACTTTACAAAATGGAGGTCATAATATTCTCAATACCTGTCTCTCACAGTTGTAGGGAAAGTGCTTTTTAAACTATAGATCATGTTATAAATGAGATTATTACTGTTATTTCATTTTGTTTCATAGACCCTCTAAATAGGAAATAAATGAGCCCAAGGACTGTGAGCCCAGTAAGTCATTGAGTAATCAGTCACTAGGGGAACTTTTTTTTCCTTGAATCTTAAAACTTTTCTTATTTTTTTCTTATTTCAGCAAAAGATATAGGATCTAAAAATATATACTTCAGTCTGGAATTTTTTCCAAGTAGTCTCACCTCGTCTTTGCAGACCTCAGTAGTTGCAATTAATTTGGAATCCTGAATTGGTCCTTGCTGCACATCAGATCATCTAGCTCTGAGTCTTCTTTAGAACTTTATCCTCATTCCTCAAACCTTCAGGGTATGGGATTGTCCTAGAAGTTTAGCATATTAACAAAACTAGCTCTCTGCTTGCAATCAAGAATTCCATTTAAGAAACACTTAATGTGTGCCAAAACACTGACTGACAGGTTAGTAGTGGGCAACACAACTGAACTAGAAAAAGTACTGTAGGAAATAGGCATTTTCAGCTAGGAAAAACAAGGAGTCTTCGTGGAGGACTTCACCAGGTAAAGATATTAGAGAGAATGCAGTTAAGTTATGGAGAATGGTTTGCATGAATGGACAGTTTGTGTTTTATTCAGTAAGGATGGGAAAGTCGCTAGAAACTTTTGAGCAGGGAAGTGACCCAGTCCGTCCTCTGCACTGGGAAGATTATTTTGAAAGATGAGTGCAAGATGAAGGAGAGGCACATGAAAGTAGAGAAAGAAGGCCTGAAATAGAGTGAGGATAGTGTGAGTATAGAAAGTTATGAGAAAGCCAAAAAGTCACTGAACTGCATTCCCTTTTCTGTACAGCAGTACTGCTACAGTACTAGGTATATACCCTGCAGAGATCCATGAAAGTAGGAAAAAAGACACATGTAAAAATTATTCTTAGTAACACTTTTTGTTGTAGCAAATAACTGGAAACTAAAAGAGTGCCCATCATTTTCAGAATGACTAAGTAAATTGTTATATATGAAAATAACAGCATATTTTTGTGTTGTAAGAAATGAGAGGATGGATTCAGAGGAACTTGGGAAGACTTGTATGAACTGATGCAGAGTGAACTAAGTGGAACCAGGAAGAAACTGAAATCCAGAAAAATTAGATAAGTGACCAGAAGCAGGATTTGAGCCCAGAAACGGAGAAAGTTAGCTAATTTGAGGTGTTTCTTTGTAAGATTACCTTTATAACATTTAAAACAGTCTCAACAATAAAATACTGAGATAGAATATTATTGTGCTATAAGAAATGATGAGCAGGATGCTCTCAGAAAAACGTGGTAAGACTTACAGAAGCTGATGCAAAAAGTAACACCAATATTGTAAAATTGACTTAGCTATTCTCAGCAATACAATGATCCAAGACATTATGAAAAACTTAAGATGAAAAATGCTATCCATCTCTGGAGGAAGAACTGATGGTGTCTTGAATACAGATTGAAGCAAACTTTTTTTTAACTTTATTTTTCTTGAGGTTTTTTTTGTCTGTTTTCTTTCACAACATCACTAATATGGAAATATGTTTTGCATGCCTACACACGTATAACCTATATCAAGTTGTTTGCCTTCTCCAGGAGGGGTGTGGGGAGGGAGGAAGGGAAAAAATTTAGAACTCAGAGTTTTGAAAAGAATGTTAAAAGTTGTTTTTACATGTAATTGGGGGAAAATAAAATACTCAACAGAAAAAAAACACTGAGTAATGAGTCACGTTAACATTTTTTTACTGTCATTGTGCATATAATAGGTAATAGATATGAATGACTACCAGAGAAGAAGGTTTGCTTCCCGGATTATAGACAGTCTGTTTAATACAGTCACTGATAAGAAGATAGCTATTTTGGGATTTGCATTCAAAAAGGACACTGGAGACACAAGGTATCTGTTCATTAAAGTTCCTTTTTGGAAATATTCTTACTCTTTAAAAAGAACCTGGCTATACGGCTCAGTATACCTGTACATCTGAATTAATACCTCATATGTTCTCAATGATATTATTTTGAATTTACTGTTTTTTAATCTATCTTGTGATTGTAATTGTAATCAAATTACTAGAAGGATGACTTGTACAGTTTTTTTTTTGGTTGTAGATGCACAACAGCATCGTTTAGCTTAATTTTCAGATAAAATCTAGTTTATTTAAAGAACTGCTATTGCAGGTCCCTGTTAACTGAATATTGGTGATTTTTTCTCAGAGAATCCTCGAGTATCTACATAAGCAAATACTTGATGGATGAAGGAGCACACCTCCATATTTATGATCCTAAAGTTCCAAGGGAACAAATAGTTGTAGATCTCTCCCATCCTGGTGTTTCAGAGGATGACCAAGGTCAGTCTTTGATTCTCAGCAATGAACACTTCTTGGGGTCAGCTCAAGATCACATTTATTTTCCTCTAGAAGTCCCTTTAATAGTCAGCCTAGTTCTTTCCATGAATTAAATTCCTAGATATTAGAGAACTTTTGAGTCAAAGTTAATTTTGTTACTAAAACTAAAACAATTTACAACATAATGAGTGCTGAAATTGAAATGGCTTTTAATTTGAGCTTGCAATGTAAGTGCTTACCAAAAAAAAGCATCATTTCACGCAGGAGAAAAATTTTATTAGTCAGCAAATGTTTATTAAGCATCTACTAACCACGGTTTTTATGATCTACCCTGATAATTTCAAGGAACTTCTCTCTTCCTCCTTATACCTACTTTTCTCATGTTTTCAGTGTCCCGACTGGTGACCATTACAAAGGATCCCTATGAAGCATGTGATGGAGCCCATGCTGTTGTCATTTGTACTGAATGGGATGTGTTTAAGGTGAGGTGACATCAACTTAAGAAAGCAAAACAGGGAGGGGCTCTGATACCAATTGGAGTTGTGATCGCCACTGTACATTTTAATGCTTCCTTTGGGACTTTACAGGAATTGGATTATGAACGTATTCACAAAAAAATGCTGAAGCCAGCCTTTATCTTTGATGGTCGGCGTGTCCTTGATGACCTTCACAATGAGTTACAAACCATTGGCTTCCAGGTAATCTTGATCTTGATTTTGGGGGGGGGGGGGTTTGGGATTTAGGTTTTTCTTTTTTTTTAAACATTTTTCCTTTCTAGTTTAGTAACACAGTGGTTCTGTGTCAGTTTTTCAGGGAGTATTACATGTGGTTTTCCAAGCTATTTCAATCCTTGGTTAAATTTAACAGGAGGGGATAGAGCTAAAATGAAGTCATTGTTGCTTGTATATGTGGTAGGTAGAATTGTGGTGAGTGGCAGCCACATAGGACTGAAAGTCCCAAAACCTGGGGTTTCATTCAGGCTTCATCACTTAATAGCTATTTAAACTTGGATAAAGTCGTTGACTCATAGAACATTAGCATTTGGAGTTTCTTTGGAGATTTTCTAGTCCAGTGGTACCAAACTCACATAGAAACACAGGCTACTAAACCATACAAAATGATACCTGCAGGTCACATATGGACTTTGAAAACTACATATTAACATTATCTGTGTTTATTGTATTTTTCTTTTCTTAAATATTTTCCAATTCCATTTTCATCTGGTTCAGGCTGCACGTGGGACCATTGTGGACAGCATGAGACCTGTGAGCTGCCAGAGTAGACAGATCTGCTGTAGTCTAACAGTTTCTCTGAGCCACCATTTTCTCACCTGTAGATTAATAACAACTTATACTAACATGTCATGTTAAATTTTATAAAGCACTTGCCTTAAACTACCTCCTATTCTTAATATAATAATATTCTTTCCCCCAGTTTACAGATGAGGGAGCTTATCACAAGTTCATAGATCATAGAATTTAGAACTGGAAAGGATGTTCAGTCAAGTCCAGCTTCCTTCCCTTTTGCAAATGAGGATCTAAGTTCCTTGAAGTCATTTGTCCCAGGTTGTGAAGGTAGTAGGTGGCGGACCTGCTTCCAGATCTGTTCTTCTTCCTTCTATACTGTGTTGAGTGTCAGAGGTGTGTGTCCTGATGACTTTGCTAGTAAGCCTCAGAGCTAAGATGCAGCCCAGGGCTCCTGTCTCCACATCTGGTGTCCTTTTTGCCACACTCTAGTGCCTCACGGAGTAGTCATGATACTCCAACGAGGTAATATCCAGGGTCTCCCAAAAACCTCGGGAGCTTAAAAATACACTAGAATTTTTGGAACACTCTGGACAGGAAATCACTCTTTAAGCTATAAAGCATGACATAATTTTCTTGTTCCTAAGGAGACCACAATTTCCAGTTATTTTAGTTTCTTCCTCTTCCTCATTTAAGGAGGTTTGTGTAGAAGTTTGGCAGTACGTGGAAAAACATTTTTTTTCCATACTCCCTGGGTGGTGATTGCCATCATCCACTTTCCCTATGGGCAGTAGATAGCTATCATCCAAACCACCACCACAAACCCTGGGCACCCGGTGACTGAAGGCACTCTGTTAGTCAGAAAGCATCCTTGCGTATTTCAGTGCTATGCTAGATGCTAGTAAGGATGTAGTCAGGTGGCACTATGGGATGTGAAGTCAGAAGGGAGATTGGGGCTAGATGTATAGATAGCTAGCTAATCGTTATTGTTAAAGGTGTAAAGTTCTTACAAATGTCACTTTCACATCTGCTATCCATCAGGGTTTTTCCCTGAGATTTGGGTACCTAATTTTCAAAGAGAAAGATTAAGCTGGTTTCAGCAGCTGGTGGAAATGTAATTTGTTACAACAGAGGATCTTAGTTTCTTGGAATTACCCTTATGGATATTTTCAGGAGTAGGCTTAATGAGGGTGAATTAGGAAAGAGCATTTAAACTTAGGAGTATCCCATATGTTAATTTTCTTAATTTTTCTTACATGGAACTAAAACAGCAGTTGTAGAAATTTCTTTTTTGTTAGGAGGTACAAATGTTTGAGAGGGGGATGGTTGTGTATGTGTCCATATAGGAAAAATAAAACTTGGATTTGGTCCAGAAACATCAAGTGAACATAGAATAAATGAGCTCTTTGCTTATATCAACCCAGACAATTTGAGAAGCTTATTTTGCACTTAGGAAAAATTAAATATTAAATTTTTTTTCCTCTTACATTCATTAGCTTATAGGATTTTCTTTTACCATTGCAGTTTCAACAGTTGAAAGTTGTATTTTCCAGTAACTCTGTATCTGCCTTCTTTTTTAGATTGAAACAATTGGCAAGAAGGTATCTTCAAAGAGAATTCCATATGCACCTTCGTGTGAAATTCCGAAGTTTAGTCTACAGGACCCACCAAACAAGAAGCCAAGAGTATAGGCATTGTCATTTTTGTATTTTAAGTATTGCAGGATCATGAATACCCATATTATATCAAATAGGAAACCAGTGAAGTGTTTTTAAGGAAACAAAACTTATTTTTTTAGTGATTTAAATCAAGTTTTTAAAAGCTACATGACTGGTAGTATACCTAGTCGTCTTAAATCTAGAATCTATTTTCTCTATATTTTTATATTTTATCAGTTGTTGAATGAGCAAATGGTTAATCATGATGATTTTAATGGTATCAATTTTTGTAAAAATTAAACTTCAGCTCTCTTACTTTAAAATGTTCATAACTTGTGCTTCGATTTTATATCTTTCTATGTTTTGTTCATCAGTGTATTTAAAACAAAATTAAATGTGTTTTGCTGATGACTTAAAGTTTTTATGTTAAATACCAAACTGACTCTTCTTAAACTCATCTGAAAATGCCATGAGGTGAGCTAGTTGGGTAGGGTGTGATTGTCAGTGCTATCTGACATGTAAACCGTGAACCTCTGATCATAGAGAAAGGTAGTAAAATGGACATCCTTGGGCCTTTTGTGTTGTTATCTTTATATATATAGAACACATGCTCCCTTGGTTCTTAAGTCCTATGCTACCTTTTTCATGGTAATTTTTAAAGTGAAAAAATGGATAAAACATTCCTTAACACCTTAAGGGGGGGCGGGGAAGAGTAGGGTAGCACATTGAGTTTGCTTACTTTTGTTCCAAAGAGTCAATCATTTCTCTTTGGTAAGTCAAAATGTGTGAAGTCAATTATTCACCTTAAGAGAAAATAAATAAATAGCATGGTCTATTTGTTAGTCCCTTTCATAATTTTTTTATTGCTAAAATTTTCTTTTTAAAAATCTGAACTTAAACACCCCCCCAAAAAAAGCATTTCCATATATAACAGAATACAAAAAAGACTGTATATGAAACTGTGAATCTTAATTTCAAAACACTTTTTAAAAATAAATATATAATAAATTCCACACCTTGCTTTCAAAACTACCCTGCTTGTCTATGCTTTCTTCTAAATTTCCTTTTGTCTACTTCTTTGCATTTTAAAGAATGTTCCAATTGTCACCCCATCCCCCTGCCTTTTTTTGTCTCCTGTTATCCACCCCATGTAATCAGTCCAAAACCAATCCACAAGATGATCATTTCCAAAAATTGTATCTGTCTTCCTCCTCTTTGAATCCATCCTTCTCCATCAAGAGAGAGGTGGGTAACATGCTTCATCATAGATCCTCTAGGGTTGATCATTGGATTGACCAAAAGTCTTTTAAAATTGTGCTTATTTACAATGCTGTTGTGTTTGAACAAATTGTTCCGCATCAGTTCATACTACCCAGAATTTCTCTGAAATTGTCTCTTGTCATTTTTTTATTCCAGATTTGTTCAGCTGTCTCCCAATCTTTGCTTTTCCATTTTATCCCTTCTTCAACATCAGAAAGTTTTGTTTTGCTTGTGATTGTTGTCTGCAGAATTACTTATTTTATATTCATATTATTATGCAGAATCCTGCCATCTTTATGTCTGCTTGTTTCCCTGTTGAGTTTAATGTATTCTCTACACTAAATGGTGTGCACATACATGAGGGCATGTGTGTTTAATCCTTTGTATATTTCAGACAAGAGCGAGGTTCATCTGATGCCCTTCCTGCCACCTTTTCCTTCATATTTGTATACTTTTCTCACACCTGACATTGTCTTTTCCCTCTTAAAACTTTTAGAACATTACTAATCCACCTCCAAGTCTTCTGTTTTTCTAATTTAAATTCCCTATAACCCTTTAAGGACATTAACTTTTTCAAGAAACACTTGTTTCTTCTCACTCTTCATATATTAGCATGTTGTCATATTGTCTTATTAAGTAAATTTAATTTTAAGTTAAATTAAGTAGGTTCTTTTTGACTCTTCTGTTTGAATTTCAAAGTTGTTGCTTAGTTTCTGGTGTTGGTATCAGAAATATTTGACTCAGACCAGACACTTGACACTTACTAGATGTATGAGGCAAGTCACTTAATCCCAATTGCCTCACACACACACACACACACACACACACACACACACAAAATATATATATATATATTTGAAAGGCCTCTATTCCATTAAGGCTCACTTTTTCCCCTATAAGATTATACTTGGTTCTTGAGGGTAAATTTTTGATTTGTAAAACTATCTCTTTTTACCTACTGAAATACTGTATTCCAAGATCTCTTTCATTCATAGTAAATCCTGCCAGATCTTACGGGATCTTGACTTATTTCCTTGGTACTTGACCTCCTTCCTTCTAGATACTTGCAGCATTTTTTTTTCTTTGTCATGAAAGCTCTGAATTTTGGCTATGATATTCCAGAATTTTGCCTTTTGAGGTTTCTTTGATTTTTTTAAAATTCATTTTTATTTTATTTTCAGTACAAATTCTCTCCCTTCTATCTGCCCCTGCTTCATCCATTATGAAGACAAGAAAAACAAAAACCATTTCAAATTTGTATACTCATGAAAACAAATGTTTGTATTAGACACACCAAAAAAAAGGAAGAAGATTATGGCATGCTTCAGTTAATCCATCAGCTGTGGAAGTGGATAGCATGTTTCATCATTAGTGCTTTGGAATTGTGGTTGGTTATTGCATTGTTCAGAGTTCCTAAGTCCTTCAGAATTGATTATCTTTATAATTTTGCTATTATTGCATAAATTGTTCTGGTTCTGTTCACTTAACTTTACTTCAGTTCATACGTGTTTTACCAGATTTTTCTCAAACAATCCCCCTCATTTTTTACAGCACCTACCATAATTTGTTCAGCTATTCCTCAGTGATGGGGATTGCCTGTTTCCAATTCTTTGCCATTGGGGTTTCTTTTAGGAAACGGTTCGTGAACTCTTATCTTCACCTTGCCCCTCTGGTTCTAAGAGATCTTGACAGTTTTCATTTATTTCTTGATTTGGAGTCTAGGATTTTTTTTTTTAAATCATGGTTTTTAGGGAGTCTAATGGTTCTTTAAATATTTTACCTGTTTTTTAGATCAGTTATTAATATTAGATATTTTGTCTTTTCATTTTGTTTTAATCTTTCTGTCTCGTGTAGTAATTGATTTGTTTGGTCTTTTCCAGCCTTCAGGGAGTCTGTTACTTGGGTAACGTTTACTACTTCTATTCCAATTATTTCAACTTGTCCTTTTATTTCTTTTTTTTTTAAATCTTTTTTTTCCCCTAGAGATTCATGTAGTTCTTGTAGTTTTTTTCAATGAGTCTGTTATGGAGTTCTTAGAAATCTCCAAAAAAAATGTTTATACTAATGTTTTCTTTGATTTATTCATTTCTTGAGGTTTAGTTCCTGAATTGGGGCTTTGTGTCAGGGCCAGATTTTGCCCTCTGCTGTACTTGTGGGTGGCATTAGCAGCAATGTTTAGTCTCTCCCTTGCTTCTGGACTGACTTATTTATACTCCCACTATTAGGTTCCCCCTTGGATCATCAGGGCTGTCTGTGACATCTTAGGGCAGTGATAGAGACACCTAAGCCCTTGGGCTGTCCTGGTCTAATCTCTGATCTACCATAGGTGTTGCTTCTGCTTCCTGGGTTTCCAGGGTCTTTCCTGTCTCCTGTGGGTTGTTTCACAATGCTTGGGATTTTTGATCCCACCACCACCACCCCTTTCCATTCTCTTGCCTTGGGACACAGCCCTACAGGTTACATTGGAAGAATGATTCATCTCTGCTTTCACTGAGAGGCCTACTGGCTTGTTTGCATGGCCAGTGGCTTTGCCGGGAGTCCTCTTTCTTCTTGCCTATATGCTTCATGATGACTTTGTGCAGTTCTGGTATAAGAAAATTCACTGTAGCTCTCATTGGATTTCTTTTTTGTTGTTTGGTCTGGTGTGAATTGAAGGTTTCTACTGGCCTAGGTAGGTAGGTGGGAACTGGGCAGCATCCCTCCATTCAGGGGACCATCTGAACGCAGATGGAAGCATACTATTTTCTCTTTTTCTTTAGTTTTGTTTCTTCTTTCTTGTGGCTTCTCCCACTGGTTCCAATACTTCTTTATAACACAACTAATGTGAAAATATGTTTAATATTAATGTATATGTAGAGCCTTTATGAGATGGCAGGCCATCTTGGGGAGGGGGAAGGGGAAAAAATTAAACTCAAAAGTTTATGGAAGTGACTATTTTCTTTGATTATTATCTGTATCAACTTACCTGGAGGATGATTAGGCCTCAAATCAGGCAGATATTTTTGTAGCTAATTTATTACTGATTTTAGCCTTCTCTATACCTTGAGTCTCTTTTCTTAAGCATAGATCTGTTTTTAATTTTTGGCAATGTGGGAGTTCTCCTCAAACAATTTTAATTAAGATTTTATAAAGGGGTGATGCTACGTGTACAAATTTTTTGTTTTTCAGGTGTTTCAGTTGACTTCAACTCTTCGTGACCCCATTTGAGGTTTTCTTGGCAAAGATACTAGAGTGGTTTGACATTTCCTTCTCCAGCTTATTTACAGATGAGGAAACTGAGGTAAACAGGGTTAAGTGACTTGCCCAGGGTCACACAGGAAAATGAATCTTCCTGAGCAGGCCCAGCACCCTAATCCAAATTTACATAAAGTGAGAACTGTCTGTATATGTATATATTTTCCTCAACAACTGGTAGAGTGGAGGAGGTAGAACCAAGATGAAGGAGAAAAGGCAGGAACTCACCTGAACTTTCCCACGTTCTCTTCCAAACAACTTTAAAATAACACCTCAAAATGAATTCTGGAGCAGTAAAATCCACAAGAGGAAATGGTGAAACAATTTTCCAGCCCAAGACAACTTAAAAGGTTGGCAGAAAAGGTCTGTCACACTAAGGTGAGAGTGGAGCAAAGTCCAGGGAAGGCAATTGTGCCTGACAAACCATTAGCAGGCCTTAAGGGCAACTGAATTGACGGCAGCAGCATCTGGAGCTCTCAGTCCACATGCACTAAGGAAACTGGACAACTGGTCAGAAGATTACAGGAGTCCCTTTGTTGGCCCTGGTTGCAGGACTCTGTTATACTAACCATATGTGGATCTGCATCACGGTCCTAGGGTAAGGAGAAGCACTAGAACAGCAGAGCTTGTGGCCCCAGAGTTGCAGAGACCTTGGTCATAGTTCCAGAGCAGAGAAGAGTGCTTGTGGCTGTTCACAAACCAGAGCATAGGCCAGGACAGTAGGAATCATATCTGTCCTTAACTCATACCACTTTAGAAGAACCAACCCCCCCTGCCCAAACTAGCTCTGAAAACAGCTGCACAAAAATCCTGAAGCTTGAGACAGTTCCCCCACCCACCCTAGGAGCAGAGCCCAACTTTAACATAAATTTAAAAGGCAAGAAATAGGCTGGAAAAATGAACAACAAAAAAAGAACCTAACTATAGAAAGTTAGTATGCTGACAGGGAAAATCAAAACACAAACTCAGAGGACAATAACAGTCAAAACTGCTTCAACCAAAGCCTCAAAGAAAAATGTGAATTGGTCTCAGGCCCAAAAAAAAATTCCTGGAAGAGCTAAAAAGAATTTTAAAACTCAAATAAGAGAAATACAAGAAAAATTGGGAAAAGAAATAAGTGATTCAAGAAAAGAAGGTTTAGTTAGCCATAGCAAACAAAGAATACTTAAGAAGGATATAGCACTTAGCTATAAGAAATAACAAATAGTATGCTTTCAGAAAAACCTGGGAAAACTTGCTTCAAGTAATGCAAAGTAAAATGAGCAGAATCAGGAGATCATTGTACATGTACACAGTAACAGCAATATTGTATAATGATCAACTATGATTGACTTAGCTATTCTCAGCAATACAATGATCTAAGACAATTCCAAAAGACTCCTGATGGAAAATGCTATCCACATCCAACAAAAGAACTGATGGAGTCTGAATGCAAAATGAAGCATACTTTTCTACTTTATTGTTCTTGGATTTTTTGATCTGCATTTTCTTTTGCAACATGGCTGTTATGGAAATGTTTTACCTAACTGCCAATATATAATCTATATTAAGTTTCTTGCCTCCTCAATGAGGGGAAAGGAAGAGAATGAGAGAATTTGGAACTCACAATGTTTGAAAAAGGAAATGTCAAAAATAAATTTATATGTAAATTGAGAAAACAACATTTAAAATTAAAAAAAAAAAGATACAGTACTTAACTTGGGAAGACCTGGCCTCTCCTGTCTTTGGAAATATCTTGTCAACATGGCAGTGAATGGTGACTTGGGGACATTCTTCCAATTTGAAGAACCCTTTTTTATGCCCTTAGGTGACCAGAAAGTCAAGTTAACCCCCCAACCCCTTAAAGTCAATAAAATTCCAAGGACAGTTGGAATACCTTTAAGGAGCAATTAGCTTGACCTCAGTGGAGCAGGGTTTTAGAAAAAGCTAATTCAGCCCCCACAGCATGGAACTCTGATATATAATATTGATGCTACCATATGAAAGCTTGCTGTGAATTACTTTTTTTTTTTTTTGGTGAGACAATTGGGGTTAAGTGATTTCCCCAGAGTCATACAACTAGTAAGCATTATGTGTCTCAGGTCACATTTGAACTCAGATCCTCCTGATTCCAGCAGTGCTCTATCCACTGCGCCACCTAGCTGCCCCCTGAGAATTACTTTTAAAGGCCAAGTTTTTGTTTCCATTGAACTAGAATGGTATGTAATAGATCAAGGCAAAATATAATTTTTAGTGTAAAGGCATTATAGTTATGAATTCCACAAAATGGCCACTTTTCTGAACAATGTTAGCTCTTACTATTTTATTGACGGATCTTGTGGATGACATCTCTTATGAAAGTTGCTGCTAACACCATATGGTGGCTACAGCCTGAGCAGAAAATAGTTGCAGAGTTGTACTCTTGAATGAGACTCTAGGGTTGCAGCTTTAACTGAGTTGTTTTCTTTTTTAAAAATTATTTTATGGATAAAGCACCACCCGGGAGTCAGGAGGAACTGAGTTCAAATCTGGCCTCAGACACTTGATACTTATTAGCTGTATGACCCTGGGCAAGTCACTTAACCCCAATTGCCTCACCAAAAAAGAGAAAAAAAAGAAAGAAAAATTATTTTAACACAGCAAATATGAACAAACCTTGGAGTATACATCTCCCTAAAGTCAAGCAAAACAAACAATTACAACCAGTTTACTCTTTGTTAAAAGGAAGGCTGTGTGTTTTAACAGAGGTAGTTCACTATATTTAATCTGAGTTTTGTTGCCTTTTTACAAAGATGTAATTAGTGGATATATTATTCTTTCAGACTGGGTTTATTATTTACTCTGTATTACTTTAGGCATATTTCTTTGAATTCTTCCTATTTGTCATTTCTTAAGGTATAAAATTTTGTTATATTCATTAACTACAATTTGTTCAACCAATTCCTAATTGCTGGACATAAAGATGTTTTCCCTTTTCAGCTTTTCCTTGTAAGTAGTGCAGCTGTTAACTATTACAAAGTCTATACATGTATAATCTAGTTTTTATGATCTCCCAGTCATTTGCAATTGGGTAAAATGGAAGACCAATAAAAGAATCGTTCCTTCTTTCAAAAGGCCACAAAGCAAATAATTACCAGGAAAGTAGCAAAGTGATGGTAGAAAACTCTTATTCATGTGGTTCCCTCCTCAAGGGAAGGCTTCTTTGCACTGTTACCTCTGTCACCTCTCTTGGGAATGAATAACTAAGGCTTACAACAGAGAGGAGAATTGGGAGTCTAATAAATAACAAAATGAAAGATTTCAAAAGTTTCTGTGACTACTAGATAAGCTAACATTACGCATATATGATAGTCATTAGACACCTCCTCAATTTTCTTCTCTTCCCAACTAAATGACCTAATCCCTTGATTTGTCATGCCTGAAAAATCACTGGGAACATTCTCAAACTGTGGTGGGCTCACTTTTCCAGCTGTGTTCCACCCTCACTAATCCTTTTTAATTAACTCTCACCATGGATTTACTGGTAACACTCTGGTGATATGGAATGCACAGTAGCAAATAGTAATCCACCCCTGTTCTTTCTTACCTTCTTTTCCTTCCCTCAAGCACTGAACTCCCAAATTGTTAAATCCGAGGTGAGGTAAGATTTTATGTGTCTTATGCATTGGCTGTACATAAGCCATAAGAAATTATCTGTAGGAAATGCAAAATAATGTTATAGCCATTTATGTTAGCTTTCCATTATTTTTTCTCACTTCTTACTATTTGGTTCTGGCTTTTAAAATAAAAAACTATAACTTTCACTTTTCCAATGATTAAATACTTTAATTGAACATATTTAAAATTAATTAGCTATAGATACATATCTGCCATTGTTACAATCTAAATAGTTTCTGATTGACAAAGAATCAGTGGAGTCTGAATGTAGATCAAAGCATACTATTTTCACTTTTTTTTGCTCTATTTCTTCTTTCACAACATGACTAATATAGAAATATGTTTTACATGACTGCATATATACAACCTCTATCAAATTACTTACCTTTTTTTTTTTTTTAAGGCATTTGGGGTTAAGTGACTTGCCCGAGGTCACACAGCTAGTAAATGCTAAGTTTTTGGTCTGAAGCCGAATTTGAACTCAGGTCTTCCTAAATCCAGAGCCCAGTGCTCTATACACTGCGCCACCTAGCTGCCCCATGCTTACCATTTCTTTTGGGGAGGAGGAAAGGAAGGAAAAAATTTGGAACTCAAAATTTTTTAAAAAATGAATGTTAAAAATTGTCTTTACATGTAATGGGAAAAAAATAAAATACTATTTAAAGAGGAAAAAAATAGATTTCCTCACAAAAAAAAATTTGCTGGTTTACTTACTCATCAGAGTCCCTTTAAACTCTCCCCACAATTTAAATAACAATGTAAAATTATCTCTTTCACAATATAACACTCATATAAAATCACCATTCAAAACTTGAATAAACAAACCTTTTCCAAATAATTTCAGTGCTGATGGACAACTATACAAGGGCAAGTCAACTGATTATAGTCACGATTGATGATGAGTACTGCTTTAGAGCCTTTTTTCACAAGTAAGATGTGATGATACACATACAACAGCTGGATGAATGGTCCTTTGGAAGCTCCTAATGTATTTTTAATTATGCTGTTAACATCAAATTGTTACCAAGATGTTTTATGCTTTTATTTCAGTAAGCTAAAGTTCAAGGGGAAGATGAGGAAAAACTAATCTCCAAATGATTCACTTAAAAGACAAAACAAAACACCTCACTGCTTGAAGAATGTTAAATAAAGTTGGGGCATATTTCCATCAGATGTAAGCATTTCTGGTGTTAAGGATGCCTAATAGTGTAGGATCAATAATGTCAGGAACTTTAAGATGTCTTATCAATTTACAGATTCATATGGTTCTCGTCTTCCTTTTTGCCACTAGATTTTTCAGGAAAAATTCACCTATTGAAGGAAAACAACAATTTATATTAATATTCCAATGAAAGTCAGTTCCATTTGAAAAAAATTTTTTTTAAGTGTCTATAATTTCATTATTCAATTACAATGGTTCCCAGTTGCTTAATTTGCTACCTTGAGAAATTTTCAACACTGGAATTTTTATCTTCTTTCAAATCCCAAAGCCAATATTTTTCTAATAGAACTGCTAGCTTTTTCACCTTTATCATTTGTTAGCTGTCTTTTTGCCCCTATAATTATTGCCAGCTCTCAATCCTTTTCTTAGCTTATTACCCCCTTTTAATCTGTTATTCTTTCTAGAAACATAATAATATAAATATAAAAGATATCCCTATTCTGTAAGTCTACAGTTATGTATTTAAATTTGCCTTACATAAGCTGTCTAACTAACAAAGTGTATTTGTTACTGTTAGCAAAATTCATTTCTGAAAACAAAATCTATTACATTATTATCTAGGGTATGATGTTTTATAAAAGACATTTTTGTGGCTGAGAAGACACAACTGGTTAAAACTATTTAGCTCAATCAATTCCAAAGAGGAAGATAAAACTTGCTTCATAATGATTTCACCATTTGAACTTTTACTTTTATTTGGCACATATGCTGTAGTATAATTCCCCTTTATCTTGGATCTTTTCCTTTTGCATGTTTTCCCCCTCCTGAAAAATACCTTCCCTTAAAAATTCCACATTTGTAGGCTAGCCCTTCTTTGTTTCCATTTCCTTTGGTCTCATAGGGCCTGGTGATGTAATCTGTATGTTAAATAAAGTTGGGGCATATTTGCATCAGATGTAAGCATTTCTGGTGTTAAGAATGCCTAATAGTGTAGGATCAATAATGTCAGGAACTTTAAGATGTCTTATCAATTTACAGATTCATATGGTTCTCGTCTTCCTTTTTAATCAACAAGTGTTTCTTTTTTGTGGTTGTTGGGTTGTTTTTTTTTGTTTTTTTTTTTTGTTAGGCAATTGGGGTTAAGTGATTTGCCCAGGGTCACAGAGCTAGCAAGTGTCAAGTGTTTGGTCTGAGGCCAGATTTGAACTCAGGTCCTCCTGACTTCAAGGCCAGTGCTCTATCCACTGTGCCACCGAGCTGCCCCCAGCAAGTGTTTCTTAAGTGCTCTCTGCAAACACCACAACACAACCTCTATTTTTTCAAAGTACACATTATAACTACACCATCCCCTCCCAATCATGTTGCTATGATCTATTAGCTATCTGGACCCTCTCCTACCTTCCTCCATGATTCTGGCACTTGGCTCAGTTTTTCTCTCTACTCCTTCCATCATTCTTGAAGACTTCAATAGCCATTCTATTGAGCCTTCTAACACCCTCTTCTCATTCCCCCAACTTCCAACTTTACTTTTTGGGCATACTTAAGGCCTCACCATCACTAAAATTGTTCTAATATCTGAAATTCAGAAAATTCTTTTATCTGGTCAAAAAGTCTTTTCCCACTCCTTTATGAGCCTAATATTTGTTCCTTACTTCTACTGTAATAGTTGGACTCTCTATTTCTTCCCCTTTAATCCATCCTGTTCTGATCTTACCTCCTTGCCTACCTGGCCTTTACCCTAATATGTCATTTTAGTAATGCCCTGTCCTTCACTATTGTATCACTTTTCTCCTTAATATTCTGCTATTCTTGTCCAGCTATTAACTCGGTGTAATGCATCTCCACATCTATTTCCACATGGTTGAGCACTTTTGAAGGCAGTCACAAAACTAAGTACGTACAAATTTATGTTATCTTACCCCAACTTGGCTGTCTACTGCAGGCATTCACTATTTACTCTCCTATTCCCCACCACAGCCTCCAATTCCACTTTCCTTGTCAGTAGATAATTTTGCCTTCTAACTTTACAGAGATAGATGACTGAAGTCATTTGACCTCAACTCCCTTGACTTCCCTTCTCTTCACTTTTTGAAGCACAGACCTTAAGTATCCTCTTCTTTTCTTTCCCATTATCTTAACTCAGGATCAGAAATGAGGTGAATTCTAAGACCTGTAGTCAATTAGGCTTATCACAAGCCCAAGGATAGGGAGAATAGTCCTGGGAACACTTTCACATCCACTTAGCCTGGCAGAAGAGGGCTGAATATCATCATTTGAGTGTTAAAAAAACCAAGATCTATAGGAATACCATGACTAGGTCTGTATCTCAAAACAGATAAAAAACCAAAAAGGAAAAGGACCTATATGTATAAAAATATTTATAGAAGCTATTTTCTGGGGGCAAAGAATTGGAAATTGAGGGGATATCCATCAATTGGGGAACAGCTGAACAAATTGTGGTATGTGATTAGGATGGAATATTGTTGTGCTATAAGAAATGATGAGGAGGATTCTCTCAGAAAAATATGGAAAGACTTATATGAGCTGATGCAAAGTGAAATGTACTGTGTAACAGCAATATTGTAAGATGATCAGCTGTGAATGGCTTAGCTATTCTCAGCAATACAATGATCCAAGACCACTCTGAAGGACCCACAATGAAAAATGCTATCCATCCCCAGAGAAAGAACTGATGGTGTCTGAATACAGACTAAAACATACTTTTTAAACTTTATTTTTCTTGATGTTTTGGTTTGGGGTATTTTTTGATCTATATTTTCTTTCGCAACATGTCTATTATGGAACTGTTTTGCATGACTACACACATATAACCTATATTGCACTGCTTGCCTTCTCAATGAAGAGGGCTGAGGAGGGAGAAACGGAGAGAATACTGAACTCAAAGTTTTAAAAATGAAATGTTAAAAATTGTTCTTACATGTAACTGAGAAAAATAAAATACTAAACAAATTAAAAGTTTGTGGACTGATGTCCAAATAATAACTTTTTCTAACTTGACTGAAAATTCTATTTCTATATATTAATACAGAAATGTATTGGTAGTATTTAGTGTTTAGATATCAGAAAAATTCTTGTCAAGTGTTATTTCTGTGAAGTTCAAAAAATTTTAAGAGATGCTTCTTGCTTAATTATGGTCCTTATATATTAAAAATTATACATAATTTTTTTAACTTTCTCAGTATCACTACGTGAGGTGCAATGTAATTTGTTTCTTAAGTCCCATCATCTTAGTATTTTCTACTAAATGAGAGTCTATGTTTTCATAACTTATACCTACTGTTAGTTAGTTCATTACAACTCCTTTAATATCCTAGGAGAAACACTGAATAATAGTAATATATTTAAGCATTAACATGTGGAACCATAATTTTTAATCAAGTTAGAAAATGCTCATATTTAGAATTTAAATATATTTTAAAAATACTTTTTCTTTGGACCTATGTCTAAAAATATTTTAAACAGCGTTCTTCCAAAACCAAACCAAACAGGATTTTAAATCCCACTGACATCAAATGTGGCATAAACCTTCTTTATGTTAAATCTGTATTTGTGGTCGTTATTTAGTTGCGGAGTCGTGTCCAACTCTTTGTGACCCCACAGACCATATTTGCACACTAGGCCTTTCTCACATCAGGGGTTCATCTTCCAATGTCCTATCTTCTAGCATTCTAATACTGTTCATATGGTTTTCTTGGCAAAGACACTGGAGCAGTTTGCCATTTCTTTTCCAATGGATCACTTGTTGTCAGAACTCTGCATTATGACCTGCCTGTCTTGGGTAAGCCTGCATGGCAAAAACCATAGTTTCCCTGAGCTACACAAGACCCTCTGTCATGACAAGGATCACCACAAACAAGGAGGGGTTAAATCTGTATAGGAAATGTTTTATCTGACCCCATCTTTAAAGGGCATTATTCTCCTTAGAAAATGTTTTCTTAGGGGGCAGCTCAGTGGCGCGGTGAATAGAGCTCTGGCCTTGGAGTCAGGAGGACTTGAGTTCAAATCCAGTCTCAGACACTTAATACTTACTAGCTGTGTGACCCTGGGCAAGTCACTTAACCCCGATCGCCTCACCAAAAAAAAAAAAAGTTTTCTTTCAGACTCAAGCTACTTCCCAAAGTAAGAACTGAATTTCAGAGAGACAAGCTTTAAAGTTCCTTGCCTCTAGAAAAAAAGAAATTAGAAAGGTAAGTGTTCACATAATGCTATCAGAAAGCCATTTTTTACAGCTGGAAATGATCTGATTGTGAGGACTTAGAGATGCTGCTGGCACCATTTTCAAATTAGTCCTTGACAAAAAAGATAAACATGCCTCAGGAAAATATATTATTGAACATCATGCTATAGAAATTTGAACTATGAAAACAAACTGCTTATTTCCAAAAATATCATTTCACCTGGGCTGTAAAAGAAACAAAAACCAGAGAGAAGAAAAAGTTCTTGGTTTAATAAGCAAACTATATTTAAGAAATACTTCCCTTAAAATATAGCATCTGTCATTTAAAAAAAACTTATATAATACCCTATAAAACAAACTTAAAATAAAAATAACTTTAACCGTAATTTGTTGCAGAACTTTGGTCTGGGATTTTACATTACATGTAAAGTTATAACTTAAACAAAAAAGCATCCTTCAGTCCTTACCTGCTTTATATGAGGAGCGTACTAATGGCCCACTGGCAGTATAATAAAATCCAAGTTCATTTCCTATTTTTTCCCAGTACTTGAACTTTTCAGGAGTAATATACTCTTCTACCTAGATTTAAGGAAGTATTTAAGATCAATTTCTAGTAATTCCTCAAAATCATAACATAGGAAAATAACGCCTTTGCCTTTTTTATCGGAATGAAAGTCTACTCTTGATTATTCACTTTTTGACCTAAAGAACTGAATTTCTGGCTCAGACCTCGTGGATCTGTCAATCTAACCTCTCCAAATTTCACAGATGAGGACCTGAGGCCAAATGAATTTAAATGAAGAGTTGAGAACCTAGTTTCTTGTCTTCTCATCCACTGCTTTCTCTACTATGATATACTGCTTTCTAAGTTTCTGCTTTTCCCTCTTTATTAGCTTGCTATCTATCTCTGCCTTCTAGTGATTTCATGGGTTCATGTGTACTTACTAGAGCTAAGACAGGGAAAGAGAGAAGAAGATACAAAAGCCAACTGTGCTCTAATATTTGAAATGCCAAAAAATGGCAAAGGAAAAAAGATAATCATATCCATAAACCTTATTTATCTATTCTACTGTTTTATCTAGTAGTAGACAAAATCAAGAACTAATAAAGTTGGATTATGCCAATATAATAAAAATGGCAATACTTACTTAAATTTAAAGATTTAGAGCTAAAGCTAACTGCCAAAGAGTTATTTTATGAAACTAGAAAAAAAATAACAAAAATCATCTGGAGGAAAAAAAAGGCACAGCTGGGGCCCCTCTTAAAAGAGCTTTCTGAGTAGGCAGTCACCAACTGAGAGAACAGGACCTAAGTTTTTCGGTTGTTTCAGTTGAGTGCCACTTTTCGTGACCCCATTTAGTGTTTTCTTGGCAAAGATACTGAAGCAGTTTGCCATTTTTTTCTCCAGATCATTTTACAGATGAGGGAACTAAGCAAACAAGGTTAAGTGACCTGCTCAGGGTGACACAGCTAGTAAGTGTCTGGAGTCGGATTTGAACTCAGGAATATGAGTCTTCCTGACTTCAGGCCCCACACTCTAACCACTATGGCACTACCTAGGTGCCTTTTAAGGCCTAAGTACCAGATCTCAAACTATACTAACAAAGCAATAATATTCAAAACTATCTAATACTATTTAAAAAGCAGAAAAGTTGACCAGTGGACAAATCAGGTAGTTAATACCTAGAAGCAACTGAACTCAGAAGCATAGTGTTTGAAATCCAAAGGCCCCAAATATGAGGGTAAGGAGAAGCTACTTGATGAAAACTACCTGGAAAACCAGAAAGCAGTCTGGTAGAAATTAGATTCAGATCAACATCTCACACTGTATACCAAAATAAGCTCCAAATTAGATGTAGGTATAAAATGTCATTACAAATTAGAATCATAGAAAGTTAATAGTTTTCACAACTATGGAAAGGAGAAGAGTTCTTCTCCAAATAAGGGATAGTAAAATCTATAAGGGGTAAAATGGACAATTTTGATCACATAAAATAAAAAGCTTTTGCTCAAACAAAATCAATGCAAGCAGAAAGGAAACAACTGGAAAAAAAGGATCTTTGTAACAAATTTCTCTTACGAAGATCTCTTATCCAAGAGACACAGCGAAATGATACAATCATTTAAGAAGAGGCACTCTCTGAAAGATACATAGTCAAAAAATATGAACTGGCAGTTAGTTCTTAAAATACAGGCAAGTTATCAACAACCATATGAAAAAATACTCCAGATCATTTGTATGAGAAATAGAAATAGAAGCAACCCTGGAGCTTGTACCCCATACCCATCAGATTGCAAAGATGACAAAAAGAGACTTATTGGAGGATAGGAACACTAATGCTAGTGCATTATGCAATGCATTCTGGAAGGCAATTTGGAACCATACAATTGCATGTGCCCGTTTACCCAGTGATATCAGTACTAGGTATATACCCCAAAGAGATCAAAGAAAGAGGGAAAAGTCCCACATACAGAAAAATATTTACAGAACATTTTTCAGTATTGCAAAGAATTAGAAAATAAGGATGCTCATCAATTGGGGAATAGCTAAACAAATTATGGTATATGAATATGATAAAATGTTATTAAGCCATAAGAAATTGTAAGATGGATAGATTAGGAGAAACATTCCAGGACTCGGATGAACTGATGCAGAGTGAAAGAAGCCGAATCAGGACAGCAATCTAGAAATGACCACAACACTAAAAGAAAAAGAACAATGACAAATGCAATCACTAATCCCAACGCCAGAAGACTGATGCTGGACCAAGCTTTCCACCTCTTAACAGAGAGGTGACAGTCTAAAAGTACTGAGTGAAACAGACACTTTCAGACATGACCAATATGTGACTGGTTTAGCTTAGGTGTACTTATCTGGTTGGTGGAAAGGAGGGATTTTTTCTGGTGGAGGGGTTGGGGGGTGAGGTACATTATAAAAAGGAGTGGAGACTAGCCAAAAAAAGAAAAGAAAGAAACATCAGTGAAATATTTTTAAAAAACACAGAAAAGAGTAGAAGGAAACAAAGACAAGCAGGGCAATATAGGAACTACTGTGATAAATTAATACGTACTTCCAAAAAAATCTGTCTCTAATAGAGAATCATGATGTCATATACAATCCCTCCTGTTCTTCTTTGTATAAGGAAATGTCCATTTTTACTGATGGCATCAACTTTAAACAAGAGAAAATGAAAATTTCTTAAAAGATTTAAAAAAAAAAAAGAATTAACCAAATCTAGGTCAAAAGCAGCACCTTGGAGGTCTTGTCCTTTGTTCCTTACTTCTCTGCTACCTCACATATAATCCTTAGACAAGCACGTTGGACTGGGAGTCAGGAACACCTGGATTCAACTCCTGCCTCAAACACATTTAATCTCTCTGGGTGTCAGTTTGTTCATTTGTAAAATGAAGAGGTTAGACTTGACAACCTTTAAGGCCCAGCTCAGATCCAGCATTCTATGAGTGGGCTTTTCCCCATTCCCTTTGCACGTGCTCTTTCTAGTGTTATAAACCTTGGCAGGTGGCAACAGGTCACTTCTATGTAGAATAAAATGAAAATGAGGCCTCTTAAATGCACATAATGTAGCATATGCAGTATTTTGATTGTCTAGTTTTCAAGCTGAGGATCCAATTTAAATTGCTATGAAGTTTCCAGAAAAAGGAAAGATACCGTACCTTAAGATGACGCTTTGTTGGTTGCATGTATTGTCCTAAAGTCAAACAGTCCACATCTGCCTCACGTAGTGCTATGGAAAGAAGCACAAACTGTCTTAGCAGATGTTATGACAGTGTACTTTTAGGTCTCGTGCTTACTCTGGTGTGCTCCGGAACAGTGTGGGAGGGAACTTTAAACTGACCTATAACTCTGGTGATCAGGATCAGACCTATGCTGCATCTAATGGACTAATCATGTTATAATAGGTTTTTACTCTGTGTAGAATTTATATTTGGTGGCATGTGGTTGGATCTATGATATATCTGAATAACTAACTGTTTTGAAGAGAATTCTACTATGAAGGGTTAAGACTGGCTAATTTGATTAAGTTTTAAAATAAGTGACCAGACAAATGTTTTTAAGTAGAATAAAAATATATGGGAGAAATAAATAAAATTATAGTTTTGCAAGCTACAAACCCAAAAATTAACACAGAAAATGGATTTCTAGGATTAGAATTCAATACAGCCCAAAGTTTTAGGATGCTATGTGATCATATAAATGAAGGATAATGTTATATTCTAACTTCATTCAAAGGTAGGGAGAAAAGTAACGTAAAAGACTCACATTCAGGGTTTGATGACTACCTTTCAAAGTAATAAGACAGTGAATTTTTTTCTTTTTGCTAATTGATTGTAACCACTTTCTGTATATGACAGTTATATTTAAACTACAGAAACATGGGAAGCAGCATAAGGACATGCGAGGACCTTCAATGTGGACTCCTCACAATTACCATATTAAATAAGAAAGGTTCCCTGGTTTTTTCTAATTTACCTTTCATTGTTGAATATACTTGCTCATCAGTCTCTCCTAAGCCCAACATTATCGATGTTTTCGAAATGACACCAGGCTGAACCTTCTTGGCATGTTTCAAAACTTGCAGAGATTGGTTAAAATTGGCTCGGGGATCACGTACTTTCCTTTAAAAAGATCAGTGTTATCAATGAATCAAATTAAAAGAAGTTCAAGACTTGAAAACACTAGAAAATTGCATATTCTATATGTCATGTCATTTAGTGGTAGTACTTCTGCTTAAATATTTTACAGTTAAATAAGAAGAAAACAAGATGTTGGTGGCATCCTGGGGTCCTCTCTAGGTGTTCTGCTTGTGGTAAAGGCAGTAAGACTGGGCAAAGACAGAGCACAGTGTCCAAGGAAGGGGCTTCTCCCATCATAACCATTTTGGTATTAAAAATCCAGCAATTAGAAGCTACAGAAGATAAATAAAAAGAGGTGGTCAGAGTGTTTGTGTATAGGAATTTGGAGAAGGTAAAAGGCCTACTAACTGAACAAAGAAAAAAATTAAGTTGAATCTACTATTCCAATGTCTGAACAACTTTTATGCTGATTCTTTTTATAAAGAACAAACTACACTCTGCTGGCAAAAAAAAACAAACCCAAAATGTTCCAGGATATTCAAGGAAAAAAAATAGATGATTCTGGAATTTTCAGTGAAAAGAATAATGTTACTTAAGCAGAACTAGTCAACTGGCACCGACTGGTGGTGGGATGTAAAACAAGGGAAAGCTGTAGTGGGCTGTGTGCCAGACTTAAATGGAAAAAAAAACGGAAAAAAAAACTCTAAGCAGTAGATATACCAGAAAGTTGCTAATATAAATAAAAAAACTTTCTAATATTTTCATATTAAATTTGGTTGATATATGATATGAAACCAATTAGCTGGGGAGAGAGAAAGAAAAACTTAAGTGACTTTAAAATCACAACAATTGCTGGAGAAAGGCTAATTACTTCTGAAAACTCTTCTCTTCTGAATTAAATTAATTCCTCCATATGTTTGTGATTTAGTTAAAATGCTGATGACTGCTTGCAATGGCTGCTCCTTTCAAATTTTACTGCACTGGGTAATAATGTGAACAATTGCACAAAATCATTGGAAAATGCTTTCCCAAAATCCAAGGAAAAGAAAGGGTTTCAAAATTAATCCTGACTCAAGGTTAAAAGAATTTTTTTTAACACCCAATACAGGTCTAAATGTGAAATCTTAAAGGTCCAGCAATTGTTTCTAATATTGAATAAGAAAAAAAAAGAGGCTGTCGATTTTTCTTAAACAAGGCCAAGTGTATTTGAAGGGAAAAGTACTAACAGGATCTTCTGCATCATTGAAGGGAGAACTCCCTTGTTCCTTAAATTGGCATCTTCAGAATTATGACTGACTGAAGTTGTCTCTCATATAAAATTGTGCTACCTTAAAAAAAATTACTTTGAAAATAACCTCATGATCTTACAAAGGAGCACCATGACAACTTGGGCCTCCAAAGTCAACATGCCCAGCTTTGAACAAGTCATCTCACCTCTTAATGCCTCAGACAACTCTCTAACACAGTAAGTAGGAGACAAAAGGGAAGGTCCTTTTAGGACCTCCCAATGATGATAAAAATCACAGGGCAATGCTAAACAAAAAAGATTCTTGTGTGTGTGTGTGTGTGTGTGTGTGTGTGTGTGTGTGTGTGTGTGTAAAATCACCTCTGTAATTCTGGAACAGTTTCCACATTATGGGCATACACATCTAATCCTGAGAGGGCAACTTTCTCGACAGATTTCAGGTCTCCTCGGAAATCAGGGGTCAGGCATTCCACTAATATATTTGAATTCCTAGAGAAAAATAAATAAGGAAAATAAAAATGATGAATAGTGAACTGTTAATAATATTGTTGCTCACATCCAAGATTTCTAGAACTTGTTCAACAGAATTTTTAATAATCTTTAGCTCTTCAGCCTTTGTTTTTAAAATAAAGTTTACGTGGTCAAATAGCACACATTCAGGAAAGAGAATATGGATATATTTCATCTGAATCAGTGTTCAATCAAGTACTATCTGGTAACTGAAATTTTTATTTCTGTTTTAAAACTGTAATGTTTAATTTCATCAAATGAAATTCCCTAAATTTCTTAGAACTACAGTAAAAGCTATTTTTTGGGTTGTTGAGGTGCCAGCTTTGCTCAAATGAACTGCAAGCTAAACTTTAATCTTCCTACTTGCACTTTAGTTATACCTACTGGTTCAGGACCAGTAATATGAAATGGTTATAAAAATTTTTAAAGCCACAGCTGACAATCTGATACTTAATAATTACTGCTATAAATTTCCTAGACCTTTTCCCTGGGAGAGTACCTACAGAGAACACCATATATATTCATTCTTTAGGGATGACTGATTGGAAAAAGAGCGCTCAATAGTTACTCAATGCCTACTATACCTGAGGCACCCCACATTATTGCCTGCCAAGTCTCTGGAAAAAGAAGGTGGAAGTGTAGTGTAGCAGATAGGGAACTGAACTTGAAGTGAGAGGCATTTGAGTTCAAATTCTGCTATTTTCCAAGTACCACTTAGTAAACTTTCCATTCTGGTAAATTTCCTCCTTAATACATTTTCCTCTCTAAATTAAACCAGGTTTCTTAGAAGAATCATTATAATAATCCACATATGAAGAGCTCCTCCTATAAACAGAGAGAAATACAACCCCTTCAGATCGAGGATCCATGACCATATTAGACCTCTGGAAATTCAAGTCCATAAAAATAAATATTAATGCATTCTAACATTACTATTATGCAATGAACTATGCGAGGCACTAGAAACCACTCCCTCACCCCAAAATGTAAAACAATGGATGCTGAAGAAACACAGAATAATTTCATCAAATGACCTTACTGAAGCAATATGTTAATGCTACAAAATGGGAAGGAGATAAAAGAAAAGAAGTCAACACTGACAATGACTATTTTCCAAAGAAGTTTGATCAATATAATTTAATTGCCATATCAAAGAGACCAAAAAGGACTAGAAGCCACTTTAGCCAGAAAACATCTGACTTCCTTAACAAGCTGAGGCATCCAAGGCCAAAACCAGTTTAAATATATAAATTCATTTGTAAAATCATTAGTGTAGGGGATGATGGAGAATAATGAGCAACATCACAAAAAAATCAAAATCAATGCAGAAAGTTCAGTAGAATATCCAACTAAAGAGATTGTGCCTAGGGCATTTAAGGAAGACAATGAAAGGAAGATCAAAAAAAACCAAAACAAAAGCTAGAGGAAAAATGGAAAAGTTAAATAAAGATTTCCCTAACAAATTCTTTTCTCTGTCAACAACAATGGCACCACCGCATTTTGATTCTACTATCAGTCCCCAATGTGCTATTTGAGAAAGTAGAAATAGCAATTAAAAAAAACAAGGATGGGAAGAACTACTGTGCTTGACATTTAAAAATGTAAAAATCATTTTAGCTTTGAGCCACAAAAAACAGGTGGCAGGCTGGATTTGGCTGGGTGCTGTAATTTGTCAATCCTTGCCCTAAAGAACACAAGCTCAGCTCAGTATTCCCTCCAGAAGTGTCCAGAGCCCTACCCTAACATAAAGTGTGAAATCAAGAAGTAGCCTGGAAGATGAATAGACCAAAAAAAAAAAAGAATTCTACCATTAAAAACTATTATAGATGCAAGGTCCTCAAGACACAAACTCAGAAGATAATGACTTCCTGGAAAAGAGTAAAAGAAAAAAGTCTTAAAATGTTTCTTATAAATGAAATGAAAGCGCTAGAGAAAAATTTTGAAAACAAATGCAATATGGAAGAAAGAAATGGAAAGGGAATGAACAGCTTGGAAAAAGAGGTACAAAACCTTACTCAAGCAACAAACAAAATCAGAATGGAACAAAGGAAAACTAATGACTCCATCAGATAAGAAATGTTAAAACAAAGTCAAAAGACTGAAAAAATAAAATGTAAGTATCTCATAGCAGAAACAACTGACCTAGAAACCAGACTGGGGAGAGAGAATTTATAAATCACTGAACTATCCGAAAGCCATGATTGAAAAAAGGAGCCTAGACATTTTTTTTTAATCACAAAAAAAACTTCCAGATCTCTTAGAACCAGAGAGCAAAGTAGAAATAGAAATAATTCACTGGTAACTTCCTGAAAGAAACCCCAAAATGAAAACTCCCAGAAGCATGATACCCAAAATCAGGGGCTTCCATATCAAAGAGAAAATATTGCAAGAAGCCAGAAAGAAATAATTTAAGTACTGAAGACATATAGTCAGGATCACATATGATTTAGCAACTACAACTTAAAGGAGCAGAGATCTTGGAATATGATATTCCAAAAGGCAAATGATATAGGCTTACAAGAATAACTTACCCAGCAAAACTGAGTATAATCCTAAAGGGGAAAAATGGACCTTCTAGGCATTCCTAATGAAAAGACCAGATATGTGCAGAAATTCGGACATTCAAACACAGGAGTTAGGAGAAATATAAAAACATAAACATGAATGAATGATAAGAGATTAAACAAGAATAAACTGCTTATATTCTAATACACAGAGATGACACATATGCCCCCTCAGAACCCTATGATCGTCAAGTGCCATTTTTGTTGTTCAGTTGTTTCAGTCGTGTCTGACTGTGACCTTATTCGGGTTTTTCTTGGCAACAATACTAGAGTGGTTTGCTACTTCCTTCTTACAGATGAGGAAATTGAGGCGAACTGGGTTAAGTGACTTGCCCAAGGTCACAGAGCTAATAAATATCTGAGTCCAGATTTTAATTCAGGTTTTCCTGACTCCAGGCCCAGTGCTCTATCCATCGAGACACTTAGCTGCTCCTTCAAATGCCACAGAAGGAGTCTAATTAGAAAGAGAGGCCTGGGAGTGAGTTATGTTTTGATGATCTTGAAATATGAATGAAAAGGGAGAGGAAAAGGAATACTCTGGGGGGGAGGGGAAGGGTAAAGTAAGATAAAGAATGGGGAAAATTATCTCATACAATCAGAGCACAAAAGTAGCAATCTATAGAAACATGAAGAGGGGAGATGTTAGAACTTGAACCTCACTCTCATCTGAACTGGTCAGTGCTTAGTACAATTTCTTACACACAGCAGGCACTTAAGGATTGATTTATTAAAAGAGGAAAGCATAAGTGCGCGCGCGCACACACACACACACACACACACACACACACACACACACACACCTCTCTCTCTCTCTCTGCTACAGAAATACATTTTACTCCACAGAGAAAACAGGAGGAAAAGGGAGAAGGGAGAAGGAATGAGAGGTAGGGTAGATTAAGGGACAGATTAATCCTAAACAAAACAAACTCAAACTCAGGACGTATAAAAAGTATAGCAGCCCTTTTTATGGTTGCAAAGAATTGGAAAGGGCTATTTATTGATGAATGGCTGCAAAAGTCATAATGTTTACCATATGAATGTGGTGGGATATGATTGTATTATAAGAACTGATGAAAATTAGGGAAAGCTAGGAAGATACAGCAACTGAAACTGAGTGAAGTAAGGAGAACAAGGAGAATTTATACAGTTTGTAATAAAGACAAACATCTTTGAAAAACTCAGAAATTCTGAATAATGCCATGACCAACCACGATTCAGAGAATTCATGATGAAACCTGTTATTCACATTGTGACAGATTCAGAGAGCAGACTGAGACATTTTTTGGACATGGATAATGTGCGAATTTGTTTTGCTTAACTATACTTGTTTCTATCAGAAGTTTTGCTTTTCTTTTTCTCAATACAGTTTGGGGGGGAAGTAGGAGAAAAGGAAGAATTTTTTAATGGAAAATATTTTAATAAAACCCCCCTATTATGATATTTGCATCACTTTTTCATATATTTCTTTTCCCAAATTCTCTTTCCTTTCACTGTTATCACAGAATTACCAAACTCAATTCTAATATACTGCCATCTTATTCTTGAGACATGTCTCAATTTCTAACATGAAGAATCAATTTGAGTCATAACATTCCTATTCCCATCGTATTAATTTTTAGGAATGAGTTGCCAGGCAGTACCACATTTATTACAAAACTAAACTGAAATTAGAGTAAGTGACTTGTGCCAAATCACTTTAAGAACACTGGAGATCATCCAGCAAAGGGTGAAAGACCACTTGTAGAGGATGCTGCAGATGTCATTTCTGGTCAGATAGGTATGGGTGGCACTAGGTGACCTATGACCTCTGAAGTCCCACCCAAATCTCAGATTATATTATTCTGTGCCATAGTGTGACTTGCTACAACAAAGATAGGAGTAAAACATAGTTAATCATCAGAAAAACTGAATTTCCAAATCCGTTGGTTCTCCATTTCCTTTTTCCTTTTCTTAAATAATCCTAACCACATTCAATCCAATTAAACACAGATCTACAGATATTATGGGACACCTAAGTGACAGAGTGGATAGAGTGCCAGGCCTGGATTCAGGAAGATGAGTCTTCTGAAGTTCAAATCCAGCCTCAGACACTTACTAGTTGTGCGACCCTGGGCAAGTCATTTAACCTTGTTCGCCTCAGTTTCCTCATCTGCAAAATTAGCTGTAGAAGGAAATGGCAAACCCCTCCAGTATCTGCCAAGACAGCCCCAAATGGGGTCACAAAGAGTTGGACACGACTGAAAAACAACTCAACAACAAAAAAAGATATTCTGGAGACCAATCTGATCTGATCATAAATGTTAGGAGAAATATAAATATAGATCACCTCCCCTGTGTGTCCCCAGTGTGTCCATTTTTTTCTAAATACATGTCAGGCCTTTTTGTCCAAATATTCCTGCTTGTCAGATTCCCTCTATGTATCATTGTATATGCATAATGTACCCTTTCTACTCCCTAGATATGCTTAATCCTCTTAACTCCCAGTTCTTCATCAAGCAAGGAAGAGACTCAGAGATTACAAAATAATGAAAGGTAATTAAAATGATCTATAACATTAGTAAGAAACTGGAAACAAGGATGTATTCTTCAATTGGAAAACTGCTGAACACATTGCGATAAATGACCTTAAGATTGTTAATATGCAATAAGATAGATGAACATGAGGAATGCAAAGAAACCAAGGAAGATTTGTTTGAAATGGTACAGAGATAAGTAAGCAGAACCAAGGAAAGACTATGCACAATGACTACAAGAATATTAAGAAAAATAACACTAAAAGACAATGTGATTCAGATCAATGCAATGACCAATCTTGACTGCAGAACAGTAAGGATGAAACTTATCTTTTCCTTCTCTCAGTAGAAAGGTAACAGACTACAGGTAAAGAACGAGGCACACATTGTTAATGTTCCACTTTATTTTGCTTAACTGCAGTTTTTTATTAGAAGGGAAGGTTTATTGGTGATAAGGAACAGTATCGAGAAGTGACAGCAATATTAAAATTCCCTAAGAGCAGGAAAAAACCTTTTTTTAATAGAAAAAAGGGAAAAAAGATCCACAGTATGAGATTAAGGAGTACTAGATACATCTTTACCCTTTCAACATCATGGATACCGACTATCATGCCTCCCACAAAATATCCCTTGGCGTCACTCCAAGAAAGAAGCTTAGATGTTGTGAGACATTAATATCACTGTCTAACAAGAATACAAACTGTGAGCAAAATGAAGCCAGTAAGTTATATGGATAACAGTCAAGTGGAATTTAGTATATTTTGAAAAATGTAGCTATTAACCTTACATTGATAACCCCTAAACACCAAGAGAACAATTTACTCAAAATGTCAGTATATTCGTATGCTTCAGTTGTCTAGTAGGAGTCTTGACTACATGCATTTTTTTGGTCATCAAATTTTTAGATTTTGAATTTCCCACAAGTCCTGAAATCATGACATCAAAGGGAAAAACACTCACCTTTCCTTTAAATGTAAAACTGTCTTTGCAAAGTGTTCAGCTCCACCATCAGGTAGATCTAGGAACAAAAGAATCCATTGCTCAAGATGATGCATCATGTCATAGCACTCACAGAAGTTCTATTATGCAAGAGACTATTGAGAAACCATTAACACACACACACACACACACACACACACACTCACTTTAGTTTATAGAAAGATTTGGGTTAAAGGACTGCCTCTGTTACTATATGATCTTGGATAAGTTAATCAACTTCTTTAAGCTCCATTTTTCTCATCTATAAAATGGGAAAAAAATTTTAAAAATATCCATAGACCTTACTTACAAGGTAGGTGAAATAAGTATAAAGAAGAAGATAAAGGACATAAGAACCTGGGCCTATACACATAAGAGTTGAAAGAACCTTAGAGAGGCAGCTAGGTGGCACAGTGGATAGAGTACCGGCTCTGAAGTTAGGAGGACCTGAGTTCAAATCTGGCCTCAGACCAAACACTTGACACTTACTAGCTGTGGGACCCTGGGCAAGTCACTTAAACCCAACTGCCTAAAAACAAACAAAACAAACAAACCCCCACCCCAAAAGGACCTTAGAGAACATTGAATCCAACTCTTATTTTACAGATAAGGAAATTTAGGCATATTTGAGTGCTCAGGGTCAATCAATCAATCAATGGACAAGCATTTAACAAAAATCTGCTATGTGCCTAGGCACTGGGGATACAAGTACAAAAAGAAACAATCCCTATTTGGAAAAAGCTTACTTGGGAGACAAGAAGTATATGTAAAATATATATACAGCATAAAATTAATAATAGAAATATACAAAAAATAGTCGCACATAGGGTAGTTTGGAAAGGTCACTAGTGATTGAGAGAATCAGGAAAGGCTTCAGGCAGAAAATAGTGCCTAACCTGTCTGTGAAAGGAAGAGAGGGACAACAGACAAGGAAAGATACATTCCAAGCATGGGGATGACCAGGGCAAAGGAAGGGAAATGTGTGATGGAGTATCTTTTTTTTTTTTTTGAGGGTCACAAGTCAGCATTTATTATTTAAGTTGAAGAACAGGTTATGAAGGGGGTGGGGGTGGGGAGCCCAGGAGAGGGGGAAGAAGGGAGGAGCCAGGGAGCTGGGAGCCTCTCCTGTGTTTGCTCCAGATGGGGTTGATCCTGATTTCTGAGCCTTGGTCCAGGGCACACAATGAAGTACACGATAAGATGAGGTTCCAGGGGCTACAGGTTTAGGAAACACCAAGGGGTGGCCAAAGTTATACATCCAACCAGAGGTGAGGGCTGGGATTAGCAACACTGCTTCCTTTTAGGAACTGAAGCATAGTGACAAGTTCCATCCCACTTATTTCAACTCTTATTCTTGTAGTTAAAGTCTTTGCACTAATGAATTCTTTCATCGCCTCTCTAACTTCTTGTACTTTGCTACGAGTTTCTTTGAATGTGCATCCAACTTGTAAGCTCCCTGCTCCAGAGCTGCTACTTGCTCCTCAATTAAAGTGATCTGATCCAGATAAGGCTGAAGTGTTGCAGATTTCTGGTTTAAGTCCTTTAGGTCTCTACTTATGTTTACTGCAATATCTTTCATTTCCAGATACTTCAAGCTAGTCAGTTTGTTCATATTTTGCAGAAATTTATAGTCTTCACCGGTGGCTGTCAGCTCACCCGTTAGGTACGTGGCCATTTTGGAGAACATGTCCTGGCACAGCCCCATGATGTCCGCCTTGGCGGGCTCCGTGGCCTTCTCAGCCATCTCCACCACGGCATCGTCCAGGCCGGGGAACGGAAGGCAAAAGGATGGAGGGAAGGATGAGGATGGGGAAGAGGGGAAGGGAAGGGAGGGGGGAAGGGAAGAGAAGGAGAGGGGGGGAGAGGAGCAGGGGGGGAAGGGAGGGAAGGGGAGAAAAAGGGAAGGGTGAAGAGTCGGAGAAGGAGGTAAGGGGAGGGGGCCATGGAGTATCTTAAGAACAGAGAAAAGCCCAGTTTGCCTGGATCGAAGAATACAGGAAGGGAAATAATGTCTAGTGATGCTACAAAGAGAGGTGCAGGGTTCTCTTCAAACAGAGGAGTTTAATTTTATCCTAAAGGAAACAGGAAATGACTGGAGTTAACTGAGTAAGAGAAGCACATGGTAAGATCTCTGTGTTTAAGAAAAATGACTTTGGTAGTAATATGCAACGTGGACACTCAAGGCAGGGGAGGCCAATTTGGTGAAAGATGATTTAAGTCTGAACCAAGGTAGGAGCTTTGTGAGTACAGAGATCTGAAAGATGACATGAAGGTAGATACATTATGACTTGACAAAAGATTGGATATGTGGGGAAAGGAAGAGCAAGGAGTCAAGGATAATGCCATGGTAATGAACTTGGTGATGAATTCTTTGTCTATGGAAACCCATAAAAAATATGGCCCTAGGAAATTTTTTTTTTTTTTTTGGGTGGGAGGGATAGAGCAAGAGAGAGACACACACACACAGGAGAAAGAGATGAAAGAGGAAGGGACAACTGAAGATACAAACTGCTAAGGGGAATGTGATCACACACACACATGTAAAGGAGTTGGCCCAAGAGCTACCTCTCTTCCAGAGACTGGGAGACAGGAGTAAAGAGTGATGTCAGTGGATTTTGAGATTTTAAAAAATGGTAGAAAAAAAGAGTTCCATCAAATAGTGATATAAGACATAGCCCTTAATCTTAGAGAGCTTATAATATAGCTGGGGAAAGTAGACATAAATATACTAAAAATTCAACAATTACAAGCCTTAAGTAATAATTCAATACAACATTGGGGAAGCACTTCATAACCACACAACCTTGCAACAAAAGTGGCTATTATTATGACTAACCATCTCGATCCACTGATGTTAGCACAACATAATCAAGTCCCCACTCTGCAATTGCTTTTGCTGTATTGTAGGGCTCATTAGAATCCAATGGAGGTGGTTTTCTTGCAGTCTTAACAGAACAAAATCTGCAACCTCTTGTACAAGTGTCCCCCATCAACTGGAAGGAAAAAGTTATAATTTAAATTACCAACTTACCTCAGTAACAAATCCATAAATATTTACTGAGTGCTTCTTTTTGTAGGACAAAGACATATAAGATATAGTCTCTATCCCTATGGACTTTAAAATCTACTTTGGGAATAGTAAAAATACATATGCTAGAAAACAAATAATAACAAACTTAGTAGTTCAAGACAATAACATAAGTCACAAAGTAATATAATTGTAAAATGATAAGGATAGACAGTAAGTGCTGTATAAATTTTACAATGAGAGAGCTCATCCTGGGCTGGATTATAGATAATATTATCAAAAAAAAATTTTAATTCACCAAAATAAAATTAAAAACCTAAACAAAGGCCACATTATTTTAGTCTGTAAGGTTCTGCAGAGGTCACAAAATATGCATTTTCTTTCTTAGACAGAAGACTTCGGGAGAACAAGATGGGGCTCACCATGATGGTGGCTGTGGCAGTGGCATGCTCTCCCCCTCCCCAGCACTCCCCAATGTTGGGGCACCGTGCTTCTTCACATACCTATAATCAGAACATAACTGACAGTAAACATGGAATTATTCATCAAACATCTAATGATTTCAAATTTCGATGTGACAGTAACAATTTTAACAATAACCATTTTCCCAGGAGCAGAATAATCACTTCAGGCTCAAGTTCCATTTTATCTCACCAAATGTGAAGCAATTATAACTTTAAACATATTCCTAATATTGAGTAGCTAACTCTATGCAGGATTTATGGTAAAACATAACAAGACTTGCACAGGATGAGAATTGTGTAAATTATAAACGTGCAAACTGAATTTGTAGAAAAGATAGAAGGAATACCCACATCAATGAAATCATGGATCCAATGAAGGATAGATCCTTTGGGAACCAGTTTTGAAGGGAAAAGGTTTTAAATTAATTTCCATTCTACACAGTAAGACAAAATTTAAATTCCTAAAACCTAAGAAAAGCAGCTTGGCAAAGTAGATAGAGCACCGGCAGTGGAGTCAAGAAGACCTGAGTTCAAATCTTGCCTAGGGAAAGCATGCTAGATGAAAAAATTATGGGAGTATATAGGTAAGAGTTGCACAGGATGGGTAGGTAGGGATGAATTGTGATCTGCATCACTGGAGGATGCTATAATGCTATAATCAATGAAAACACAGACCCATCAGTTTTTTGGAAAATTAGAGTATTGCTAAGGAAAATACTTTTTTAGGGGAAGCTAACAATATTATATACTTACTGTATGGAGATTTAAATTCCGCAAAGTATTTTTCAGCTTATTATAATTTTTTCCAATAGGAATCTCTGTTTTTAGCCATGGCGGCAAGCTTAGCCTAAGGAAAGCCAAATAAAACTATTAGGAAATATAACTCTCAATAGACACCACTGCTATTAAATTATTTTGCTGTTTTGCATTTCCAAGGTAAGAAAAAATTTCCTTCACCCTAGATCACCCCTTCTACACATAGTGTTCACTAACCTCCGATAAAAGAGGAAAACCAGATAATGAGGACCATATCTGCTTAAAACTAATCTAGAAATCATAGTTAAATAATTTGGCACTATTACCACTTCTGAGTGATTTAGGCTGTGTAATGAGTTTGTAATAAAAAGAGAAGGTTGGGGCAGCTAGGTGGTACAGTGGATAGAGCACTGCCCTGGGGTCAGGAGGACTTGAGTTCAAATTCGATTTCAGACCAGACACTTGACACTTTCTAGGTGTGTTACCCTGGGCAAGTCACTTAACCCCAAGTGACTCACACACACACACAAAAAAGAGAAGGTTCCTGTCTAGACCTAATAAAATTAATTTTTAAAATAAAACATTCAACATTCAAAACTGTAATCAGAGACAAAGTATTAAGGAACATAAAAGACATTCAGATTGATTGAAATTACAATTACCTCTCTCCTTTCTGACGTTTCAAATTTCCTTTATATTCAGCCCAGGTGTTCTTGTCTGAAAGGTCACCAGATATAAAATCCTGAAGGTCTGGTCCATTCTGTATAAACTCTTTCTTTTTGTCTGGCAAAGAACTTAATGTTTTGTACTGGCTACACAAATAGTTTCCAAGTACCTAGGAAGAGTTAATTGTGTTATTATCACCCAAAGCAGCTCATAGAATTTATCTAATGGTAAATGATCCCAGCAACAGATTATATCTACTACTCAAGAACCAGAACAGAAACCGTTTAGAAAAACAAAAAAGTTATCTCTATTTTCTGGTAGTTTGCAACCTAATACATAAAAGCACACACTGCCCATAAATACTAACTAAAAGAGAGGCAAAATTGATTTCTTATCACTAGGATCTCAAGACCAATTAAAGTACGCCACAAGTTTTATTAAAGCAAGTTCCAGCTACTTAGGAAAATTCTGTTGGCCCTGTTAAAGTTCTTGTATTAATGTATATATTTGAAAATAACAAAACTTCCATTTTAAAAAAATTCCATAATCAGAAGTTTTCTTGTTCAGTCTCATTTGTCTAAATTGGTTAGTCTTTATTGCTAAAGTTAGTCTTCATTATGTAAGAGAAATCAGTAAACTACTGCAGAAACACAAAATTTCAGAATTGGGAAGACCTCACTGGCCACCCATTCCTGAAAAAGAATCCCTTTAGATACATGCTTTTTTAGATTCTGTGATATGTGTGAAATTATTTTTAGTTATTAAATACTAGCTATACATCTAAATAAGATAAGATTAAATACTAGCTATACATCTAAATATTTTTCTCCACTTATGTTTAATAGCAAGTCTGCATTTTATAAAATCTGAAATTTGATACTCAGACCAGATAGTTGGACAAGCTACTACACACATAAGAACATCATTCTTGCATACCAATACATCATTACTGTCTACCATGGGATTATGTTTTGAGCATAGTAAATATTCACCAATAATCCCACCTGGGACACTAGCTGTCCACCTGGACACTAGCTGTATGACCATGGGCAAGTCATTTCACTCCATTCACCACCAGTTTCTTTGTCTGCAAAAAAATGGGGATACTTCTACCTATAGCACTCCTCTCAGAAGATTATTTTAAGAATTCAACTATTCACTCCAAATAGCATTTGTTAAATTCCTACCACTTGCTAGACACTGTGCTTGGTACTAAGGAATAAAGACAAAAATAAAACAGTCTTTGCTCTTAAAGAACTTACATTCTTTTGGGGGAAAGCAAAATGTACACAGATAAGTCAATACAAAGTGGATCAGGAAAGGCCTTTTATAGAAAGTAGCTATTGAACTTTAAAGGAAGCTAAGGATATTAAGAGGCACAGCAGGGGTTCTTTAACCTGTGGCCCACAAACTTGGCTTTTAAAAAATATTTTGATAACTATTTTAATATAATTTGTTCCCTTTGTATTTTATTTAATGGATTTAAAAATTATTATTCTGAGAAATCCATAGGCTTCACTAAACTGCCAAAGAGATCCATGAAACAAAAAAGAGTAAGAACCACTGAAGTCAAGAGGATAGTGAATTCCACACATAAGAGATAGTAGGGACACAGAAGATGGAATGTTACATATGAAGGACATATGGGTCAATTTGGGAGGAATGTGTTAATTAGCCTCATAAGGTAGGCAAAGATCCAGATTACAAAGAGCTTTAAATAACAGAAGAGTTTGTATTTTATCCTAGAGGCCATAGGAAACCACTGGAGTTTCTTGAACAGGGGAATAATAAGATCAGATTTGTTCTTTCAAATAGGATAATGTGCTTCCTAAAGGTCTTTACAAATTTTAACAGTCTTTATAAATGTCAGTTATTATTACAATAATTTATATTTTTTAAAAAACCTGCCCTATCTCACTGGGTTGCTGAGATCAATAAAAGGCCTTTCTTAATTCTTCTACTTGTTGGCATCAATGTATTTCCTTAATCATTTTGTATTAACTCTGTACATATACTGTTTACTCCTCAGTGAACAAGTTGTATTCCTTCCCCACCCCTCCATCCTGAATGGTATTTTTGTCTTTTTTATATTTGTATTATTTTATTTTTAATAAATAATTTTATTTTATAATATTTTATATTTATATATATATACTCTACCAGGATCTGGTAGAGTACCTAGCACCTACTCATTAGACTTGATAAATGTTGACTGGTTGAATGAGAAAACGTATAGAAACGCTCTCAGAAAAGCAGAAAGTGCTCCACAAGTGAGAGTTATGACTATTATGTTTGCTGTTTTGTCATCCTTTATAGATCTGTTCTCGTTGCTCCTGCACGTTTCCTACAGCCCCCAGCTTGAAGTCAAGGACATGGCTTGGTGCTGGGTCGGGTGGACAGCGCAAGACTGGAGGGTCAGGGTCAGCAGTGGGACGGGAAGGAGCAGGAAGGGCCTGGCAGGGTCAGCTTCCGAGCGCACCCGCCCTCCCTGGCAGCCTCCAGGGTCCTTCACTCACCCGGGACCCAAGGATGCCGGAGACCCCGCCGTAGCGGAGAGACATCCCGGAAAGGAGGCGTACAGGCCCGGCTGGCCTGCCCGAACTCGACTTGGTCTGTCACGCGGGACAGGAAGTGACGAAGAAAAGGAAGTATTCTCAAGCCACTTTCCAGGGAACGACAAAGTTCCGGTCGTCTCAGAAGAAATGCGTCATCGCGGGGCGGAGAGACGAGAAAAAGCAGAGAATGTTGATAGAGAGCTCGCGATATGGGAGTCCATCAGGGATTGGTTGGCGAGCAGTTATGACGCAAGACGCAGAGGGTTACGTGGCTACAAATACGTGATGACGGAAGACGTTCTCTCTTTAGCCCATACATCACCAGGTGAGTTGATTTTCGGGTTATGTGAATATTCTGCATCCAAGTCCATCGCTTCTGGGGAAGCCGTTCTCGGGGTTCCTTGGCCCCACACTTACACCCTGGTTCTTCCTCCGTACTGCAAGCATTGCGTGGGTCCGCCTGCCCTTGACTAAGCGCTCTAACATAACCTTGTCGTCCACCCACCCCCTCTCCCCTGCCTGGGACCTGTGGTTTGCCAGGCATTAACTTCCGGTCCGAGTTTCTCGGGGCTTTCAAGGAAAGAGGCTCCAGACCGGCCGCCTGAGCTGTGGGAGAGGTGCTCGGGGCCGGGGGAGGAGACCGCGGCCTGGGAAGAAGCGGGATCGGCTGCGGCCTAGGCCTTTTTGGGGAGAGCGAAGCCTGTGGGTGGGCCTGGTCGTGCTGTCAGACCAACCTTTCCTCTCTCCTCGAGACGAGCTGCTGCCTTGCCCCAGCGTCCCTGGGACCTCGTGCTCCCCCCGAAACTTGGGCTGGGTTGTTCTTGGTCTTTGGCTTTTTTTATGTTCTCTTTCGGCTTTTTTTCCGGCGGTGGCACTTAGGCACTGTCGGCATTGTTTTTTCATTTTGGCTTTTTGTTTTTCAGAATGAAGACCATTCTAAGCAACCAGACCGTCGACATCCCAGAAAATGGTAGTTCTTTCTTTTTTTTCTTTTTGATCCTTTAAGCCTTACTTTAAGGATGTAAACACATTTGTAGCATTGCTTCTTCTGTGTAAGAATTCAAATGCAAAAATTCAGAATCCCTCCTTTCATCATTATTGTACATAGTTGATGAATTAAGGAATCAGGCTACATTTGTAACCTGGAAAATTAGCAGGGAGTTTTGAACCAGATTGGTTTTTGGTGAATACCAGTATGGTATTCACATAAGTATAGGGGAGGAACTTGTAGATTTACTTATCAGTATTTCTTTTCTCTGGACTCAATTTTGAAATTGGTTTGTCTCCTAGTTGACATCTCTCTTAAGGGTCGGACAGTTATTGTGAAGGGGCCCAGAGGAATCCTCCGAAGGGATTTCAACCATATCAATGTTGAGCTCAGTCTCCTTGGAAAGAAGAAAAAAAGGGTAATGTGGTCATCAATATTGTTTCAAAAAATCACCCATCCTAGAAGAATGTAGGCTCTGGTAGGATGCAGACTGTTTAATGTGCTCCGTGTATCTGGTACATTGCCTTTCACACAGTAGTTGCTTATTAAGGTAACATTGCTATTAAGTTGCAGTGCTGGCACACAATTTAAACCCTCGTTCTCCATTCTAGCCATCCTAAAAGCCCTTTATTTTACAGGTGAGGACATTAAGGTCCAGAGAATAGTTACATAGTCAACTGAATGATTCAACTGTAGCATACCTCCAAAAACTAGTTCTGGCCATCAGGGTTTAAAGCTTCAATTCTGCCACTCAGTTATTTCTTAAATATATGATCGATCAACAACTAATTATTAAGCACATACTATGTCTTATGATTCTATTCTCCTGGGCTTCCTGCCTTTCTAGATTCCTTCTTCATCCTTTCTCCTTATTTTGGGGTCATCTCCCATGAACTCATCACCACGCATGTTGTACTTAAACACCAGAAAAATGATTCAGTTGATTATTAAGTCCTTACTATTAGGCCAGGTATAGCAACTATCATCAGTTTATATTCTGAGGGAGACTTACTCTCAGTAAGGGCTGGAACTCTTCTTTTTCTTTGTATGCCCTTTGCTTTTAATAAATATTTTTTGAATTCACATTCACTTTTAGTAATTAAGTTCTGAATGAAGGACAGATTAGTTTATATGAAATAATTTAAATGTGCATATTAGGAAAAAGCTCTAGAGGTTCATCTATTTTCTCTCCATAACTTATGTATTCCAGTACTCTATTGAAGTAATGAACTTACTGGCAGGGGTTGTTTAAGCTTCCATATAGATTGCTTAAGTGTTTAATACCATATTTAGTTCTGTTTTGCTTAGAACATGTTTGTTATTCTTGTCATGTGTAGTAATTAATTCCTATCCTTATTCTTACTGTCAGTGATAGTTTCTATAAAGCTTAAAACCACCTAGTCCAATTTTTCTTTGACCTCTGGCTTTTTAAAACTGCCCACTCTGGTTTGGACCATGTCAGTCTGACTATAATACATGCCGTTGGGTGGTGAAATGTTCAGTTCCAGCAGGTCTGAAAGACCATCATCTGTCGTGGTAGAGGGACTGAGATAGATATTGATGGGGAAAGTTTTCCTGTCTTTTGAATTACAAAACCTAGATCAATCGTCCCCTGGAAAAGGCCTTCTAAAATAATTTTCTGTTGCAGCTCCGGGTAGACAAGTGGTGGGGAAATCGAAAAGAACTTGCAACCGTACGCACAATCTGTAGTCATGTACAAAACATGATCAAAGGCGTTACCTTGGTAAGAGAGAGATAAATAGGACTTTTCTGGCTTCAGAGTATCTTTCCTGTACCACGCTGACCTGCCAATAGGCGGGTGTTATGTTATTGTATTTATAATAGTATAAATTTGTATTGTTTGGGGAAGGTATGGCATTTAGGTTAATGGTTTTTCCAAGTTTGGACCAAGTTTGTTGGGAAGATTTTCTGAAGGAATGATGCAGTTAAAAATGATTGTTCCTCCATCACTTTCGTATGCGTCCTTTTATTTCCCATCATAGTTCCCTTGGTTCCAGTCCTCGTTACTTCTCTCCTGAGCTATTAAAGTTGCCTCTTAATTGATCTTCCTGCTTGCCTCTAGTACATTCCCTCTCCTCTACAGCCTCCAACGTAATTTTCATATTTCTGTGGTGGCAAAATGTAGTTTTAGCATTTACTGAAAATAAATTTGAGAAGTGCGTATCTGTTTTGCAGAATTCTGCAGCTCTAAATTTGTTGGTTTAATACAGGGTTTTCGTTACAAGATGAGGTCTGTATATGCTCACTTCCCCATCAATGTTGTTATTCAAGAGAATGGCTCACTTGTCGAAATCAGAAATTTTTTGGGTGAAAAATATATCCGAAGAGTGCGCATGAGACCAGGTATGTGCATGCTTTTGTGTGAGTTGGATTTTCAGAAATTTTTATTTTGACTAACAAATGTGTGTTCAAGAGTCTTGCTATCATTTCATCATGTCTCTTGAGGCTAATGAAGTTACTGTAAGCTTGCTGTCTTTGTACTAGCCTTTGTTAATGTAGGGTCTCCACTATTGGAATATTGCATTCTCTGTTATAAAAACTATATCCAAACAATTAGCTTCAAAGATATAATTTCCTTTCATAGATGTTTGTCACTACCACCATTTGCTTACTTCTCAAACCCCAGCCTCTCTTGGCTTCAGTCCTGGTTTCTGGGAGTTTCCTTTATTCCATAAGAATATTTGCTTGGAAGCTTTTTCCTTGTGTAGAACACTGAACAGCTGAGGTCTTAAGTTAACCGGTCTTAAGTTAACCAGTCTTAAGGAAATTAGGTTATTTGATGCAGTTAGTCATACGTCGTTTATCCAATACTAATTCTGCAGAGTGTAAAAGGTGGTTGTAATCAGATCTGTTTTTCTGGAATTGTGCTCTTTTGTGTTTTATGCAAGTATTATTTGATAGAAGCCTTCCCTGTGTCAAGCTATTAAGAGGAAATGGGGGAATGTACTTCACTGTGTCCCCAGTGCCTTACACATAGGTACTTAATAATTGAATGAATGATTGAAGAACTTGGTCCAAGTCACTTTGCCTTTGGGGACTTCTCTGGAATGTTCCTTTATGTGTGTCTGCAACCAATTAGACTTTTTGTGGTGTTTTTAGGTATTTAAATATTAAATAGAACTTTAGAAGAGTATTTCATTTGTATTGGATTTATGGAATTTAATCTATAATAATCATATAATGTGACATTTGTGAAGTACCTGTTTTGTGCAGAGCTTTGCGCTTGTCCTCGAGGAGATAGTTTCAGTAAATCAGTCATTAGTGTTATTAACAAATATTGTTAATGGAAAGAGTGCTGGACTTGGGTTCAAATCCCGGGTCTAATGCTCAATTGCCATGTGAGCTGGGACAAGTCATAATATACATAGGCATAAAAATCTAGAGGTGAAAAGGACCTTAGAGGCCAGTAAATCCAACTCCCCATTTACTCCGGGTCTGGAGAGGTTAAAGAATTGCCCAGGATTACACAGTTTATAGGTCACGGAGATGTTTTGATTCTAGATAGTCTTCTTTATTTAACCTCTTTTTTCTTGCCTGCGTTGAAAATAATATTACCTTATAGTGTTACTGTATATCTCTTTAAAGAGCTATAATGGACTCAAGTATTTAAAAGATCTGAGATTACATTGGTGTGTTAGCTGCTTTTGCATTTGTAACTTCCCTATGACTTGGTCTAATCACAAGGATGGGGAACCTGTGGCCTTCTAGGTCCTTTGGTATGCGGCCTTTTGACTGAGTCCAAGTTTTATAAAACAAATCCTTTTAGGGGGATTTGTTCTGTGAAGTTTGGATTCAGTCAGAGGGCCACACCTGGCCTTAAGGCCCCAGGTTCCCAACTTAACAGTTTTGGGGGGGGGGGGAGACAGGGAATGCATTACCCAGTGGGCAATCAGGTAATTAGTTTCTCTGAAATTTGCTAAAAGCAAGTCTGTCTTGGGGCATATTCATTGTCAAAGCTTTTCTAGCTTGGTGTAGGATCTACCTATGAAGCTTGTGGTCTGCTGCTATAACCCCAAAAATCCCTCTATTCCAGCCAGGCTAGGCATCAAATGTAGAAACTAGACGGTGAGCTATTAGTTGTAATTAGGGATTGTGTGAACATACTTTTTCGATCTTTTTTCATATTAGGTGTTGCTTGTGCTGTTTCTCAAGCCCAAAAAGATGAGTTAATTCTTGAAGGAAATGATATTGAACTTGTATCAAACTCAGGTTAGTATTTTTGTGATTTTAAAATATATTTTGAAATTTTGATCTGTCATGTAGGTTAGTGTATAATTAGTACATCATTGATGTTCCCATAAAGATGTAGAAATAACCTTAATTTTTTAGGTCCAACAAAAATACAGTGGGCCTTAGAAGGACAATTGCTTGTACTTGATGGTTTCATTTGATATTTTCTGTGTTTCATCCCCTAGAAATTTTAAGTATTAGCTCTCATGAAGAAGGGGTGGTTTTTAGGTTTTAGTCCAAGTTGGCTGTATTGCAGAAAGGGATATATTATATGCAATATTGATTTGGCTAATACCCTTGAATTCTGCTTTTTATCTTGTGCTCTTACAGCTGCCCTGATTCAGCAGGCCACCACAGTCAAAAACAAGGATATCAGAAAATTTTTGGATGGCATCTATGTTTCTGAGAAAGGCACAGTGCAACAAGCTGATGAATAAGTTGGAAAAGGTAAAGCATGTGAAGGGCTTAAGTGGGAGTGTGTCCTCTTGAGGTGGCCTGATAGTGTAATTGAAATATTCAGGCACCAGAAGTTCTTAGTTTGAAGATAAATTAAAATTGAGCTGAATACATTTGAGCTCAGGGGTCCAGGATTGCTGGTGGATAGCAGTGTTTAAAAATGCGTCAGAAAGATTTTGTTCAATTTTTCTAAAAGGGAAACAAACTGTTTCTCTACTGCATAACTTTTCATTCTATTTCTAAAAGAATTTTTTCTTTCTACAGATGCCAAAGGCCGTGTCCTGAGGAGTCAACACTTATTCAGATGTCAAAATAAAAATAATTTTTAGCAGTTGGAGACTTTTCTCTTTTTCCGCCAAATCCTTTGCCATCTGAGAGATGAGACTTTTTTTTTCTATTTTAAAAAGAGAAATCTTTATTATCATGTAATTAAAACATTCGCTCATTTTATTTAGTCTAGGAGATTTGACTATTTTTAAAAATCTGTCAGTCTTTGAGGGAGGTTTTGACTATAAAATTAAAAGGTCAAGGGGAAAAGAGTAGTAGATTTGCAATTTGGGACCTTGGGTTTCTGTTGCTTAGTGCCTATAGGACCTTTGGCAAGCCAATTAACATCTTTGGCAAGGTTTCTTATTTTATTTTTTTTTTATTAATTTATTTTTAGTTTTCAACAGTTACTTCTACAAGATTTTGAGTACCAAATTTTCACCCTATCTCACCCCTACCCTCACCCCAAGATGGCATGCATTCAGAATACCCTTTCCCCTAGTCAGCCTTCCCTTCTATCTCTCCCCCCTTTCTCTTTTCCCTTTCCCCTTCTATTTTCCTGTAGGGCAGGATAGATTTCTGTATCCCATTTTCTGTATTTCTTATTTCCCAATTGCATGTGAAAACTTTTTTTTAAACATGTGTTTTTAAAACTTTGGGTTCCAAATTTTCTCCCTCCCACCCTCATTGAAAAGGTATGCAACTCAATATAGGTTGTACATGTGCAGCTATGCAAAACACTTCCATAGTAGACATGCTGTGAAAAACTAACTATATTCCCCTTAATCCTATCCTGCCCCTGCCAGTTGATTCTGTTCTTTCTTTTGGCCCTGTCCCTCCCCAGAAGTATTTGCTTCTGATTACCCCCTTTCCCAATCTGCCTTCCTCTCTATCATCCTCCTACTCTTGTCCCCTTCCCCCCCCATTTTCCTGAAGGGTAAGACAGATTTCCATACCCAATTGAGTGTGTATGTTATTCCCTCCTTAAGTCAAATCCTATGAGAATAAGATTCACTCATTCCTTCTCACCTTCCCCCATTTCCCCTCCACTGTAACAGCCTTGAAATAAGATTTTATTTAAAAAATGTGTTTAACTGAGCCAGTGAAACAAAGAGTTAGGCAAGTTGACCCTAGGTTCTTGAAGGCCAAGCCCTAGACTTGAAATATGGAGGTTCCTACTAAGATAACCTCTTTGTTCCTGATTAGAGTAGAATAATGAAAATAGTGTCTCTGAGAGAACACTGTAGTATGAGATGCAGTGGAGGAATGCCCCGAGATGAACCTTACATATAACAATAGGAGGCTTCCAGATTGATCACTAGGAGACCTCCAGGGGTAGGTGTTAATTAGTTTGGAATGTTCTCATTTGTATTTATTCATATTTCTGTTAGATGGAAGAAGAAAATTACTGGGCAGCTGAGTCCAATAAGAGAAGTTCTGGTGACTATTCTCAGTAAACTTCGTGATGTGTAATAAGTAGTATCCCCCTTTTTAAACAAAATCTGAGATCGTTCAGCTATCTGGTGAAGTGAAACATAAGTCTGGAGCCATGGAGCAGGCTAAGGCCTGCTAGAAACAAACCAGTCAGCAGAAACCCGGAATTTGGCGGGATAATTTGGGAAGAACGTGATTCTAGGCAAAGGGATGAACTAAACATAAGCAAAGGAGCTGAGTTGGTGGAGGGGGTGGTAAGTCCATTCAGAGTAGGGGTCTTTGGTTGGCCAGAAATTTATTTTCTGTGGCAGCTATGGAGACATTAGTTGTGACACATGCAAAACTCATCTCTGAGGGTTGTTTCCTTAAATGGGGCCAGGCTGGAAGCAGGACACTGCTTTTTCTTGGGCTTTACCAGGCTTCCAACCTCGACTCTTATCATCCTCAACTCTACTCTCACCACATACCTAATCTGTTGACCAAGCCTCAAATGTATACATTTGTTTGTACCCCTTTCTATCTGCCACAGTCCGGGTGTGCATCCTTGTTACCTCATTCCTAAATACTGCAGTAAGCCTTGTGATGAATCTTCCCCACTCCAGGCTAACATTGAGCTGCCTGAGTGATTTTCCTAATGGACGGGTGTGATGTCATACCCCACCCCCTTTCAGTCATTCATTAGCTCCCCCTTACCACCACAAACAGAAAATTCTCTGGCTCCAAAACCCTTTATAACTAGATCCCTTATCTTTCCAGTCTTAAACCTTAATCCTTTCCTGAACCCTCAATGAATGGTTAATGTTTATTGATGACTTCTGGAGGAAAGGGCACAGTCAGTCTGTTCTCAATCATGGGTGCCCAGCTGTTATGTGACTCCCAAGAGATGTATCTTCTTCCTGTTAACATGCCCAGTGCAAAAGGGGTACCTTTGATCTCCATCATCCTGAACTAATCCATCTCTAGTCCAAGATCTGTTGTTCATCTTTTATTTTCAAGTAGGACCAGTGACATCACAGTGCTATTTTGATTTGCACATGAATTGGGTTTAAGTAAGGCAGAGTTACTTGAAAGTGGTCAGCTTTACTCTCACAGAATCATCAAAGTCCAGTGGCAAGATAAAAGTCAGGAGGACTGGTGATAACCCAGGATGCAGTGGATGACCTTGGTGTCTTTGATGTCTGACCAAACTTAAGTGCTTTAGCTGCCTACATGGCTGTTGGAACAAATTTGTTCTCATCTGCTCATTCTGCTAGAGGAGGTCTTAACATGTTTGGGGTAGATACCCTCTTAACTCACCCAATGAGTTTGAGGCCTCCTGGTTTAGCCCATCTACTCAGACAGTTTTACTGGGGTGTGTCTGCTGCTTCTTGGAGCCACAGCTGACATTGGGATGAGTCTCAAATGTATACATTTGTATACCCTAAAAAGGGTTCGGCAAGTCCTCATACCAGAGGTGCCAGCCTTCCTTTAACACCCCATAAATAGAGTAGGTATTAAGCATCTACTCTGTGCCAGGCACTGTGCTAAGGACTTCAAAATATTATCTTTGGTGCTGAGTGAAGTGAGCAGAACCAGGAGAACGTTGTACACGATAGCAGCCATGTTGTGTGATGACTAATATTGATAAAATTAACCCTTCCCAGTGATACAAGAATCTAAGACATTTCCAAAGACGTCATGATGGAAAATGCTATCCACATCCAAAGAAAGAACTGTGGAATTTGAATGCAGATTAAAGCATACTATTTGCTATTTTTTTTTCTTCTTTTTTGTTTTGTTTCCTCTTTCTGGTGGTTTCTCCTATTAGTTCTAATTCTTCCTTACAACATGACTAATGTGAAAATATGTTTAATAGGAATGTATAGCCTATGTCAGATTGCACGCCATCTTGGAGAGGAAGGTCTGGAGGGAGGGGGAGAAAAATTTAAAACTCAAAAGCTTATGGAAGTGATTGTTGATAAAAGAAATTAATTTAAAAAAAATTAAAAAAACACATAGCTATTCCAAGATCTAAATTCATTCTCAATGAAATGTGAAAGGGTGAACCATCCTTGGTCATCTTGCATAAATCCATGCTTTCATGAGAAGAGGCACCCATCTAGGAGAGCCAGTCCTTACAGTACAATGAAAATCCCAAACAATGGTTTCATCCATTTTCTGTTGTGACAAGGAAGATGGAAATTACAGGGCAGCTGAGTCAAATGAGAGGCAAGTTCTGGTGACTGTTCTCAGTAAACTTTATAATGTGTAATAAGTAATAGCCCCCTTTTTAAACAAAATCTGAGATCGTTCAGCTATCTGGTGAAGTGAAACATAAGGCTGGAGCCATACATAACCTGCTAGAAATAACCCATGTATATGTCTAAACGAGTAGAACAGACACCCAGAATTTGGTGAGATAATTTGGGAAGAATATCAATCATGGCCCAGTGCACCACTTTACCCAGTGATGGGTAAAGGACCCTTAATGAGGTTGAGTATCAACTTCTTGAAGAAGGATGAACTGATAAATCTGACACTTGCAAAGATGTATCAAATAATAGCCTGTCCCAAAAGTCTTAGTGAAATTTTAAGCTTCAATAACTTCTGAAGTACAAATGCTACAAACTTACAAAAACATTTGACAATTATTTAAATTTCTTTTACCCTTATTTGGTTTTGTGAATTTTGAATAATGTTTAATTATAATAAATGGAAACCCTGTCATGTGTTGTACAATAGTTTTTGGATGACACCTCACACTTGGTAGGGAAGACCCTTTTCCTTGGCCATCTCTTTCATATCTGTTAGACTTTTTCTTGTGGGATCACATGAAAACTCATGTACGCATCAAAGCCTCATTCTTTGGATGATCATAAGACTAGAATTGCACAAAGAATCCTTTCAGTCACTGAACAACAACTTAGGAAAGTTTTTACAAAGTTTGCAAACTGACGAACAATATATAGCACAAAGTGATGGTTATGTTGGATTTTAAAACAATCTCTTAAAAGTTTTTTTGTAACACTAAGTTTTGTGTAGCATTTATACTTTTGAAGTTATCAAAGCTTCACTACAATTCTTGGGACACCCCTTATAGTAAAAGCTTGATAAAAATCTTAGGTTTATGTTTTGAACTATGTCTCAAAACATACATGAGTATAAAAGTAACAAGGCAATTGTGTGTTTAAATCAAATTGTTGTGCAAATAATTTTGTAGGCAAGGAGTGTCAAACAGTCTGAAACAGGATAATTATATTAACATTTAGAGAAGATACTGGTTTCCTCAAAATTATGGTAGATTTTTTTTTCTCTACATGATAGGCAGTTCTTCCTACAAAACAGAGATCTTACTTTAATAACAATTCACATATCTATAGTGCAGTAAAGCTTACAAAGCTTCACAATTGTATGAAGTAAAAAGTACAGACCTGTTTTATAGAGACTTTATGGAAACTGAGACTTTAAAGTTGAAATGACTTTCTCAGTCTCACACAGATGGTCTAAGAGTCAAGATTTAAGGCTAGATGTCCTGATTCCAAATCAACATCTATAACACCTACCATATGCTGGACTGCTGGCCCAGGAAAATAAGCAGTAAGGGAGGATCAGTCTTTCAAATGCTACATAGACCCCATGATTCTGTCCCACATCTTTTACTTTGTATTCCTTTACTTGAAAAGATAAAAAGAAGATTTTAGAGGTTAAAGAGTGATTGAATAATATACACAATTTATTTAGAATGAATTACACTAAAATTAAGCACATTTTATTAACAACAATGAACATGCCTTTTTTATCCCCCAGCAGAGTTTTAAGCATTAAAGTTGTACTGTAGTACTTTAATGTATACATAACACGTTGGTGCAAAATCAATACAAAGTCAGTACTTTGAGTGCACAAAATGTAAACACAAGTTATTTGACTTCAAAAGGATGTGGTGTTGCACGTTTATAGCAAATAAGCATACAAAAATAACTTGGCATAAAGACTATTTTTCTCATCTGCATAATGATGGAGCTGCTTAGACTGGATGGCCTGAATTCCTCTTTCAACCCTTCATTACCATCTTACAATTCTTCTCTCTTTACTACTGTCTTCCTTTCCAAATGCAGCATGATGGCTGATCAGCATCTTAAAACTATTTTAATGGTTTTATAATCAACTGATATATTTTGATGGATGATATTGATCATGACTTAAGTAGAAAGTGTTGAACCAAAGACTTAGAAGATAATAACTAAAATTGGCAAGAATAAGTGGCTAAGTAAATACTGGTACCAGACAAATAGAAAATAGGAAATAGTTGACCTTTTTTCTTCATTCTCAATACAATAATAAGCTTTAAAATAAAAATTTTAAGAAGCAAAGTATATGTTCAAAATAGTTGTTATATCATGAACTTAAATAGATACAAGGTATACTAAAAGCTGTGCAAAATCTTTAAAATTAAATTAATTCAAGTTGAAAATATTAATTCTGAATCTTTGGGTTGCTTACAACTTGAATATCCAGTAGAATAACAGCTCCTTCAGGGCAGAGGCTGTCTCACTTTTGGTATCTGTATCCCTAACCCCTAGTATGGTGCCTAGCACAGTGGCTGAGAATAGACCCTTAATAAATGCTTGTTAAATGATATTTCCTTTTCCACACCTGGCATAGTAGTGGCATGTTATTTGACAGCCTGGAATTTCTTATAGAAGATATACTTGAGATCTAGTTAGGGCTGTGTCTTAGTGGCATAAACCACCAGTTAAAAAGTGAAGACTACATCAACTTCTGCTTACTTGTACATGGATTCACAAAAAGGTGCTCCATATGTAGTGAATCTAAGCTCATTTTCATGAAAATAAAAATTGTCTTATTATGTGTATTCTTCACAGGGCCTCATACATAGTTCCTTAGGCAAATATTACTCTCATTCTCTCGGCCTGTTTCCTTTTCTATAACATGAGGGAGTTAAACTAGACCTTTGAGAGTTCTTTTAGGTCTAAATCTAAAATCCTGTGAGATGATCTCTAAGGTCCCTTTCAGTCATTACATCCTATAATTTTGTATTAGGTACTCAATGAATATTTATTGAATGAAGATTGATATTTTGCTGCTTGGAACACTAGATGGTACAGTAGAAAAGACAGGATTTGGAGTCAGAGGACTTGAGTTCAAATCCTGATTCTATTATTTACCAATACCTCTGTTCTAAAAATATGGGAGTTAGACTTGAATGTCTAAAGCTTTGTCTGTAGCTTTAAATCTATAATCCTATGATTGATTAAAAAAAGATTAATTATTTTTTTTCTAAACAGCTGATCAGTTGTTTTTGGTGCTGTAAATAGTCAGCCTCAGACTAATGCACCTTTAGGCTCAAACGGAGAAAATACAGAAAAGGTTATGAACTATCTTTTCTATCCGCAAAAGAGAAGCTCAGCAAAACATTCTGTATACGTGAACTATCCTTGACTCACTCTTAGGCAGCAGGTACAGGGAAATGAGACTTTTAATAAATTTGACCAATCAGCATCTTGTATAAGTAGGCCAATGATTCTGATTATGTAGATAATACTTTATTATGCATGGTTAATGGTAACTTAAATGTGTTTAATTGCATTCCAAAATTAATGTGTTTTTAAGGTCACTGGGAGAGGAATTCATACAATCACTTGCCTTTACAAAATAATTTCCTGCCAAGAAACTTTAGACAGGAGAGCTATTCTATGCCAAGGCAGGGTTGTTAACCTAGAATTAAGAAAGGGTCTTATGAACTTAGATGGGGAAAAAATTACATATTTGTTTTCAATAACTTCTAAATGAAATTTAACATTTTCTTCAATTATGAATGTAGGCAACAAATCACTGCAGTACCAGTAAATTTGTTGCTACTACAAGTCACAGATATTTTCATGTCACATTACAGATGTTGGACATATACTAAAATACTGTTTATGCTCATCATTACTTCAAAATTACTGGAGTTATTAGAACCTTTTACTTTTAAATGTTTTATCTAGTTATTAATGCATTAATAAAGGAGCACATGTATCACAAATTTATTTTTAATATTTTGATAACATTTCAATATAGTTGGTTTCCTTTGTAATAACAAGGTATTTTAATTCATGCATTTAAAAACATTTTATTTTGTTCATTAATATTATTTTATTTTAGCCATTTAAATGTTCTGAGGAATCCAAAGGCTTTACCTGACTGGTCAATGACACAGCAAGGTTAAGAACTCCTTATCCAGCAAATCTATCAACTACTGGTAGACAGAGCCAGTGTCTCTGTAGAGAGCTGGTGTTTAATAAATGCTGACTAAAACTGAGAGCTCATTATTTTTGTGCTGTAAACTTATAGGAAGGAACTATGGGATGGCATAAAGTCAAGGTTTCTAATAATTTTGCCTCAGAGATTTAAAGAACATTATGATATTTTGTCTTGGAGGCACCTTGCTTTAGGAAGTGTTCCTTTTGCAACAAAGTTTAAACACAGAACTTGCCTGGTTTCAGTTCCTAGGAGGTGAGCTTTGAGGAGGGTTAGGATCTAAGTCATACAACAGGGTTTAAATCCAGATAATTTGCTAAAGTCAAATATTGTGCCCGGTGTCTATACATAGAGACAGACCAACATTGGATCATGGCAACAGAAGTAGTGTAAGTCAGGGAAAATGGGTCATTTAATAATTTGGTCTTATTTAGGACTAATCTAGACTTCTTTAAAAAAACACTTTACATTTGTGTGGTGTTTTTAACTTTTCAAAGCACTTTTTAATCTATGATCATTACTCAACTTGGAAAGATTGGTAAGGCAGGGATTTTTATCAGCATTTGTCAAGGGAAGAAATTAAGGTGCTTGCCTAAAGTTATACAGGAGTGGTGGGACCAGAACCCAGGTCTCCTCACTCCTAACCCCATGATCCTATATGTAACTAAAGATTCCATTATATGTTTTTTACTTTGTAGTCAGTGTCCACATAAATTTAATAATCAAATGAGGGATTTGATAAGATTCAGATAAATGACATTTTTTTCTTATGCTTTTTTCCCCCAGTGGGAAAGACTACGGGAGGAGGAAATGTTCAGTTCTGGTCAAATTTTGGAAAAACATCAGTAAACTGGAGCACACCCAGAGGAAGGCAACTGAGATAGTGAAAAGCCTTAAGATCCTTCCCTTTTAGGAATAGTTGAAGGAACTGAGGATGCTTTACCTAAAGAAGGCAGAATAGACCAAATGGCTTTCTTGAAGTATCTGAAGAGCTTTCAAGTGGAAGAGGATTGAGATTTGTTTTGTTTGTCCCCAGAAAACAGAACTAGAAACATTTCAGCTCAACTTAATGTAAGGGAAGACTACCTCACAATTAGAACTATTAGAAAATGCATTGGGCAGCCTCAAAAGGTAGAGGATCCCCCTTTGCTTAAGGCTTCTCAAGCAATGGCTGGATAACCATTGGATCTTATTCAAGTACAGGTTAGACCCTGTACTTGAGGCCCCATTTCTGAAAAATTTTGAAAAACTCTGACTGTAAGATTTTAACCTGTTAACTATTTAGAGAACAGTCAGGTTCTGCCCTATATTCTTTATTTTATTTTTTTACTTAAGTTCCTTTTCTTGAGCCATTTAGGAAGTACACCCTGACATAAAGAAAAAGTACCTTGTGGAAAGTGGGATTTATAAACAAATATGTTGCTGCCTTTCTAGTTTAAGGAAGAATTAAAAATCTTTGGTATAGAATACCAAACAGAAGTCAATTTTGTGTTTTAAAGGTTCTGTTTGTATTGTAACCACCAACCCAGATCTATCCATGTAAATGTACAGTGACCAATAGGAACTTGTTAGAATTTACAAAACACCTAGGTACATGGCACTTCTCACAGTTTAAGGGAAGATTTTATCTTCAAACCCCACCACCCTAATTTGTTGATATCAGGTCCTAAGGGAAAATTAATGTGGATCATCCTACAAAACCATGGTCAGTCCCTTGGTTACAAACAATATCCCAGCATTTCTTCTTTCTATATGCGTTTCCTTTAACCTACTTGGAATGGGGAAGGTGGAGTGAGCTTATTCATGCCTTTTGAAGGCAGATGGAAATAAGACCAGTTTATCTGAGGATACTCTTATGACCTTTCTTCAATGGAATCACAATGTGTTGTTGCAAGTTCCTTGCCTTATGATATTTTTTCCTCTTCCTCTTGTGGAAAATGGTAACTGTTAAAAGTAGGGCCAGGGTAGAAAAGAGACAACAACCGAAGAATATCAATGGTTTCTTCTTCTCAAGAAATAAGCAGAAAATGCACTGTTTTTCATGGTGACTCTCCCCACATCCAAAACTGGTATGCTCAGAAGGAAAGCCCCTGCTGCTAATCAGGTTGTTGTAAAACTGTACTGAGGACTTTGCTTTTAAATCAGATGTGAAGAATCCGAATCTGGGTTTAAATTTTTCTTCTGTCAATTTAAATGCATAATAGCCTTTTATCTTGATTTTATCAATTAGGTAAGCTGAAAAAGAGAGATTGGGATATGTGTTAGTAAACCATACCATTTAATATATATATATATATATATAGAACATGTAAACCCTTTCCTTAGGAGAATATAAATTTTCTTGAAGGCAGATTCAGTTTTGTGTTTCTAGTTGTATTTCCAGCACCTAGCACATAAATGCTAGATGACTGATTAACATATACAGATAGGAGATGTACTTTCCTTTAAACAAATAAGCTATAGTCGTAATCACCAAAGGATTCATCCATTGTCCCTTTGATATAATACTAATTAGTAACATTCCTGTAGCTCCAAGGTTTATACAATGCTTCGGGATTTACAGTGCACTAGGAAGAGCACTGTCTCTGGAGTTAGAGGACCATGGTACATATCCTTCCTCAGTTTCTTATTATCTCTGTTACCTTGGGCAAATCACCTAACTTCCCTGGGCCTCTGTTTTTTTAACTGAAAAAGAAGGGGAGTTAGACTAGAAAGCTTCTGAGGTCCCTTCCTGCCCTAAATCTATTTATTCTGCTCCATTAAATCACAGAATATCAGGCTTGGGAGAGACCTCTAAGGTTATCTGGTGCAATTTGTACCTGAACAAATATCACCAAAATGTACTCATCCAGGCTCTGCTTGGGGACCTGTAGTAATGGGGGACTCACTGCTATAACGGTTTGGACTGTTTTCCTTAATATAATATGGTCTCTAGGCCTCTCAGTATCTTGGTTGCTTGTCTCTGGGATTCCGATATGTAAGTGTCCTCTCTGCATTGTGGTACTCAGAGCCGAACACAGTATTCCAGAGATGGTCTGGCAGGGCAGACCCCTTTTGCTGGACACTGTGCTTCCATAAATGTATCCTAGGTCCATTGACTTCCAAGACTGTGATGTTACCTGTTAACTCATACAGAGTTTGGAATATACTAAAATTAGTTTTCCAATATAATGTTCAGGTTTTAGGTCAAAAAGTTCCAGTTTCCAGGTGACAAGATCATTCTTCACCCAAGTGGAATCCCTAACCAGCAGATATAGGGAACTGATCTTCCCCACAATTTTTCCTAGAGCAATTTTTCTCTTTTTCTCCTTTGCACTTATTACATTCTATTTTTTGTCAAGCATATTCAATACATGTCATACCTGCCCTGTTAGACTATAAACCTCAATCAGGTAGGCATTTGTTAAATTGCTATTGTATGCAAGGCATTGGACTAGGCCGCAGAAATACAGACAAAATGAAAAATCGCCCCTCCTCCTTGAGAAGCTTATATTCTACTGAGGGACAAAGCATGTCACAGAAAGTAAATTTTTGGTAACTTGAGGAAGAAAAGAGCACTAAAAACTGGTGAGAATTAGGAAAAGCTTCCTCTTGTAGGTGGCACAAGAGCTAGAGGAAAATTGGAATTCCAAGGATCAGAATTGAAGGGGTACATTCCAGGAACAGGGGGATGGATGCCTTGGAGGTGGAAGATAGAATGTCAAGATCACAGCAAACAGTTGATGAGGGCCAGGACCATGTTATTTTCTGTTTTTGTATTCCTAGTATTTTTCTTCTAGATCTCTTCTGCCCTTTGTTCTTGAGTTCTTAATAGATGCCTCCACTTTCTCTCCTCTCTCTTCTTAATTTCTTTACTATCTGGCTTCTAACCTCATCATTCCACTGAAACTGCTCTCTCAAGAGTTACCTTATTGTTGTTCAGTCATTTTTTTCAGTCGTTTCCGACTCTTAATGATCCCTTTTGGAGTTATCTTGGCAAAGATACAAGAATGGTTTGCTAATTCCTTCTCCAGTTCATTTTACAGATGAGGAAACTGAGGCAAACAGGGTTAAGTGACTTGCCCAGGACCAGATTATGTGTCTAAGACCAGATTTAAACTCAGGGAGATGAGTATTTCTGACTCCAGGCTCAACTCTCTATATGCTATGCCACCAAACTCTCCTCAAGAGTTACCAGTGAGTTCTTATTTGCCAAATTCAATGGCCTTTTCTTGGGCAGCTTATGTGGGGAAAGAGACTAAAGAGTCATCTCTTTTTTCATTTCCTCCAGTAATCTCTATCTCTTGGCTCTAGGCATTTTCTCTGGCTGTCCTCCACACCGGAATGCTTTTCCCCCTCAATCCCACCTACCAGCTTTTCTGGCTTCCTTTAAGCCCCAGTTAAAAATCTCATCTTCTACTGGAAGCCTTTCCCAACCCCTCTTAATTCCAGTGCCCCCCCCATTAATTATTTCCTATTTATCCTGTATATAACTTGTCTCTATATATTTGTTTGTTGCCTCTACCATTAAATTGTGAGCTTCTTGAGGGCAGAGACTATCTTTTGTCTCTTTTTGTGTCCCTAGTACCTAACACAGCCCTGGCATATGGTAGGTGCTTAATGTTGATTGATTGAATTAATTGACTAAACTGAATTAAATTGAATTCTGGAATTTGCTTGAAATCCACATAGTTCTGCAAGTTCTGACCTAGGAATTCTAACAGTCTTCAGGTATGGCATCATGGAGATGACTTTGGAGTAAAAAGAATTGGATTCAAGTTGTGGTTCTGCCACTGACTTGTTATACAACCTTGGGCTAATTACTTCTCTTACCTTTAATTTTCCTTATCTTTAAAATGGTGTAATACCACTTGAAGCATTTACTTTATGAGGTTGTTTTTGGGATGAACTTAAATATATATAACATATTTTATAAACTGTGAAATGCTCAATGTAAATGTGAGTTGTTAACCTTACTTGCTAAGTCATTTGTATTCTGGTGGGCCTAGGATTTCTTACAACTATCTTCTTCTATTCTTCCCTACTCACTCTTTTAGCCATTGCTAAGAATATGCTTCTTAGATACTTCATTAAATACTTCACTAAACCCAGAATATTCTAGGCCCTTTATATCATCTTTGCCCATCTCCCCTGGGGATTACCTTTTAAAGCTTCCTGGATGTATTTTTCTAAGTAGTATTTTCGGAGTTCATCATTTTCCAGGGACTGGTCATCAATCCCACTGGATGTGATATAGATGTCTATATCACCATAATTTTTCTGGATCCAGTTGAGAATCTTTCGCTCTCCCCATGGCATCACTGCCTGGCGGGTTGGGGAGCTCAGGCAGGTGATGTCTTGTAGAAACTGGACATCTCGGTCAAAATCGTACTGACTACCATTCTGCTGCTCATGGATGACAAATCTTGTGGTAAAGTGATTTAGGGCACAGAAGTCAGCTGAACCTTTGATAAGCTTCCTTTCCTCATCTGTGAAGTGTGGCAGCGCAGAGCTGGAGAGCCCTGCCTTGTTCTTGAAGGCAATGTACTCCTTCATAGCTTCTGGGTAGTCTCCTGTCTTGAAAATGGGTTCTGCAAACCAAGCAATTTCAAACTGAAGAAATCGCTCTGCTGCTTTCAAGTGAGAGTCAATAAAGGGATTGGCAGGTTCAGCCCAATCTGCATGCAGAGACAGAGAGATTGCCCCATTCTGAGAAAGTCTATACTGGCTATCATAGACATGCCAGACCAGAGCATGGGCAATCAGTAAATTGTGAGCTGCCCTGTATGTGTCATTGCTGCTGGTGTTGTATATGTCACTCAATCTGTTGGGTTCATTGATAGTGATCCAGAGCTTCACCAAATCTCCAAGTTCCTGAAAACATAGATTTGCATAGTCCCGAAAAGCATGAATAGTTGACTGGTTTAGCCATCCTCCATTCTGGAGCAAAGGTGCAGGTAGGCCTAAGTAAGCATGAGTTGGATAGTATAAGGTGACCATTGATGAAATGTTGAGTTTCATCACCTCGCTGATCACACATCTGTAATACCTAAGAACTTGTCGGTTAACTCCAGACACGTCTCCATTGGGCAGAATTAAGGACCAGTCCAGGGCAAACCTGTAGTGGGTAATTTTCATTTTTGCCAACAATTCAAGTTGTTTTTTGATGCTGACAAAATCTGTGCATTGAGCGGCTCTTGTTTTTATTGTCACCCCTTCTACTCGGTGTAGCAGTCCATTGCCAGAGACATTCCATGAGTATAAGTGAGGGTCCTTGAACTGTGGTGAAGAAGCTACTGACTCAGCCTGTGAAATACAAGAAACACATTCAGATGAGGCAAAAAAGCTTGAATGGACAAAGACACTCTTCTATGATCCTAGAAGGAAAAGTCCATGACTTTATTTTTGTTTCTAATTAAAACTTGAGAAGGAATATATGATGCTTATCTTGACCTATGTTCTTAGGCTTTTCATCTCCATGAGACCAGTAGAAATGAACCTAGGTTTTCAACATTTTCTTTTTTTCCAATAATTTTTTTTTGATTAACAAAAGTCTTCAACCTCCATCCCCCCAACTGAAAATGAAAGAAAAATAAAACCCTTACAACAAATATAGATGGTCAAACAAAACAAACTCTTTCTTGGACATATCCAAAAAATATATGTATTGATTTGCACTGACTCCATCACCTCTCTGTTAGGAGGTGGGTAGCATGATCCTTGACATTTCCTAGGGAAACCAGAAAATACGGGCATGGAACCACTCCTTGTATCTAATTTGGGAAAGAAACTGCTATTTCCACCAGAAATCACTGAGTAGTTATTCCTAGGGTTACTATCTCCTCATTCTCAAATGTCTTTCTCCATTTTCACCTGCCTTGTTTAACGTTGCTACAACCCAGGCTAAGACAAAATCAGGCATTTGACTTGTTAAATTTTTAAAAAACAAACAAATAAACAACTAATTCTAGAAAGCTACCACAGGATGAGAATGTGAAATTGGTCAATCATAAAGGATTCAATATAGGTAAAGGGTGTGGAATGCTTCCAGAGGCAGATATGGATATAGTGCTAACTTCAAGTCAGGAAGATTTGAGTTCAAATTCTGCCTGGAACCATTACCTGCTGTTGCCATCCTGGGCAAGTCACTTAACCTCTCTTGGCTTTAGTTTCCTCATCTGTAAAATGGGAATAATAACTGTACTTTTACAGGATTCTTATGGGGAACACAAGAGATGATAATCATGTAAAATGCTTTGTAAACCTTAAAGCACACTACAAATTTTAACTATTATTATGATTATATGGCAGTAAGGGCATAAACGTGTTATCTGAAAATGGGCTCTGTAATGACTATACTATATATTAGAACTTCCCTTCTTCACAGAGGGTCTAGACAATGGAGTTACACAACAATCAGCCACTTAGAAGGATTTCTGAGGCTCAGCGCTGCTTGACATACCAGTGATCTTTTGTGAGTGAAATCTAGCCAAATTTGAAGATTCCTGTAGCTGCCAGAAACCACAGATCGAGCAGCTTACAGGCAACCTGGAGCAGCAGCCACAGAATCAAGACTTTGCTCTGGACTTTCTAAACATCCTGGCTTATTGTGTCTACAAATGTACCCCTCCCCTTAACCCAGCTCCTCCTTTCGAACCTCTAGAAAATATATTATCCCACCCTTTCCCTACTCTCCTTTGAGCAGCTGAGAATTCTCCCTCTCTGCTTTGCTTATACAAGCAAACTCTTCTCACACAATAAATACTTTTATGATCTGGAATCAGACTGTTTCATTTAGGGACCCTCTTTTTGAGCCTTTAACAATTATGAAATAGTTAAAAAAAATAGGGCACTGACATCCTTGTCTCACTTAAATCAGATTTAATTTAATCAGTCCTCCTTGAATAGAAGATTTAATCAGTTTCAGGGAGGGTCTAGATTCCCCAAAACTGAAGCAATCTTTTTATGTCTTCTACATTAGTAGAAATGTCTATTTAATTTGATTAAGAAAAGTATCTCTTTGTTCATCTTTGACCAGATTGAAAGGGTACTAGTAAACACAGTGTAATTGGTTTCTGGAAGATATTTCTCTGAGGTATCAGCATTAACATTACTATTGCTCTTTTTTTTTTTTTTAAGGCAATTGGGGTTAAGTGACTTGCCCAGGGTCACACAGCCAGTAAGCATCAAGTGTTTGGTTTGAGGCTGGATTTGAACTCAGGTCCTCCTGACTTCAGGGCCTGTGCTTTATCCACTGCACCACCTAGCTGCCCTACTATTGTTCTTTTAAAGTAAATCATAACACACTAAAGTTAAACTATTTACCTTTTTTTTTTTTTAGACTTTGCTGCAGAGTCTTGTCTTTTGTTTTAGAGTTCCTGCAAAACAGAAGTGGAAATTGCTTGGGAGGGATAGCATTCTAATTAGCTGGGGAAACTGTGGTGGGTGGCACCTCTCTCAAGCAGGAATGTTTCTAGGGACTGGACTTGAGATATCATTGACCTAGGGAACTCTGAGTCAGCCACTTAAAGTGCTAGAGATTTGCCTAGGGCATTGAGGAGTCAAGCCACCTATATGTCAGAGGTGAGACTAGATGCCAGGTCTCCAAAACAGCTCTCTCTACTCATTAAGCCACTTTTCATCTAATATTTGTATATCACAATAAATTTTTCCCGACACACTTTGGCTAAAACACAGTACAGAGTTTTTCTTCCACAGGGGCGATTGCCAGAGGTACACCTCCAGAGACAATGACAAAAGCCCCTTTTCAGCTTCTTCCCTTAAAGTAAACTAAAACTTCTCTGCCACTTTCTTCTCCGTCCCACAAATGGAAACAGGAAGTTTTAAGTCACATCTCTACAATCAAGACACCTGCAATTATGTGCTGGCAGACCACCTTCATCACCTCCTAGACCTGAGTCTAGTTAAACTTTTCTAGGTCACAGGACCGCATCAGCCTCTTGCTAATCTGAAATTTTCTTGGGTAAAAAAGCTGCTGCTTATGCTCCCAGGCCTAAATCAACTAAAACCAACAGAAGATGGCTTAGGAAAAACATTTCCCAAATTTGGTGCTAAATAGGAAAGAATTCCTTATCTGCTAAGAAGTTTCCCCCCCCCCCCCACATGTGGAATTAACTGTACCTGGATTAAATGACAATTAACTTTTCAGTAAATATTGCCCACACACACACACCTTACATGTCATCTTCCATAGTCTAATTACAAACCTGCACGCCTGCCATCTGTCAAATAGTTATCTAGGACATTAAACTCCAAGAACATTGATTATTCATGTATACATTAGCCTAAATCTATGTGTACATAGCTATTTAAGTAAATTTCTAGCCTGGATGATGGCCAGGTTCAATGCTATTTGAAAGTTTATGGAATCAATATTGGAAACAGGTCACAAGAGGTCATCTTACCCATCATCTTACCCATCCTCCTACCTTCAAGCAGCACCACATTTAAACCACCCTGAAGAAAGAATGTTTACTTGGCTTTTAAAAATCTTCAAAGATTATCACCTGTCCATTGGAGGAGATAGTAGTTGTACATAGTAAGGGGGTCTAGCATAAAATTAAAGGAGATGCATGCCAATCCCAACCTTATCATCAAACCTGACATGGTGTGGGTAAATGAGAGAAGGCTGTAGAGGAGATGCTATACTCATCTTCCTAAAATACTGGTTTCATTGTGTTTCTAGTTCAAACACCTTTAAGGACTCTTCAATACAAGATAACTTCCAGTCTCCTTAGATTGTCACTTTGCGGCCTTCCCCCCACAACCTGACCCCAACCTGTATTTTAAGCTCGTCTTCTATAGCTTCCTTACATGAGTCCTGTTTCAGCCACACTGGCCTATCACTGTCTCCCAGTCATTCTTGCCTTCATTTCTACTATGACCCCTCCCTGGAATATTCTTCTGCCTTCAAATTCTATCCATCCTTCAAACTTGAGGTCATATTTTACAATTTCCACGAAGCCTTCCATAAGCACTCCAGGCCTAAGTTATCTGAGTCTCCTCAGAGCTTCCCTATTACCCATACTTCTCAATTGCCTTTTATGATATACAATTCAGTCTTATTAATGCATTTTCCCTATAGGAACATCTTGTTCCCTTTCCATTAAATTGTAAATAAGTTTCTTGAGTTCAGGGATCATGCTTCCTTATGTCTTCCACAGAGTTTAGGATAGAGCCTTGCTTCTAGTAACTCAGAACAGCTATGCTATGGTGACTGATTGACAGATAACAGAACATCTAGAATGAAAAAGCTTTGCTGGAGTAAGGGACGCAATCATAGGATCACTGCTCATAGCTTCAGAGCTGTAAGACACCTTAGAGGCCATAATTTTACCAATGATGTAATTGACCCAGATAAGTTAAATGAATTGCCCAGTGTCACACTGGTGTTAAGCTTCAAAGATTTTAGAGATTTCAAATGAACCAAATTACATTTGATGTTTAAGAACAGTAGTATCAATTTCAAATGGAAACGAGGGCCACCAATTTGTACAATTTGACTTAGTTTTAAAGTGAACTAATTTCTATGTCTTATTATATTTTTATTTGTTTTGATAAACATTTCCCTATTACATTTTAATTTGATTCAGTCCCCACTCAGGGCCACACGTGATCTAGGGAGTTTAACACCTATTCTTTAGAAGACCCTGTTAGAGATTTAGGGACAGTGAAAGCAGCACTAGGTTTTCCACAAAGTGATTTTAGGCTGCCCACTGGACAAACATTCCTGAAGTTTTTCCTGAGAAGGCTTTAAGTCAGCTTTCTAGGACAGAGTTTGCTTCTTTGGAAGGCCTGGAAATGTGACTTCCTTTCTTGTAAATTTTTTAAATGATTCTTTTGGAAAACATGTGGATCATTAGATGAACAAAACTGATTTTTGGCATCTTCAGCAACTAAGTGGCGCAGTGGATGGAGCACTGGGCCTGATGTCAGGAAGACTCATCTTCCTGAGTTCAAATTTGGCCTCAGACACATATGAGTTGTGTGACCCTAGACAAGTTGCTTAACCCTCTTTGCCTCAATTCTTCATCTGTAAAATGAGCAGGAAAGGGAAATAACAGACCACATCAGTATCTTTGCCAAGAAAAGTCACAAAGAGTCAGACATGACTGAAAAATAATGGAACAACAAACAATAACTTAATTCCTCCAAATCTGTCTGTATGTCTATCTCCGTTTCTCTCTCTGTTTGTCTGTGTCTATCTCTTTCTATCTGTCTGTCTTTCTTCCTCCTCATCAGCAGAATGAAATCTTAGTAAACTGTCCTGAGATTGAATGTGAACTTCCTGTCCCTTTCCCCAAAAATAGTGCTGTCCTTTGTGTGTGAAGATGGCGCTATTGCTCTATGCAGAGCTGGGCATGTATTTAGAACTGTTTTTCCCCAGAAGGGCTTACACCAGTGCAACCCCCCACTATCTCCTAGTCTTGCTTGAGAGATGTTACCAGTGTTCTGTGTTTTCTTTTAACAGATGTCGAGCTACAGCTAAAACTGATGCCCATGAAGACGGGAGAGCAAACAAGCCTGTATGGACTTCTTAGTCCTCATTAACTCACGTAGTACTGGACCATCTGCTCGTAATAAACCCTTAAAGTGCTTTACTTGCAGTAGTACAGTTAGTGGCCATTGTAGAAAGCACTGAACAGTGTTCTAGTCTTAAAGGTCAGCACCTAGGTTTAAAAACCAAGTGACCTCTCTAAGTTTACATTTAAAAAGAGAATGAAAAAAATTATTTTGTCTGCCATCTAAATCAACTGTATATCAGGCTACTATTGCATGTTATTTGCTATGGTCCTTGACGACTTCTGATAATAACTGACATTCATATATCATTTTAATGTTGCAAAGCACTTGCCATAACCTCATTAGATCCTCATGATCCCTGTACCATCAATAAAGCAGATGTCATCATCCTCATTTTAGAGACCGGGAAGCTGCATCTCAAAGAGGTTATGTGCCACGCAGTAAGGATCAGAATACTTCAAGCCCAAGCTCTATTCATTACACTGCACTGCCTGCTCTAAACCCAGTGAACTGAAGCCTAGTTAATAACATTATATAATACATCTACTGTTCATTCCATCTTGCAGTCAACTTGTCTCATTTATCCATGGCAACTTACCTTTAGAACAGATTCCGTAATGCCCCAGGAAAAGTCACAGGGAAACTGACCCTGCACATCAGGTGTGGAGTCTTTTAAGAGGAATCCATTCTCTTTTATGATTTGTTTGTAGTAATGTGCAGACGACTTGGGTTTTCTTTCTTTCTCTTTGCTACTGAAATCCACATAAAACAAACCCCGTCTGATAGTATGAGCATCTTGCCATTCAAAGCCATCCAGCAGAGACCAAGCTGTGTAACCAAACACCCTTGTTTCATCATATTTTATTGCTGCAGGGGAAAAAAAGAAATTGGAATTGATTTGAGTGCTCTCAAATCAGTCAGTAAACATGTATTAAAGGACTACACAGTGCCAGGCACTGTGCTAAGTGCTGGGGATGCAAAGAAAGTCCCTCCCCTCAAGTAGCTTACTCTAACGGGGGAGGCAAGACAAACAACTATGAATACACAAAATGCATTTTGGATAAACTGGAGATACTCAACAGAGGGAAAACATTAATTAGCTTTAAGGGTCTCACACTTGTCTGAGGTGTGAAAATTCATTAATAATACCCATTATGATGTCTGGGCAGTGCATGCCATAAAATTACCTAATCTTTAGATCAATAATCACTCCCAAAAAATGACAGTTCTTTTTATCCAAAATATAAGTCACCAATCAGTGTATATTATCCTTAGGATATGGTCAAGAAAAACAAACAAACAAACAAACAAACAAACACTTTTGCAACTAAGAGTCTCAATTCCTTCCCTGTTGCTCACAACTAGAAACAATCCCTCCTTCACCTGATCTTCTAGCCTTTTGTACTGCTTCACGAGTTAAATCCAATTCACTTTCAAGTTAAGACACCACCTTCCTGATGTCACTGGTCATCTTTGAGAAAGAGGGTCAAACAACAATCAGTGAGTAATAGTAGCTACCCCACTGGGAACCCAAGCAGTCACTTCCAGGGGGCAATACTCACTCCCTCCTTCCTTCTTTCCTTCCTTCTTTCCTTCCTTCTTTCTTCCTTCCTTCTCTGCCTCCCTCCTCTCCTTCTGTCCACATGGGGAATCATACCCTTACCTGTGGTTGCTCTGCCCAAAGGAATATAAATTTTAATTGCTGAAACCTTGCAAGACATCAGGCAGGGGGGTGGGGTGTTTACAGGCTAGATTTTTTTTCCTCTTCCCTACTTATTTATTCAATCATTAAAAAAAAAATCTGGGACAATTAACTCTTTTGCCCCATGTAGTTTCATTTAAGATTTCTTGAAATACAGCACTGGAAAACCAGGCTTTGATAAAGCCCATTGGATTCAAATGGAGCTACTTGACCATGCCTTAAACCAAAATCACTTTGCCTCTCACTGAGTGGCCAACAATAATTCCCAACCCAAGCCTCATTGGTTATTGTTTGGGTTTTGATGGCTCATAGTGTAAACAGCAATTGTATCTTTTCAGGCCAGAAACCCTGAAGGTCTTCCCCTCCCACAGTGATCTTTTTTTTTTTTAAAGTAGGTAAAAGAGGCCATTTTTTGCCTCATTTCTTACTTAGCCTTAATCACTGAATGGGTCTTCCTTCAGACAAACTGAGGCCTGGAAAGAACTTACTTTAAAAAGGCCAAGGTTTCCCGCTGCATCTGGGACCATCTCTAGTCATCCTGATCTATGTCTTGCCGCTGGACCCAGATGACTCTGAAGAAGAGGATGAGGCTAGTGACTTTGTACAGCCCTGCCTCACTTAAATCCAATTCACTTGTAAGTCAAGACATCACCTTCCTGATGTCATTGGTCCTCTTTGAGAATGAAGGACAAAGGACAAACAACAATAAGTTAAATATGTACTATTCTGTATTATTATATTAATGTATTATTTTATATTATTATTTGCCTGAACATCTTATTTCCCTTACTAGATTGGAAGCTCCTTGATGGCAGGGAATGGAGTATATCTATCTTTATAGTTTCCCCTCATGCCTAAGTCAGTGAATTGTTTATAGCAGGCATTTAATAAATGTTTGTTGAACGAATATGCTTTACCTATGAATTTAGGGGACATGTCTTCTTATATCTAATTTTCAAACATTTGTTTTTTTCTTTTTTATTTAAAATTCATTAATTTGTTTATTTTTAAAACATTTGTTTTTGACTAAAAATGTCTACTTAAAAGAGCCAGTGTGATTTTTATCAACAAAGAAGTCATTGGGACACAGGTGAGAAAGAAGGGCAGTAGTAAATAATAGAAAAGCTCTTGACCTGAGTTCTAGTCCCTAAAATCTGCTACTTGTAAGCAAGTTACTTAATTTCTGTGGGTGTCATTTGTAAAATTAGGGGATTAGACTAAATAAAGTCCCTTCAAATGCTAAAATGCTACGATTCATCAACATTAATAGGTTAAGTAAGAATGAAATATTATTATTAATATTACACAGATTTATGATTTAACTGGCTTAAGGAGCTTCCTTTACATATATATATATATATATAGGCAAATGTTCTGTACTTCTTAACCTCAGAGAGTTGCCTGGGGGCACTGACATTAAATTTAGACTTGTCTGTTAAATGATATAGGTAGCCCAAAGAGATCACAAAAAATGGAAAAGGACCCAAATGTACAAAAATATTTATAGCAGCTCTTTTTGTGGTGACCAAGAATTGGAAATTGAGGAGAGGCCCATCATTTAGGGAATGGCTGAACAAGTAGTGGTATATGAATGTAATGGAATGTTATTGTGCTATAAGAAATGATGAAGGGGGCAGCTAGGGGGCTCAGTGAATAAAGCATCAGTCCTGGAGTCAGGAGGACCTGAGTTCAAATCTGGCCTCAGATGCTTAACACTTACTAACTGTGTGACTCTGGGCAAGTCACTTAACCCCATTGCCTCACCAAAACAAAACAAAATAAAACAAAACAAAAAAGAAAGAAATGATGAGCGAGCAGATTTCAGAAAAAACCTGGACTTACATTAACTGATGCTGAGTGAAGTGAGCTGAACCAGAAGAACATTGTACACAGTAACAGCAACATTGTGCAATGATCAGCTTTGACAGACTTAGCTCTTCTGAGCAATGCAATGATCTAAGACAATTTCAAAAGACTTGTGATGGAAAATGCTATCCACATCTAGAGAAAGAATTATGGCTTCTGAATGCAGATCGAGGCATAGTATTTTCTCTTTTTTCTTTCTTGTGGTTTTTCCCTTTTGTTCTGATTCTTCTTTTACAACATGACTAATGTGGAAATACATTTAATATGATTGTACATGTATAGCCTATATCAGATTGCTTGCTGTCTTGGGGAGGAGGGAGAAAAAAATTTAGAACTCAAAATCTTATAAAAGTGAATGTTGAAACTAATCTTTACATGTAATTGAAAAAATACTACTAAGTGGAAAAAAATTATACAGGCAGTCTGTGTCAGAGAAAGAACTTTACTTCCTACCCCCAAACTATCCATCCACTGTTTTCCCAACTCTCAGACTAAGTTGGTATTATGAAAAATCTTTATGAAGAGGTAATAATTTCTGTTAGAGTGAGGATACATGTCTACATTTTTAGGGAATATCTTAATTCCCCCCTCCCTTTCTTTTTTTAGCAATAGACTCCAGGGGGGTGAACATCTTAGTATAGACTCTTTGTTTTGTTTTTTTGGTGGGGCAGTTGGGGTTAAGTGACTTGCCCAGGGTGACACAGCCAGTAAGTATCAAATATCTGACGCCGGATTTGAACTCAGGTCCTTCTGACTCCAGAGCCGGTGCTCTATCCACTGCACAACCTAGCTGCCCCCTTAGTATAGACTTTTTAAAAATCAGCTCTATACCTCTTCTAGGGCTGTATCTCAAAGAGATCATAAAAATGGGAAAAAGACCCACGTGTACAAAAATATTTATAGTGGCTCTTTTTGTGGTGGCCAAGAATTGGAAATTGAGGGGATGCCCATCAATTGGGGAATGGCTGAACAAGTTGTGGTATGTGAATGTAATGGAATACTACTGTGCTATAAGAAATGATGAACAGGAGAATTTAAAAAAAACCTGGAAGGACTTATATGGACTGATGCTGAGTGAAGTGAGCAGTACCACAAGAACATCAGACACAGTAACAGCCACATTGTGTGATGACTGACTTTGATAGACTTAGCACTTTTCAGTAATGCAAGAATCTAAGACAACTCCAAAAGTCTCATTATGGAAAATGCTATCCACATCCAGGGAAGGAACTATCGAGTCTGAATGCAGATCGAAGCATACTATTTGCTCTCTCTCTTTTTTTTTTTGTTTTTATTCTGTTTTAGTTCTTATTTCTACTGGTTCCTCTCATTTGTTCTAATTCTTTACAACATGACTAATGTGAAAATATGTTTAATAAAAATGTATAAGTAGAGCCTATATGAGATTGCATGCTGTCTTGAGAAGGGGGGAGGGGAGGAAGGGGAGAAAATTTAAAACTCAAAAGCTTGTAAGTGAAAGCTGAAAACTAAAAATGAATAAATTAAAAAAAAAAAGCAAAAAAATGCAAAAAAAAAAAATCTGCTCCTTTGGTTCAGTGTGACCTCGAGGAAAATTCAACTAGAGAAGGTGTATGTGTGAATATATCCCCACAGGCACAGAGAATAGGAATGAGTCATACTGCTAGATCAGACTTAGAAGCCCAAGTGAGTCTCTCTTGTCTTCCTTGCACAGACTATGACTTTTCCTTTGGGATAGCAGAAAATACATTTTCCAGGTCCACTAAAACATATACAAGGTATGCCAGATTAAGTGATAGCTAGTACTAAGATCTTATAAACTGTACCAAGATTCTGAGATTCCATTAATTTGAATAAGTTGGTACACAACTTTCCTGGGGAAACAAGAATTAAGTCTAGTCTTCCTTCCATCACATTACTGTAGTAAAAAAAAAAATCTGTAGATGTTCCTGTATACATGATGGATGGGGTAAAATATTAACCATCAAACTTCCAACTGCCATATTGATTTCTTTAAGATTATCTCCAATTTATCCTGCATTTATTTTGTTTGTACATAGCTCTTCACATCTTGTCTCTACCATTAGATTGTAAGCTCCTAGAGGGCAGACACTGTTTTTGCCTTTTTTTTCTTTGTATCCTCAGCATTTGGCTCTGGGCCTGGGATGTAGCAGGTGCTTATTAAATAACTGTTGACTGACTGATCAGTTAGGAGCCCTAGCTATATAGGAAAGTCAAACATTGGAAATTACACAGTTTTGCCTTGTATGGTGCATTCCTTTCTCTCAAGACCTTTCTATTACTTGGATCTCTGTCAGAGTAAAAGGATTTATAATTTCAAAACAAAAACAAAAACAAACAACCCAACAACTCTACCTAACATATTGTAAGTAGAAAATGTTACCAGCTATCTTTAAATATAACAACTCACATTTATAAAGCCTATTAAAGTTTATGAAACTCTTTCATAACTATTGTTAAAGGTAACAATACAGGTAATTTAATCTAAGCATTGTTATGCCCACTTAACAGATAAAGAATATGAGATACAAAGATCAAGTAACTTGCTCAGGAGTCACATAGCCAGTAAGTGATGGGATTAGGATTCCAACTCAGGTCTTCTGATCCCCAAACCAGTACTGTCTCCATTATGCCACGCTGCTTGTTTCTCAAATATATTTGTTAATTTGCAATAATGAAACAAAAAGTAGTAACATCCTGCCATCTTGGATGTTTCTGAAGCCTCAAATCAACTCAATAATTATTTATTAACATTTGCTGCTATGTGTAAAGTATTTTCTAGGTGCAAGAGATATGGAAAGAAATAAACATTCTTTTCACGTCATTATAAGGAAATTTAAATTTAAATTTTTTCATAGCATATCATTCTCAACATCAAACTTACTGTCACTTTGAAAAAAAAAAGTCTCCCAGCCCCCAAGTTCTTTAGGTACCCATGATGTCAACATTTAAGAAATCTTGAGCTAATGTCCAACTAACCTTGAAGAACCTTATTAAGGAAATTCTTCATCATGTAGATCGCTGTTGTGTCTTCTGTTTTCACGTGATTGTCTGTGAACCAGCCATTCTCAGTTATGAGGATCTCTGGGTTGTTGTATTCTAATTTAATCCACTTTAGTACTTCTCTTAAATTGAGTGATACATTTTGCCCCATTTTTGCCATGGTACTTGGAGGTTTGAAATTATTGGGTCCAAAGGAAAAGGCAAAGAAATCAGCTGTGCCCCTCACTTCAGTTTTATCAGCTTCAGAGAACTGAGGGAGAAAAGGAAGTAAGTCCTTCATTATTTTTGGATAATCCCCATCCCCATGGATAGGGTTGGCAAACCATCCCATCACAGAAGTCACAGATTGTTGGCACTTAAGGACATCCAGGTTGTTTTCTGATTTGTTTGGTACAATCCAGTGGGATCCCAAGGTTATTGATAATAAACCTTTCTGATGTGGTCGAAAGTTTGTATTGTAATTATGCCAGACTTTGGCATGAGCCTGATAAAAAAGAAAGTGTTATTAGAACTTACTATATCACTACGTAAATAAATTTGTTTATGGAATGTCCCTTCATTGGCTGTATTAGTGATATAGAAGGAGGAGTGGATTATCATGGGAAATCCCACACAGTGAGGGTCTTGCAACATGGCAATCTCCAACCAAAGTCTACAACTGCTACCACCTCCCCACCCCCACCTCCCTTGAAGCCAGAAGAGTGATGGTGAATCTGATTAATGAAGGAATTGCATAAGGATATTCTTACTGACTCCACAACCAATCAATAAGCCTTTACTTATTAAGTACCTATTGTATACCAACCACTGTGCTAACCACTTTACATACATTATCTCATTTAATCCTCATAACAATCCTGTCAGGTGCTATTATTATCCCCATTTTACTGTAGAGGAAACTGAGGCAGACAGTGGTTAAGTGACTTGCCCAGGGTCACACAACTAGGAAGTGTGTAAGATCAGATTTGACTTCAATTCTTCCTGACCCCAGACTCAGAGTCAGAGTTAGAAGTGGAATGGGAGGTTAGAAACAGAATTAGGGTTAGAAATATAGAATTAGAATGGGGATAATAATATTAAGACGGGGATAATAACAGCCCTGTCTCTTATTTGTGAGGATCAAATGAGGAGGGAGAAAAGGGAATAAGCATTTATTAAGTGCCTACTCCGTGCCAGCGAGTGTGCTAAGTAAGCACTTCACAATTATTATCTCATTTGATCCTCTCAACAATCTTGGGAGGTAGGTGCTCTTAGCATTCACATTTTACATCTGAGGAAACTAAGGCAGACAGTGGTTAACTGGTGTTTAATAAATGATTATTTCCTTCTTCCTTTAATCATTCAAAGAGTATTATTAACTGAACCCCTCATATAATACTAGTATTAGGCAACATGTCATATATAGCAAAGGTGTGAAACACTCTCAGTGGGGCTGGAACAAGATGAAAATCTAAATAAAAATACAATTGAACATTCATAATGTTAATATCTGTTTTTCTTTTCTTGGTGAGGCAATGGGGTCAAGTGACTTGCCTCGGGTCACACAGCTAGTAAGTGTCAAGTATCTGAGGTCGGATTTGAACTGAGGTCCTCCTGACTCCAAGGCTGGTGCTCTATCCACTGTGCTACCATATGTGTTTTTCTAACTCAATATGTACACAACAGGACCTTTAGGTATGATTTAATATCTTCTTTTTCTACTTGAGTTTGACCAAACTGATTGATAGCATTCTCCTTTGCCATTTGAAATTTTAAAATATTGTTGGGAAGACAATATTAAATTCATAAACAAATTAAGGAATAACATGATAATAGCTGACATAAATAATAGCTTTAATATTTGCAAAGTACTTTACATATATTATCTTATTTGATCCTCTCGATGATCCTATGAAATAGGTACTATTATCCTTCCCATTTTATAGATGAGAAAACCGAGGCTAAGGGAGTTTCATGTAGTTAGAGCTAGAAATGGCCTTACCGGTCCTCAAGTCTAATTTCTCATTTTACAGATGAGGAAACTGAAGCCCAGAGAAGTTAAATGATTTGCCTAGACTTACATAGTGTCTGAGGCAGAATTTGAACTCCAGGCTTCCTAAGTGTAGTTCCAACACTTTAACCACTAGATGTCCTGATGCAGCCTATAGTAAAGCATCAAAATGAAAACAGAACAAAATAAGTATGGGTCACGTGTATGGGACAGATAACAAATGGTGGTTTGGGCAGTGAAGAAAGGGAGAACTCATTGTTGACTGAAGTTATCATGAAAGGCTTTGTGAAGGACATAGCTTACCTTGAGAATTTGAGAATTTACATAATGCTTTAAAGTAGTATACACAAGTATATTATTGTTGTTATTATTCTCTGTCTTTATTTTATAAATCAGTAAACTTCAGCAGACTTAGGTATTCACAGCTGATTTTAGCCATAGTTAAGATAACAGTATATAGTGACCTGAACAAGGAGATCTATTATCTTTAGAGCTGTCTTCCAAACTACCAAGCTTACAAGGCAGACAAGAGTTTTCAGACTGAAATCCAAACAGCATCATATTTAAAAATTAAACTGGGTTATAGAACCTAGTACTGGAAATTGCAAGGCTTCAGGTTTATTCCTTGTATAAAGAAGTTAGCTTTTCTCTGTTCCTAGATCATAGGCTCTAACCCTTAGCCCACTGTACTGAAAATACTCCATCACACACAAATGTGAGAAACAATGCAAATTCATCACTCATTTCTACTAGAGAGGGAGTTTAGACCTTTAATATGAATTCTGTTTTTAGCTAATGATATTTCCTTTAGTAGGATATATAAAAGTTGATACATTAGCAAAAGCTATGGTAAAACCTTGTTTCTATCAGGAACCATACAGTTGAAAACACAGCAAGCAGTTGCTACTACAAGGCTTCTCCAGGTCAGCCTTCTATGAAAATCATATATACTGTATATACTGTTCACTTCACAGGGTGACCTTGATGTACTTTGGAGTTTCTTTCACCTTCTTTGTTATTTGAAGAGGTTATCGCTGTATCTAAGGTCATCTTTACTTTGGATTGGAAAGAACTTCTCTACCCACATGCAAAGAAGGGGGATGGGTTGGAAGCACCCTCATAATTAGAAGTTTATAGTATTTGCCAAATAACTAGGTGAAAGTATTGCTTAGAGATAGTGAGTTTGACAGTTTATTTTGCTAGTCTGTGGCTCTGGTGGTCTACTGTGAAAAGAAAATTAAGGGATATGGGGAAGTATGACTCCGTACCATGAGCATTACACAACAGATTTTTATGATTTTTTCCCCCAAGGCTACCATTTCTCTTGTACAAGGCCATCCACCTTTGGAATGATTGATTTAAGTTAGCTTTAACCTTTGTTCCTTGGATTCAATAGCTTAAAGGGGAAGTTAGCAGGCTTTTTCTTTACTTTCTTTTTTTTTTTTTTTTTTTACGCTGGTGGTTAGGTGCTATGTCATAAGGGAGAGACAGTGAATTAATTTCTTATCTTGTTTTTTCCTATTCCAACATGGCAGTTCCCTTTGATGTTGCTGTATGTTTCATGACCAGATAAGTCTTTTGGGAGATGAGAACAAATCAAGTAGCTAACCCAATTTTAAAATCAGAAGTGGAGAAAGAGATGGACACCAGGAAGAAATCAAAACAACTGATTGAAAGGGAAGGGCTGCATATGGAATGAACTTAACACTAATGAACACATATAAATCCTACTTGGGCATATTTATTGAGATCTTAGCCCAGCCAACTTATTACCTGTGAGTCTTTAGGCAAATCACTCAACCTCCCTAAAACTCAGTTTCCTCCTTTGTAACACGAGATGGTTGGACTAGATAATGTTTAAGGTCTCTTGAAACTTTTAATTTATGATTTATGAACTCAAATGTTAAAATGTTTGAAGGTGCCCCCAATCGTTAGTCAAAAGTTGAATTTCTGAATCTGTTAATTATTTTGTTCCCATGCAGTGCTTTCTTAGAAATATTTGCATTTAAAAGAGCATAATAATTAATATTTAACTTGTTTTTGAGATTTGGTTAGTTTTGCAATTAAATATCAATCCCTATGACAGCCAGTCTTACTTTTTCCATAGCATCTAGCACACTGAAATACATGTCATAGGGTAGGGATAAGGACAGGACCTGTGATTTCATTGGTATAGGGAACTTCCTGGTGAGGAAACTTACTCTACCAATGCAGGTCAACACCTTCTCTGCAATTCAGTCTTAGATAGTTGCCTAGAGAGTACTAAGAGATTAAGTGATTCCCAGATGTGTCAGAGGACTCACAGTGCTTAATGTGTTGATTAATTGACTGATTTATTTGTTAAGTGAATGAGTGAGCGAATGAATTTATGTATGAGATTCACTTTGATATAGTTTCATTCCTCTGGCACTAATAGAGCAGACATAATGCCCAGAAAATAAAGTTGATGCCATAAGAGCAATTTTGCTATCTACTGCACTTCTCTCTCTCTCTCTCTCTCTCTCTCTCTCTTTTTTTAAATGAGCTTAAGCAGTTTTCAGGGAAAAAAATAAAGACCTTAATGTAGGGGCAGCTAGGTGGCACAGTGGATAGAGCACGGACCCTGGAGTCAGGAGGACTTGAGTTCAAATCCGGCCTTAGACACATAACACTTACTAGCTGTATGACTCTGGGCAAGTCACTTAACCCCAACTGCCTCATGTTTAAAAAAAAAAAAAAGAACTCAATGTACATTAAACTACTCACATTATTTCACCTTCTCTTCTGATCTTTGTATGAATACATTTTTATAAAGCTGTAATAAACATGAGCCTACTACATCCTGCTCTGCCTTTCTTACTTAACATCATTCTATAAGCACATAGTCTATGTAACAACATAGTCCAAGTCATTTTTTAATCCATTTTTAAGTTAGTATCTCAAAACATCTCCAGAGCAGCCAGTCTGGGTAAAGACAGCTGGGTGCACACCATCTGACATGTTGGACTTCTAAGATGGGGTGGCTTCCAGCTCCACATTTGGTTTTGCACACTCTACTGATTATTCCTTTTTATTGATTTTTCATGATGCTGGATGCTTTAGTAAATACATACTACTTCATTCTTGTGAAACACTTTTGATGAATTTCCAGTACAATAAACTATATTTAGAATCAATGGCCAGCAAAATCAGTTTCAAAGTGAAATTAACAGTTACCAAAGGAACAAGCCAAAGCAATTTCATTTACATTAACATAATGGTGGTAGGGTTAGGGTGAGCATGAAAACTTTAGCAATGTTTTTTTTCATCTTTGCCTCACTGAAGTTTGTAGGTAGACAATTTTGGCCTCATTGACTTTTTAAAAAAAAAAGTTTTCATTTGATAGAGTTGTACACCTTTATTCACTGGAGTTGCTTCATTTTCTTTTGATTCATTCATTCATTTCCATTCTCCGTCTCCCCCAGTAGTTCATCATTTCTCAACATTAATGTCTTCCAGGAGTGGGGAACCTGCAGCCTCAAGGCCTCATGTGTCCCTCTAGGTCCTCAAGTACAGCCCTTTGACTGAATCCAAACTTCAAAGAACAAATCCCCTTAGCAAAAGAATTTGTTCTATAAAACTTGGACTCAGTCAAAAGGATGCACCCAAGGACCTAGAAGGCCACATGTGGCCTTAAGGCCTCAGGTTCCCCACTCCTGGACTCTAGACTCACATTAATTGCAACTGCTAATGATAGACTAAATGCTGGCCTGGAATAGCAACTATTAAGCCCAATGAGTGGTTTTCATGTGAGTCAATAGGGAGGGGGTGCTTTTGTACTGAAGAAGGGGTGGCCAGTCAGTCAATAAACACTTATTAAGTGCCTACTGTGTGCCAGGCCCTGTGTTAAATGCTGGGGATATAAAGAAAGTTACAAGACAGTCCTTGGCTCTCAAGGACCTTACATTCTAAAGCAGGAGTCATTCTTCAAACAACTATGAAGGATCATATCAATTCAGTTTATTCATGACAATGGAATACTTTAGGAAATACTTCTTGGCATTTACTGAAGGGTCCTTGAGATGGGATGAGATATTTTGTTATTTTAATGGACTCATTTTCTCAAAGTAGCTATCCTTCCCTGACGACATCTTGAAATCCATGCAATATCTTTTCATTCTGTTTGATTCTTGTTCATATCTTCCCTTTAATCTTCCTTCAAGGAGTCTGGACTAACCAGTGATGTTGTGCAGCGCAAATGAGATAATAGGCATAAAGCACTTTGCAAATCCCAAAGCACTATATAAATACCAGCTATTATTATTATTAGCCTACAGTCACTGGCCCTCCAATGTCATTCCCTGAGCCTTTTACTGTACTCCTGCCAAGCTCAAGCAACGCTTATAGAACAAGACCAGGGTGTTCTAGTAAATGTTTATCATCTTGGCTGTCTGGGGAACAAGCATGGTACATATACTTTTACATTTAATCTGCATTATTAACATTTTCTTAAATCTAGACAATAAACAATACAATAAATCAAGCCCTGATTTGTAATTTGCAGATTTAGGAAGTATAAATGCTCATATTGAAATTTAACAATTGGCTCTCCCAATCAGCTGAGAGTTGGCTCCAGCACACGTCTGATGGGCTCTAGCCCACCCCATATTCATTCAACCATTTTCTACCTCATCCCCACATTAAACCCACACTCCCCAGACTCCTAACCCCTTCAAGGAGTAAGAGCTGGGAACCATAAGCATGACAATGGAGGAGGGTGTTTTCTGTGGTTATCTCCCTCAGTAAAGTAAGAAAATATCTGTGGTAGGGAATGAGCCTGGTTCCATGGTGACAGGAGAAAGAAGTAATGGCAATAGGGTGGAAGCTTGAGGCAGATGAAGGAGTGGAGAGCATCATGGAAGGCTCAAAGTGTGAAAAGGTTACCAGCAATGGAGGAAGATGCATCACCACAAGTAGGGCCCCATACTATTTGTTATGGATCTATTCTCAGAACACAGTCAAAATGTAAATTTTTTAAAAAGCTCTTCTATTAGATAGAAAATATCTCTGCATCTTGGTACTTTTATTTTGAATATTCTAAATTCATGTTTTCTATTCACTGATTCCATCATTATAATTTTTAGTTTTATTATATATTTTTTCTACTATTTGAGCCCATTCAGTCATCTTATTCATCATTTTCCTATAAATATATTTTTAAGTTTTGCTTTGAAATATATTGCCTACCCTTAAATATTATTATTTTTTAAAAGATTTCCCCTGCAATTTCAAGGAAAACTAAGTCCTAGCACATTTATTACTTTTAAAACAATTGTCCTGAAAGGACCTACATGTACAAAAATATTTTTAGCAGCTCTTTTTGTGGTGACAAAGAATTGGAAATTGAGGGGAGGCCCATCAGTTGGGGAATGACTGAACAAGTTGTGGTATATGAATGTAATGGAATACTACTGTGCTATAAGAAATAATGAACAGGCAGACTTCAGAAAGACCTGGAAAGACTTGTATGGACTAATGCTGAGTGAAGTGAGCAGAAGCAGGAGAACATTGTACACGATAAAAGCAATACTGTGCGATGATCAATTATGATAGACCTAGCTCTTCTCAACAACACAATGATCCAAGACAATTCCAAAAGACTTATGGTGGAAAATGCTATCTACATCTAGAGAAAGAGCTGTGGAGTCTGAATGCAGATCAAAGCATACTATTTTCACTTTTTTTTGTTTGTTCTTTCTTGTGGCTTTTCCCTTTTGTTCTGATTCTTCTTTTTCAACATGTTTAATGTGGAAATATATTTAATATGATTGGACATGTATAACTTATATCAGTTTGCTTGCTGTCTTGGGGAGGGGAGATAAGAGGGAGGGAGAAAAATTTGGAACACAAAATCTTATAAAAGTGAATGTTGAAAACTATCTTTATATGTAACTGGAAAAAAATACTATTAAGTGGGGAAGAAAAAAAACCCCAACTGTCCTGGCTTGTTATCTGAAAGTATAGTCATTATTATAGAATTCAAATGTCGGTTTTAAGATAACTAAATTGAGGGGCAGCTAGGTGGCTCAGTGGATAGAGCACTGGCCCTGGATTCAGGAAGATCTGAGTTCAAATCTGGTCTCAGACACATAACACTTACTAGCTGTGTGACCCTGGGCAAGTCACTTAACCCCATTGCCTAACCAAAAAAAAAAAAACAAAAAAAAAAAAACCCAACAAGATAGCTAAATTGAACAAATGACTGAATCAAAAATTAATTATGATAACAAAAGGAAAAATGGAAGAGTGGAAGTGAGTCCATAATTTAATTAAGTGAAGCATCTGTGGATTTCCTCACATAGTAGGAGACAGATTAAAACAAATCAATATTAATTAACTGATGCTTTACTGAAGTTCTCTCTTGCCTAAGGGAGAACATTTACATGTCAACTTTTTATGAGGTTTTAAGTTCTTTGCCATTATTATGTTGGTGATTATAGTTTTGGTGGTCATTCTTTCATGCAAAATATTCACAAGACCTGACTTCAACCCGGCCAAATTGACATAGATAGGTGACTTGAATGAAGCTTTCCATGGCAGCAAAAATAAAGACACAAAAACTGGCAGCCAGTTCCATGTTGTTGAAAGAATCATAGAATTATAGAATTTCAGAGTTGGAAGGAACTTCAAATATCATCTTGTCTGCTCTCTACCCTACCCAAGCATGAATCATGTCCCACCTAACATGGGTAGTGTGCTGGCACTCTCATACTCCTTACCAGTCCTATATTTTCTCTTGCAAGTAGGCACTGTGTTTAATTTATCTTTATGTCTCTTAGTCTTTTAAATTTGAGTCCTTTAGTCTTTTAAATTTAAGAGAGTATTTTCTTTCTGTCCCTACTTGGTTTTCAACATAGTACTGAACAACTCAGCAGGGGATTCTACTGCCCTTCTGATAGTTATCTTACTGGCATCACCCACCCACCCATCTGCTTGGTCTCCAGGAGAAAAAGATCTATGTCTGTTTATCTGACAATCAGAAGCATCTGGAAAGATTCCAGGAGACTCCCATGAAAGTTAGGACTATTGGCAAGACTAGGTAGCCTGGTAGTTAAAATATTGTTTTGGGAACTCTCCAGAACCACAGACCATCTGAAACCACTATGGAGTATTGCTGTACCTCACTATCTGTTGATGATGGTGGTCTAAGTAATCTTAGATTATAAGAGCAGGATCATTCTTTTGCTTCATATAGAGCTTAGCTCAACTCCAGTACAAATATTAAAGGATTTTTGGTAATATCTCTGTCCCTAGGGTTATTAACAATGCAGGGTTTTTAATTTTTAATGAATATTTAGACACTCTTAGACCGTACCACATTTAGTATGTACCACTTAGACACACTACAACTTGAACCACTGACATTCAGTGATAGAGGACCATTCATCTCTGTTTCTCCTTTCCTACTCTCTCTTCCTTTTTCTCTCTGTCTCTCCTCTCCGTCTCTCTCCCTCTGCGTCTCTGTCTCTTGATTTTACCCAGGTTAAACAGCTCATTTGTGGCAAAAATGGCACTAAAGCTTGGCTCTTACAAATTCAGTATACAAACTGTATATAACTTCACCTAGATTTCACTTTGGCCTCCATTGACTGCACAAGTAATGAAAAGGCTCATATTTAATTGAAATTGAAGAGGATGTAGAGAAATTCAATAGAATGACAAAGCTGGACTTCAATTTGGATGACAGCACACTTAGAAAATCACTGAGAGTTATGATCTTGATTTAAAAATTTTATGTGCAAAGCAGTATTATGCCTCCTCCACCTCCCCATCCCCCCAAAAGATGCAGTTCAAATTCCGCCCTCACTTAAAGGGAGAAATCATCAACAATACTTTCAGTTCTGGGCAGCTATGTGGCACAGTGGAAAACATGCCAGGCCTGGAGTCGGGAAGACTCATCTTTCTAAGTTCAAATCCATCCTCAGACACTTACTAGCTATGTGACCCTGGACAAGTCACTTAACCCTGTTTGTCTCCATTTCCTCACCTATAAAATGAGCTGGAGAAGAAAAAGGCAAACCGCTCCACTATTTTTGCCAAGAAAACCCCAAATGGATCCCAGAGAGTCAGACAAGACTAAAAAATGACTGAACAACAATAACAACGTTCAGTTCTACTGCTTTCTCAGCAAATATATAAACCAGAATGGATAAAGTCACTCTGTATTTACCTAAGTTTCTTTCAGTCCCTTGTTATTTACTCTTCCCTACTGCGAGCCATTTTATTTGGATCATCAAAATTGGAGGTGATTTTTGGTTTGTTTTTTTTTGCATTTTGAATAGACCTATAAGAACAACCAAAACCAAGTAAAATCTCTAAGCTTTCTGACTGTGAGCTTAATTGCTCTATTTTCCCATTCTCACCTGTTCTCCCTCACTAAAACTTCACACATTTCAGAGGTGAGACCGAGGATGAAAGACAAAATCCAGTTAGTTTTCATCTTATTCCAAGGTCAATCATTTTTTGTCCCTCTATAAAAGGCTTCATTGGCATTGCAAACAAGAAGCTAAAGTACTTTATAAAAGGATAAGTATAGCATCCAATAAAATGAAAAAAAAAAAACAAACAAGCAATAAACTTCTAACTTTTTGTTTGAAACGATCACGTAGAGACTGTCATAGCCTGTGCATGACTTAATTGGTATGGGGTGCTTGCAGTAAGAGGACTCTTTTACTACTACAAGTCAGCAACTATTCTGTGACTTACAGTGCCTGAGAGTTTCCTGATGGACAGAGGGGTTGCAGAACTTGAACCAGTGGTGTGCTGGAAGCTGAGACAGGTTCTTGAGAGCCCGTTGCTAAATTTTCAGTGTGAGCCTCAGAAATTTGCAAACGCTACACAACAAAGCTTGATTTATTGTTTTGTTGATTCTTTAGACTTAAGAAAGTGATGGAAAAAATGTAGATTTAATGCAGATTAAATTTACAAGTGTGTCCTGGGTAACAAAAAGGTAGTTGCTAAACATTTTACCAGTACACCCCTGACTTGAACTCAGGTCTCCCTGACTCCAAGGAAAACTTGCTAATAAATATGTCATGATGCCTCTCCAGTTATGTGGATGTATATGAAATACCAAAACAATAGAGTTTACCCAAATATTGACCCTCGATTTCACTAGGTTCAGTGTTTTTCGGTAACTAGCTCAAATAATATCACCAGACCTGACTAATCTCTTTAATTTGGGGAATTCTGTAATTATATTTCTTTTTGGAATTCTCTACTTGCAAGAAATATGGTACTGTGGGAAGAGTGCTGAATTTGGAGTGAGAGGTCCTAAATTTAAGCCCTAGCTCTACTAGTGATTACTTGTGTAGCATAGGCCAAGTTATCTAATCTCTTTGGGTCTCAGTTTCTCCATCCATAAAATGAAAGGGTAGGCTGAGATGACCTCTGTGGTCCCCTGCAGATCTAGGAACTCTATAAAGTGTTAGCATCTCACTGTTTTTCAACCAGTGGTCTAAACATGAAGCTTTGTTAATGTTCAACAGTTTTAATTATTTTTCTTTAAACATAAATCATTTTCTAAGACTGAGTTTTCTTGCTAAGGTCTTTTTTATTCAATGATTAATTAAAAGAATTCTCATACAAATTCTGACATACTATTTTTCATCAGTTCAAAATTTTACAGTATAAGTCCCTTTAATATTTGGCACATTTTTCCTTATTTATTCATGACATTTTCTGATCCAGTTGAGCTTGATTTTTTATGAACACTTATGAGAGTGTTCATATTGAATCAAGCTGTTTAAATAGGACAGCAGTTATCATTCACAGCATATTTATAATTACATTTATTTAAACTTTTGTTAATCATCATCTAACTACATTTTTTCTACTTAATGGATAGTTGGAAAGAGTAAATGTTGCTTTGCTAAAGGATTTATTACACTTTTGGAGTCCAACCGTGGGCTATCAATTTCCTGCCTGAAATGTAAATATCTAAATGTAGAATTCTGATGATTGAAGCTGCCTTTGGGACCTTTTGTCCACACAGCAAAATTTAAGTCTATTTGTGCACATTTGGCTAATAAGCCCATGATTGTTCATGCATTCAGTACTTATTGCTATAATACCATGTTATAATACCATTTTTTAACCTGTTGGTCATTAATTCCTGGTGAGATATCTGTAAAGTCTCTCTTTTCCCTGGAGGCCTTTAAATCTTATGGAAGAGTGATTGAGGGGCCTTTAAACTAAAAGTGAGGGGTAGGGAGAAAATTATCACATAGATCTATGAAGCTAGATACCACAGAGAATCACAGGTACACAGAAAAAAATAAACATAAAACACCTTTACCATTGTTTGTCTTTGTTCAGACAGTCAAATTCTGCATAAAAAAAAAAACTAAAATAAAAAAAGTGAGAAAACCTTTAGTTCACAGGAGATATACTAGAAAAAAATGGAAAGAATTAGAAGAAATTCTAATTGCATAAGCTGTATTGAGGCAGATTTCAGAATGATATAAGGAAAATTTCCTAACAATTACAACTAAAGCTATTCAAAAGTGGCAGATGGCTGCCTCAGGAAGGTGGGGGTTCCCCTTTATTATATGTCTTCAGGGAAAGACTAGACCACTACATTGGGGCTATTGTAGGGGGCCTTCCTGTTCAATGGCAGGTTAGAGTAGATGTCCTTTAAGCCCATCTGACTCTGAGATTCTCTAATTTTCTGATTTTAATAGGAAAAATCACCTAAAAGACAAAATCTCATTCAATGAAGTAAATATAATATTGCAAAAACAAAACAAAACAAAACCCAAACAAAACAAAAACCAAAGGATAACAAATTAATTTAATACTTGAATCAACTAATTGATACAAAACCAGGATATTGCCAAAGACTTTGGGTCCACGTAGATAATTTAGTATCACATTAATGAGAACTTAAAGTTTTTAGCAAATAATTAAAATGAAAGTCATCATTTTTTGATGACAGGAAATTTTGTACCCTGGGACAAATACCACAAACTTCTCTCAGAACAAGTGGCACAAATTCCACCCTTAGTTGAGAAGGAGTTGGGTGATGGGGTACAGCTATTAGCCCTTGCTGGAGACACCAACACATAGGGATGGTGGTGGGTGTCTCATTCAGTCACATCACTTAGTAGCTACTTGTTTTAACTAAGCATTCTTGCTAACTAAACTGCTAAAAGATTATAAGTGCTGGAAATACTCCTGAAATTCAGCACTCTGAGTAAAAATTCTGGTTGCATATGATCAACATGATCAACATCAGTATAAGAAGACAGTCTTGATGAGTATAATTCAGTTGCCAAAACTTTCCTTTGTTTAATACAATACTAAGCATTTTTTTTTAACTATTTGGAGTAATAGTCTGAATACTTTTAATTTTACATTTGCCAACAGAGATTTAGCATGACACGTACTTCTCTCTACCTTCAGATTTTTGTGCATTTTTTTGAGGGGGTAGAAAATAGGAAGCTATCTTTCTACTCTGTCATTCACTGGGAACTATCACACATTGACAGGAAAGAAAAAAGGAAACAAGCATTTATCAGACTCTTACTATGTGTCAGGCAGTTGAATATTATTTCAATTGATCATCAAAATTACCCTGGGAGGTGGGTGTCATTGTTATTCCCATTTTACAGTTGAGGAAATTGAAGCAATTATTATCTCATTTGGTCCTTGCAACAACCCTGGGAGATATTATTATCCCAACTTTACAGATGAGGAAACTGAGGCAAATAGAGGTTAAATGACTTGATAAAAGGATAAGTACAACAGTGTAAGTATAGATTTGTACTCAGTACTGCTTTTATCTAGCCATCTAGCTACTTATGAGACACAAATTGAGCCAATTATTTAACTAACCATTTTTGTACACAATAACCCATAATATATTAATCTTCTAATAATCCAGTAACATACAGATAAATCCATACTGGTTTAGGCAGCTAGGTAACACAGTGGATAGAGCTCTGAGCCTGAAGTCAGGAAGATCTGAGTTAAAATCTAGCCTCAGACACTTACTACACAGGTAATCTGTAGGCGAGTCACTTAAATTCTGTTTGCCTCAGTTTCCTCATCTGTAAAGTGGAGATAATATCTCCCAGGGTTATTGCAAGGATCAAATGAGATAATAATTGTAAAGTGCTTAGCAGTGTCAGGCACATAGTAAGCGCTATATGAATGTTAACTATCATTATTATTATTTTCTGACTATTTCCTTTTACTTGAAAAATTTTTTTGAAAAAAATTAACATGATAATTGTGGAAGGTTTTTTTCTTTGTAATCAGGAGCTAACTGGAGAATGAGCCTATAAATACTTTCATTTTAAATTATCAGTACCTTGTTATGAATGTTAGAAAGTACTAGGGTGCAATGTGAGTGTTATCATTCCTTTCAGGTTCTCATGATCCCTGACATTAGGTTGCAATAATTTCTGGATGTGTAGGTAGTTGTCCAAAGCAGCTTTATTTTGTAGCAATAAAACAATTGTTACTATAATACTAATGATATTTGCTATCCTGTTGGCAACATAATGAAATAGGTAGTGTGTATATTACTACACTCATTTTACATCAGAGAAAACTGAGGCTTCATGAGCTTGAGTGAGTCTCCTAAGAATATGTGGCTAATAAAGGGATTTGAATTCAAGTCTTCTGACTCCAACACCCAAGATATTTCCATTCCATTTCTTGTGAATGGCTTCTTGCTCCCTCATTGCTTATTGATAACTAACACAGCCTTCACCTTAGACTTATTTCTCATGGCTAGCAGAAGGGCCTGGAGTATACCATCCTGTGTGTCTCTGAAACACTGAAGCTATTATGATGTGATAGCAGAAGGAATTGGCAAAGAAGGCTTAAACATGAATCATACTGGTAGTAACTTCAGTTTTGTTTTGTTTTTTTGAGGTTCTTACACAAAATTTTTGGTAATACTACTACACCTTTAGGATGGACACAGTGTGAAAATATTTAATAATAAAATTATTAATAGAAAGTAGTGTCTGTGATTTGTTTTTTACATTTCGAGAAAAATGAAAAATGCTTATACCAAGTTCAGTATAACAGTGTGTTGTGTGTGTTTGCAATTCAATCCAAGTATTTATTGAGTTCTTGTTTATTGGGCTATGCCCTGATGGGGATTCAAAAGAAGTACTGACACAATCCCTCAAAAAACTTACTCTCTAGTTGGGGCTGAGGCAAAAGGAATAAAGTCCACCCATAGATTAAAGAAAATGTAGACAGGGACCTAACCCATTGATCACAAAGCTTTCTAAAAATAAATTAACTCTAGTTTATAAAGTGGACTTTATGACTAAACTATTAGTAAACTAGCCAGGCAAGGCCAAAAAAGGAGGAAAATTTCCACCTTGAAATAAGTCAGCACAAAATATTTTAACCAAAAAACTCAAATGTATACAGTAGGCTCTCTGGTCACTTCCACAGTGTGGACTTCTTAAACGGGAAAGTCCCTAATTAAATAGATAAAGATCATAGCAGAGACTCATAGATCATGAGAAAACTTTTGTAAGATTAGGAGAATTAACAATAATGCAAGGAAAAGTAAAGGTGGAAATTGAGATTATATATTCTGCGAATCCAGGTTTAGAATGTAACTCCTAAACCATATTTCCATGGTTCTAATGTTTTAGGAAGAGTGCTTGGCAGAGTACCTGAAATCCTTTGATTTTGTGATTCTAATGAGAAAAATCGCCCAAGAGTCTAAAGTTTGGCAAATGGTTTTGCCCAGCTTCTGTTAGGGTATACTGACACTTTAATGAAGGTAAAATAGCCAGTGTGGGCTCTACCACTTATTTTATTTAGTAGTCAAGCTATAGCAGTCTAGAATTATATCTTATAAACTTTCACTATCCCCAGGAGAAAAAATTCTTCACACACAACAAACTTTACCCTAAATTTGCTCTACTTATTCTATATCTGCCTCAAAATGAGGCAGGCTTCAGTAGGATTTTTGTTAGTAGTGTTTTTTGATTTTTGAGAAGTGACTTCATTATATGGTAACTAATTCTGGGATTAGGAGATACAAACAAGCCCAGGGTAAACAGCAATTTAGAGAATTCTCTTGAAGGTGTGGTGGTGAATTTGAGCCTAATCTCAATGTTTTGGCCTCTAGGTCTGTCTGCCTTTGGGGGAGTTCCTAATCAAGTCAGTTAGTTACACAACCACTTTAACCAATCTTGTGTCTTTAGGACCAGGACTAGATTAGGGTTGTGTTAAACTATCCCAGTCAGGAAGGTGAAGATCACTCATTGCTGAATTCTAATTCCATGTCTTTGAGATTTTCTTTGCTTCTCTAATTGACCTTGAAGTCGTTATACCTTGAACTGTTGTGGTGGTGGCCCCTCTACCTTTGTTGCTGATAGTGTCTGCCTAATTTCCTGGATTTGGTGAAACCAAGTCTCTCTACCCTTTGGTTTACCTGAGACGAAGACTAGGTTTTTCATTAAAGGATTTCACTAGCAACCAAGGGGAAAGGAGAAGGAAATAATCAGTGGATATTCAGTATTCTTCATAGGTCACATTCTCAGTCAGTCAACAAACATTTATTAGTGCTTACTATGTGCCAGGCATGATACTAAGTTCGGGACAAATACAGGCAGAAAGATAGTTCCTGACCTTAAGGAGCTTACATTTAATGGAGGAAAACAACATATAAAAGGAAGCTGAAAAGGGATTGGGGTGAAAAAGAAAGATTCAGATGCACAAAAATATTTATAGCAACTCTTTTTTGTGGTGACAAAGGACTGGAAATTAAGAGGCTACCCATCAATTGAGAAATAGTTGAACAAATTATGGCATCCATATAAAGTCAAGAGATCTAGATAGCCCTCAGGACATTGGGTGGATCCCTGTGGAGAATTTATAGGAAGACAGAGGCAAGAGTCACATCGGACAACAAAATATGGTTGGATTTTAGTTTGCACCATTGGAGGAAATACCCACATTGATAAAAATCACAGCTCCATCATTATCAAAATATGTAACTGATGAGCTTACAGAGCCTGGAAATTTTATCTTAAAATATTTTAGCTATAGAAGACTGGTACCAAGGAATAATTAATCCCCATACCTATGTGACTAGCATAAAGGCTTTTACTGAGACATATGTAAAGAGACAGCCCAAGTTAGAACTAATGGCAGTGAAGACAGGATCTACTATTCTAACACCCCAGGACTGTAGGCCTATTAGAGAAACAGAGAAAATCTCAGGTAGGAAAGTCTGGGGTTTGGTTGTGAGTGCTATTCTTCTTCCTGTTGAGGGTCATTTCTTTTTTCGCTATGATAGTTACAGCCTAATTAAAGTCCTAGGTTTTAATTAAATAAATTTTCTTGAATTACAAACCACAGCCCCTAAATGGGGCTAAACAACTCAGGCCACATGATGGAACACTAAAGAGGAAATCACTCATTTCACCATGTGGAATTAAATTTTTATTTTTTCTGTTAAAAATTGACCATTCTACAATAAATCCTCAGTTAAGGGAGCTGTGGGAAACTGAGACAACCTGGAGGCACTCGTGTCAAGTCTCCTCGTCATTTCAGGTTGTAAAGCCATTAGGCTTTTTCTCCATTTCTTTATGGTGTAGTCTATCACTAAGTAAGGCAACATGTTTCATGATTCAATTTTGATTGACTCAGAAATTTTGTTCATAATCTTTAAATTACACTCAATTAAGTCTATTATTTAGGATTTTTAAAGAGATAAAAGGAATAATATAGGGGGCATGATTGTTATTAAAATAAATCCTTGAATTTCAAACTTTTAAAAAGCTTTCAAGGAAACACATTTTAATAGTTTAGAATATATTCTTCATAATATAAATGTCTACACTTAGCTATGAAAGGGTTAGCTTTTTCTGTTAACTTTATTTCCTCTTAAAATTTAATTTTATTAAAGCATAATATATTTACATATACTCTAGGTATATGAAATATAGAGGTATAGAGATATATAACAATCCTTTTTTATGCAAAGCTGATACTACCCATGAGAAGGTGGTTGAAATCATAACATAACCTACTATCTATATATGTGGATGTGGCTAGAAATCATAGTGTGCATGGATATTTTCATGTAATAATTAAATAGTATATAGAAAATATAATTACAGTTACTAGACAGTTCTATATTTTGAAAAATTACAAAAATATGTTAATGTTCTTAAACATTTTATAACATATAGAAGGCAATTAATAAATGCTTAAATATTATAACAACATTTTAATTACGTCCATTACTAGATTACATCATTTTATTATTAATCCCTTTTTTAACTTCATTGTCAAAATATTCTAGGTGTTTTTATGTAATTGATGCCCAAGTAGTAATCTGATATGAAACTTTACATCTTTTTTTTCCTAGCCATTGGTAAATTAAATGTGAAACTAAATTTTTGGGTTTTTTTGCCACTAGAAATTTTGGAACCTCTTTTTTATGTCCTTATGCAAATTTTTAATGTCTAATTATGTGATTATTCTATGGAAATAATAGCTACTTTTCTGTTTTTGTTAAAATTTTCTCATTAGCATTGTAATTATTTAAATGTTTTTGAAGATATACTTTACTTTTGGAAGATATTTAAAGACCCTCTGTGGCTTTTGATGTTTTAATTGCCTTAAGATAATAACACTCCAGTAGAGCCTTCCCTTACATACTTCACAATTTTTACCTTACTAAATTTAATTTGAAGACTTGGGTTAATGGAATTCATTTTTTTTCTCCCATGTAATAAAAAGCAAGGCAAATTAGAAATGACAGTTTCAATGTCGGCATTTGGAATGTTACACTTATTGCAGCTAAGTAACACTAATCATAAAATAGAAGCCATAAATGACAGATTTTTAAGCATTTTTGTTCTAACAGAATTCTAAAGTGGTTGGTTAGGCCTCTGGCAAGAAAGGATTCTTTTCAGGAATAGGGTTTATATAATCTTTGCAGTGATTCTGCAGATGAAAACAGACATTTGTCTTACTATCATGTGTAACTATGTATATAGTTTTTCAAAAAGCATAACTCAAAATGACACATTTTAGGAAACTAGTAGGATTAAGAAATTGAATTTAAAATAAACTACTACTGAAAAAGACTGGAAATAGACAATAGGTAATTCTAAAAATTAATGGCAAAGGGTGATGGCAATAAAAACAAATTTAAAATTCATCTTTTTCTAGTCTGTGCTCTTCATTCTCTAGTTCCATTATACAATTACATTTTTAAAAATTCTAAAGCTCTAACATGAAACCAGCTGTACTGTACCTTGATCAGGTTGTGTCCCACAGCATAAACAGCTGCTAAGTTCCCTTTCTCTCCTGGTGCATGCATACCTGTACCATAGCCATGCCAAGCAACTAGATACGGATTGTGTATTGTAATCCAGTATTTAACACGGTTCCCAAATGTCTGGAAACAGTAAGTTGCATAGTCGTTGAAAATATTTATTATGGTTTCATTTTTCCACCCCCCATATTTTTCTTGTAGTGCTAGAGGCAAGTCCCAGTGGTATAAAGTAACTATAGGCTCAATGTTTCTATGTATAAGAGAATCGAGGAGAGTATTATAGTATTGGAGTCCTTTCTCATTGGCAGCTGCTACTATCCCATCTGGAAAGAGCCTTGGCCAGGAAATTGAAAACTCATAGAAAGAAACTCCCAAAAACTCCAGCGCAGACAAGTCTTTCCCCAGAAAAGCGTAACTGTCACTGGAATCATCTGTGTTGTTGACATCTTTAAGGTGTATGCTGATGAAGTGATCCCATATTGAGGGTCCCTTACCATCTTTTTTCCAACTTCCTTCCACTTGAAATGCTCCAGTTCCTACACCCCAGAAAAAGTTTTTTGGAAAAGTGTCATATAAAAACATTTGAGTTTCATTCATAGGATTAAAATTACGATCTTTTTTCCATATAGATTGTCCTTCTCCTGGGAATCCAGTAATAGCTCTTGTGAGGAAAAATGCCCAGAGGATGACAGAGCCTTTCAGTCCTTGGCTGAACATTGTTTTCTTATAGTGTGTATTTTTACAGTCAGTTTTCTTTCATCGTTGCTGAAGAAAATCCATTCATTCCCTGGAGATCCTGCTGCACAGTCTGCCTTCATTTGCCACTAACTGCTGGACTGTCTTATCAAAGCTTCAGCAAAAGCTTGTGATTGTAAAGGTCTGTCAATGATTAGCTTGAACTATGAGACCTAGGATGGGTTACATACAGCAATGTAATTTGAGGGAGGTAGGCTTCTTATAGTAACTAAGAAATCTAGTTATTCTTTTATTATGGGAAAATATTAAAATGTGTAAATATAGAAAAATATTACTGTTGATTTGTGTATGTTTAATTTGAGGTTAGAGAAACAATGTATTGAAGATGAACAAAAAAATGTCATGGATATTTTCTATTTAAGCTTTCAAACTGACATGATCAAAAAAATGTTTAGACCAGTTCTGAAGAAAGCATATACATTTTCCAATTTTACATTTTTTAGGTTGAGTGGTTTTATAATTTCATCTTTAGGAAAATCACATCTTAATATCAAATACAAATACTAACAAAAGCAATGTTACCCAATTTCTCAATATCTATTTGTTATTAGCCAATATTTCATCACTAAAATATTTCTGTCTTCATGTGGAAAAAATAAAGGAAATAGATAATTGCCAAGGAACTGCCATCACATTGATTATCTAGACAATATGTGGATAAAATGTAAAGTTATTTACTAGTTATATATTTAGAAATATGATAAATTTGAAGCTACTAGAAAAAAAGAACAATTGTCTTCTAATGAATATGCTTGAAAATTTATCAAAATAATCATAATTTATGAAAGATAGCTTTATCTAAGACAATTGGGTGAAGGACAACAAAGGCAAAACTAGTATTAACTCTCAATTTATTTGTGCTGCTCTCAGTCAATCAACAAATGTTTACTGAGGATTTCTGTCTACAAGGGAATGTATTAAATGAGTATAAGATTCTCTGCTTTCCAGAAGCTCACAATGTAGTTGAGGAGATAAGACATAGACAAAGAAAAGATAACTAAGAATACAAGGCAGTACATGAGAAGTGCAAAATGAATGATGTAGACAATATTTGTAAGACAGCTGTGCCCAAAACATTAATAATTATTTCTATAGTCATAGGATCATAGATACAAAACTAGAAGGAACCTTGCAGGTCATTCTTATCTAGCTCCCTCATTTTACAGATAAGGAAACTGAGGTCCAGAGAGGTGGTGACTTACCCAGTATCACACAGGTGGTAAGTGGTAGAATTGGGAGTCAAACGTAGGTCCTTTGACTTTAGCTGCAGTGTTCTGTCTAAAACACAATTCTGCCCTAGGATCTTAAAAGGTGGGAAATACCATTTTTTTTATGGCAGTTGGGGTTAAGTGACTTGCCTAGGGTCACATAGCTAGTAAGTATCAAGTGTTTGGTCTGAGGTCGAATTTGAAATCAGGTCCTCCTGACTTCAGGGTTGGTGCTCTATCCACTGTGCCACCTAGCTGCCCCTGGAAATACCATTCTTTAGGCAGCTAGATAGCTTAGTGAATAGAGCATTGGGCCTGAAGTCAAGAAGATCTGATTTCGAATCTCAGACAAATACTAGCTGTGTGACCCTGGGTAAGTCACTTAACTGCTCTCTGCCTCAGTTTCCTTAACTCTAAAATAGAGATAATAGTACCTACCTCAGAGGGTTGTTGTGAAGGTTAAATGAGATATTTGTAAAGCCCTTAGCACACTGCCTGGCACATAGTAGGCACTTAATAAATAATCATTCCCTTCCCTACATGTCTTTTTCATATATATATACACTTAGACTATAATGGTATCATTACCATAAAACAGATGGAAAAATACTGAAGAGAAATTAGGCGAATTGCCAAATTTTATAAAGTAAGTCAGAAGCAAAATGGGTACAATTCAAAATTTCGTTGGCTTCATTCCATTGCTCACTGAATGATGCTGTATTTATAATAATTATTAACTCATCCAGTAATTATATTAGGACCATATGAATAAGTTGGACAACATTTTACTCTAATAGAAATAATAATATTTAAATATTCTTTATATCTACATATGAGACCACACTTCTTAGCAGGAGACTAGAATTGCTAGTGAGAAAAGCAGTTCTTAAAATTGGGTAATAATTAACTCTCAATTATTCAAAGGAATTAAGTTTATTGATTGCCTTACTTCTTTCTTAGCCTTTCTTGGTCATTTTTATTGATCATTAGCACTACAACCAGAGAACAGCCAAGGAGAAAATATGAATTTCAAGGACAGCAGTCATTTTTAGTTTAGATTTGTTGTATCTCACAAAGTCACATTGTAAAATGAACTTTTTTTCATCTGGACTATACTCCTAGAGCTGCCATTGATGGGCTTCTACTCTACTGAATGGTTTTGTTTTGTTTTGTTTTTTACTATGCTTAAAATTTTTATCTCGTTGTGTGGAAACAAGGACCAAATTTTATAATGCAAGATTAGGAGTATTTAACTCTCCTGGTCTTGCAGCAGCCCTTCATAAAGTTCAACTTGTAGTTTAAATGGAAATGATAAATATTATCCCATTTCATCCTTACAACAGTCCTGGGAGGTAGGCGCTGTTATTACCTCCATTTTATGGATGAGGAAACTGAGGCAGATATATAGGTTAAGTGACTTGCCCAGGGTCACATAGCTAGGAAGTATTTGATGCTGAATTTGAACTGAGGTCTTCCTGACTCCAAATCCTTGGCTTTATTCACTGGGACACCTCTTATTTAGATTATTTTATTATAGCTCTTTTAAATTTTGACCTTGTGTTCATTTAAAAAAATTTTAATTGACTTTTTTTTTTACATTGTTATTATTTCCTAATATCCCCTGGTTCCAGGAGAACCCTCCCACATGATAACAAAGTGGAGTAGCACAGTTCAGTGAAACAGACACCTTGACCATGTGTGAGAGTATATGATTTATTCCTCAAGTGTAAATCATACTCTTTTCACTGAGGTAATTTCTATCACTAGTCCTCTACGATCAAGATCAGTCATTGCATTGCAGATCTGTGTTCTGCAGTGACAGGCACATAGTAAGCACTTAATAAATACTCATTGGTATTTTTTAGGTTTTTTTTTCTTTACATTATTTTGGTAATTCTTTCTATTTTTTCTTGGTTCTATTTACTTTGTTTTGCATCAGTTCATACAAGTCTTCACAAGTTCCTCTAAGTTCTTCATAGTCATTATTTATTATGGCACAATACTGTTCCATTACATTCATATACCACCATTTATTTAGCCATTCTCTAATCAGTGGGTAACTGGGAGGCAGTAGGGTACAGTGTTTTGGAGTCACAGGACTCTAAGTTTGAATCTAAGTTTGCCAATTATTACCTGTGTGACCTTGAGCAAGTCACATAACCTCTCTATGCCTCAGTTTCCTCAACTGTAAAATGAGGGGGTTAGACTAGATGATGGCAAAGATCTCTTCTATCTCTGAACCTATGATCCTGAGCTTTTTCTAAGTTGGGGTATTTCTTAAGCTTCTTGTTTAGTCCAGGGTAGCTAGGGGGCATAGTGAATATGATGCTGATCCTGGAGTCAGAAACACCTGATTTTGAATCCTGCCTCAGAGGTTTATGTTCTGTGTGACCCTAGGCAAGTCTTTTAATCTCTCTGTGCCTCAACTTCCTTATCTGTAAAATGAGAGTTGGACTTAACGTCCTCTAAGGTCTCTTCTACCTCCATGTCTAGGATTATTTAGACAAGCGTTGCCAAACTCAAATAGAAATGGGTGTCACTAAACTACACATCATGTTCCCTGTAGGCAGCACAGTGACCTAGAAAAGCACATTCGGCATTACCTGTGTTTCATTGTATTTTTATTTTATTAAATATTTCCCAATTACATTTTAATTTGGTTCAGGGGCAGGGGACACTCAGTAGTATCATAGGCTGCATGCATCCTCTGATTAGATTATTTTATTTACGTATGAAGTACTTTTTATAGATTGTGATAACTTTAGTCTATTCAAAATCTGTGACTAGACAGAATTCATGGCATTTTTATGGAAACTTAAAATACTTGTTTACCAAATATGATCGAAATGGGGAGAAAAATTCTAGGTAAGATTCATCGTGGTAACATTTTCAAATGACAGTGCAATTATTCTTTTTTTTAACAGTGATTCTTTTAAATTGATTTTTAAAATTCTGAATTTAAGAAATACCAAAAAAAAGAACATTTCCATATACAAAGTAGAAGAGGAAAAAAATCAGACTATGAGAATCTGTATTATATATGTATAACTTGGTTTTTTTCTTCAATTGAGAATGACAAAAATCATAGAATTTGATAGTGGGAAGGCCCCTCAACAGCTCTTTAGCCCAATCCACACACATAAAGAATCCCAACTATAACATATTCAACAAACGTTCCTTCAGCCTTTGCTTGAAGACTTTCAAGGAAGGTTAACCCACCTCCTCTCTAGGAAGTCCAACTCACTTTTGGGCAACTTTAATTGATGGGAAATTTTTCCAAACGTTGAGAATATGGTGGTACTATCATGCCCCTATTCCTGGAAGTCACATCACTGTTGAGTCATATTGACCTTGTAGTACACTAAAATTCCTAGACCTTTTTTAGCACAAATTCTGTCCATTCATGCCTCTCTCATCTTATACTTTGTGAAGTGGATTTTTTTTATGCCCAAGAATTTACATTTATTCCTATTGGATTTCATCTTCTGGATTCAGCCCAAAGTTCTAGCATTTCCAGATCCTTTGGGAACCTGACTTTGTCACATACCATATTAGCTATATGTCATATATTATATTGAGTTATCTGAAAATTTAATGAACATGCCATTTATAACTTTTCAAAGGTCATTGATAAAAACCTTAAATAACATAAGATCAAGAGATTCCTAGTGTACTCCATTATAGATTTCCTGCCACAATGACATTCGAACCATAAACAACTATTCTTTGAGTCTGGCCATTCAACCAGTTTTGAAATCATCCGATTGTATTATCATCTAATCCATATCCCTCTATCTTCTTCACAAGAATAGCATGTGATACTTTATCAAAAGCTTTGTTAAAATTTAGCTAAACTATATCTATAGCTTTCCTTTGATCTAATAATATAGTAAGCTTGTCAAAAAAGAAAATATAACTTCTAAAGCTTTCCTGATAGTCTGTGTTTCCTTTTGTTCTCTTCTGTATATTTTTAAAAAATGAGTCAATGAGTCTCTTTTCTTTCCTTTTTTTGGGGTGCAACCTTACTGCCACTACTCTTTCCCTTGAAAATCCCTCATCTTCCATTAAAAGAACTGCAACAAAAACATACATAGCCAAGCTAAACATTTCCACATTGGTTTTATCTGAAAATGGATATAGTATGTCTCACTCTGTACCTTGAGTCTATCACCTGTTTGTAAGGAGGTGGGTAGCATGTTTCCTCATTAGCCCTCTGGAATTGAACTCAGTTCTTAAGTTTTTAAAAATTGTTTCTCTTTACAATGTTGTGTAAACTGTAACAGGGATATTCAAGGCTTTTCACTTTATAACTCTCAATAGTATTGGTGATTCTTCATGTCCTAACATAGTCCCTATGTAACATTTTTAACTTTGCAGCAAATTTAAAAAAACTTGGAGAAAATCTTCTGCTACCTTTGTAGTGGAAAGTTAGGTTACCTTGCTCATGTAACCTAATGCTACTGCAAAATGTTCATTGGAATTATTAAGACTTTGGTCTCCACATACCTCCTGAAATTTTCCATTGATCCCTTTAGGGATCTGACCTTTAGTTTGAGAAACATTATACATTTATATGAAGACATGTAGAGAGGAAGCATTGTGTGGTACATAATGTTGACCTGGTTTTGATACAGACAACCCTTTGTTTCATTACAATTGGCAAGGCATTAAATCTCTCAGTGTTCCAACTGGTTCGCCAAAACTGTAAGTTAGAGATGGGTTGCAGGTCTTCATGTGGTGGAGGAAGTTTCTGCATGGGAATGTCAATACACTGATGAAATCATGGGTTTGCTACCAGAAAAACTCCTAAAAACATAATCAATGGAATATACCATCATTGAAGATTATGTACTTTTATTTAAATCTTAGTGTTCCACATGATTTCATGTTCTTTATTACCTTCCAAGTAAAAAACAGTTATATCTAGGAAAACTTTCTATCTTTTATTTGTAAGGAGATGGAGTACACTTTCTTATGATATAAGAAGTCAACTATCTGGCAAATTCATACATACCCAGATTACTCACACATAATCACATTAAGAAGATTATTTGGACTTCATTCTGCATTAGTATAAACGATATACTTAGTACTTAATTTCCTAAAGTCCAATGTATGCACTCTAATAGTGATAGATTGTGACTTAATGATTCTTTTTGTGCATAAATAGATTATATGGCCACTGTTGTTGGTCTGATTCTGCAGTCACCACAAACACAGAAAATGACAAGCTGGGTAATCAACTTTTTCTATAAGGAAAATGCTCTAATAAGCAGATAAACAAGACATACTACTATTTATCCAGAGGGCAGGAAGTTATAGTTATTGTTGCAGAATGAAAATTCTAAAATGAATACAAATTCTTAGTTATTTCTGTTTTTTGAATTTTTAAATTCTATAAATGTGACCTATTCTGAAAGGACAGAGGACTTCAAATGGTTATAGGTAAGTTTTATCTTCATTATACAGATAATTTCACTGAGGCAAAGGCATTTACACACAAAAACTTACACTGCTCATTTCTGTTAATTTGCCACTAAAACACTAATTGAACCACTTGTAAAGGGAAATCAGAGTTCAATTTTTATCTGATGTGTTCTAATCATTTGACACAGTTCTTAGTTATTTCAAAAGGGCAGTGCTTTCCCTTTTTCTGTATATTTTATGGAAACAAGAGATTTTATTAATATTTTTTATTTGTTTATATTTCCTATTAAAGGCAAGGTTCTGCACCCATATTTTCATTTTCACAGATAAACACATACTAACGGCACTGACTTCTGGAACATTGTCTCCTCAATAACACCTTGAATTACATGCATACATACTGGTTGCAGTATGTTTGTTACCCAGCATGTTTGTCTTAAAATAGCATAAAAGACTCCATGAGTTCAAATCTTGCCTCAGACATTTACTAGCTGTGTGACCCTGGGCAAGTCATTTGACCCTGTTTGTCTCCATTTCCTCATCTGTAAAATGAGCTGGAGAAGGAACTGGCAAACCAGTCCAGTATTCTTGCCAAGAAAACCCTAAATAGGGTCACAAACAGTTGGACATTACTGAATGATAACATTCTTGACTCCAGGTTCAGTGTTCTATCCATTTGTACGCTAGCTCCCTTACACCTTAAAGTATATGCCTAGCAATGGAATCTCTGTGTCAAAGGTTAGGGATAGTAATGTTATCTGCACAATTTCAAATTGCTTTCCAAAATGATTATACTGATTCTAATAATCACCAATAATGCATTAATATCTGGGCATTTTCACCAGCTGGAAGGTTCTTTCTCCTCATGTCCCCCTTTTGGTTTTCCTGGCTTACTTCAAATTCTAGCTAAAGTCCTTGGGGTGCGTGGGTTGTTCAAGAAGGACTAGTACCTCTGATGTGAGGGCTTGCAAAGCCCTTTTCAGACCCCTTTGGCGTCTTGCTGGTACTCAACTCTCACCTGTAACTCCAAGAAGCTGTGGCATGCCCAGTGGCCACACCATGGTAAAATTTTCTTGGCAGATTGGCTAAACCAGGGTGAGGGTAACCACACTGGTGAGTTAGGGGGTGTCCAGCCCAAGCATGTGGAGAGACTCCCCCTAGTGGAAATGGGTGGATGAAGGTAATTTGTTCCAATGGCCACTGGCCGTTGAGTCTCTCTGGAAGAGACAGCGAGGCTGATGACTGTGCAATGCTGCCTCACTTAAATACAATTCAGGCCGGTCCATCTTTGAAGAGGAAGGACGAACAAGAACAGCTCAAGCCCTACCTTCTGCAAGAAGACTTTCCCAGTCCTTCCTGCTAATTCCTTCCTCCTGGGATCATCTCCAATTTATTCTCTCTCTCTCTCTTTTTTTTTTTTTGCGTTGGGCAATGGGGGTTAAGTGACTTGCCCAGGGTCACATAGCTAGTATGTGTTATGTGTCTGAGGTCAAATTTGAACTCAGGTCCTCCTGAATTCAGGACTGGTGCTCTATCCACTACGCCACCTAGCTGCCCTCCAATTTACTCTCTACATATCTCCTTTGTACATAGTTGATTTTGAGCTCCCTGAAGGCCAGGACTGTCTTGCGTTTCTTTGTATTCCCAGAGCTCAGCACAGTGCCTGGCACACAGTAAGCATTTAATAAATGTTTCTTGACAGAGATTTCTTTCCACGTACACTGTATATAGCTTGTATAGCCATAATTAATTGATTCATGTATTTGAATGTAAGATCGCTGAGGGCAGGGCCCAAGCCCCCTGCCAGCCCCACCTCCACCCCAGCGCGCTTGCGCGGAGCCCGGGCCAGAGCGGAGTGGGAGGCCTGCCCGGCCAGTCTCGCGACCTCACCCAAGTGTACGCAGCGAGCTCTCCTACGTCATCACGGGGCGCCGCCGCCCCTGCCCCTATTTCGCGGGAGAACTTGTTGGCGCGAATGGAATCCGAACCCCGTTAGGGCTCTTCAGCCGCCGTCGGCCTGTCTGTCCCCGTGTCCCCCGCCACTCGCTCCCCGGACAGCTATGGTGAGCAGTGGGGCTTCCGCCTCCGCGCTCCCCGGCCGGCCGGCGGGCGGGCGGGCTGAGGGGGTGGGCGTCTGGGCACAGGGACGGAGTCAAGAGGAGCCCCCGCGGGAGGGGGTGGTTTGGGAGGAGGGGAGGGTTGCCGACCTGCCCCCCGCCCCCACCCCTGGCCAAGAGCCCTTCTCCAGGGCCCCCGACCCCCTGCGTCCGTTTGGGGAGGCGGGGAGCGGCTTTTGGGGGCGCCCGCCTGCTCGGGGCGCAGGGCGGGAGTTTCGCTCTCCACCACCCGCGGGGGCGGGGAAGGGGAGGATGGTGGCGTTTTTTTCTGGGCGGGGAGGAAGTATTGATTTTGTCCTTTGGGATCCCAGCTTCTTGGGAGGTGCCCCACGCTTGCTTTTCACACCTTGGCCCAGGTGGAAGTGTGAAGCCTCCCTTTAGGCTGCTAGTTGCCTGTGAATTTGAAGTCGGTAAAATGACGTGAGGGCAAATCCTGACTCCAGGACCCTTTTGCGGGGGACATCCCCGGGCAAGTCATTTCACTTCTTTGCAGCTCGGCGTCCTCACCTGTAAAATAAGGATGTTACTAGCACCCACTCCGAGGTTTGTTCCGAGTATCAATTGAAATAACGTGTGGAAAGTGCTTTGCAAAACCATAAAGGGCTAGGGAAATTCTAGCTGTTGATACTTCTATTATTTTATCAATAGTATGATTGCTATTAGTAATACCACAAACAAAAATAATAGCAGCTAGCATTTATAGAGCTTCGTAATAATAATGAGCTTTCCTTTGCACTACTTCCCACCCCAGTCCTTCCTTAGGAAGGCAGGAAACTAGCATTATGTATTTACTGCACATCAGGCACTGTACTAAGCGCTTAGGATAGAAATGCAAGCAAAAACAAAGTCATGTGAGCGCCATCATACACCAACTTCTTGGATAGGAAGGAGATTAAAATTTTGTGTTTTACTTTTGTGACTGGACTGCTTGGGTGATCATAGAAGAATCAAAGTGTTGACTGACATAGATTTTCTTGGAAAAGAAAATTAGAAGTGAATAGACACTCAATATAGTGTATTGTGGTTACAAGAAACAAATTTGACAGCTGCAGTCCCATCTCATTATCCAGGTTCACAGTTGAGAGCTGGTAGCAGCTAAAGAGATAATTTTGATCATTTTAAGGGAAAAGAAAAAGGAAACTAAGGCACAGAGAAATTGGTTAAAGGTCTGCCCCAAGGGAGACATATAGTAAGTAACAGAACTAGCATTTGAACTCAGGTCCTCTGACTCTGAATCAATCCAGTTTTCCTTCTACTATACCCCCTTTGAAGCTTGACATCATGCTTAAAAAAATTAATTCATAAATCTGTATATGTCTTTAAATATATTATTTATGAAACAGCTACACACTTGGCAAAAGTGGGTTGTCACATCATGTAGCTATTAGAACATTTTTATTTAGAAAGTGAACTTATAAAACCCCATAAAGTAAAAAAACTATCTGATGCTGCCAGATTTGTTGTTCATTCCATAACTCCACAGTTTATTTTGCAACGTGCCAATTTTTCTGAGGTAAAGCAATTTATTTGTAAAAAAATTTACTAGAGTGAGAAGTTTTGTCCATTGCATTGTTTGGATTTCATTTTGAAAAGAAGGATAAAGTTACTATTAAATGATCAGCACCACTTTTTTTTTTAAAGTAAATTTTATTGATACCTTTCTTATATGTCCTGTATTTTTTTTTTACTCAGTGCTTGTATTTATAGAGTGCTCTAAGGTTTATAGACTCTTTTATGTATGTTATCTCACTTCAATAAGCATTAGAATTTATTAGACTAACAGTTGCTTATTTTGCCCAATTATCTCTTGGATTTCCTTGGTTTCTGCCTAGAGTTGCAAAAAGGACTATCATTTCATTTGTCTTTAGTGACATTATCCTAAAGTCCTGAAAGTGGTGTTTCTTCAGGAGCGAAGAAAATCAGGTCCTCAGAAGGAGATAACATCACTTGCATTGTCCAATGTATCTTTCTCCCTTCCTCCTTTCAAAGAATAAAACACAGTACAACAAAATTAACGAACATATGGAAAAAAAGTATGACATCATCTTCAGTGTTCCATTATCCTGTAATGCCTCTGCACAGAATGGGAAGGCAGGAGTCTTCTCATAACTTTCTTTGGAGCCCATGGTTATCCTTTTCACAGATTTTAGTTAGTCAAGGAGCATTTATTACCGTATGTTAGGTATTGTGTTAAGTCTGGAGATACAAAGAAGGCAAAAATAATCCCTGACCTTGAGGTAGTCACATTTAAAAAAAAACAAACATGTTTTTTTTTTTAATCTTTTGCTTTTGCATCCTCTAGATTCTATTACATTTGTGTATCACAATTTGTTAGGCATTCCTCTGCTGATTGGCATTTACTTTGTTTCCATTTCTTTACCAAGACTAAGTATTGCTTTTGATGTATGTGGAGTCTTTTTGTCAGTGAGCAAGGGAGATGACATTCTAAAGTTTATTATTTTTATTGTGTTTTATTGTGTATTGTAATCATTGTGTTTATTGCTTTTCTGATTCTATTTACTTCTCTTTGCATTGGTTTCTACAAGTCTTATGCTTCTCTGTATTGATCATATATTCATTATTTCTTATAGTACACCAATAGTCCATTATATTTATGTAATCACTGTCTTTTGAAGTACACTTTTCCAAATTGTATACTTTATATTGCATTGTAGAATGCATCATGGAAGATATTTTGAGGGATGTTGTAGATCCCAATGATATTAGCAGTCTGATAGAATGAAAAGATTAGCATACTGACATATAAATTTGGGTTTAGTTTTCATATTATTGAAGCTCTTTTCTGATACTTGTCATTTATTTTCTCATACCTTTATTAAAAAGGGGATAATAGTATATTAGTCTATTAAATAAGATTTTTCAGTTGTATATGAATTTAATTCCTTCTGTCTTACTCTGGTATTATCAAGGGAGTAATCTGTATTAGCATTGTATTTTTAAAATATATTTTCCATTTAAAAACAGAAAAAAAAACTGGAAAGAGAGAAAACCAGCTTTAGAAACAGATTGTATTTTCTCCTACATTTAATGATTTGGCTAAAGTATGAATAAATATGAGTAATAGCCACTTTTAAAAAGTCAAAGTATCTATTTTCTAAAATTCGTATTTAGCTTTAATTGTTGCTAGAAATTTGAATAGTGTACAATATTGAATTAATCAAACATGAGTCCTCAGAGACAGCTTTTTTAAAGGAAATAAAATAGTATTAATTTAAATGTGATTTCAGTGCATGATATGATAGGATAATTCAGTCTAATTGCAGTGTTGAACAATTTTTTTTTCATTTGCTGTTTTTATCAGATGTCTATAATAGATCTTTGAAATGACCAGAAATTATCTTACTATTACACTTTGTCCAATTACATAATTTCATACTGATATTTTAGGTACAGCTTTGCAGTTTCTTGGGTTTTAAGATAAAAGTTTATCATATTTCAGTGTCTTGCATGAGCTTTTACTTATTCTTGTTTCTTGATTTTGTTGGCTACTTAAAAAAATGAATGAGATGTGGTAGGTGCTTTTAAAATTGAATCACAAAGTATACCTTGTTAGACATTACTCCTAAGCTTTTTTTTGCATGAAAATGTTTTAAATATAGATAAATATAGTATAATTTGCTTACACTTCTCTTCTTTGATAGGCAAATATAACTTTAAAAATCTACCAGCAGTGGAAAAAGAACCATCAGAGAGCAGCCTTATTGTTTATAGACCTATATAGTGTGCAGGGCCCCAATTCATATGTGTGTGTATTTAAGGTAAAAGCTTTTATCGTGGGACTTAGAAAAAAAGACTTTAGAGATCATATAGTTTTGAAGGACTCATTTTACAATTGAGGAAAGAGACCCAAAGTAATTTGCTAAAAATCACGAGGATAGTAAGCTTGAATTTGGACCCATTCTCTTTTTCTGCCTAACCCTTATCCTTACTTAGGACAAGGTCTTACTTACTTAGGGTCTTCAACATATAGGAGAAGATACCCAGATGGCAGTTCATGCATTGGTAGCTCAAGAGAAAAACTGGGCTTGAGATAAATTAAGTCATCTTCATAATCATGGAAGCTGAATAAAACCTGATGAGAACTCTAAATCAATGTTCTTAATAAGAGCAGAGGTTCCTGTAAAGAGCCCTAGGTTATAGGGTATAGGGGAGGAGACAGATGATGATTCAGCAAAGAAAACAGAGAAAGAGATTGAGACAAGTAGGAGAACCGGAGAGAGAGCTATGTTTTGAAGCTGAGGTAAGATAGAACAGAAAGCCATATCAAGAGCTGTAAGAGAGGTCAAGGAGAAGAAGTGAGGAAAGGCCATAGGTATCTGTGAAAGAACAGTTTGAGTTGAGGGGTAGGATTTAAGGCCAGATTACAAGGAAATGACAAGTGAGGGGGTGAGGTGGAAGTGAAGATGGAGAATGTAGAAGATTCTAGGTGTTTGACTGGTAAAGAGAAATGTGGTATGAGCTTGAAGAAATGTAAAATGTGGGTTTTTAAAGGATGGGATAGATAAGATGTTTGTGGGGTAGCAAGGGGAAAAACTAGTAGATAGGGAGAGATATGAGAGAGAGAGACAGAGAATATTACGGATGAACAACAATTATGGTTGGTAAACTTCTGGAGGACATGCAAGGGGATGGAATTGAGGGGACAAGTTGACTTTAGCAAGAATAGCTGCTTCATCCTCAGAGACAGATATTCTTTTAAGAAAAAAGGATGAGTAAAGAAGGGTTTTGAGGTATGAAATCATGGAGAAGAAGGATTTTAAAGATATCCACTTAGAATTCTGGAGGAGGAGTGGAAGAGGCCTTGGGAGCTTGAGTAGGGAAGAGATTTTGAATAGCTACTAAGAGGAGTGGGATAGACTCTCAAAGAAGAATAAAAACCATAAATTGAGGAAAAAACTTTACAAAAACGCATTGTTTGGGCAGCTGGGTGGCACAGTGGATGGAGCACTGGCCCTGGGGTCAGGAGGACCTGAGTTCAAATATGATCTCAGACTCTTGACATTTACTAGCTGTGACACTGGATAAGTTACTTAAACCCAATTGCCTCACTAAAAAAAAAGGCCAAAAAAAAAAAAAAAATGCTTTGTTTGAGCTCTACCATGAGTGTACTGACATATAGATTTGGCACATAACTCTGCATAAATTGCATTTTGGGCTGCCTGGTAGGTCTTTCTCGGCTTTTTTTGTAGTGTCAGAAGGAGGAAATGTACAGGGATCCTTAAGTTCAGGAGCATCTCAAATTTCAAACCTTGTCATAGAGAGTATATTATTAATATCATATTTTTAAACGTGGTCTAGGCAATATGGAGCTATGTCCAAAGGGCCATAAAACCATATTCACTTTGATCCAGCAATATGGTACTAGGTTCTGTACCCCAAAGAGATAAAAAAAAGGGTAAAGGACAAAAATATTTCTATCAGCTCTTTTTGTGGTTGCAGAGAATTAGAAATTGAAGGGATGTGCATCAACTGGAGAATGGCTGAACAAGTTGTGGTGTAAGATTGTAATGGAATTGTGCTATAAGAAATGATGAGCAGGCAGACTTAAGAAAAACCTGGTAAGACTTTCATTAATTGTTGTAAAGTGAAGTGAGCAGAACCAGGAGAACATTGTGCACAGTAACAGCAGTATTGTAGGATGATCAGCAATGAATGACTTAGCTCTTCTGAGAAGTACAATGATTAAAGACAGTTCCAAAAGACTCATGATGAAAAATGCTATCTACCTCCAGAGAGAGAACTAATGGAATCTGAGTGCAGATCAAAGCATGTTGTTTTTCACTTTTTATTTGTGTGTGTGTGTGTTTTGGGTCTGTGTTCTCTTTTACAGTGTGACTGATATGTAAATTTGTTTTGGATGATTGCACATGTATAACCTATATCAAATTGCTTACCCTCTCAGCGAGGGGGGGAAGGGAAGGGAGGGAGGAAGAGAATTTTGAACTCAAAATTAAAAAAAAAGAATTGTTTTCACATGTAATTGGGAAAAAAAATAATAAAATATTCTCCCCTTCCTCCCCCCAAAAAATAGTGGTTTGAGCTCAGGTGGATAGAGCATTATTGTATAGTGAAGCAACCTTGGTTGCAAATGTAGTTCCTTTTAGGGGCTATAGTCACTCAGAAACCTGTGGGTAGCATAGGAAGAATTTTATTTTAAAAAATTATTTGTTTTTGCATTCATATTATAATCTCTTCCTCCCACTACACTTCCCCTCCCATTTGATAAACATTAAAAAAAAAACCCAAAACCCAAAAAAAGCCCTCATCATAAATAGGAACAGTCCAAGTAAAATAAATTTCCACATTGGCTGTGCCCAAAAATGTAGGTATTTCAAGTTCATCATCTCTGGCAAGAGGTAAGTGATGTGTTTCATCTTCATTTTTCCAGACTTTTTGTTTAGCATTCAATTGAGTAGATTTCCAAAGTCTTACAAAGTTGCTTAATTATAATATTGTCATTTTATACTTTTATTCTCATAATTCTATTTACCTCATTCTGCCTTTCAGTTCATAGTGGTTTCCCCAGGTTCCTTTGAAACTCTGTTTTATCATTTTTATATCACAGTGATAATCCATTTCATTCATATGCCATAATTTTTATTTATATACCCCTTTAGTTTCCAATTTGGGGCTACCATGAGAAAAGCTGCTATAAGTTTTTTTTTTTAATGTACTGTACATACTTTTCCTCTTTCTTTGATCTCTTTGGGTTATTGGCCTGGTAGTGCTGTAGCTGGGTAAGAGGGTATGCATGGTTTGTTAACTTTTTGGCATAGCTCTCAATTGCTTTTCAGATTGACTGAGTCAGTTCACAGATCTACCAACAGTGCATTAATGTACTTGTTTTTCCACAGTCTGTCCTGTGTTTTTCATTTTCCTCTTTTGTCATCTTTGCCAGTATAATATGTGTGAGGTGACACCTCCAAGTTGTTTATTGATAGCTTGGGTTTCTTCCTTTCAAAACTGCTTATTCATGTAAAATTAAACCTTGAATAGAATTTAAATACTCTCTAAAATTGCAATAAAAATTTTCCCTAAGATACTAATGTTTGTTGCATGTTTTGTTTTGTAGATACATAGAGTACCAGAAAAAAAACAATAAAGAGGAAGAGGGGGACAGAGGAGTGGGAGAGAATTAGAGTGTGAATGTCCTGGCAAAAATAATAATTTAAATGTTAAAGTATTTTTAATCTGTCTCTGAAATAAGATATTTCTAGTCAGAAACAAAGGAAAAGAAAGGGAAGAAACAAAACTACCTGTTCATATCATCTGATTATTTATTAATTGGGGAATGGCTCTTATTCTTAAATTTGCATTTCTTATTTGGAAATGAGAAATGGAAATTTCATATTGGAAATGAGATCTTTATTTTATTTTTCCCACGTAATAATAGTATTTTATTTTTTCAAATTACATGTAAAGATAGTTTTTTTTTCTTTTTCTTTTTTGCTAGGCAATGGGGTTAAGTGACTTGCCCAGAGTCACACAGCTAGTAACTGTTAAGTGTCTGAGGCTGGATTTGAACTCAGATTCTCTTGACTCCAGGGCCAGTGCTCTATCCACTGTGCCACCTAGCTGCCCCCTACAGATAGTTTTTAACATTCACTTTTTTAAGATTTTGAGTTCCAGATTTTTTTCCCTCCCTCTCTCTCTTCCTTCTTCCCCCCTCTCCAAAACGACTAGCAATCTGATATAGGCTCTACATGTACAATCATATTAGACATGTTTCCACGTTAGTCATATTGTGAAAGAAGAATCAGAACAAAAGGGAAAAACCATGAGAATGAAAAAAACAAACAAACAAAAAAAGGGAAAATCGTATGCTTCGATCTGCATTCAGACTCCATAGTTCTTTCTTTGGATGTGGATAACATTTTCTATCATGAGTCAAATCCCCTCTCTCACAAGTCATTGTATTACGGAGAAGAGCTAAGTCTATCAAGTTGGTCATTGTACAGTGTTGCTGTTACTGTGTATGATGTTCTCCTGGTTCTGCTTCCTTTACTTAGCATCAGTTTGTGTAAGTCCAGGTTTTTCTGAAATGCCTGCTCATCATTAAAGCACAATAGTATTCCATCACAATCATATACAACAACTTGTTTAGCCATTCTCTAATTGATGGACATCGCGTCAGTTTCCAATTCTTTGCCACCACAAAAAGAGCTGCTATAAATTTTTTTGTACACGTAGGTCCTTTACCTTTTTGTTTTTTATTTCTTTGGGATACAGACCTTGTAATGGTATTGCTTGATCAAAGGGTATGCATGGTTTTATAGCCCTTTGAGCATAGTTCCAAATTGCTCTTCAGAATGGTTGAATCAGTATACAACTTCACCAATAGTACATTAGTGTTTTAATTTTACTGTATCCCCTCCAACATTTATCATTTTTCTTTTCTGTCATATTAGCCAATCTGACAGGTTGAGGTAGTAGCTCAGAGTTGATTTAATTTGCATTTCTCTCATCAATAATGATTTAGATAATTTCTTTCATACGACTGTAGATAGCTTTGATTACTTTGTATGAAAACTGCCTGTCATATCCTTTGACCATTTATCAGTTGCGAAATGGCTCTTATTTCTATAAATTTGACTGAGTTTTCTTTATGTTTGAGAAATGAAGTCTTTATCAGAGAAACTTACTGTAAAAATTTTTTTTCACAGTAATGATTACTAGCTATGTGTTTCCCTCCATCCTCTTTTTCCTGTTCATCCGTTCTCTCTCTTTCTCCCTCTCCCTTTTTCCCTCTCCTTTTACCCTGTCCATTCTTAAAAGTGTTTTGTATCTGACTTTTACCTCCCCCAAACTACCCTCCCTTCGATAAACTCCTCTCCCCTCCTTCCTCATCCCATTTCTTTACTACTTTCTTGTATGGTAAGATAGAGTTCTTCGCCAAACTGAGTGTATATGTTATTCTCTCTTTGAGTCAGTTCCAATGAGAGTAAAGTTCTTGTGCCTCCTCTCCCCACTTCCCCCATTTTCCCTTCCACTGTAAAATCTCTTTCAGGCCTCTTTGATGTTAGATAATTTGTCTCATCTTACCTCTCCCTTTCTCCTAAATTTTTTAGGAGTTATAACTGTCATTTTCCCATGTAGGAATATAAATGGTTAAACTTTATCAAATCCCTTAGGATTTCTCTTTCCTGTTTACCTTTTTATGCTTCTTTTGCATCTTATATTTGAAAGTCAGATTTTCTATTCAGCTTTGGTCTTTTCATCAGGAATGCTTGAGAAGTCCTCTGTTTCATTGAATATCCACCCCCCCCATATCCCCCCCTCAGTTTTGCTGAGTAGGTGATTCTTTGTTGTAACCCTACTTCTTTTGCCCTCCAGAATATCACATTCCAAGCCCGATGCTTTAACGTAGAACCTACTGTGTTTTCCTGACTGTGGCTTCACAATATTTGAATTGTTTCTTTTTGGCTGCTTGCAGTATATTTTTCTTGATCTGGGAGGTCTGGAATTTGGCTGTAACATTTCTGGGAGTTTTGGGGGATCTCCTTTCAGAGGTGATCAGTGGATTCTTTAAATTTCAGTTTTACTCTCAGGTTCTAGGATATCAGAACAGTTTTCCTTGATAATTTCTTGAGAGATGATGTCTAGGCTCTTTTTTTGATCGTGACTTTAATGTAGTCCAGTAATTTTAAATTAATGTGTCCTGGATCTATTTTCCAGGTCAGTTGTTTTTCCAATTAGGTATTTCACATTTTCTTCTATTTTTTCATTCTTTTGATTTTGTTTGATTGTTTTCTTGATGGCTCATAAAGTCATTAGCTTTTACTTGCCCAATTCTAACTTTTAAGGAATTATTTTCTTCAGTGAGCTTTTGTACCTCCTTTTCTGTTTGGCCAACTTTACTTTTTAAGGAGTTCTCTTCAGTGAATTTTTGTGTATCTTTTTCCATTTGGCCAATTCTGCTTTTCAAGGCATTCTTCTCTTCATTGGATTTTTGTATCTTTTTTTTTTTTTATAGCATTTGGCCTATTCTGTTTTTAAAGTGTTATTCAGTATTTTTTTGTGCCTGCTTTACCAAGCTGTTGATTTTTTTTCATGATTTTCTTGCATTTCTCTCATTTCTCTTCCCAATTTTTCCTCTACCTCTCTTACTCAGTTTTTAAAATCTTTTTTTGAGCTGTTCTGTGGCCTGAGAGCAATTAATAGGGGTGTGTGTGTGTAGGCAGTCAGGGTTAAGTGATCTGCCTGTGGTCACACAGCTAGTAAGTATCAAATGTCTGAGGCAGACTCCAGGACTAGTGCTCTATCTACTGAGACGCCTAGCTGCCCCTTGACCAATTCATGTTTTACTTTGAATGCAGGAATTTTGACTTTGTTGTCTTCTTCTGAGTGTGTTTTGATCTTCCTTATCATAATAGTAATTTTCTATGGTCAGAACTTTTTTCTGTTTGCTCATTTTCCAGCCTATTTCTTGACTTTTAACTCTATGCTAAAGTGGGGCTCTGTTTCCCTAGTGGATGGGACACTATCTTAGGCTTTCAGTCTTTTTTTTTTTTGCAGCTGTTTTCAGAGGTAATTTTGGGGACCTGTAAGTTTTTGACTCTTTCAAGGTGGTATGATCTAGGGAGAGGTGTGTTTATTACTTTCCTGTTTGTGAGTGACCACAAACACTCTTTTCAACTCTGAAACTGTGATAAGTGTTCTTGCTCCCCTTCAGCCCCGAGCTCTGCTGTACTAGTGCTCCTCCTTACACTGGGGCTAAAACCTAGGACTGCAACCCAGTTCCAAGTATAGGCAATACAACAGAGTCCTGCCCCTGGTGCCAGCAAAGGGACCCCTGTAAATCTTCTCACCTCTCGTCCAATCCCCTTACTGTCTATGGGCTGAGAGGTCTGGAAACTGCCATTGCTGCTACTGATTCAGTTGCCCGAGGCCTGTTCCTGGTTTGCTGTGTCCTCGTCTGCACTGGTGCTGCCCTGTGCTGGATTGTGTTACTCTCTCACTCTGGAGCAACAGACCTTTTCTGCTGATCTTCTAAGTTTTCTTGGACTGGAAAATTGTTTCACTTCGTCTTTTTGTGGATTCTGCCACTCTAGAATTTGTTTGGAGTCATTATTAATTTTTTTTATAATTTTTCTTTTTCCTTTTTTTGTAAATTTTTAAATTTTAAGCTTAAAGATAAAATGAGAAAAAAAAATTGTCATGTACACAGAAGACCATAAGAGAGGATTAAATATAAAAAAATGAATTTCCATTTCAAGAAAACCTATATAAGAAATATTGCATATTGTTTTCAGAGCTGCCCAGCTTTGCATCCTTGTTAGTTTTCTTCTGTTCTCTGCTATGCACTTTTTACTTTATTCCCCCTCTCCCAAAAAGAAAGCTACAATTAACCATGGATACACACACATATACACACATACATAGATATCTATAAACATTTTTATATACATATACACTCATACACATATTATGTAAGACCCTCCTATGGTTATTTTGTCCTATCATCTGTTTCTCTGAAGGTGGATAGTTATTTTCCTTCATAAGTCCAAGTCTTTCCATGTTTTTCTAAATCAGCCAGCTCATCATTTCCTGTATCACAGCAGTATTCGAACCCAGTCACATCCTGGCTTAGAGGTTGTCTGTGGAAGTTCCCCCCCCCAACTTTCTGCATTTCTTCTATTCTTGGCTACATAGGTTTTATTTATCCAAGAAAGTTTTAAATTAAAAGAATCAAATTAGTCTTTTTATACTTCAACAGTGTTCTCACCTCTTAATATAGTTTAAGATCTGATACTGCTGAATCTACTTCCTTTAAATATTTTTTCTCTGGTTTCTTTGAAGTTCATGACCTTTTGTTCTTCTAAATGAACTTTATTATTTTTTCTAACTTAGTAAAATAATTTTTTAGTAATTGAATGTCATTGAATAAATTAGTTAGATAAAATTGTCATTTTAAAAACTATATTGGTTTTACCTACCCGTGAACAATAAATATTGCTTCAATTACTTAGATATGAGTTTATTTGTATAAAAAAGTGTTTTATATTTATGTTCGTATAGTTCCTGTGTCTGTTTTGACAGGTACATGCTTAGATATTTTATACTATCTGGGTGTTTTAAATGATCTAAAACAATATTGGAAAAATATTGCTGACACATAGTATTGTTTCTCCATTCTTCACTTTTGACCAAATCTATTTTAACTGTAACTTTGTCTGAGATCACGGTTACCACTCCTGGTTTTTTTACATGCTAAATTCTAGAATCATTATTTAAAGGTCTTTGGAGGAGAGCTCAGGCTAGTCCCTGCCTTTCCTCCGCCCTCTTGGCTCTGCCTCCTCCGCCACACTTCTTGAGGGAAGGTCTGACTTGGTCTTGTTGGAGCTTTCTTGGGGTTTTGAGTGTTATGTTATTTGAATATTGTGTCCCTAGGCTCTTAGGTACAGGCTGGGTACCTGCAAACTTTCATTGCTCCCAAAGTGGTCTGTTTCGTTTCATAGTCTGTTTGCTGCCTCTCTGGTCAGACCTCTGCAAAATCTTGACCTGGGTTTGGGTCTGTATAAGAGTAGACTGCTGCTGATCCCACTGTGACCTTTTCTGCATTTTGCCATCAAGATTATATTTGTTGCACTTTCTTTCCTCTTTCATTTTCTTTACTTAAAAAAAAATGTATTGTGTTATTTTTATTTTCAGTTACGAATTCTCTTCCTCCTCCTCCTCCCCCATACGTTGATATGGTAAGAAATACGATACATATTATATATATGATATCAAGCAGAACATATTTCTACATTAGCCATATTTCAAAAACAAGAAAAGTAAAAAAAAGAAAAAAAATTTGGTTCTCCATCTGCAGGTAGATAGTATTTTTCATCATAAGTCTTTTGGAGTTGGGGAATCATTGTATTGATCAAAATTACTAAGTCTTTCACAGTTGTTTATTTTTGCAATATTGCTGTTACTATGGCCTGGTTCTGCTCACTTCACTTTGCATCAGTTCATATAAGTCTTCCCAGGTTTTTCTGAAACCATCCACATTGTCATATCTTAGAAGACAGGTATATATCATAACTTGTTAAGCCATTCCCCAATTGATGGACATCCCCTCAGTTTCTAATTCTTTGCTACCACATAAAGAGCTGTTATAAATAGTTTTGTACATATGGATTCTGGTCCATTTTTTAGATTTGTTTGGAACAGTTTGTGGACAGGAGATCACTGTACTGCTTCATACCACTCAGCCATCTTGTCTCCCCACTAGAAAGAAAATACTTAAAATAAAAATAGGTAATCACAGATAAATGCTTCAGTTGTGGATTTTTGTGACAATCTTTTAAATTAGTTAACAATGAATTTAAGTTTTACATTCAGAGCACCTCAAGTTGTCAAGGTCAGTAACCTCAGGAGCTACATTTTGGGAGAATCAAGAATAAATGATGGTAGAGGCCATGGTGGAGGTTGTGAAAGGGCTTAGCTTGAGAAAAGAGCTTTGTGACCCTAAAATCTCAAATGACCTGTGAATTGCTGCTTATCTATGTCTTTGTAAAATTTCCTTATTTTGATATGGTCCTGAATAATCTGTTATCTGGTCTCTTGAAACAACCCAGTCTTCATGAAACTTTTTTTTTTTTTTTTTACCTCATCAGAGTTCACCTTATTGTGCTTACACAAATGCTTATTCAAGTAATATTATTTCCCCTCCATTGCCAAAAGAAGAAAGGTGTATTTTTTATATTCTTAATGATTTCATCATATTGCTATCAGCAGGAATTATGTATTGTGTATTTGTTGGGAGAATGACTGTTTACCTACTTGTAAGACTTGTTCCCCTGTATTTTTGTTAACCTACTTTTTAGGAGCCATATAAATGGAGTAGAATTACAGAGTATAGATACTTGTCATAGCTTGCAAGTTGATTTTTCTCTCTAAATGTTTATATCCAAAATGGTTGCCCAGCCAGGCAGTAGCTCTAAACAGGTGTGAGTAGATTCTCTTCCTTTGAAAGGAAAAATTCTTTTTAAAAAAATGCAATTTTAATATATGTTGAGCTCAATAACTTATTCAACTCTTACTATCACTAGCAGAATGTAGGTGTTATTTGCAGAGCCTTAGGGCTATGTAGGGGATAAAAGAAAAAGTACAAAGAATAAGAAAAGCAATAGGAGAGTCAAATAAGGGGAAGAGAGAAAAACAAGAAAGAAATAGAAGAGGACAAGTAAGTGATGGGGTAGTCACCGCATGCCACCAACAAGAGGACTTTTTTTTGAGTCAAACTCCACTTTTTTGCTTTTTTTCTATCTGGTTTTAAACTTTTAATTGTTTGCTTTTGTAAAATAGATTGAATAATAGCTGCTTTAAAAAAAATAAACCTCCAAAACCTAATAGTCATCTACTAAATTTTGACAATTTTATGATCTTTTATTTTGGTTATTTTGTGGTTTGTTACAAACAGCTAGCAACCTTGCAATGATAAAGTGCAGTCTTGCTTGGTAACTCACAAGTGAAACTGATGTAAAATTCTCATTTCCTTCACAGCCACTGGAGCAAATAGTTGGTCACCTGAAAATCAGTCTAGTGCAAAATATAATCCAGATTGTTGCTTAACTTATCCATCACTCTCACTATGTGACTTAAATAACTTAGTCTCACAGCTATGTACTTTAGAGTTAGTTAGGTTAACTTTTGGTCTTAAGCGTCCTGGGTGACTTAGTAAGTACACTATCAGGGAAACCTTTAATATCTATCAGTATAATTTACTTACCTGCTTAATTCAGTCATTCTGTGTCAAAGGATTGTTTACTTGTTTCAGCTTTGCTGCAGAAGTTGTATTTAGAGCCATTGTGCTCTTGGATTTTGGAAGAAATGAGAAAGTTGATTGGAAATTAGTTCTGTAAGAAAATGGCTTTATGACACATGAACTAGAGATTTCAGTAAGGAAACTATAATATGACATGGGGGTAATAGAGAAATTAGGAAGCTAAAATTCCCAAGGATAGAAAAGAGAAAAGAATTTGTTGGAGAGAAGCATGAATATATTTATGGTAAATTGTCGTATAAATAATTTGAGTTAATTCCCCCCAATAGATTATTAGCTTCTTGAAGCCAGTGACTGTTTTATCCACATTTCGTATTTCTCTGACACCTGAGATTATAGATCTAGAATTCTAAGGGGGAGGTCAGGAACCAGGGATGTTAAGTGACTTTTCCAAGGTAGTCTCAGAGCCAGCACTTCAACTAGGTTACTTTGATATGGTATTCTTTGAACTACCTAATAGTGCTTTGTGTACTCTATGTGTTTTAGTATTTTTGTTGCTATACAGTTCAGTTCAAAGTAGGTCCTGGATTTAGTTTTAGTTAAGAATTGTGCATTGGTAATGGAATGCTTTATTAAAGAAGTAAGGGGGTGCAGTGGATAGAGCACTGGCCCTAGAGTGAGGAGGACCTGAATTCACATGGGGCCTCAGGCACTTGACACTTGCTAGCTGTGTGACCCTGGGCAAGTCACTTAACCCCAATTGCCTAGCAAACAAACAAACAAAAAACCAAAAAGAAGAAATAAAGGAAAATTTTCTTTCATATTTTGGAAGGTTCTTTGTAGGAAAATATTTTCGGGACTTTTGGTTGCTAGTGCCCTAGATATTTACTATTCAGAGTTCCACTCTTTAAATTAGATTACATGTCTCTTTAAGAAAGGGTTAATGTTTTTTGATTTTTTGATTGTTTGGTTTTCTCCTCATAGATGGTTTTACACAAGGTGTAGTTGCTCAACAGATACATCTTAGGTTAGTTGCATCATAATTGTGCTATGACTAGCAAACATTTTATTTAGCTGTTTTTGCTAAATCTGAGAATTAGCATATATTTAAACTTCTGGGAGTGGCATTTGCCTTAGATTTTTTTATTGGTCATTTGTCACAAAAAGAACCTATGTAGTTAATGCAGCAACAGAATAGGCTGATGGGGTAAACACCACTTGTGTGTGTGTATATATATATTTTTTTTTTTTTGTGGTTGTTGTTGTTTTTGAAATTAGCATTTTGTATACTTAAAGTTTGAGAGAATTATTTCATAAAATGTCTTTTTAAAATTTCAGGATATCCGGAAATTCTTTGGGGTTGTTCCAAGTGGAAAGAAACTTGTTAATGAGACAGTAAAAAAGAATGAGAATACAAAGACTGTTGAAGGAACATCAAAAACGAAAAAAGGAACAAAGGAAATCAAGGTCAGTTTTCCAAATAATGTTTTAAATTGTTGTATAAAGACAGATGCTAAACTTAAGTTTGATTGTGAATCTGATACTAATATTAGCTAATAATTATAGCTAACATTTATATACTGTTAAATATTATGTGGCAGGCACTGCATTAAGCACTTTACAATTGTGATCTCATTTTATTCTCAACAGCAACCCTGTGAGATGCTATTATTATCTCCATTTTACAGAAGAGGAAAACTGAGGCAAACAAGTTACGTGACTTGCCCAGCATCACACAGCTAGTTGTTTGACCATGGATTTGACTCAGGTCTTCCTGACTATAGGCCCAGTGCTACATCCACTGTGTCACCTAGACCATTTATAGTATTTACTTAAGGTTCAAGAAAAGGCAGATTATTTTTTAATACTTTTAATTTAAGCAGCCTACCATATTCCGAATTAACATGAGCTTTTTTTCCACACAAAAAATTAAAGAATTTTCCCCAGATAAAACTATTTATCAAAATAAAAACCAAACTGAAAAAATTCAAACCCTCAAAATAGTTGAGTAAAAATGATTGCAAATAATTGTTTCTGCAACAAATAAATTATTGTGTACATGAACTTAATCAAGATAGCATTGATGTCCATATTTACCATGAATTTTGCTATTTATTTTTCTTGTTGAAATCAGGTTTTTTATTCTATTACTTCTACTTAAAAAAAAATTCTCTATCATTTTGTATGTCTCCATAAATTTCTTTTTGTTCTTTATATTTTTCATTCTTTATAGCTGGTATGCTTTTGTTTATGACTTGATGATGTCTTAAGTGTATCATTTTTAGCTGTTAAGAGTATTGGTCAACTTGGCTGGAATCATCTCTGGGCATTTTCTCTGGTTATTACCCCATGCCTGGAATGCCTTATTATTTTTGCCCCCTGGCTTCCTTCACATCTCATGTAAACTTCCCTCTTCTATGAGAAGCTTTTCCCAAGTCTTAATTCCAATGCCTTCCCTTTTTTTCTGTTTATCCTGAACATAGCTTGTTTGTACGTATTTGTTTGCTTATTTCTCCCCTATCCCCCCATTAGATCAAGAGCTCCTTGACAGCAGGAATTGTCTTTTGCCTCTTTTTGTATCCCCAGTGCTTAACACAGTGTCTAAGCCAAAGTGCTTAATAAATATAGAAGTATAGTTGGTACTTAATAAATGCTTATTGACTGACTAGTGGCCCTATTCATAACATACTACTGTATTTTGATTTTAGGTATGTGTTCTCCGACCTAGTAGAGAGAAGATGAGAGGAGAGAAAAGTCCCATTTTTATCTTTTTCTTGCTATATAGCTGACTATTGTGTTATTTTTAGGTTGTTAGGTAACATAGTATACTTTTTAACATTTATGAATTAAAGTGATTGTTGGCTTTCTTTGTCTTTTTCTAAATCTAATCAAAATGGTATCTTTTTGAATATTTAAATGCAATTTGAAAAACCAGGAGTTATATTATAAAGAAGTTATAGACAATTTTATCCTCAATAAATTAGTCATGCAAGTAAGCATTGCCCACTGGAGGACTTTTGCTTCCTTAGTTGATGCTTCTGCCCTTTTTTATTTATTTCAAAGAAGCCCTTGACTTAGTCTGTACTGCTACTATTATAAGTTTCCTATTTGGCAATGTTTGAAATAAAATTAAATAGTGATATGTCTATCTCTTTTCTAGCTCTCTCTCATCTCCCATGTAACCTTTTATAGCTACTAGCTTGGTTAATTGTATGTCACTTGTAGGTGAAAACTTCTTCCAAAGAAGATGATGTAAAACGAAAACATGCAAACAAGAAAAAGAGAATTATCTATGATTCAGGTAATTATTTTGAGGAACAATCAAGACTTTTGAAGTAGTTTGCATTCCTTGTCCCATAAATTTAGCTATAAAAGTCTTTTTTTTTTTTTTTTTTTTTGCTTCTTTGAAAGATGTTGCATCCTTCATCTTGAAACAAAAATAATTTGTCATGGTTTGGTAATGGAGGTATTGGAAATCATTGGCATTATATTAGACAATTTTTTTTTAAGGTAACAACACAACTTGGATTTTTGCTTACATATTTTATAATATAAAATAATAGTAGAGCTCATTGATGGTAGTTTTACCTTTTCCTGCTTTGGGGAAGTGATGAACAATCTAGTGTGAGTAGTTAAAATTCAAGGGAGACCTAAAGATTTTATGGATCTTTAGGACTTTGATAGACATTTCAAAAGGCACCATTCACACAATTAAGTATTTGTGTGACTTCAGTGTGCCTAACGTTGGTATGTGCTGTGGGTTATAAAAGAATATATAACAGGATATGTCATAACTCAAATGACAATGACAGGAGAAAGAAGAAGGTTCTAATCTAAACAACCTGGGAAGACACTCACAATTGTGGGGATAAGGACTTGAACTAGTATGGTGGCAGTGGTAAAGAGTTGTGGTACAATAGGGAAAGGATTGGGTTTTGAATCAGATTAGCTGAATTTTAATTTCATGTCTGCTGCTTATTATCTATTTAGCCTCATGCATCAGTTTTTTTTAATCTGTAAAATTAAGGAGCTGGATTAGCTGACTTTTAAGTTCCCTTCCATTTTTAAATCCTATAAAACCTATGCAGTGGTAAGAGTGAGGTATGGATTTGTGAGAGACTAATGAGGTAAAATAGGAAGGTCATTGATTAGGAGGTGAAGGGGCATCTTTGGATTTTAAAAATATTTAGCATGGGTGACTGAGATAATAGTTATGTTAATAATTGAAGTAGAGAAGTCATGAAGGAGAGAATGATAAATTTTTTTTTGGTACAGTTGAATTTGAGTTTGTAGTAGGCATACAGTTTGAGTTATTCAGGCACTAGAAATTCTCATCTGAATGATGGGAATGAAAATAAGATTTTATATCATTCGTATAGTAGCTAGGATTTTTATGATGCTTTAAGATTTGCAAAGTGCTTTAGAAATACTATCTTACTGGATCCTTACAACAACCCTGAGAGGTAGGTCTATTATTATCCCCATTTTACAGGTGGAGAAACTGAAGCAGATTGAGGTTGTGATTTACTCAGGGTCATTGAACTAGTAATTAATTGATGCCAAATTTAAAATTGGGTTTTTCTTACCTAAGGCTCAGCACTCTATGCAAATAATGGTGATAGTTGAAGTAGTGGCCAGTGATAAGATTCTCAAGGGAGAGACTATATATAGCAAAAAGAAGATGGAGGACAGAGCCCTGGTGAAAGGTGGGGGGAAGGAGAATTGGATGATCAGAGAAGTAAGAAGAAAGATGACACTGAGGTGTTACAAGAGACATAGAAGTGAATGATATCAAGAAAAAAGGCATAGTCAGTAGTGTCAGATGGTATAGAAATATCAGAGAGTAAGGATTGAAAAAAGGGAACAGAATTTGGAGATTATTGAAGACTAGCAAATATGTCCATTACAGAAAATACTTTAAAAAAAAAAAAAAACCTTTAGTGCACTAAATGCTTAATTAAAAAACTTGTATATTCAAGGCAGCTAAGTGGCGCAGTGGATAGAGTACCAGCCCTGGAGTCAAGAGGACCTGAGTTCAAATGTGGCCTCAGGCACGTAACACTTACCTACTGTGTGACCCTGGGCAAGTCACTTAACCCCATTGCCTAACCAAAAAAAAAACAAAACAAAAAAACTTATATATTCAGTGATTCAAGATGATCCCAAAAGACTTATGGTGAAAAATGCTATTCTCCTCTAGAGAAAGAATTAATGGAGTCTAACTACAGACTGAAGTGTACTATTTTTTAATTTTATTCTTTCTTTTTTTTTGGTTTGAATTTTCTTCCACAAAATGACTGCTATGGAAATATGTTTTACATAATTACACATGGAAAAAAACCCTGTGTATTTAATAAATGTACTTTTATCCCAAATGCAGACTCAGAGCCAGAAGAGACAATACAGGTAAAAAATACTCAAAACCGATCAGAGAAATTGCCGATGTCTTCTAAACCTCAGAAAATTCCAAGGCAGGATCCTGTTCTGTATGTTTCAGAAACAGGTAATGATGTTGACAATGTTTAATTGTTCTTAATGAAGTCATTTGTATTAGATGTTTGAACTTCCTAGTACTGTGTAAATATAACACTTCAAATTTAAGGAGAGGGATTTTTGAAGAAATACTTTGAAGTAATTCATCAGTGCCTTTATAGTCAAGAGGTACAGGAACTACCTTGCCATTTAAAATTTTGATAGATATTGAAGCACAATCTTTTTTCTGTTTCAAGATAGTTACCTAAATTATATTCGATCTCTCCTAGTTGTTTCTTTGACTATGTAATCAAAGGTGTACTGTTATAGGAAGAATTTTACTTTAAAAAATTATTTGTTTTTACATTCATTTCCTCCTACTTCCTCTTCCTCCTACTACACCTTCCTTCCAATTTGATCAGCATTAAAACAAAACAAAACAAAATAAAGACCTCATCATAAATAGTAATAGTCCAAGCAAAACAAATTTCCACATTGGCCATGTCTGAAAATGTATGCATTTCAAGCTCATCATCTCTGGCAAGAGGTAAGTGATGTGTTTCATCTTCATTTTTCCAGACTTTTTGTTTAGCATTCAATTGAGTAGATTTCCAAAGTCTTACAAAGTTGCTTAATCATTATAATGTTGTCATTTTGTACTTTTATTCTCATAATTCTGTTTCCCTCACTCTGCCGTCATTTCATAGTGGTTTCCCCAGGTTCCTCTGAAACTGTCCATTTTATCATTTTTATGGCACAGTGATATTCCATTTCATTCATATGCCATAATTTTTATTTATATACCCCTTTAGTTTCCAATTTGGGGCTACCATGAGAAAAGCTGCTATAAGTTTTTTTTTTTAATGTACTGTACATACTTTTCCTCTTTCTTTGATCTCTTTGGGTTATTGGCCTGGTAGTGCTGTAGCTGGGTAAGAGGGTATGCATGGTTTGTTAACTTTTTGGCATAGCTCTCAATTGCTTTTCAGATTGACTGAGTCAGTTCACAGATCTACCAACAGTGCATTAATGTACTTGTTTTTCCACAGTCTGTCCTGTGTTTTTCATTTTCCTCTTTTGTCATCTTTGCCAGTATAATATGTATGAGGTGACACCGCCAAGTTGTTTATTGATAGCTTGGGTTTCTTCCTTTCAAAACTGCTTATTCATGTAAAATTAAACCTTGAATAGAATTTAAATACTCTCTAAAATTGCAATTAAAAAAATTTCCTTAAGATACTGATATTTGTTGCTCATTTTATTTTGTAGACACAAAGAGTACTAGAAAAAAGCCAATAAAGAGGAAGAGGGGAACAGAGGAGTGGGAGAGAATTAGAGTGTGAATGTCCTGGCAAAAATAATAATTTAAATGTTAAAGTAGGTTTAATCCCACTTAATAGTATTTTATTTTTTCCAATTATATGTAAAGATAGTTTTCAACATTCACTTTTATAAATTTTGAGTTCCACATTTTTTTTTCTTCCTCTCACCCTCCCTTCCTTTATTAGAGAAGCTTGATGCAAGGATTTTTTTAAAAATTGTTTCCCTTCTCTTCTAATTTTAGCTATATTAGATTTGTTTGTGCAAAAACTTTTAAAAATACTAATGTCTGTGAGACAGATGTGCAGTTTTCCCAGAGTTTTTGTAAATAGTGTATATTTACCCACAGTAACTGGGGTTTTTGGGCCTATTGAGCATTATACTACTGTTTTTCTTTTATGTTATATACATAATTGCTTCCACTGATTTACCCCTCTATTTTTGAACTAATACCAAATTATTTTAATTATTATTGTTTTGTATTACAGTTTGAGATTTGGCACTAATAAACACTCTTCCCATTTTTTTTTTTTTTTGGTTATAACTCTTAAGGTTCCTGATTATTTGTTCTTCCATATAAATTTCATTATTTTTTTTAGCTCTAAAAAATACTTAGTTTAGTACTGCATTTAATAGTAAATTAATTTCAGAAGTAGTGTTATTATTATTGTATTGGCTTGACCTACCAATGTGCATTTAATATTTCTTCAGTTATTTAGGTCTGTTTTTTTTCTGCAAAGAGTGTTTTATAGTTGGATTCGTATAGTGCGTCTTGGGTGATATACTCCCAAATGTTTTGTAACTTCTAAGGTTATTTTGAATAGATTTTTTCCCTAGCTTTCCCTGCTGGATTTTTTTTTTTTTTTTGGTGAGGCAGTTGGGGTTAAGTGACTTGCCCAGGGTCCCACAGCTAGTTAGTGTTATGTGTCTGAGGCTGAATTTGAACTCAGGTCCTCCTGACTCCAGGGCTGGTGCTCTTTCCACTGTGCTACCTAGCTGCCCCTTCTTGCTGGATTTTGTTGGCTATATGCTGACCATTGTGTGGATTTATTGTACATGTTGCAACTTTGCTGAAGTTGTTATTTCAGTTGATTTTTCTAGTTTATTCTAGCTTTCTCTACATCATCATATCTGCAAAAAGTGAGAATTTTATTTCATTTTTGTCAATACCTGTTCAACTTCTTTTCCTTATCTTATTCTATAAGACAGTTTTATAAGAGCTAACATTTTTAGGGTTATGTTAAGTAATAGTGGTGATGATGAGCACCTTTGCTTCAGCTTTGATCTTATTGGAAAGACCCCTAATTCTTTTCTGTTATGTATAATGTTTATTCTGGATTTTGTTAGCAATTGTTTATTCTCTTAAGGAAAGGTCCTTTTATTCCTGTAATTTCTAGAATTTTTAATAGAAATGAGTGTTGGATTTTGTCGAAAGCCTTTTCCACATGTGTTTCTGTAATCATATGGTTTTTATCTGTATTATTAACTTCATAGTTAACTTCATAATCTGCATATTGAAACAACCAACCTTGCATTCCTGATATAAACCCAGTCGAATCATATGGGATGTTCCACAGGACCTTGTCCTGGGCTCTCTTTTTTCCTCCCTTTATACTATTTGACTTGATCTCATCAGTTTCCATGGATTTAGTTATCATCTCTCTGCGGAAGATTCTCACAACTTCTCATCCAGTTCTGATCTCTAGTCTCTCATTTTCTAGCTGCCTGTTGGATATTTTGAACTCAGTGTTCCATAGACATCTTAAAATCAGTATGTCTAAACTGAGCTCATCTTTCCCTCCAAAACTTTCTCCATTCCAGACTTCTCTGTTACTATCATGGCCTCCACCATCTTCCCAGTTACACAAACTTTAAGCCTAGATGTCATCATCAACTCCTCAGAATTTCTCACCCCCATATCCAATCTATTACCAAAGGGCTCTCAAAATTACCTTTGTAACATCTCTCACAGATGCTCCCTTCTTTCCTCAGACATCGCCACCACCCTATTGCAGGCCCTCATGACCACATTCCTGGACTGTTATGGTAGTCTGCTGGTTGGTCTGCCCACTGTCAGTCTTTTTACATTCCAGTTCATTCTCTACTTGGCTGTCAGAGAGAGCTTCCTAAAATGCGGGTTTCTCTAACCATGTCACCCTCCTATCTAATAAACTCTGATGCTTCCTTATCACCGTTAGGATTAAATGTGAAATTCTTTGTGTGACTTTCAAAACATCTGTAAGCTGCCTCCACTTTCCTTCCTTTGCAGCCTTCTTATACTTTCCCTCCCCTTCTCAGCCTCTTGTACTCTGATCCAGTGACACTGGTGTCCTTGCCATTCTTGAAGAACTCATTTCTGTCTCCTGGCTTCTCTGGCTTCCTTTAAGTTCCAGCAAAAATCCCACAGGAAATCTCTTTTGATCCCTCTTAATTTGAATGTTTTCTTTGTATTTATTATTTCCAGTTGAACTTGTTTCTAGCTCCTTTGTATGTAAATTTTTTGCATGTTATCTCCTCCATTAGATTATGAGCTCCTTGAGAGCAAAGCCAGTTACTTTTCTTTCTATCCTCTGTACTTATCACAGTACCATTATAAGCACTTTTATTAACCAACTGTAATATTTCTAAAATGCTGTTGCAGCTCATTTCCTAATTTTTTTATTTAAAATTTTTGCATCAGTGTACATTGGTAGTGATAGCTTATAGGGTTCATATTTCTGGGTCAGTTATCAAGATCATATTTCTATTACAGGAAGAGAGTGGAAAGTTGTCTTTTTTTCTTCTTCTTTTTTTTGATATCATTGCAAGCAGTTTATGTAGTCCTGTATTGGGATTAATTGTTTTTTGGATATTTGATAGAATTCACCTGATCTTGTAGGTTTTTTCTTTGAAATTTCCTTTATGGCTTACTCAATTTAATTTTCTTATATTTGGTTATTTAAATTGTTTATTTCTTTTTTTGTTAATCTGGATGTTTTATATTTTTGTAGGTATTCATCCATTTTCTTTAAGTTATTAGTTATGCAAACATATAATTGCTAAAATAGTTTCTGATAATTTTCTTTATTTTCTCTTTAGTTGTGAGTTATTTTTTATTTTTGATATGAGCAATTTGGTTTTTCTTTTAAAATCAGATTCTCTGTTTATTTTATTACTTTTTAGAAAATAGCTCCTATTTTTATTTATTCATTGGTTTTTATGCTCTCAATGTTATTAATCTCTTCAATTTTCATAATTTCTACCTTGCTTAGTTCTTTTTTTAGTTGTATGCCCATTTTATTGATTTCTTCTTTCTCTTTCCGTGAAATCCTTTAGAGACACAAAATTTCACCTCAAGATGATGTTAGTTGTATTGCGTAAGGTTTGGTATCTTATTTCAATATTATCATTTTCTTTAATGAAAATTAAATCAGAAGTTTTCTGTTATTTCCATGATTTTTCATTTGACCCTTTAGTCATTTAAGATTGTTATTTATTAACAATTATTTTTTAATTCCTTTAAAGATACTTTTATTAAATATAATTTTTATTGCATTATGATAGGTAAATGATGTGTTTAGTATTTCTATTTTTCTACATTTTTTGGTGAGGTCTTTATGTTGCAATACACATTAAGTTTTTGTAAAGGTGCCATATATAGTCAAGAAGTATGTAAATTGCTTCCTATTCCCATTCAGTAATTGCCAGAGATCTATCACCTTTAATTTTTCTAAAGTCCTGTTCAGGTCCTTAACTTCTTTTCTTAAATTTGTTTACATCTGAAAAGTATAAATTAGGATCTGCCTTTATGGTTCCATTCTCTATTTCTCCACCTACTTGATTTCATTCTTCCTTGAAGTATCCAGATGCTATGCTGTTTTGTTGTCTATATGTTAAGTATTGGTAATGATTCTTGATTGATGGTGCCTTTATGAATAATGTAATGTCCTTGCATGCTTCTTTTTCTTATATCCAAATTTACAGTAGCCTAATCTGAAATCATGATTGCTGTCTTTGTTTTTTTAAGTTTATCTGAAGAATAATAGATTTTGTTCCAGCCTCTAACTTTAATTTTACATGAATCTTTGTGATTCTTGTGAATAGCATATTGTTAGATTCTGTTTTTTAATCCATTCTGCTTTCCTTTTCCATTTTATAGATGAGTTCATCCCATTCACATTCAGGGTTATTATTGTTAAATGCCTGTTTCCTTCCTTCCTGTCATTTTGTATCTTTTCTCTTTTTCTATCACCCACTCTTTACAAATAAGAAAGTAGTAAAAGAGCATTTTCCCAATGCATTTAATCTACAAATGACCTGTTTCCCCCCAGCTGCATCTCTTCTTTTCCACTTGCCCTTTCCTTATCCCAAGACTTACTTTCTTGCTTTTAATGCCCTCATTATGTTTCTCTTTCCAACATGCTAATTTGTTTGTTTATGACTGATCCTTTACCTGTCTACCTTTCCTTTGGTTCTATTCCAACTCTTCTCCCAAACTCTTTTGAGTTTAATTTGTTTTTATACGTGTGTGTGTGTGTGTGTGTGTGTGTGTGTGTGTGTGTGTTTGAATTGTGTTCAATCTTCTTTTATCTGGTTAAGATGAAAGTAAGGTTCATGGGATGCCATTTCTCCCACCTGTTTCATGGTAATATATTTTTCATTGAATGTACCTCTATTGTGTGATAGCTATTTCCCTCTCTATTCCTTTTTTTCCTCAGTATAGTTACCTGTCTCTCCTACTTTTCCCAAGACCACCAAAACAGGACAAAACTACCGATAGACCTACCATAATTTTTTTATTTCTTTATGACCCATAAACATACTACGGTTCTGACAAGACATTTGTTATCCCCTATTAACATGTAAGCAGTTCATCCCCATGTATTCCCTTGTGAGTAAACAAGTATATGTAGCTTTCTGGGTTTTTCTTGCCATCTGTATTTTCATTTCAGAGTATCTATTCAGTTCTCCTTTTTCATGAGGAATGCTATTCCATTAAAAATCCACTTTTGCTCTGTAGGATTATATTTGGTTTTACTGGGCAGGTTCTCCCTTATTTAAAGCCTTTGCCTTTTGGAACATTCCATGTTCTACTCTTCTTTTAAGTAGCAGCTGCTAAGTCTTGTGTGAGCCTTACTCTGGCTATGAACTCCTCCTTTTTGGTTGCTTATAGTATTTTTTCCTAGGAGTTTTAATTTTGGAGTTTCAGGAAATGACCAGTATATTCTTCCATTTTCACTTTGCCTTTCTGGTTCTAAGATTTCAGGGCAGTTTTCACTTACAATTTCCTGAAATGTGGTATCCAGATTCGTGATTTTCATACTGTTTGATAATTCTTAGATTATTTCTCCTTGACCTATTTTACAGGTCAGTTGTTTTAAATCTAGTATTTAGTAGATTGTCTCCCCCCGTCCCAACCTGTTTGAAATTATTTTAATATTTCTTGTCTTTTGAATTATTTCTGACCCATTTTGATTTTCAGGACATTTAGTTCTTGGGAGAAGTTTTCCATCTTCCACTCTAAGGTACCAATTTTTTCTGCCATTTTTTTCTTCCATGGATATTCACTTTATATCTCTTGTTTCATTTTTTTCTAGGTATATCTGCAGTCTCTATGTGTCTGAGGCCTTTTTTTTTTTTAAATCTCAAAATCTGGAGTAGTGGGGTTGCTATCTTCCTCAGGGTTTATATCCAGGTATCTCTTACACCAAGGTTTTTCCTCATGGTAATCAGAATTTTCTTTGTTTTTCTCATTTAATTGGCCTCAGTATCTAGGTTAGGGGGCCTCTGTTTGGATTAAGCTTCATAACTGAATGTTGTGGGTAGGGCCTACTGGTACAAACATGATGGCTAAATCTAGATCCCTTCTTTCAGGATTCTAGTTTGTTTGGGTACTAAGTTCTTCTTGGAGGCTCCATTCTTACCATTGGTCTCTGAGAATAGTTGACTCCCACCATGTCTGGCCTTTGCCTGGGGCTTTTTTCTCTTTTCTAGACATGGGCCATTATTGCTAGACTTTGACCTGTCTGAAACTCCCACTTATGCTGGGCTCTTACAGCCATGGGCTTCATACTTGAGCCTAGTCTTTGCCTAGGGCCTTTATCCTGCCACCCAGAGTCCTCTGAGCTTGCCCTGGGTTATGCTTTCTATCTACCCTCACTTGTCTATTTCATAGTCTCCGCAAGGTTCCCCAGATCTTATGTATATCCCTGGAGTAGAGATGTTTACAGATCACTCTTATTTCTTCTTAGATTATATTAAGTGCTGCTGGGTGTGGGAGGAGGGAGAGATCTGGGCTCCCCTAATAGTAGCAAGTTTTATATAGTGCTTCAAAGTTTGCAAAGTAATTTATTTGTGTTATTTCATTTTATCACAATCACTTTGATCTCAGCCCTGTGAAGTAGGTACTGTTATTAGCCCCATTTTGCAATTGAAGAACTGAAGCCAAGAGAAGTCCAGGGTCATATAATGTAGTAAGTAACCTAGCAAGCTGACATCTTCCCATCTTTCTAATTTTCATATGCAAGAAGTGAATGTTATGTTATTAAAATATGGCTTCTTTTATTTTTTGTTTTAAATAGGATTTTTCTTTTGGGTATAATGGCATAATAATATCTAATATTTAAATTTTGCACCAATATAATTGAATTCTTTGCAATCTCTAGTGACACAATTGACAATTTTATTATTAGTCATTTAATACTTTTGATTTTTATTGGAATCTTTTTTTTAAAATATAGCCTTTATTTCCAAATAAATCTCTCCCATTTTCTTACCTATCAGATCACCACTTGTACCAAGATGAAAAATGAAAGAGTATAGAAGAAATAGTTCAACCAAGCAGCAGTACATGAGCAAAGACTGAAAGTGTATGCAGTGTTCCATACTTGTAGTCCCTATCTCTGCAAAGAAGGGAATGAAGTATATTTTATCTTCTCTGGGACCAAGTTTGTTTTTTTTATATACAGTGTTCCATTTTTTGGTATCTATGCTGTTGTCATTGTATATACAATTTTTTTTTTAAAGGCAGTTGGGGGTTAAGTGACTTACCCAAGGTCACACAGCACAACTAGTAAGTGTCAAGTGTTTGGTCTGAGGCCGGATTTGAACTCGGGTTCTCCTGACTTTAGGGCTGGTGCTCCCGTGTATACAATTTTTTTGGCTGTGCTTCACTGCATCAGTTTTATACAAACCTTATCCTTTATATTCTTCATAGTTGTCATTTCTTTTAGTTCTGTAATACTCCATGTTATGCATGTACCAATTTTTGTTTAGCCAATCCCATTTAATGGATATTTACTTTGTTTTTATTTCTTTATTTCAACAAAAAGTACTATTAGGAATGTTTCAGTGAATATGGAATTTGGAAGTAAAAAACCCTAGCTTTCTTTCCTGGCTTTGTTAGTATTTGTGTGACTTTGCTGTGCAAATTACTTAATTTCACAGGTCCTTGGTTTCCTAATTTGTAAAATGTAGGGCTTGGGGTAGGAAATCTCTAAGGTTCTTTCCAACCCTCTGTCATATGATTCTATGATTTTTATTCTAATGTTGAAACTGCAAGGTCCTGTGTAATCCTGACTGTGGTTCCATGATATTAAATTGTTTCTTTCTGGCTGCTTTCAATATTTTCTCATTGACCTGGTAATTTTGGAATTTGGCTACTATATTCCTTGGCATTTTCAATTTGGGATCTTTTTCAGGAGGTGATCGGTGGATTCTTTCTATGGCTGTTTTACCCTCTGGTTCTAGGACCTCAGGGCAATTTTCCTTTATGATTTCCTGAAAGATAGTGTGTAAGCTCTTTTTTTCATCATGATTTTCAGGTAGACCAATAATTTTTAAATTGTCTTTCCTGGATCAGTTTTCTAGGTCCGTTGTTTTACCAATGATGTATTTTACTTTTTCATCTATTTTTTCATTCTTTTTTTTCTGTTTGACAGATTCTCACTCTCTTATAGAGTCATTAGCTTCCATTTGCCCAATTCTAATTTTAACAAATTGTTTTCTTCTATTAGATTTTGTACCTCCTTCTCCATTAGGCCAATTGTAATTTTTTTTTTTTTTTGGCTAGGCAGTAGGGTTAAGTGACTTGCCCAGGGTCACACAGCTAGTAAGTATCGTGTCTGAGGACGGATTTGAACTCAGGTCCTCCTGACTCCAGGGCTGGTGCTCTATCCACTGTGTATTTTTTAAGGACTTGTTTTCTACAGTTAATTTTTGTCCTTCCTTTTCCAAGCTATTGACTCTCTCTTGCATACTTCTCATTCCTTTTCCCAATTTTTCTTCTGCCTGTCTTATTTGACTTTTAAAATCCTTCTTGAGCTCTTCTAAGAAGGCTTTTTGGGCTTCAGACCAGTTTAAATTCCCTTTTGAGGTTCCAGATGTGGGTTTGTTGACATTGTTGTCCTCTTCAGGATTTCTGCCTTGATCTTCACTGTTCCCTTAATAAGAATCTGTAGTATGTTTTTTTTTGCTCATGGTGTTTGCTTATTTCCTGGCCTTTAAAGAGATTGAGCTCTCTTGCTGGGGAGCAGGGGGCACTGATCCAAGCTTCTTGTGTTGGGAGCCCAGGGCCTGGTCACTGGCTTTGTGCGCTGGGGCCTCAACTGCTGGCAGTTGGAGGATGTAGGGTTCTGGTAGGTTACCTGATGTTGGGCTGGAATCACCAACACTGGAACTCTAGGGGTAGGATTGGGTGGTCTGGCCCCTGGAGGTTGCCTGACCACTAGGACCTTTCCTTCCTTTAGCTTTCTTCAGCTCCTTTCAGATGGATGTTGCAGGATGTTTATCTGCCTGGGACCCATTGGAGCATTTCCCAGAGTTTTGCTGAGGCTCTGGGAGACTTGGTTGCTGAAGAATGCCAAGGCACGTGGTGGTTTTTTGAGCTGGTTTCCTCTGGTTCCTCTGCCCTTACTGTAGCACTCAGGGATCCTCATGTTGGTGTTTGCCTGCTCCATCATCTGGGTTTCAGGATCTCCCCCTGGTATGCTGAGGTGGGGCTTTCTGCTACCTTGCTGGGACACTTCCTGTTCTGTACTGCTCCCCTTCCCCCAGGGCAAGAGGGGCCTTTCCCGTTAATTCCTCAAGCTACCTGGGCTACTGGATTGCTGCACCCCATCTTTCTTCTGGTTCAGCTGTTCTAGGGTTTTTCCTGGGGGTGATATTTTCGGGGCTTTCAGAGGTTAATAAGGTACAGTAAGAGCGACTTACTTCTTACTCCACCATGTTGGCTCCCGGAAGCAGAAATCCCTGTGATTTTTATTTTGTATACATGTAGACCAAGCTATTGATTAAAGATACGAGTTCAAAAACATTGTCTAAAATTTTTTTGGTATTGCCTGTAGATTTAATTTAGCTATGTTCTTTAACATTTACATGGAAAACAAAGTTGATTTCATTGTCCTTAGATTTAATGACATTTACATGTATAAATTAGTTTTCTTGTATAGTATAGTTTGTTATTTTAGCTTTGGAGATAAACCAAATTAACGTCAGTCAAGGTTACTAGTGAGTAGATAGCTGTTGTCCTTAGCTACAGTTCAAGATATTATTATCTTTTGATTTTGTACACAAAGGAACCAGACAATTTAGGCCATGATCACAGAATTTTCTTTAACAGGTTGAAAAGAAGTTGTGGTCTAGAGTTAGAATTTGTTAATTTCTGGGATGTTTAGTTTTTATTTGGATTTTTTGCAGTGAATATTAAACTAGAGTGTATTTTATTCCACAAATACATAAAGGAGGGTTAACACTGGTTTTTTGTTTTGGTTAGCAGTAGTGAAGTATGATGAGACAGGTCTTGAAAATTGTACAATGTGGGTATGAATTTTAGGATTCTATTTCTTGGACCATGTTGGTGTGTTTGGAGACCAGAAGGCCTCTAGATATCAAAAATGTGATAGGTAATAAAAATGGAATTCCCTGTTTTGAAATGCATTGTAATTTTGAAAGAAGTGAAAAAATCAACTTTTTGTGGTGATTTGGTATTTTTAGTCACAGGTAAAGTCATTGGCCTGTTTTTAAGAACTTCATGTTTCTGATCTCTGAAATATTTTATTTTTTTTGACTCTTCATTTTAAAGCTAATTGAATATCATTTAGCTTTTGCTGAGGTTCTTACATTTGTCTGTTATTTATGTAACCTTTATTTGAACATATATGTTTTATACAAAGAAACTACATTTGAGCAATTTATGGTTCTATTGGATGTGTGTTAAGTGAATATTCCTTCCTGTGGTAAGATCCCAGCTCATCCATGCCCGTCCACATCTTCTTGCATCTCGTGCACAGGAGGTGTTTAATACCACATGCTGGGGACCTTCCTCCAGATCTTTTAGCATTGTATGGATAGCAGTGGAGCACTCAGGCTGGCCATTGGTTTGTTCCTCACTGTTGCTACCGGGCTCACTCAAAAGAGACTAGATTTCGGAAGTGGTGACCATGTTTTCTGTTGGGTTATTTATGCTTTTGTACATGATGTACATTGTAGGTTTTGCCCATTAGGATTACTTTTTAACTCCATAACGAGTATTTTTCATCATTCTCTGTGTGATTAAATCATGCCTCTATTTTATTAATTAATTTTCAAGTGCTTTAATAGCATTAATTCCACAAGTTACACAAACAGGAAAGGGCTGCTTATAAATATCTTTATTGCTAACCATTGACTCTGGTAAAATGTTCCAGTAGGTTGGTAGAAATCCAAATACTTGTTGTACTGGGTAAATGTATTTACTCTTTGCTGTTGAATGAAGTGGGAGACCTTGAGCTTTGTTTGGTGAAGATGACCTGTTGTTATGATATTTCGTCAGAGCCTGTGGTTTTATCCCAACTGGTGTGTTTTTTTTCTCTCCTCATTGGGAATTTAATTGAGCACATAATTGTGTAAGCAAGTTAATGGGCTTTAAGTTTAGATTTTTTTAGGGCTTACTAAAATCAGCACTTTTTAATGAAAGGAGTAGATACAACATAGAAAAAGGTCATCATTTTGTTTTTAAGGCTACTGTAACTTGAGTAACTTGCAGGGGACATGGTTTTTTGTTTTTTTTTTGGTGAGGCAGTTGGGGTTAAGTAACTTGCCCAGAGTCACACAGCTGGTTAAGTATTATGTGTCTGAGGCCGGATTTGAACTCAGGTCGTCCTGACTTCAGGGCCAGTGCTCTATCTACTGTGCCACCTAGCTGCCCCAAGGGAAATGTTGTAGCAGAAGGTAGTGAGGGTACAAAGCCCAACTTCCTGCCCATGTAGAGCCCTTAATTTAAAGAAGTAACAGTGTTCTGTATAGATTATGTATCCTTGTTTGTTCTTATGAATGTGGAGCAAAAAACTTCCTTCAAATGAGAGAAAATATTCTTTTTTGTAAGCTCCTTGAAGTCAAGAAGGACTATTGTCATATGCTTTCTTGTATCACCCACAGAATGTAACCATATCTTATACGTAAAATCAACATTCAGTAATCAACATTTGATTGATTCTTGTTAATCAGGAGATGCTTTTATTTTGCTTCAGGAGTTCTTTTAAAAGAAAATTGTACTGTAAAATAGTATATGTATATTTTAATTTTATTTTTCTAATTCTGACCTTAAAACCAAAAAAAGAACTTTTCTTTTGGCAAACTAGACCATAAAAGATTATATGTGCAACTGTGACAAGTATGTTCACCTTGCTTTTTAAAAAGAAACATGTAATAAATGCAACATGTTACTTTTCAAAGCTGTTCTGCTTGTCTGTAACAGAATATTTATGTAACTTTTTATAGGATAGTATTTCTTGAATTTGTTTCATTTCACTTTTCAAGATCAATCATTTCTTTGAGGTCATTAACCTATTTATTAAATTTAAGTTTTTCAGTTCTCTGACATCTTATCCTAGCAGTTCTGTAGGTACAACTTTGCAACTTGTAGCCTGTAAGTCTGTAGGAATTCTCTAGTCATTGGACTAGACCAGAGTGCTTGGGTAGTGTATGTCTTTATCTCAATGAGTTTCTCAGTTATTGGGGGTAAAAAAAAAAAAGAACTACTTTAAGTCCAGTTGTTTTTTGTGTTTTGTTTTGTTTTGTTTTGCTAAAAATTCACCAGTAGTCTAGTCGCCTCTCCTGAATCCATCTTTTTTCTCATTAAGAACCATCTCATTCCTCCTTCTAAAATGCACTTGTCCTTGTCTCTTTTGTTCTTGTACTACAAAAAATGATTAGAGTCATAGTTAAGAATGGAGTAGACCAAAAATCTCAACACCAGCAAATTTTGTTATTATGGTAAGCAATGAGGGCTAGGCTGTGTGATTGATGTCTCACAAACTGATTGACCTAAAAACTGTTGTTTGATCTCCATGCAGGACATATCAATTTGTAGCTATTTTTAAAAAATTGTGGGCTGTCTTCTGTAGCCATATGCACTTTCCTTTGTTTTTTTGGGGAGGAGCCCCAGAAAAAGGGAGAGCATGGTTGGCATTGTTCTTCAGGTGGGCTGGTAATAATGCTGATCCATCTGTTGAAACCACTCCCAACCCTTAGTCACCAACATCTCTTAACCATCATTTTTCCTATGATTCTTAAGTGATTATAAAACTTTATGAAAATCAAAAGCCACTTTTTAATAGAGAAGGTTTTGGGGATCCCTGTATTAGTTTATAGGTTCGTTTGCTCTATAAAGTAAAAGCAATACCTTGGCATAATATGCTTTAAGGACTGCTAATCTAAAAAAAATTGATTCACTTAAAACAGTGAACTAATTCCTATATCCTTAGTGCTTTATATTTAATGAAGCTTGAACATGAGCTAAATTTATTTTTTTTATGAAAAGGTAATGTTTTTATTTTTCTCAAAATGAGCTATTATTAATTTCCTGACTACATGATTTAATAATAAAAATAACACGAAAATCATTATGAAGTTTGTAGACTAGTGATTGGTTGGTTTTTCTTTTGATGTCACAATTCTCCTACCAATAAATGAGGTAGAGGAAAAATGTCAAAGAAATAGAAGGAAACATCTCCTAAATACTCCAATGGGATAGGAGTATCATCTTTTTGTAATGGAATACGGTTCAGGTATCTATACAATGTTCACCTGACACAAAAATAAGTTGTGAATATTGTTGGAGGAAAAGTGACTTTAATTTTATAAATGTTCAGCTTTTTTATGTTTTTTTTTTTTTAAATAAATTCAGCCAATATAATATAATATATCTTGTTTCATTTGTATATCTTCAAACAGTAACCCTCTGGCAAGTATCCTTTTCTCTTACTCAGAAAATTTCCTTTATATGTTCTTGTTTATATAGGTGTAAATGAAACAAAGTTATTTTAAAGAAGTAATTATTCTTTTGAAAATAGAGTTATATTAAGCTTTGCCTTTCTGGTATGTGGAGAGAAAAGAGAACTAGAAAAGATATTGTGAAGTTTTTGTAGTATAAGAGCCTATGGAATAATTATTTTTTATGCAGTAATATCTCTTTTAGGGAAGCAGGTGCATTCCCATTGTCAGAAATTTTGTTACTGGAGGGAGAAATAATATATGAAACGTAAGACATCAGAAAAATGGAGTTAATGTTTGAAAATATAGATATCATTGAAACAATGCTTTTGCTGTTAAGACCAACACGTTTTATGTACCCTTTTCTGTAGGGATGATTGGGTTACTCTGTTGACCCTCCAGGCCACTTTTGAGTTCTTTTTGTCTCCTGCCTATGCCTTAAAACAGGAAGGAATTTCCAATAATACACCAGTGGCCAGTTGTATAACCCTCGCATTTGAACACTTGACCATCTCTGTGTTTTCCTTTAAGGAGAATTAATCCAGTGACGTTGGAAAAGGGTAGTACCTATGTGGCCATTTTCCTTTCTCTTTTTCTTCTCCAGGTAAAGCTTGGTTATCACTCTCCAAATGTAATACCCAAATTGACTTTGTTCAGGCCTAATGGGAATATTCCTCAACTCTTTGGTATGGGCTACTGCCCAATGACAGTTCTCTCAGTGCTTTTGAGCATGTAAGCACATATGTATGTGGGGAGGGGGGGAAGGGAGGGAAGGAAGGGAGGAGAAAGAGAGGGAGAGAGGAAGATGGGAAATAAGACTTGTGATTTCATCAGTGTGTAAAATTGCACCATGTAGAAATTCCACTCCCCTTCTCTAAAGCAGGTTGACAATTTAGTTTTAGAGTTGCCTAGGATACTCAGAGGTTAAGTGACTTACGTCAAGTTCACATAGCTGGAATATGTCAGAAGCAGGACTTAGACTCAGGTTTAAGGCCTGGCCTTCTGCCCAGTATGTCACACTATCCATCTCTTCTTTGAGTGGGTAAAGGACTAAACTCCTCTTGGGGAAACTAATGTGCAAATCAGCCAGGAAAGATAGGTCGAAGCCAGATCGTGAAGGTCTTTGAATGTTAGAGGAGTGTGTATTTTATCCTCGTGGTAGTAGGGAACCACTAAAACTTCTTGAGTAGGGGAAATGAAATGGCCAACTACACTTTTAACAATATTTAACAGTATTAATTATTAATTACAATATTAATTTGGCAACTGTGTAATATTAATTGAGTAGAAAGAAAGCAGACTTGAACTTGTGAGATGTATAGCAGGCTTTTGTAAAAGCCATCATCTTAGCTCAGACTCTTATTAGACTATTTGATTAGAGAAAAGGGGAGGCATATGAGGAATGTTAAAGAGGTAGAACTGACAAGACATGAACTTGTGTGAGTGTGTGCATTCCTTTGGACCTAGTAATAATACTACTAGTCTATATCCCGCAGATCAAGTTGTAGCAACGACCTGGAAACAAAGGGATTACCCATCATTTGGGGAATGACTGGGCAAATTGTGGTTTATGAATGTACTGAAATACTATTGCTCTGTAAGAAATGATGGAGACAATTTCAGAGAAATCTGTGAAGGGTTTGTATGAACTGATGGCAATATGAAGTGAGTAGAATCAGTAAAACTATTTGTACTATAACAAAATGATAAAGACGCAGGTTAGTGAGAGTGAAGAGTTGAGGATGATTTCTAGAATATAAATAGGAGTGACTGTGTGCAAGGGGATTTATACCCTTGATAGAAATAGCTTAAGTTTGGAGAAAGAACGAGTTTCAAAAGAGTGAATGAATTTGGATTTCTACATGTAGAGTGTAAGATGCCTGTGTGCATAGTGGAATGGGACTTGCTTACTTTCTCTTCTTACTTATACCCTCTTTTATCTAGTCAAGCAATCAGCAAGTATGTATAAGACTTTGTGCCAGTAGCTGCACAAGGCAAAATAAGAGCTAAGTTGAGGCATATAGATGAAGAAGCGGAAGGAAACTTAATGAAAGAAAAACTTCAACAACCAGACCTCCTGTTGAATTTTTGACTTGCTGTCTAGAAAAATTACTTTTGTCCTTGTTGCTTGATAGTTCTAGATTATCGATTAATAATTTGGTTTCTCCATGTTACAGACTACAGGAAGGGAAATCAAAGGAATATTAAGGTGCTCAGAGATCCATTTGGGAAGGCAAAACTCAGCTGTATTCACCCCAGAATTAGATTTTCTCTCTTTGGTTTTGTAAATAGATTTTTGTATGGGCCTACACATTATTTTTCTTGACTTTTATTTGTTATCCTTCTGTGACTACTCATAATTCAGAATGACAAAGCAATTTTCTTTTTGAGACAATTACTCCGCTCTGTGTTGGATGATTCCAGTTTACTTTTTGTTTGTTGCTACCACATTTAAGGTAGTGTTACATATAAATAAAAAATAAATGATTTTTATAAGGAGACAGGTATCCTGGGGGAAAATTCTGTCCTTTCAGTTGTCCATGGTTTTCAACAAGGTTTCAGAAATTTGGGAAGACTTATTTATATTATTTTGTTAGAAATATCTTAGGAGAGAACAAAGTTTGCCTTTGGCTTCTGACAATTTAGGCTTATTTGAAACCAAGAACAATCAAATACTCAAAATGCTCCATCTCTGTATCCTCCATGACATTTGTATTTGGGACATTTGTGGCAGTATGCATTACGTGGTTACCCTGTATCTAGCTGTAATCTGCAAGTAGCTAGATTAATGCAATGATGCTTATTCCTTATACTACACTTCCCCACTTTATCATAAAAGCATTATGTACTTGTTTTCATCCCTGATTTTTTCCAAGTCTTTGTAAGATTTAGAGCTAATGAAGCTCTAAGAACCAATCCAGAAGGGACAGTTAAGGCTTAGGAGAATAGTCTGTCTAGTGTTTTGATAATTTATAAAGGGATAGTTATAGGATATTATTAGAGTTTTCTAAGGTTCTATAAAACACTGCATGTACATATTATTACATCCACTTTAATAAACTCTCAAAACTTAAGAGGTATTTGTTGTTGAACTCATTTTGTTCAAGGTTATTTATTAATGTCTGTGTTATTAAAATACAAAAGTTGGGAGAATACAAAAATCAGATCAATGGGGAAACCTACTAATTTGTCTTTTTTTATAGTGGCTGTAATCAAGTACCTATAAGGGAGCTAATAATAAGTGTATTTTGTCTTTAATAAAGAATAAGAGGGGGCAGCTAGGTGGCGTGGTGGATAGAGCACCAGCCCTGGATTCAGGAGAACCTGAGTTCAAATCTGGCCTCAGACACATAACACTTACTAGCTGTGTGACCCTGGGCAAGTCACTTAACCCCATTGCCTAGCCAAAAAAAAAAAAGAGAGTAAGAGATCCTGCTATGAAATGTTTGACTAATAGATAAGTTGAAATTCTATACTGAGCACATGAGGTTTCCATATTTATTTCATTTTTTAAAATGCTTTTTTTAAAAGCTTTTCTATTTTTTAATTTTTTAATTTTTAATTTTAATTTTTCTTTTGATATTTGGAGTTAAGTGACTTGCTCAGAGTCACATAGCTAGTAAGTGTCAAGTGTTTGATCTGAGGCCGGATTTGAACTCAGGTCATCCTCACTTCAGGGTTGGTGCTGTATCCACTGCGCCACCTAGCTGCCCCTAAAAGTACTTTTTTAATGGCAGTTTTACTAAAAAATAAAATGGGTTCATATACGTTACACTTTTGGGATTTGAAGTGACTATCAGAAGTTTAAATTACAGGCCCCTAAAGAAAAAGATCACATTCACCTTTTGCTAAGTACAAAATAAATTTATTTGCAGAGAAACCTGGTGTTTTTTAGGATTGTAATTATATAATAAGATAGCTACAGTAAAATAAGATAGCTCCAGCAAAATAGAGGTTCTGTGGATTCTATTTTGCCTCTTTCCTTTTGATATTGTCATAGTTTCTTTAGCTTTTTGGTTAAAAGAGAGAATGCTTATTTGAATTAAACATCTGTGAGGTTCTGTATACTTGAGTGGGCTGAAAAAATAGTTTTTCTTTTACTAAATCTTATATGTCAATAAAGTGACTTGCTTAGTTTTCAAACATATCAAAGATTAAATGTTTCACTTTTTAAAATATCTTAATTGGAGAAATTCTGTTTATTCAGCTTATTTTAAAACTGCATATCATATTTGTCTGATTTCTGACAGTTCCTGGGCCAACCCTAGTTCAGCATTGGATCTGCTCCTTACTACTGCCCCTTAACTAGCCTCCCAGACTTCCCTAACCATACCACTACTTGCTTCTGCCAGCTCTGAGGCAGGCCTTATAGAATAACACACTACACCTTGCCAGGAGGACCCCTTTGAACTATCTCAGAGGTGGGGAATCTGCAGCGTTATGGCCACTTAGGTCCTTGGGTGCGGCCTTTTGACTGAATCCAAGTTTTACAGAACAAGTTCTTTTATGAAGGGGATTTGTTCTGGGAAGTCAGTCAGAGGACACTTGAGGACCTAGAAGGCCATAGGGCCTCAAGGCCACAGGTTCCCCACCCCTGAACTATCTACTCACCTGTTTTCCTCAGTGGACCTTTTCATATCCACTAATACCCTGCCTGGACTCATTTCTCAGTGGTTAGCATCCCCCTATTCCCTTGTATTCTTCCTTATCTTAGTGGTCATGAACCTTAGCTGCTACTGAACAAATTGTGTTCCTGCTTTCTGCTTCCTCATTCCTATCCATCTCAACCTAACCCCCTCTCCCAAAATCTCATTCTAGATTTTCCTGTCTCTTCCATTATACCTGCTTCAACACTGACAGACTTCCTTTCATTCTCAATCTTTTCCTTTCTTGCTTCTTCTGTTTTTGGAAACTCATAGTCTCCCTTATGACAACACCGTTTCCCTGTGTCGCCTTTATAGCATTGACTACACTTTCCCTCTTGTCTCCTGACTCATTATTCTCAGTGGGAGAGTTGGAATATTTCTTGCTCTCCATTACCACCATCAGTCGCTCCATAATTCTGCTTCTTTTGAGGTTTATGCTGTTCAGATTTATCACCAATCCAGTTTCTGGTGACTTATCTTTTTTAAAAATACAATTTTATTTTATTTTTGTTGTGAATTCTCTCCTTTCCTGTCCATCTTTCCCTTTCTCACCCATTGAGAAGGGAAGGGGAAAAACAAAAACAAAACCACAACCTCTTACACACATGTTTAGTCAGACAAAACAAATTCCCACATTAACCATGTCTTTGGCTATTATCTTTTGACCTTCAGGACTCTTTCTTTGCTTACTTGGTGAATTGAGTGCTTGGCTCAGTCTTTCCTTTATCCCCAATTCCAGCCCTTTATACTAGGTGATTTCAACATACCCTTTTATGTTTCCTCAATTACCCAAACTTCTCAGTTTCTTAATTTTTTTAGTTCCTATGACCTATTTCTCCATTCCTCTTCAGCCTCATATGGAGCTGGTCATAACCTTGATCCTACATATGCTAAACCTATTCGTTGTCTTCACTGTGACCTTTTTCTTCCTCCCTATGGTATTTTTCTAGACTGCTTCCCCTGCTCTGACTGCACTCCAGCCCCTTCCTGATCTTGACTCTTTGATGAAGCAGTTCAGCTCTGCACTATCCTCTATTCATTTTTTGGAAATTTTATTTTCTGTCCTGAACTTAAACACCAAAAAAAGTAGAATATTTTTATATATACTGCAGAATGAAGAAAGATGATTGCATATGAAACTAAATCTCCATTTCATATCACTTTTTTAAAAAATCATAATAAATTCCATGTTAATTTCTAGTATTCTTTTTTTTTCTTTCCCTTTTTGGTGAGGCAGTCGGGGTTAATTGACTAGCCCAGGGTCACACAGTTAGTAAGTGTCAAGTCTCTGAGGCCAGATTTGAACTTAGGTCCTCCTGACTCCAGGGCCAGTGCTCTATCCCCTGCCCCACCTGCCCTTATCCATGTTAATTTCAAAACTACCTTTTGTTCCCTTCTGTACCTTTAAAAAGATGTTTCATTGGCCCTCTTTTTTTTTTTACATCACTATTATTGACTTCCTCTACCTTCTGCCACCTTTCCAACCTCTTCTCATTAAAAACTGAGAAAAAGAAAAAAAAATATATGTATCTATCTACAATGTGAATCCATTACCTCTGTTACAAGAGATCATCATAGGTCCTCTCGAGACATGGTTGGTTATTGCATTGATGAGAGTTCTAAAAGAATCTTTAAAAGTGATTTGTCTTTGCAATGTTCTTGTTATATGAATTGTTCTAGTTTTTCTAACTTCACATTGCATCAATTCATTCAGTCTTCTGAGACTTTTATGAACCTATCTCTTACTGTTTCTTACTGCACAACAATATCCATAACATTTATATACCAAAATTTGTTGAGCCATTTCCTAGTTGATGGACACCTCTTTAATTTAGAGTTCTTTGCCAAAGAACCTGCACTTTTGGTGCCAAAGCACCAAAAAAAGCTGCTATAAATGGTTTAGTACACATGATCCCCTTTTTCTTTCTTTGATCTCTTTGGGCTATTGGCCTAATAGTGGTATTACATGGTTAAAAGGTAAACACAGTTTAGTGACTTTTAAGATATAATTCCAAACTACTTTCCAAAATGTCTACATCAATTTATAATTCTACCCCTAGTTTATTAATGTACCTTTTTTTCCCCGTAACCATGCCAATTTGATTTGTATGAGGTGGAACCTCATAGTTGCATTAATTTGAATTTCTCTGTTAATGATTTGGAGCATTTTTTTTCATATAAATAGCTTTTTCCATATGTTACCTTGAATATCTCTTCTTTTGATAACTGTCTATTCATATCCTTTGACCATCTGTCATTTGGAGAATGGTTCTTTTTTTTTTTAACTATATAAATTTGAGCTTTAACTCATGATTTGTACATTTCCTTAAGATAATTTTTTTTCCTCCAGTTATCAAGCATTATAATGATTTTTTGAAGATTTTCCCTTTCAAAAGCAGACTATTCTAGAAGAAATAAACTTTGGAAGAAAACTTGGTTTTGATGAACTGGAAAATGACCATCTCCAGGAACTGCTCATTTTTTCATTTAACAATTGACAGATGGTCTTCTAGATCAAGTAGGAGTGTTTAAGGACGCCAACAATGATGCTGATAAATAAGCAGATAATATGCAAGTAGAAGAGTTTACATTTCAAGATAACCTTTTGAGCTCTAGAAGTTGTGAAGCAAAAAGTTATGGATGCTGATTCTGATGTCAGGCAAATGCTCCAAGATATGGAGCATATGCATGAAGATTTAAAGAAAGAGAAGATAGTTCAGTGTATGGTGATAAAGTAAACTACAATAACATCAAATTCGTTATATCATCAGTGTAGGCTTATTTTTAGGTATGATATTCAGTAATTTTAAAAATTTTGCTTTCTATAACTGCTCCATTATTTTGTAAAAACCTTGAATCAGAAATACATTTTCCTTATCATTTGCTGTTATATTTATGTTAATAAATAGATTAAAAATCTTATTAAAAAATTCATTATGTTTCCATTGATCTGGAACTAATTATTGTATTTTATATGGTAATTATAACTGAACAGTGTGGAATAGGGCAAATTTGAATAATGTGACTATTTAATGGGATTCACTATTTGCACTAATCAGGACCTAATTGTACTTTTTTCTCCCTTGCTCCCCTGGGGATGGAGGGGAGAATATACAAATATAACATTGATCATACCCAGTAATGTGTTTCCTATTAGTCTATCACCTATCACATGGTTGGCAGCATTCTTTATCATAAATCCTCTGTAATAATGGCTGATCGTTATGTTGATTAGAGTGCTTAAGTCTTTCAGAATTGTTTACTTTTTCACAATATTGGTTTTATAGTATATATTATTCTTCTAGTTCAGCAGGCCCTCAGTCACAGGAAGGCACCTGGCTGTGCAGCCTGCTTTAGGCTAAATCCTGTCCCTAGTGTTTTTAGACCTTTTTGTCTCCCTATGCCAACTCAAGTTGTAAAAGTGACTCACTGATTTTTTTTCTATGAATTTCCCAATTAAGACTTGGTCTATTGCATTTTCTAGATGATTATTCAATGACTGTGGGGAAGAGCTTGGCTGTTTTACTTCCTTCCATTCTATTTTATTGGTTGTTCCTGCTATAAATTTTAGAAAGTGACTGGTGATTCTTTCAGTCCATACTTTCCCTTCTGGTTCTAAAGAATCAGTATCGTTTTCATTTATGATTTCTTAAAATAAAATGTTCAGGCTTTTTTCCTTCATTGTTTTTAAAGAGTTTAGTGATTCTTCACTTAGCCTTTTTTGCCTGCTTTTCAAGTCAGTTGTTGAAAATATCCTTCGTTTTCTTCTATTCCTTCGGTCTTTTGGTTTTGTTTTTGTATTTATTGCTGTCTCATGGAGTCACTTACTTCTATTTGACCAAGTCTGTTTTCAGTTAGTTTGTTGAGTAAGGTTTATTGCTTTCTCTTCCCAGATTTTTTTTTTTTTTTTGGTGAGGCAGTTGGGGTTAAATGACTTGCCCAGAGTGAATGTTATGTGTCTGAGGCTGGATTTGAACTCAGGTCCTCCTGACTCCAGGGCCAGTGTTCTATCCACTGTGCCACCTAGCTGTCCCCAGCTATTTATTCTTACAATTCTTTCCATCAGAACTCATTTCATTTTTTTAATCTCTTGCTTTATTTCTTTTGGCTGTTAATGTAATTCTTTGGAAAATCCATTTTTTCCCTTTTGAGTTTCTGCAGTTGTTAAAAAGTTATATTTTCCTTTAAGAATATCTTTAGATCTATAATAATGTTTTGTTCTTGCTGGCATTTCCTTTGATTTACTCATTTCTTCAGTTTTAGTTTATTGATTGGTTCCTTGACTCCTCCTCACTCATACTCACCACATATATCCAATTTGTTGTCAAAATTTTTCATTTCTACCTTTGTAACACCTCTTGTATATGTATTTTTTTCTCTCTACTCAGATAGCCACCTCCGTAGTGTAGGTTTTTACCTCTTGCTTGGACTATTACAGTTGCCTCCTAATTGGCCTGTCTGCCTCAAAACTCTTCTGCACTGTGATCTGTTCTTCATACAGCTTACCAAAGTGACTTTCCATATTATCCCTCTATTCAATAAACTCCAGAGGCTCCCTGTCACTACCAGGATCAAATATGAATTCGTCTTTGGGCATTTAAGGCTCTTAGTAATGTGACTCCTTCCTGTTTTACCAATCTTAAACTTTACTCTCCTCCGTGAAATCTATAATCTTGCTACACTGACCGACCTGGTGTTCCTCACACAGGACACTCTTATCTTTTCTCTCTGTTCCTTTGCATAGGCTTTCTGGAATTCCTGAAATGATCTCCCTTTTGATCTCTGCCTCTCTTAGCTTCCCTGTCTTCAAGCCTGCTTATATCCTGCCTTCTCCAAGAGACCTTGCTGGTGCTGCTGGTGCTTTCTTTGCCCGTAAAGTTACTGATCTTCTATTCTATATGTATCTTTTACATATTTCTTTACAGGTTGTCTCCTGTGTAAGCTCTTTGAGGGCAAGGGCTATTTTTGCCTTATTATTATAACCATTGTGCTTAGCATAGTTCCTGGCATACACTTAATGAATAGCTAGTTGATTGATTGGTTGCAGTTATTGGAGAGTCCTAAATCTATACTCCCATTAATATGATAGAAATGAACAATTTCAGAATTTTAATGTATGGATTTAAATGATGTGAAATGGTGTAAATAACTTAATTTTTAAGATATAGTATTAGAGGTCCCATTTCACTAGTTTTATATAGTGGAGCCAAATAGGGCAATGTCTGTTTTTCATTTTGTCTTTGTATTTTCAGTGCTTAGCAGAATGCTTTGTATATAGTTGGCATATAACAAATACTTCTTGAATTGAATTAATTAAATATAATTAATTACTGTTCTTGTAGTGGTAATGGGTAATAAGGCTAGCCTGTGTGGTTATCATTAAAGTTCTGATATTTTCATAGTTAAACATGGATAACCATTGAGTAGATTTGTTTGATCAGCAAAACTATATGTAATTTAATTCATTACTATTACTGAGTTTCAGTTGCTAATTTATGAAAAATCAGGCCAGAATTTGACACAGTGTAGAGCTGCATTTGCTGATTTTTCTTTATTTTGATATCTCCTACTTAAGCAATATGTGGCTCTTGCTTCTGTTAAAGGTACTAATGAGGAGGGCAGCTAGGTGGCGCAGTGGATAGAGCACCGGCCCTGAAGTCAGGAGGACCTATGTTCAAATCTGGCCTCAGACCAAACACTTTACTAGCTCTGTGACCCTGGGCAAGTGAGTTAACCCCAGTTGCCTAAAAAAAAGAAAAGAAAAAGAAAGAAAAGGTACTGATGAGGGATGTTATTGTTTTTTAGTCTCTACAACAGCAGACCTAGTAGGCCTATAGGTTTTCAGGCTTTCAGCATTTCACATCTGACCATCTCCCAATAATCAACTATTTCCTGCTTGATTTGCAGACCACCTACCTAGATTCTAATTCTCTAGGTGAAGTAGAGAAGGACATCCAGATATCGAGTCTTCAGGAAAATTTTCTTCCCTTTCATTATCCTTTGTTCTCAACTTTCTCAGGAGATAGTAGAAGCAACCCTTTCAGGATACCGAGGCTTGACTTCAGTATTATGCTAGGATGGCACTGAGTCCTCTTGTTCTTCCAGGGAGTGGATTTTGATCATGGTTATAACAGCAGGAATGTTATGATTTAATGACTTGAGAGTTACAGAAAGGCCCTAAAACTATAAAATGAAGTCAACTGGTCCACAAGAGTATTTGCACCTCTTGAGTATGGTCTCATTTACATTGTGGTTTAATCAGTTGTGCTCATCAGCTAGAGACAAACTGTCCTCAGATACTAGTGAATGTTGTACAGAAGTAAGAAGAATTAATGAAAAGAGAGTAAATATTTATAAAGAAAGTTGACCAACCATACATATTAAGAGGGCTTATTGCTTTATGCAACTTGCAAGTAGGTTCATAGTGGCATAGTAGCAGGACTCTGCCCTGTTCAGCATTTTTACCAGTGATTTGAAACCTTTTAGTGATTATACTTTCCTTTCAAATGCTCATATCATCACTTTAATATTGTTTGCTATTGTTTTCCCAAGAAGAAAGGTCAAAACAATACATTTTTTCTTTATCTTTGTTTTAAAATGTTTGCTTTTTATGAAGTAGAGTGTCATCGACAAGCATGAGCATTTCTGTGTACTAAAAAACTAGAAAAATGATAACTAAATATGTTTAACCGTGAATCTAAACGTTGCATTTTAAAAATGTTATTTATAAAATTTAACATGGTATTACCAACATTGCCCTGCTTGTCTGGGTCCTCTTCTGACCTTCCTTCTGCCTTCTTTTATTTTTATGTTTCATTAGCACTCTTTCTTTGCTTCTTTTTTTGTTGCTATCCCTAATACTGTCTACCCACCGGCCAATAAGACTCTTTCCCCTTTCCCTCCCCCTAAATAAAAATCCTGCCTTATAATAAATAAATGTAGTCAATACAAATTTGTGTTGCATTAGTCAATTCTGAATCTGCATGTCCCATTCTGCATGTACAGTCCATTACCTTTCCCTCATGTATTGGAATACACACTTCATTGTCAGTTTCTAGAGTGGTGATTGATCATAATTCTTAAGTCTTTCACAATTGCTTTTTTGTTGTGGTCATTGTATAAATAATTCTCTTGATCCTTCTCACTTTACTTTGCATGAGTTCTTGCAAGCTTTCTCAGGTTTCTTTGAATCCATAACTTTCATTTCTTATGGTATATTCCCTTACATTCTAATGAAGGCTACCAGGTATAGTATAGAGAAAAGTCAGGATGACCTTTGACCCATACCAGAGCCTACACTGAGTGTTCTAAGCAACTTTTAAAGACTCTTAAGTTGCAGAGAAGATACAGGATCTGCACTGGAGGTGGGAATTTCCTCACTCGGGAAATCCTATGTTAGTGAAATCACAGGTTCAGTCCCTGTCTCTTTCTACAGTCATGTGCCATAATTTGTTCACTTTTTTTCCCCAACTGATGGACAGTTACTTTGTTCCCAGTTTTTTTTGCTGCAGCAAGAAGTAATGCTTTAAATATATTTTTAAATATTAATTTTAATTTAAAACTAAACATCCCACATAGCACTTGAAAAGATCATAATTTTTGAGCCGATGGATCTTTAGTGGTCATGTGGTACCTGACCTTTTATTTGATGGATGAAGAAACTGAGACCCATTGATGTGAAATGACTTGTCAGTGGTCACACAGATAGTCTAGCAGAACTGGGTTCAGACCTGGATTCTTTGACTTCAGATTCAGGATTCTTTCCATGGTATCACGGAAGCAGATATTATTATGTACCTAAAGCATTAGAGTTTTGAGTTGTCTAGGAGGTTGAGAATCACTTACCTCCTTAACTGTATTTTTCTGATGGCATAAGCTCATATGTTACTAGTTGCAATAAAACAGCATAACATGGTGGCTAGAAGTGGATAAAATTGACATTAAAATGTGGAAAGATATCTGAATTTTTTTCGTAGACTTAAGAAAAGTGAACTGATACTAAAAACTTGTGAATTTTTTGAGAACTTTGTACACCTTTTATTTTATATAATGAAAATTTGTTTCATTTTATACAATGAAATTTTGTTAGAATATTGTACCAAAAATAATTTAATATCTTCCATTTAAGATGAAGAAGATGAGTTTACTTATAAGAAGACTTCCCTTAAACCAAAAGAAAATGGGATATCTTCAAGTAGTCATATTAGAGCATCGAATGGGAAGAAAGATACTGGAAAAAAACCTCAGATTAAGAATAAGCCTTTGTCACCAATAAAACTTACACCTACATCAGTCCTTGATTACTTTGGAACTGGAAGTGTTCAAAGATCAGAAAAGAAGCTAGTTGCAAGCAAAAGAAGAGAGGTGAGTATTTGCTGTTGTCTAAGTAAGGAATTTTGAAGACATTTACCTAATGGTTTTTTTTTTAACAAGACAAATCAGAACATTGTTAAGTGGGCAAATTAATTTTTTATTATGTGGTGATTGTTTCTTTGACTGTAGATTAAAAAAAGATTGATATAAATTACCATGCCTTAAATTCTTAGGTACAAATAAAGGCTCATTTAAATTATGAGGAAAAGAAATTAAGATAAAATTTACTAGCAATCTCTTTTCCAGCTGACCTCTTTAGAAACAGAGGCTTATCCATTTTGGTTATCCATTTTGAGAATAATCTATGGTAAATTTTCAGTTTCTGCCTGGTTTTTTTTTCAGTGCTGCTGAGCTGCTTCTTACCATCAGTTGATGTGTACTCAGCTAATGCAAACTTGCATTATTATTAGCCTAAGCCAGACAAAGCTGAAAAGTAAGTTTGCTGCCCACGGATCATAAATATATACGTTTTAATGATTAAGCCATGCAAGCATTTGGAGTACCATTTGTGTTTGCTCAATTTTTTTTCCACTTGGGACTGTGGCCATCTAAATTTTCCCTTTTCTGAAACATACCAGTATATAATCACTGTAATGACAATAAGTCGCCTATGGTGATATGTGCTGTAAAATGTTAGACTGATCATTTTGTTTGAATCTACAGATTTGAGACAGATTTGAGTGACCTGGCTATAGGATACCTTTCTGTTAGGTATCCTAGTATAGCTCACATTTACATAGTGCTTTAAGGTTACAAAGTGCTTTCTTACAAACCACCGCATGAAATATGTATTACAACTACCCTCATTCTCCTTTTATACATGAGGAAGCAGAGGCTTGGGGATGTAAAATTATTTGTCTGAGATTCTGAAGCCTAGTCCTGGCAGAGGCATAACTTGTGTCCAGATCCTCTAGCTTGTAAGAGTGAAAAAGCAGTAGGGACATGCAGTAATCATGTAATGATTATAATTTTCAGGTCTAGTGTTTTACATAATATCTCATCAATCATTGCCTTATTATTTCAGCTGTCGTACTGTAGAATGATTATTTTATGGCATGTGGTTGATGATATAACTTAAGGACTAGACTGTTATTAATTCTTGATTCTGTTTAAAATACAGCCTTCACAGAATACAAATGATTCCAGATTAGCTGATGAAGCTGTTGCTGAGCAACTGCAAATTGAAGAGAATTCAGAGGTATTACCATTTTATTAAATCAGTACTGTATCTTGATGCAGATGTATGAACTAGATATTTAGATAGATGGTTAAGGTGAGGTCTGAACTGTTTTAATAACAATTCACTGCAGTTGTGATTAATGGACTGATGTCTGCTTGACCGGGGTGGGGGTTCTCATGGTGTGTGGCCTTTGTCTTTGGCCATGTTTCATTAAACATTTTGCCAATGAATTGGAGTAAGATGCAGAAGAGAAGACTGGCTAGATGCATATGTCAAAAAGACTTGGACATTTTAGTGGACTGCAGGCTTAAAAGGAGCCAGTAAACGATAGAGCAGTTAAAAAAAAGCCAATGTTATCTTAGGCTAGATAAACATTCATTCAGCAAATATTTACTAAATGCTTACTATGTTCAAGGCTCTGTGCTGTATTTTAGTGTTACAAAAATAATTAACACTTTCTTTCCTCAAGGAATGAAGGGTGGGAAGAGTAACAGCATGTACACAGATGTTAGGACATTATTAGATGGATTCAAAAATGGTTAAATGACTGTACTCAGAGTGCTGATTAATCATTCATTTTCAGCTTCTAGTAGCATACTCTAGAGTGCTGTCATTCTAAAAATGTTGTATTCAACATTTTTACCTGACTTGATTGAGCACATGACTGACAAGTTATTAAGTTTGAGGATGACATTAACCAGAGTGAACACTTCTTCTGGAAAAGGCAAACTCAATAAGCCATTAATGTGATTGAACTGCCCCAAAAGCTAATATGATTGATCTTAGGTCATATTACTAAAAGTAGTCAAAGAGAAGTTGTTATTGGTTCAATTATCAACTTGGCAAGAGGTCTCTAGTGGAATGCCCTAAAGATCTGTGCTTGGTTCTTTTCTCTTTAACAGTTTTATCACTAATTTGGATAAATGCACAGATAGCTGATAGCAAACATTTGCTATTGTGCTTTATGGTTTCTAAAGGGCTTTATATGTACTTATTCTTTTGATCCTCACAAAAACCCTAGGAGGTGGGTACTAATTATTACTATTTCCATTTTACAAATGAGAAAACTAAGTCCAAGTGAGGTTAAGTGACTTGCCCAGGGTCATACTGCTGTTAATTTTCTTGGGCATGATTTGGACTGAGGTCTGTCTTTTTCCAAGTCCACCACTAAATTTATCCATTATACCACGTAGCTGCCATGTTGATCAGATTTGAAGGTGACATTAAACTGGGAAGGATAACTAAGGCAGCAGATGAGAGTTGGGATCTAAAAAGATCTTGATAGGCTAGACATTGGGCTGAATTTAAGAAGGTGAAATTCAATAGGAATAGAGGTAAAATCTGCATTCAGGTTCAGGAACTCACCTTCATAAACACTGAATAGGACCAGGTGAAGATAAGACTAGGGTGGGACTTTATCTTCAAGTATTTGAAGACCTTTTATGTGGAAGGGATACTAACTTTGTTCTATTTGGGCCAAATGGCAAAATTGGAGCAATAGATAGATGTAGAGAAAAAGGCAAGTTTAGATTTGTTTTAAGGAAAAACTTCCTGACAACTAGAGTTGTCCAAAGGTAGAATGATCTGCTTCAGGAGGATGGATTGGTTCTACCTTCTTGGAGATCTTCAGTCAGAAGCTGATTGACCATTGTCTTGTAGGTTAGTATAGGGATTCTTTTCAGATGTAAGCTGGAATATTTGCTGCTGAAGTCCAACTTTCTAGAGTCTCTGTTCTCTGAAGTCTGTTGTCCAGATAAAAGTGGTAATAGTCTTGTTAAACCATGACAGTTCAATTAGACTATAACTAGTATTATGTTTATTTCTTAGCACAATGTTTTAAGAAGGACATTGAAAAGTTGGAGCAATTCTAGAAGTAGGTCATCATGGTGGTGGAGGCCTGTCAGTCAAAGGAATCAGGAATGTTTTAGCTTAGTGAAGACCATTTAGGGACAAACTTGATAGCTGTTTCCAAGTCTATAAAGGGTTGTCACGTTAATAGGGATTAACTTTTTTTTAAAAACTCCTTATGGGGAAGCTTAGAACATTGAAGTTAAGGCAGATTTTCTTTTAGTATAAAAAAGTGAAATGAATGGCTTCCAGCAGAAATTGGTTCATATACTCTATGCATAGAGAGTTTAATATATATATATATAGTAAATTTGCAAATGATAATGAGAAGTTTAGAGCCAGTGGGTAGGAAGAGAACCAGTGTCATGAAAATACTGGGAAGAGAGCCAGTATTCAGAAGGAGGGAGTGGTCATCCTTGTGAAATGCTACAGAGAAGTCAAGAAGGATAAGGACTGAGGAAATGCCAATCAATTTCACAACAAAGAATCACCTTTCAGTGAATGGTGGAGTTAGAAAATAAGTTGTCAAGGGCAGCTTGGTGGCACAGTTGATGGAGTGCCGGTCCTGAAGTCAGGAGGACCTGAGTTCAAATCGGGCCTCAGACCAAACACTTAACACTTACTAGCTGTGTGACCCTGGGCAAGTCACTTAACCCCAATTGCCTAAAAATTTTTAAAAAATTGTTTAAAAAAAAGAAAATAGGTTGTCAGGTGTTAAGAGTGAGTGGGAGATGTGAAAATTGGGTGTAGAGAGCTTTTTCTAGGAATTTAGCTGTGAGAGGGAGCATCTGTCTAGTCTGTCTATATCTCATGATAACTTGAGGCTATGGTAGCATCAAGTGAAAATTTTTTTTAAGGATAGGGGAAAACTGGGCATATTTGAAGGTATCAGGGAAAGATACAATGTATAAAGAAATAATGAAAATGAAAGAGGTAGGCCTTAGGGGTGGGAAACCTGCATCCTCGAGGCCACTTGTGGCCTTCTAGATCCTTGGGTGTGGCCTTTGGACTGAGTCCAAGTTTTACAGAATAAATCTTTTTATTAAAGGGATTTGTTCTGTGAAGTTTGGATTCAGTCAAAGGGCCACACTTGAGGACCTAGAAGGTCGTATGTGGCCTCGAGGCTACAGGTTCCCCAACCCTGGAGGTAGGGGATAGTTGAAGGGACAAGCTCACAGAAGAGACAGAAGATGATATCAAAGGCATAAATAAAAGTTGACACTGTTAGGGAGAAGAGCCACTTCATCCTCTGAGACTGGGATTAAAGAATAGAGAATTAGGGAATAATAATCAGGGATTTGAAGTATGGAATTGGGGAGGGGAGGAAACTGATATTGAGTAGAGTCAGTTTCTTTTCCTTTGTGAGAGGGAATGGGAAAGATGGTGGTGTAGAAGAGGTTTGGAATAACTGATATGGGGGATGTGTAGAGAGTAGATCAGAAAAGAATAAAAACATTGGTATATAGCAGAGATTGAACAGCGTTAATTTGTAGGGGATACAAACAACATGTGATTATATGTGAATAGGTCTAGTCTTAGAGTAAATAATTTACTGGTTGATATGAAAAGATTTTAACATACTGTTGAAGGTACTCATCTTAAGGATGAAACAAATTTTGTTGTAATCGAAAATAATTGGTAATAACATGATAACTAGGATGTTTGTTTAGTAGTCTGTGTATTGGATTGCCATGTTATGAAAATTGATGAAAGACTTAACGTGTAATTTTGAATGTCAACAAGCATTTATTAAGCTTACTATGGACCAGGCACTGTGAATGAATGAATGAGTGAAATGAAAAATATTTACTAATTTTTTACAGTATCCCACGCACTAGGGGTGCAGAAACAAAAGTAAAGATAATCTTTGCCCCCAAAGATTTTGTGTTCTGATGGGGGCAGAAACATTATATAGGGTACTCAGAAATTAGAAATTTTAGGCAAATTTTGAAAATTTTTGATGATTGAAAGAATTCTGGGGCAGCTAGGTGGCACAGTAGATAGAGCATCGGCCCTGAAGTCAGGAGGACCTGAGTTCAAATCCGGCCTCAGAGCAACCACTTGACACCTAGTAGCTGTGTGATCCTGGGCAAGTCATTTAACCCCAGTTTCTTTAAAAAAAAAAAAATCTATTGTTTTGCATTTATATCTACTTACTGTGTAAATTAGGAAAATTTCTTATTATTAACTTTTTAAGACTCATTGATTTATTTCCTTCATACTATTTCTTGTGTATTTTTTTCAGGTTGACATTTCTTTAAGATGTTACTTTAGGGTTTAAGATTTGTAAAAGTGAAAACAAAACATTAAATGTTTACTTCAGAATGATTAAGGAAATATATAATCAGATAATTCTTTAAGAAATATTTCTCATTTTTAATATGCTCAATTTACATATTGTGTTACGGCAAATTAGGATTATGTGTTCTGACATAATTAATAAAACAGACTTAAGAATTGATGTCTGCCTTTGGTACAAGGATTTGTATTTATCTTTTTTTTTTTTGAGGGGGGAAATGTCTTCTAGTTTTCTTGGGAAATATTTTGTTGCATATTAATGTAGTATTATTTTGATTTTCACTTAAAACATAAAATTAGTATTTTTATTGGTTCTTTTGGTAGCTTGAGAAGCAGCTGCATGAGGATGAAGAATTTGCCAGAACGTTGGCAATGTTGGATGAAGAACCCAAGAACAAAAAGGTGACTTAGCTTATGGGTTTGCATCTTATATTTCAAATAGAAAATAATTGGAAGATTAAATGAAATGAATATAAGTTGTGGCTTCAAAATTTTGTAGACATGAAAAAGTCTCATTCCATCACCCCATTGTGGCATGAAGGTGACCCTAGATTCTTGAAGGCTGTGCCAGTGGAGTGTGAGGTTTGGCTGCTCTTGCCTTTCTGGAAAAGTTTTGAGTAGGGTTTTGGCAACAGACAATGGCTGCTTTCTGAGAGCCGGCCTAGGTAAGTGTGGAGAGGCTCATTATCAGTAGACTGGATTCTTGGTGAGGAATTATTTGGTTATGGTTACTTCTGAAACAAACAGTTGATCTTCTTTCCCACCTGAGAGATGTCAGCCAAAGACAATATCAGTTTAGAATATAAATTGATTTGTAAAATGTTAGGGAAAAGGATGGTAGATTGAGTAGTATTACCTCAAAAGCATTAAGAAACTGTGGAGGGAAAAACAAATTTGTAGAAAGATCGTTAAGAAACCAAACAAATCAGATTGTCCCAGTGATGTTGAAACATGAAATATTGAAAAGATTTGCAAATATTATTGTAACAAACTCTTATCCATTAATGACAGTGGCACTATAACATTTGGAGCCTTAACTTTACAGTTCCCACTATGCGTGCTGAACATGGAAGTAAAAATTGGACCAAGTCTAACTGAGATGGAAAGAGTAGCTGGGTTAGATCAGGTAGCCACAGAGAAAGTCTGTGTTGGACCACACGCAATTTTAGACATCAATTCTTAAGATAGCTGAAGGGGACAATATGAAATGCTTGGCGGGGGGGGAATCAGAAATCTGATTATTACCAATAAAGGGTGACTAAGAAAATATCATGTGATCTGTACTTTCTCATGTTTACAAAATCTTTTTGACAATAATTTACACATTAATTAAAGGCATCCTTTATAAAGGTTTGAGAATAAATTGAGAATAAAACAGGCTTTTACTAACAGGGTATTTACAGCAGGCCACATCTTTTTAGTCAGATAGTTGATTGAAAGGCATAAAGAACAAAAGGTCCCACTATGTTTATTTTTTGTTTGCTCTAAAAATATATTTAGTTAAGCAAATACTGGCTAAAGACTCACCTTCAACAAGATATTTTCAATGCATTTATCAATTTCATAAGAAATTTTTTGAAATATGCAAGAGAAATAAATGTGTTCATTCACCGTCTGATTATTAATTAGTATGAATTGAGACATAAAGCAGGGAGTTGTCTGCTCATGAAAGGCTTATGCCCCTATCATTGAGAACAGGATGCTCAGCATGGAATCCAAATCAAAGAGACTCAGTAGATGATGAAGTCATCCAGGTATTTCTATTTATGGATAACATTTTGCTGCCTTCGTTGAGCTCTAAAAAAAATCACAGTATCTCTTAAAGGAAATTCTTAACTACTAAGAATTTTTACCTAACTATCTTCGCACAGAAAAACAATTGGATGAAGAATGCCTATTACCCAGACTCTGATATGCAGTTGAATGGCAACCAATAAAGTGATTTTTTCATTATATATGTCTTAGTCACTAGAAATGCACAGGGAACTGGGCTCTTAAATACACAAGAAATGAATGGGTTGGATTGCCTTGGGAAATTGAACATTGTTTCTGAAGATCCTAAGCTTCTCTTTGAAACAAATGTCCATCTTTTTAACATTAATATCCTTCCTGTAATATAGTCTGGCGGTGAGTCATGGGACACCGCAGTTTATGAAACTGTGGATCACCCAAAAGAGTGATAGTGATAGAAAGGTGATAGTGATAAGTGTATAGTGAGGGTGGGTAAGCTACAATAAGAGTTGCATAGGAGAAGCCTTGTAAAGGATATCATCAAAGAAATATTTAACTGATGAAGGATGTAACCTCGTCATATAGAAAAAGCAGTGGTTAGCCCCTGTGCTCTACTATTATCCATTCAATATCAGAAGATTTAGATGAAGGTCCTCAACTCTTGGTTGGATTCCTTTTTGGAAGATTTATGGGAGAATATGGGGAAGCATCATGCAGGATGAGAAGATGTGGATCTGTACTATTGTAGCGAGTGGTGACTATGTTGATGATATAACATTTATTGACATATCAGCTTTATATTGTAAAAACTGAATAATACATAGACATCTTAATTATGTATGTTGTCATATATGTGTTAGGAGCAAGTAATACCTTTGAAAAATCATCTTATATATTAACTCCCCTTCCAGTAAGAAATAAGAATCTTTTCCCGTCTAGATGACAACTTACCCTATATAGTTTTGACCTTGCCTAGTATTTTCTTGATGGTAGTCCTCATAATTCCTATGGAAAGAAGCTATTATTTTTATTATTAATATTACTATTATCATTATTATTATTATTATCATTAGTCTTTCATGGAAGTATATTGGGGATATTTTTTGTTTTTAGAAAGTTGATACAACTAAAGTAAAATCAAAGTTCTTCCACATACAATTTTTGACAAATCTAGTATTTGAGAAATTATATAGTATTTGAGAAAATAAAGTGTTTGGGAAATTTCATCAGCATCTATCGAGATTTCTCAGGTATAGTCTAAAAATTTTTATGCTAATAACTCAGTAGCATGAATATTCTTTAATATCCTTTCTGAAAGGATATATACCCTGTACTATCAGGCAGAACAAATTCCAGTTTTGATTAGATCCTAATCATATAATTACATCAAATTCTTCATTATCCTAAAGTCTCAAGCCTTAGGATTCTATGTGAGATGCATAAAGTAATTAATATTCTTTTATCCTATAGCATTGTGCTATATAAAGCCTAACCTTATTTCTTATGATCAGGAATTTTATTACAGTAATTTTCAGTATTTGAAAATTTTAGGTGAGCATCTTCTTTTAAAAATGTATTGAGTTTTTTGTTTTTGAAAGGGTGATGTATTTTTTGAACAAGTGCTTCTATCTAAGTCTTGACTTTGACTCAAGTGTGGTATCTATATTTAAATTACTTTTTTGATTTGTTTCTGACTGCATCATAAAATGCCTTGAGATTTTTGATGAAGGAGGTGGAAGGAAAATGTAGGTGTGTTGATTTATAGGACAGAATAATTTTTACAAAAGTACTTGCAGATGTATTTGTTAAATTCTTATGTCTTTTTATTCATCTGTAAAATGAGGGTAATAAAACAAGCTCCACATACCCCATAGTTGAATAATGAAGAGCAAATCTGTCATAGTATCTTCCTGGTATGGATGGATGATAACTTTTGTGTTGTCCTCATTTAGCATAAATCATTTTATAAATTTGGTGGTAATGTATTTTTTAAAGTGATGAAAATATTAGCTTCTTAGTTTGCGTGTATATTTTACTCTTTGTACATTTGCTTAGGCCCGAAGGAATTTGGAAGAGAGAGAGACATTTTCATCTGACCGAATTAATTCAAGCAAATCAGAAAAACATAAAGGTAATAACATTAGGAAAAAAAGGAAATTGAAAAATTTGTCTCATGGAAGAAAAAAAAAGGATAGTATTGCTCAAAAAATCTCATTAAAAAACTTTCTTGTGCTTATTGTATTGAATAATTAATTGCTTAGACTTATTAGAGTGTCATTTACTTTAGCGATTAATATAGGAGATGACCACTTGGAAGCTTCTAGCTGGGTCCATCTGTTCTTGGGGTATTAGTAATAAGAAAAGTCTGAATAGAGACTTTAATATATAATGGGTTTAACATATAATTTAATATATCATTTCACCCCAGAACACTTGGGTTGAAATCCTGTCAATGCCATTTAAAACATGTGTGATTTTGCTAAATCACTTTTCATTTTTGGACTGAAGTTTTTTCATCTGTAAAATTAGGAGGTTAGACTAGATGAACTTCCAAGATCCTTTGGAGATCCTATGATCTTGTGATCTTTTACCTAAAATTATTTCACAAGAGGAGCCATTGTTGTATGTAATCTGAAGCATTCCTGTGAATTGTCCTCAGGTTGATTCATGGAAACAGGAATCAAATGTTAGACCATGTATTTTAGTAATTCCAATTCTATAATTAGTTCTTTTTCCCTCTACCTATCCCATATCATAGAATTGTGGATAAGAGGTTGGAAGGGCCCTTAGGGGTGATTGAGTCCAACGCCATCACCTGAGGCTCCGAGAAGTGAGCTGATTCACCCCAAACCACGTCCACATTAGTAGCCTCTCCAGGATTTCAACAGTTGTTAGGCATTGAACCCAGCATTCCTTTTACATGTTATGTCTCTAAGATTTTTATTTTCTAATATATTTTACCATCAGTTATTTTGATGTGACAAAATTATTGTGTTGGTAAGATAGTCTAAAAACCCATATGTTATCTACTTTAAGGTCTTGTTTTTTTTCACTTTTTCTCCCTTCTTTTGGGGAGGAGGGCTAGGCAACGTGGTCAAGTGACTTGCCCAGGGTCACACAGCTAGTAAGTGTGGAGTGTCTGAGGCTGAATTTGAACTCAGGTCCTCCTGACTCCAGGGCCAGTGCTCTATTTGCTGTGCCACCTAGCTGCCCCAGCAATTTTACTCCTAATAGAGAATTTCAGATCAACCTTGCTAGATAACAATGATGCATGAAATATTTATTCAAGCTTGAAAACTGTATCTCTAGAAAAAAATCTCCTTGAGCTTTAATGAGCAGGTTTCATTAAAACTATGTAGTAAGTAGTAGCCTTGGTGTAGTTCAGAGCTTCAGACTTGAAATTGGCAACACTTCTAAGTGGCTCAAACCAGATTAGAATGTCATTGGGAAATGTTTAATAAAATAAATAAAAATAGAGTACAACTTAGATAGTATGAATTTGTGGTTTTCTGAGTAAGGATGCCACCTTCAGGGATTGTTCCTTTTTGAGTTTGCTTCCACCAGTGTAGCGGTTAGAAGTTGGTCTCAGAGTCAGGAAGAACTGAATTCAGATCTCACTAGTCACTTTCTGTGTTATTTTGGGCAGGTCATTTAACCTCTTCATGCCTCAGGCAATGGCCTAAGCCTCTAAGTTGTAGAATAGGTACTAATATGCATTGGTAAAGGGAGCTTTCTTATCCAGGAGTTGTTTTACCAATGAAATCATAGGTCTGGTCCCCAATATCACCATGCCCAGTTTTAAAAATAATGCCATTGGAGAGCCTTCTTTTTTTGTTAACAGATGGTAAGCAAAAAGAATGAAAAGTGATGCACTACTAGCTTTGTTTAACTTTTGGGGAAATATGTTTTAGTGTTGTTGAATATTTGTTGGTAAGTATCTGTTATGCCAAAACAAAATGTATCAATTTAAAGAAAAGAAATACTGTTGATCTAGTTAAGTAAGGAAAAATATAACTCTAATATATGTATTATATGTAATTTTTCCTTTTTTATGTGTTACTTAAATTGTGTATATAAAAACCTGTGCATCTGAAGAGCTTAGCTTGTACATTTTGTGAAGTCATGGTACAGTGAAATTCATTAAGATTAGCTAACTAATTAAATATAGCAAAAGATATGAATCTTTGTTCGAGTAGATGTTTGGGATTTGATTTCAGAAGCAGTGGGAGCTGCACAAAGCAGTAGTTTAACAGTAAGTGTTTGAACATGAAGCTATTGAATGTTGGAGGCCATTGTCTAAAATAGTTCCTTTAAGCCTGTAGTTTTTTTTTTTTTTTGCTTTTTTTTCTCAGTAAAAACATCAAATTTTTCACATGAAAGCAAGAATCACAATTTGAACAAGCATACTAAAAGTGAAGATTCAAGAGATTCTCAATCCCATGCAAAGTCATCACCTCATAAAGTACATGGCAAAATAAAGGAAGAACCCTCTGCTTTGCAAGTCAGCTCTAAGCTGGCACTCCTGAAAAAAAGAGACGAGAGTGGTTACCAAAAAAAGGAATCCACAGAGTCAGGAAAAAAAGAAAATCAAGTTGTAGTAAAAGAAGAGAGAAAATCTCCCAAGAAAAATAAAATTTCTCCATCTAAAACAGAGGTAGGAAATTTGGAAAAGTTGGCATGATTGTTGATATGGGGTTTTGGTTACTTTCTGTTTTATTCCAAGGCTAGTTTTTCTTTCTGAACTTTCTATTTACATAGATGGAAGCCTAAATAACAGAAAAATTTAGGATTAATAAATCATTCTTAAAATATTTCCCAATTCAGTTACAGCAATGCTACTTTTTATGTACAATATCGAGAAGCCAGAAATTTCCTAAGAAAAATCTATTAGATTACAGTTACTGTAGTATGATGAAATGGACTCTGGACCAGGAGTCTGGAGTCATGGGTACCATTCTGAGTTTGGATAATTCTTCTCTAGTCCCCAGTTTCCTTGTTGGTCATTGAAGGGACTTCATTATTTGATCTTTAGAGTCTTTTGGGGCCTAGAGAATTCTAAGAATAAGTAATACAGCTATTCTGTAAGTTTCTTATTTTTGTATTTGGGAATCAAATAGTATCTTTGAATCTGCATTGTCAAACTACCTTATTTTTAGAAAGAAAACAGAATTGTTCATTCCTTCATGCATCTTAATCATTTGAAGTGAAAAGCAAAATATTTACTACTTTAAAATTCTCACCATTATAATTTTTATTTTGGAAACTAAAATGATGCTGGGGTTTTTTTTTCATATTTCAATTTGTTTATTTATTTTTAGTTTTCAGCATTCACTTCCACAAGATATGAGTTCCAAATTTTCTCCCCATCTCTCTTCCCCCCACCCCATGACTATGTGCATTCTGATTACCCCTTCCCCCAATCTGCTCTCCTTTCTATCATCCCCACCCCCTTCACTTATCCCCTTCCTCTTCTGTTTTCCTGTAGGGTAAGATAGATTTCTATACCCCATTGCCTGTGTATCTTATTTCTCAATGATATGTAAAAACAATTTTTAACATTCTTTTTTAAAACTTTGAATTCCAAATTTTCTCCCTTCCTCCCTCCTCACCCACCCTCCTTGAGAAGGAAAGCAATTCGATGTAGGTTCTACATGTGTAGTCATGCAAAACATTTCCGTAATAGTCATGTTGTGAAAGATTAACTATATTTTCCTCCATCCTACCCGCCCCCCCATTTATTCTATTCTCTCTTTTGACCCTGTCCCTCCTCAAAAGTATTTGCTTCTGATTACCCCCTCCTCCAATCTGCCCTCCCTTCTATCAGCCCCTCCCTCTCATCCCCTTCCAGCCTGTAGGGTAAGATAGATTTCCATACCCATTTGGTTGTGTATGTTATTCCCTCCTTAAGCCAAATCTGGTGAGAGTAAGGTTCACTCATTCCCCTCTCACCTTCCCCCTCTTCCCCTCCACTGTAAAAGATTTGGGGTTTTTTTTTTTTTGCCTTTTTTATGGGGGATAATTTACCCCATTCTACCTCTCCCTTTCTACTTCTCCCAGTACACTCCTCTCTCACCCCTTAATTTCATTTTTTAGATATCATCCCCTCATTTTCAACTCACCTTGTGCCCTCTGTCTATATATGTTCCCTCCAACTACTAATGAGAAAAGTCTCATGAGTTACAAATATCTTTCCATATAGGAATGTAAACAGTTCAACTTTAATAAGTCCCTTATGATTCTCTTTCCGTTTTACCTTTTCATGCTTCTCTTGAGTCTTGTATTTGAAAGTCAGTTTTTCTATTTAGCTCTGGCTTCTCAAGAATGCATTAAATTCTTCTCTGTCACTGAATGTCAGTTTTTCCCCCTCATTGATTATACTTATTTTTGCTGGGTAGGTGATTCTTGGTTTTAATCCTAGTTCCTTTGACCTCTGGAATATCATATTCCAAGCCCTTTGATAAATGATGATGTTTTTAAAGTGCTTCTAGCTCTAGCTCTAGTAATTGCTAAGTATGTTAGAAGAAAAATTAATTTTTTCTTATAAGATTATTTTTCATTAGTTATCTGGAGCCTGGGCTCCTTCTCCAGAAAAGCTAAACCATTTAGAGTAGAGGCATGTCTGTTCTTAAGGATATTGGAATGTCTAAACATGACCCTTATTTTTCTGAATGTTTTCATAGTTGCATGGCTTTGATTCTTAGACCTTCAAGACCTTGATGTAAAAATAATGATGTAGTTATCTTATGGCCTTAAAAGTTCAGCTCTATTGTAGATTAAATATTTTGTTTATGATTTATATCTTAAATATTTCGATAAAGAATTTGATGATGACCAGGAATAAAAATACAGGAGACCATTTGAGGAGGGAGGGACATAGGATTAAATACAGATCACCTCTGTTAAGATTTAAATGTGATTTATGGTTCCGGAAACTGGATGGTCATGAGAGCATTTATTTTAGGGGAATATGCTGTTTTCTGATGAATAGGTGACATGGCACCAGGAGCACCTCTCCTTTTTCTTCCTTCTGCCCCCTTATCAGAATGTGTGTGCTGTTTCTCTAAGTTAGAGCTTTGTACAGTTATAACTAGTTCAAGGACCAAATACAGAATAAATGTAGATTTATAATTTTGGTTAAATGTAGAGGTCTTTGCTTTTTAAAATGTGCTAGGTCCATAAAGTTCTTAAGGTTTCATATTTTCTTTTAAATTTATTAACTGCGTATATAGCAAACACTTTTTATGTGACCTAGTTCATTCATATCAAGAATAATTTATTAGATACCTATCATATGCAAAGCACTATGCCTAGTGTTGGAAGAGATAATAGTAATAATAATATTATATGCTCCATATATTTATGGATCTTGGTATGATATGTAAACAAATATGTAACCCTAACTCTGCAACAATTATAATGCGGGAAAAAGAAGTTGAAATATAGGAGTACTGTGCAAGGTTTGAGGAAGGAAAGATCCTTCAAAAAGGAGTTGTCAGTAGAACTGTGACAGTCTAAAGAGAGGTCCAGAAGGGTAAAGACTGAAAAAAGGCCATTGTAATTGGCAGGTAGGAGGTCACTGGTGATTTTAAAAAAGCTGTTTTATTAGAATGTCAGAGACAGAAGCCAGGTTGCAGCAGGTGAGATACTATAGAAGTGGACTCATTGTATATAGGCAGCTCTCTGCAGCGATAAAAGCAAAGTAAGTATACTTGTGGCAAACTGAACTACTTAGCATCTCCTGACGATGCCCATGCTTTCCTGCCTCTGAACCTTTATTCACTCATTCTTTATGCTTAAACATTCCACCCAACCCCCCACCCCCAATCTCTTAAAAATCTCCTAATTCAACTCTGAGGGCATTTTCTGAATATATGTATTTTTAGTTTTCACCTTTTTTTTTAATAAGATTTTGATTTCCAAATTTTTCTCCCTCCCCTTCTGCCTCCTCAAGACAGCAAGCAATCTTGTGTAGATTATACATATGCGATCATATTAAACATATTTCCACATCCTAATTCTTTAATGTACAATTCCAAGCCACTTCTTCCATGAAGCCAGCCTTCTCTGATTCTTTAGTTAAGAGTAATCTCTGTCCCTGTTTATGCCTTCTCCTTTCTTGGCTTTCATGGCATCCCACTAGCCTTGTCCTTTTACCTCTCTGACTAAACCTCCTCTTTCTCTTTTCCTGGCCCCTCTTACTTCCAAACCCTCGAGGTCCCCCAAGATTCTGCCCCTCAGTCCTTCTCTCATTGTTTGCTTCATGCCCATCTCATCTACTTTCATAGCTTCAGCCTCTATATGGGTGACTCCTAGACTTATTCCTGTGTTCCTGATCTCTCTTTTGAGCTCCTATACTGAACAAATTAAAACATGAACATGAGAATTTTTTCCTTCTAATTGATTTTTCCTTTTTTTCTTATTGCAATCCCAAAGTCTGTAAGTCCTGAAGATAATGAAAAGAAGCGTACTAATTACCAAGCTTATCGAAGCTACCTGAATCGAGAGGGTCCCAAAGCTCTAGGCTCTAAAGAGATTCCAAAAGTAAGTAACAGGGTGATTGGAAATAAAATGTGTCCTTTATATCTGTTTACATGTTCAATTAAATAGAATAAGAATTCATTAAGTATTATGTGCAAGGTATATGTATACTACTTGAAGATCTATATAACACATAACAGTGATTAAACATTACAAGTTTAGATTTTTTTCATTTCCTTTTTTATTGAAAATGTAATTATCATTGGATTTCTTTTTTGCATTAAAAGTGTGTCTTATTCTTTAGTAGAGGCTTATACAGTTACTTTTAATTAATTAAATGAGTTTTAAAAATTCTCAGAGCTTTCCATAGTTGGAGAATTTATCAGAGATCATCAGTTCCAGAGGTTCTTAATTTGGAATTCATGAACTTGTTTTTAAAATATATTTAGGTAACTGTTTCATTATAATTGGTTTCCTTGATAATTCTGTGTATTATATATCTTTTTTTAATTTTTTTATTTTATACCTTTAAAGTAAAAACATTATTCTGAGAAAGGGTCTGTAGGCCTCACCAGATTGCCAAAGGGGGCCATGACACAAAAAGGTTAAGAACCTGTTACCCAGTCAACCTGTGCCTTAGCAGGAATCCCTTCTATAACATCACTGACAAGTGGTCATCTAGTCCCCACTTGAATATCTCTTATGATTAGGAACCGAGTATCTCCTGAAACATCCTATTCTTGAATATTTGTACTTGTTAAGAAGTTTTTCTTTACTCTGATCTGGAATGAGGCCCTTTGTAACTTCTACACATTTCCACCAGTTCTGTTTCTCTGGAGTCAAACAGGGTAAGTCTGATCTCTTTTCTGTATGGCTGCCTTTGTAACACCTATCATGTTCCCCTTTAAGTCTTCTCTGGACTAAATATTCCCAGGTCTCTTAACTGATGCTTGGATAGCATGGTGTCTCGGCTCCTCACCATTTAGGTTGCTCTGCTCAAGACTCATTTTAGTTTATCAATGTCCTTCCTAAAATACTGCACTGAGAGTTGATCGTGTTATTTCAGTTATTTCATTAGGGCTGGAGTATAGTAGAAGTGTAACCTCCTTTTTTCTGGACATTATTTCTCTGTCACTGTCTCTGTCAGCATTTATTTATTTAGTCACATTATTTACTTGTCACTTTATTGTCTTTGTCATATCATTACTCTTGGTGAACTTGCAGTGCATTAAAACTCAGAGACCTTCTCCACTGTGTATTAACAGATAAATTAACAGATACTTCTTCCATCCTATACTTGAGTGGTTTTGAACTCAAGTGTAGGACTTAATTCGTGTTAAATTTAATTACCAGCCAAAATTCTGGCCTATTTTGACTTCTTATGATTTTTGGCTCTCTTTAAATGTATTTGCTATCTCTTCCAATTTTGGGTTAATTGTAAATTTAATATGTTCTATCCATGCCTTCATTAAACCTATTAAGGATGAGCTTAACACCATTATCCTGTTTATATTCATTGTTTGAATAAAATGAGGTATTTGTAAGTTATTGAACAGTAAACAAAAGATTTGCTTTCTGATAACATGGTGATATGGTGACACTTTGTTTTTTTGGACACATGTACACACTCATATGAAAACGGGTCTTTAAGAAGACTTGTGGTGTTCAAAAATCCACAAAGTCAGAGGGTCCCCAGCTCCGTGTTTTCATGCCCTTTGGTTACCAGAAAGTTATGTCAAGTGAGGCAGGGGCCAATCAAGTTCCAGAGACAGCTTTGTTATCTTTCAGGGAAAACTTCCTTGTTTTGAGAAATGAGGGAGCCCAGGTTCTACCACAAAGCCATGGGTGAAACAGATCCTTCAAACACAGATCCATATATATATACCACCAGGTTGATTATTAATCTACAACACCCCATTTAGTCTACTAGGCTATCATTAAGACAGACTTTATGACATTCTTTGGTATGATTGAAGTATATTAGTCCGTACTATGCCTTTGATTTTACAGGTAACTATTATGAAGGTAATGAAGTTAGTCTGGTATGACCTGTTCTTGATGAATCTATGTTGGGTCTTGATGATCAATGTTTTCTTTCTTAGCTCAATCAACAGATCAGTCAATTAACATTTATTAAGTGCCTGCTGTGTGCCAGGTACAGTTCTAGGGGCTGAGTATATTAAGGCAAAAATGAAATGGTCCTTGTCCTCAAAGAGCTTACATTTTTAACATAGACGAAAACATGTAAATGTATAATACAAAATAAGTACAGGATAATTCTTTTTAGGGGTAGTGGAAGAGGGCAGTAGTAGCTGGAAGGAGTGAGGGGGAATTAGGAAAGACCTCATTTAGAAAGTGGCACTTGAATTGAGCTTTGAAGTAAACTCAGTACAAAACATCCCCTTTAATACCGCTTTCTAGAAGTTACCAGATTTTTGAAATTCAAGACATTTTCCCTTCTCCTATTCATTAACATTTTTTTCTGTTGTCCATGATTAAAAATATCACTAGCAGCCCTCAGCAATTGCAGTTCTGGGATATGCTTCAAATACACTGAGACATATAGGTGCTCTTAAACCTGTCTTTATCTTAGAATTGCACTTTTTATTCAGATATCTTTTTCATTTGGAAGTTCATTCTCCTTAGATAAAACCAGAATCTTAATAAGAATTGAATGATATCTGTTACATTATTGGCTATTGTTTTGCTTACCTCCACAGCCAGTCCTTTCCTTTCTTGTTCTTCCTTTTTCTCTTGCCCTGTGTTGTCTTCAGCCTTTATTGGGAGTCATAGCTGATATGGAGTTTTTATCTCTCCTGATATAATTTTTATTGGACTGTGTCACTTTTACTTGATCTTTAGCTTCTTACCCTTGATTCTTTCTTCTGTATTTTTGCAAACCTAAATTAATCCATGAATTCCCCTTCATCTATATCAGTCTCTCCATTGGAACAGTATTCATCTCTGTTCTCTAAAGTTTGGTTCTTGAGAAACCTTATCTTGCTTGGGCCATTTTCTCTTATTTGTATAATTTTAGGCTTTGAGATGTTTCTTTTCTTTGATATCTTGAAATTTGCTGTCTCCAAATCTAGGATGTGTGTCAGACTATACTTTCCCCATTGTATGTTTGCCTTATCTTTTTACTCCTTATTTATAAGATGAAGTTGTTATTCCCTCTAAAGATGAAATGATTATTCCCTCTCAAGGTTCCCATTATTTTCTTTCTTAAAATTGTTTTTTAACTAAAATCTGGCTTCACTTTTGCCCACCTTCTCCATCCCCCACTGAAAGACGAAAAAACCCAACCCCAACACCAAAGCCCTTGAAACAAGTATATGTACATAATGAAAACAAATTTCTCCGTTGGCTATGTTCCCCTCCCCCCCCAGAAAAAAATCTCAGTCCACACTGTGAGTCCATTATCTCTCTGTCAGAAGGTGAGTAGCATGTTTCACTTTGAGTCCTTTGGAATCATTGTTGATCATTTTGTTGACCAGAGTTCTTAAATCTTTCAGAGTTATTTCATTTTTATGATAGTTATTGTTATGTAAGTTATTCTCTTGTTTCTGTTTGCTTCACTCCTTCAGTTCATTTGAATCTTATTAGGTTTCTCTGAAACAGTCCCTTTCGTTATTTCTTGCAGTACAGTGGTAGTCCATTTCATTTGTACGTGATAGCTTCTTTGGCCATTTTTCAAATGTTAGGCATCCCTTTAGTTTCCATTTTTTTATCACAATGAAAAAAACTACTAGAAATATTTCTGTAAGCGTAAAGGTTCCCTTTGTTTTCTAATTTTTTCAGCTATTGCTTCCTTATTATTTAGAATCGTATCTAGAATAAGAATTTCACTTTTTGTTTTCTCTGCCTTTTGAAGAGTGAAATTATTAAGTCAGAAATTTAACAGCTTCTTTACTTTTAGTGGAGAAAACAAGCTTTTAGGTATTGAAAGTCTGTTATTCTTCTGTGATAGGTTTGTGATTAATTTCCTGATTTCATCACCCATTTCCTTCTGGTTGGATGTTATATATTCCCCCTACATTGTTGCTTTGCTTTCTCTCACCATTGATCCTCCTGGAGAGTTTTCTTTAGTCAAAAAATATGTTTCTTTTACATGTATTCAGAGTTGTATAATTCCAGAACCTATAAGCTTTTGAAAGTTCCTTGAGATATTCGACACTCCTCTTGTCTTAAGGGTATCTTGTATATTTTTAAGGACCACCATAGCTAGGTGATGCAGTGGATAGAGTACTGGGCCTGGAGTCAGGAAGACTCATCTTCTTGAGTTCAAATCTGGCCTCAGACATTCACTAGCTGTGTGATCCTGGGCAAGTCACTTGACTCTGTTTGCCTCAGTTTATTCATCTGTAAAATGAGCTAGAGAAAGAAGTGGCAAACCACTCTAGTATCTTTGCCAAGAAAAACACAAATGGCATCACAAAGAGTCAGATGCGACTGAAGCGACTGAATTAATAACCAGGACCACTCGGGAAGGAAATTTTTGCACTGTTGTCTATTTTAGTGTTTAGAAAGGAATTTCATTATAGCATCTAACTCCTACAAGTCTGCATCTTGTTATTTCTTTAGTGGAAATGGAGATAAGAATCAACACCTTTTGTATGTTAGAGACTGTTAAACTACCTTTCATCTTTTTATTTTTCAAGTCAGTCTTAATTTTATTAATTTTTACTCTAGTTTCTATTTTCTAGCCTTTCATATTCTTTGTTGGTCTTACATCTGTTTTCATAAAATTAGTAGATTTGTGTCTCATAGTAACATTTTTGATTGCATTTTGCTTTGTTGATTTTTTTTTGTATGTGCCACTGGAATAGCACTGATAAAGGAAGTCTCCCACATACTTAAATCGATGAGTTTTTCCTCCATAATGGCCTTTTTACCCAAGATGCTTTGCAGTTGCAGATTTCCTCTGATTCAACTCTTTTTCCCATTTGTGGGAGAGATGACATGAGCTTGTCTAATACAATAAAGTTCTTATTTTGCTGCCTGTGATGTGCTGCTGGAAATTCATCTCACTTTCAATTTGCAGTGGTATGACAGCTAGAACTTCTGTCTGATAAGAGCAAGTTGACACGTCTTTACTTATTACTTCTAGCTGAGAAAAGCCAGACAAGGTGCTTCATGTCAAGGAAGAAGACAAAAGAGTGGTACCTAAGCAGTAAAATAATTATAAGCTAGAATATAGCTGACTTCCACTCTTGTTTTGAGAACTTAAAAAGATTTGGGAAGATTAGATTATGAAAAGTAATGGCAAGGTATTTGTGCTTGGTACATGAACTTGCCCATTACTTACAAGACACTTGTAAGATTTGCTGCCATATAGAAGAACAGGAACCTTAGGAAATGTGGGTAAGATTTGTAGAACTATCTTTTTCTCTTAATGTCGGGCAGAGTTATATTGAACATGACTGTAAGGCTATCTGTCCTTTGCATTCGGTGATTTATTTAGTTGTAAAAGTTAAATGGTAGTTTTAGTCTTTTTTTTTTTTAAATTTTTATTTTTAACATGTGTTTTTAAAACTTTGGGTTACAAATTTTCTCCCTTCCACCCTCCCCACCCACCCTCATTGAAAAGGCAAGCATCTCGATACAGGTTAGAGATGTGTAGTCATGCAAAACACTTCCATAGTAGTCCTGTTGTGAAAAACTAAGTATATTTCTCTTCATCCTATCCTACCCCCCATTTATTCTATTCTCTCTTTTGACCCTGTCCCTCCTCAGAAGTGTTTGCTTTTGATTGCGTTTTAGTCTTTCAAGAATCCTAATTGGGGTGGGGATGGGGGAATGAATGTGTGAAATATATGACTTCACCAGATATTTTTAATAGGAATGGATATTTGAATTGCAGTGCTGACTTCATAGTACTGTTTATTTTTTAATGTTACCCAGTATAAAAAATAAATAGTTTTATGCTTGTTTGAAGCAATTTCTATCATACCATCCATGCAGGGCATCACATGAGAATAATTAACATCTTGTAATTGATAATGCTTTAATTTCCTTCTGAACATTTTGTTTTTCAGGGAGCTGAAAATTGCCTGGAAGGCCTAACATTTGTAATCACAGGAGTTCTGGAATCTATTGAACGAGATGAAGCCAAGTCTCTAATTGAGCGGTATGGGGGAAAAGTAACTGGAAATGTCAGCAAAAGAACAAGTTACCTTGTTATGGGACGTGATAGTGGGCAATCTAAAAGTGACAAGGTGTGTATAGTTGTGTTTGGTGTAAAATGAAGTAGAGTACAATTGGTCGTTTCTGCATGCCACAGTTTCTATTATTATCACTTTTTCCCTTAGAGAAAAGTTATTTGGTCCATCTTAGAGACATCTTTTCCAGCTGACTTCTACTCAGATTTTTTTTTTTTGCCTCATCTGGTTTATTCTTATTTACTTGGTAAAGTTAGATTAGCCTTTTATTTTCAGAATTGTCATAGGTTTAAATTTTTTTTTCTAGCCACAAGTGTTCTGTGTGGAACTGTAGACTCACATTTTTATTATTTATTTAAGGTACAACTCTTACAAGGCTTTAAATTATAGTTGAATTACCTATCTGCATCAGTAGGAGTTTTCACAATGGAAGTGCTACACAGCAATGACATGTCATAGACAGACCTATGGCAAGCTACTCGCCCCTTTGCCCTCCCCAAAAAAGTTCATAAGAAAGAAGTGACTGGTCACAAGAAGAAAGGCAGAGTATAAGAGAGATCTTTTAAACTGGCCTTTAGTTTTTTGCCCTTCTCTTTTGGGGTATGAAGGGAAAGTATTCCTTAGAAGGTGGCCCTTTGAGTACTACTAATACTAAGAGCTTACATTTGTGTAGTGTTTTACAGTTTCCAAAGTGTGTTATATCCATAATTTCCTTTGATCCTCACTGTAGCCCTTGAGGTAGTACAAGTGCTGTGAACCACGTTTTGCAGATGAGAAAACTTAGACTCAGACAGATGAAGGCCCTTGCCTAGTGTTTCGACTGTTGGAACCACGTCTTGAGCCAAACCCAGTGCGTTCCCAGTACCTTACCCTTTTTCTTCTATCTACTTTATGATGAGACTTTTGCATTTGTGTTTTCTGTAGTTACTACTCAATGAGGCATCTGAGTATTTGTGTGTATGCAGATTGTGTTAAATAATTTCTGTGTTATTTTATTTTTTAATTAGGTTCTTGAATAATATTTACAGAAATCAGTGACAAAGATGTAAGTTTTTCTATTTTGATTTTTAATTGTTAAGGCTTTGGCTTTGGGAACAAAAATTATTGATGAAGATGGCCTATTAGATCTCATTCGGACCCTGCCTGGCAAGAAGTCCAAATATGAAATAGCATTTGAAGCTGAGGTTAGTATGTAGTAACCTGTTACTCCTTTTTAAGTTAATTTTTCCTATTTTCAAATAAAGGAAGTTCTTGGACTATCACATACTAGTTTATAATAATTATAGCTGCTATTTCCACCAAAAAGTAATCATATCCTATTTCCTAAAAAGCCGAAGGGCTTTTGCTTTTGGGTGTAATTTGGTAGGATGTCTGATTATTTTTTCAAATCTTTTAAGCCACATCTGAGGACGAAGGAGGGAGTTATATCTGGTCACCATTTATTTTTCATTTTCTTGGGTGAGCTATATGCAAAGCTTCTTGAACAAAAGCTTCTTCATACTTACATCATAGTATCACAGATCTGGAAGGGGCATTACAGGTCATCTTACTCAGCCCCCTCATTTTACAGTATTGAAAATGGAGGCCCAGACAAGTTAAATGACATGCCCAGTAAAAACACTAATCAGCTTGGGAGTCATAAGATCTGAATTTCTCTTTACAGTATCATTTTGGCTCTTATATTTATCTCTGTTCGATTTTAAGCTTCTTGAAGACCTGGTCTCATCTCTGCTATTTATGTTACCAGCAACTAGCACTGCGTGTTTCACATTATAGACACTTAATAAATAGATAGACAGTTCTTACTTTACATAAATTCACATCACTCAAATTCAACTCCCTGGCAACCAGGCTTCCGGGCCTGGGCTCAGGCTCCAGCTGTAGCACCTGGCTACAGGCAGTGGCAGCAGCATCGTACAGGTGCAGTCCTGCCAGGGGTCCTTGCTCCAAGCACTGAGACTGCTCTGCAGAGCTGAGGAGAGAGTGTGGGGGAAAAGAGGGAAACTTCCCTTTGATTAGGGTAGAACGGGCTGTATACTGAATGAATGAATGAAACTATGAAAATTAAATAAGAATTATAGCTCAGAAGTAGTGGGATAATTTGTAGCTCTTTGATTCTGCCTTAATGCCCCCATTCAACTTTTTTTACTTAAAATATCCCAACTGTCCTGCTCAAAGAACCTTCCCAAACTCCCAAACCACCCACCGGAACAAAACAGATGCATTCAAAGCTGGAACTTGAAGAAAGAAAGGAAGAGCGACATGGAGGGTTTTTGTCGTACTTCCTTGCTTTTCTCATGTTGTTTCCTTCACCTAGCACTGAATCATCCTACAAAAAAAAGAAAAAACACCTAAAAACACATGTATAAGTATTAAAATTCAAGGCTCAACTTTTATTTTTAACATGAGGTTTTTTTTTTTTGTTTGTTTGGTTTTGGGTTTTTTTTTGGTGAGGCAGTGGGGTTAAGTGACTTGCCCAGGGTCACATAGCTAATAAGTATTATGTGTCTGAGGCCGGAATTTAATTCAGGTCCTCCTGACTTCAGGGCCAGTTCTCTATCCACTGTGCCACCTAGCTGCCCCTAACATGAGGTTTTGACAAATGACTTCAGGCCACAGTGGTCTCTCATCAGAAATCTCATGGCATTTGAACATTCCCTTCTCACAACTGGGCCTCCTAAAATAGATATTCCAGGCTTAAGATACTTTGTGGGTTTGTATCTACTCGCAGCTAACTCACAAGCTTCCACCAATGTGTTATATTTCTTTAGTCAGCCAGAAGTACATTAATTCAAAGTAAAGGGATTAGTGAAATAGCATAGTAAGAAGTTGAAATTGAATGTTCTCCTGTAAGCCTAAGCCTGGGGTATACTCTTCCTAAAATACTCATGGCATCAGTTGTGAACTCGGCATATGTAAGGATGATGCATGAACAACGTACACCTAAGGAATACATGTGGCTGAGGCCCATGTGGAAGAGCAGCTCAGTCTCTGATGCTCTAGGACCACAAATGTGTGATGCTTCTCTCACTGAACACCTACTGGGTGTTGTGTCTTTGCTGGGTGTGTTAGTCTTATGGTCCTTACTGGGCGTGTAGTCTGCAGCGTGTTTCTCTGCTAGTGTCAAGGCTATGTGGGAGGTTAGGTTCTGTTGTAACTTCTGGGAGATAGCCTCTTCTGGCCACTGCTCTTGGCTGCAGATTTCTGGGATTTATCTTTTCCTGTGCTCGGATATAAACTTGATCGTGCTTGGGTGTGGTGTCGTGAACCTCCTCCTTATAATGGCAAGTTTACAGCTAACAAAAGGTGAGCAGGGTGCCCCCATACTAAGAAAGTCAAGACAAAAGTTATAAAATGATTTTTTTCTAGAATTTAGTTCTACAGTCTTTTTATTCACATACCTGCCCCCCCATCTTTTTTTTTTTTTCCCAATACTTAGGTTTCTGAGAATTGACTTATGATATAGGGAAAAGTGGTAGCAAGGTGGTTGAGTAGTTAGTCTTCTTTAAAGCATAAAATATTCTCATCCTACCCTGATCAAATCTCAGAAAAACTGAAGATAGAACATGTATGAATGTGAGATTCTGCCATCCTTGCTTTTAAATCTCAGATTACTTAATTTGTTCTAATTTTAAAGAAAATTACATATTTGTGCTTTCATATGCATATTGACAGTTTTATACCATTTAATAAAAGATATTTTCTCTAATTTTGAAAATGTTTTCACTAGAAACAGAAAACTTCCTTTAAAGATAGTAATGAGTTGGATACTTTGCTTTTACAAGTATAAATTATAAGATGGGGATTCTGTCTGCCTTGTCATGTTCCTTTTAGAAGTTTTGTCTTTTCCAATTTTAAGGTAAAGAAGGAAAAATCAAAATTGGAGAAAACACCACAAAAAGCTGATCAAGGAAAAAGTAAAACTAGCCCAAATAAGAAGGACTCTGAATCTAAAAAGAACAAGTTAACTCCCAAAAAAGACAGTTCCAGGAAATCAATCAGAACAGAAACCAGTGAATTTCAAAAAGGCCTGGACTTCAAGCAGGTGGATGGGGAGAAGAAAAATGTCTTAAACCTGGAGAAATATGTTGCTGACCAAAGCAAAGACAAAGCTGAGGGTTTGCTTTGGGTGGATAAATATAAGCCCACCTCTCTTAAGACCCTAATCGGACAGCAAGGTGACCAGAGTTGTGCTAACAAACTCTTAAGATGGCTCCGCAGCTGGCACAAGAACACGTGTGAAGATAAGAAACATGGTGATTATAAAGCTTAACTTGATATGTGTGTTGACAGATTTCCTCATGTCTTTGTAGTTAATGTTTCTCCATCAGCACTCTGGGGATCATAGGATTTAGAACTGAAAAGGACCTTAAAGATTATATCTTCTTCAACCCCTCTACCCCCTTTTACAGGTAGGGAAACTGAGGCTCAGAATCTTTTTGTGACTTGCCTAAGTCATTCAGATAGTAAACGGGAGAGCCTGAATTCTAACCCAGGTTCTTTGACACTCCCTACACCCAAAAAAATTCACGCCTCTCCCCTTCGGCTTCCTACCCTCCCCAGTTTCCTTTGGTGATTTTTGTACTACACTGCTAAATTACCCTTCTACATAGAAGGAAAAATAATACTCCAGGAGAATGTCACAATAGACTTCATTTTGCACAGGCCTTGAATTGCTATCTGTGTCCATTATTACAATTTTTAAAGGAACTCTGAAAATTTACTTTTTTTTTTTTCCAAAGTGCCCTTCAAATAAAGAAGCCAGCATTTTGCTTGGATGCTTTACTTTTGAAAATGCAGATTGGTAGTATAAACTTAATCAGCAGTATGGTATTGGATTGAGAGTGCTGAAATCTTTAGATAATAAATGTCAATATTTTCTTCATCTGTAAGGGTAGAACACAGAGTCTCAGTCTTTCTGGAGAGATTATTGAATATTCCTAAAGTGGGAATCTTGGCGCCTACTTTGACTTTGTTTTTCTTTACCAACAGTTAAGAATTACAGTGAATTAGTTCCAAGGATGAAAAATTACTTTGTCATATCAGGGTGGTCAAAAGAATTTGAATCAAGGCATGAGATAATCTTTGTAGTTCAAAAATACATAGTTAGTATGACACAACACTAGATTTATAGTTTTCCCTCTATGTTCTACCTTTTTTCTCATTAATTTGACTTAAACCCTATTTTGAAGGTTGGAAAAGTTATCATTATAATGATGTTATCTGGAGAAGGCTTAAAAATGTTAAGGCCTTGAAAGAACTAATCATCAAATTTTTAACAGTTTTTTACATGGGGAAACGTTCATCTAAACCTTGCAAACTGGTTTCATGTGTGTTATTAATTATCCATTATTTTTAGTTTGCTTCTCTTGTGTGATCATAGGGAAAAGAATACAAAGGGATTATCTGAGTCAGTGTTTCACCATTAACATAAGTACTCCCTGACTGTGGCTTTATGCACCCTCAGCAGCTATGTGTCTGTTTGGATAACACTATGTTACTATTTTTTTTCCCTGACAGTTAAAGTTAGTAAATTTGGTGGCAAAGATGATGGTTCCAGTTTTAAAGCAGCACTGCTGTCAGGTCCACCAGGGATTGGCAAAACAACTACAGCTTCCCTAGTGTGTGAGGTAGGTTGTTAGTCACAGCTCATTTGGATCTATTCGGTAAATATAGAGGGAGGTTAAACCAGGCATATATATAGTTTTTTTAAAAATCACTAGGCCTGTAGGATTTGCTTTGACTGTGTCCTTATTTCCTTGTTGTTGTACTTTTCTTCCTGTTAGTCATCCCTGTCACACCACTGGGGAATTGTCCTGCTGCAAAAACGTTGAGTTCCCACATACATACATATTGCACAACAAACAAAACCAAACCATTATTCAGGTATAGAAAAATGAAGAAGTAGGTTTTAGGCCCTTTGCCTGATTTTCCATTATGCAACCTGATTTTTCCTCTTAAGAACATAGACTAGTATGGAAAACCTTTTTTTTTCCCCATATTGATTTGACAAAGTAAAACCTTACACCTCAGAATTGTAAAACATCATATGCTTCTTTCTTTGCCTGCTCTCTATTTTTATTTTCACTTCCATAAGATTTTGAGTTTTAAATTTCCTCCCCCTCTCTCCCCTTCCCCCTTCCCAAGATGGTGTGCAGTCTGATATAGGTTGTACATATACATTCATATTAAACATATTTTTACATTAGTCATGCTGTAAAAAAGAATTAGAACCAGTGGGAGAGACCACAAGAAAGAGGAAACAAAACCAAAAAAAGAGCAACTAGTATGCTTCAAAGTGCATTCAGACTCCATAGTTCTTTTTCTGGATGTGGATAGCATTTTCCATCATGAGTCTTTTATTTTCAGTAATTGAATTGTTAAAGCTGATAAAATTTATTAAAGTATTTTAGAAGCTGGTAAAAATGTATCAGTGAGACACAATAACTTTCCACTCTTTTGAGTGAAGAAAATTTATTTTTTATTTATAATTATTGTGCATAGGTAGTTAAAAAATTTTTTTTTTAAATTAATTTATTTTGATGTATCAACGATCACTTCCATATGCTGTTCAGTTTAAAATTTTTCTCTCCCTTCCTCCCCACCACCCTCCCTAAAATGTTGCACAATCTGATGTAGGCTATACATATACATTCTTACTAAACATTTTTTCACATTAGTGATGTTGTAAGTAAAAATTAGAACCAATAGGAAGAACCACCAGAAAGAGGAAACAAAGCTCAACAGAAGAGAAAAAAAATAGCAAATAGTATGCTTTGATCTGCATTCAAGTTCCATAGTTCTTTCTTTGGATGTGGATAGCATATTCCATCACGAGGGCTTTGGAGATGTCTTAGATTCTTGTATTGCTGGGAAGGGTTAAGTTTATCAATATTAGTCATCGCACAACATGGCTGTTACTGTGTACAACATTTTCCTGGTTCTGCTCATTTCACTCAGCATCAGACCATACAAGTCTTTCCTGAAGTCAGCCTGTTCATCATTTCTTATAGCACAATAGTATTCCATCACATTCATATACCACAACTTGCTTAGCCATTCCCCAATTGATGACATCCTCTCAGTTTCTAATTCTTTGCCACATAGGTAGTTTATTTGATAAAGGCTAGAAATACTTTTCACTTGTGGTGTAGTTTTAGATAAATTGATTGTTTTTGTGCTTGTGAATCATGAGGTTAGCATGCTTAATTCTTAGGTGTTTTATGAGCCACACTCAATAAAGGTGGTCAGATGCACTCTTTATATGTTTTCACCATCAAATCTGCAACATTTCGATGTCTTATACTGATCTTTTAATTTAAAAGCAAACCCTCTGGAAATACCAAGGTATTATAAATATCCTCCGTAGGAGGCATGTATTTTAAAAACTAAACTTGTTATTTTAATACTTAAAAGATTGGAGATTTCACCAGGTTTTCATACTCCTTCCGTTTAGGCACATTCCAACCCATCCAGGTTTCATTAGACATCTTTTGTGAGTTGGCAGTAGCCAAATATAATCACTTACTGAGTAGCTAACTTTTGAATTTAGGTAGGATGCTGTTCAAATGACAGATTCAGCTTGTTGCTCGGCCTTTCCAGGTTGATGTTGGACCAGTCAGAGTTTTCTTTCTGGCCTTGTATTTGAAAACCTACCCCTATGCTAGAGTGAGACATCAGTGTAGTACTTTAGTGTGTACTATTGCATGAAGCGTACGTGTTAGTTATATGAAGATAATCTGAAACTAAAAGTTTTTAAAACGTAATCTTTTTTACCCACTTTTTGCTTATGTCAAATTTTTTATTTAGTTTTGTAATTATGGTGGTTTCTTTTATTTTAATTAGGAATTGGGGTATAGTTATGTGGAACTGAATGCAAGTGACACCCGGAATAAAAGCAGTTTGAAAGATATTGTTGCTGAGTCACTGAATAACACCAGCATCGAAGACTTCTATACAGGTATGTGCCTCTTGGACTTAATGGTTTTTGGGGTTTTTTTTTTGGACTTATTTTTAATAGGCATTTAAAAACTAGATTTTAGAAACTTGGGATGAATAGTAAAAGGGAAATATCAATTCAAAAAAAAATAAGCAATTGCATGAAACATTGATCAATGTTCAGACATAAATATAACAAAGATGTGATCCCTGTGGTAACTGAGCCCTGTTTCTTGTTATTTGCTGTTGTACTTTGCAGGAAATGTGTTCTGATTGAGGTGTGAAAGGTCTGTGTTTTGCAAATGGGGAGATGAAAGTGGTAGCCTCAGAAACCTTCTGTGTATTTAGAAGGGATCTTGGAAGTAGTTCTACAAAAGAAGCAAAGAAAAAGAGACATTATAATAGAAATCAAGATGCCCAAACTAGGAGTTAAACATGCATGGTTAGGGTAGTAGAGTTCATTATATTCAATTGAGATCTTGTAACTTCCATTACTAATTAGCAGTTTTTTCAAAGTTTTTTAGTAATTAGATTTTATCGCCTTTTGTATATTTTGTCTATTTCTCCAATTTTGTTATTTCTTGTCACTACGGATCAGGTGCGGCTCCTTCAGGAGGCACAAAACATGCTCTGATCATGGATGAGGTAGATGGAATGGCAGGCACTGAAGATAGGGGAGGAATTCAGGTAATAGAATCCTCACATGTTTTCAGTCTGTTCATTTAAACATACATGTTTAAAGAGCAAGTTGCGTTGTGTTTCTTTTTTTTTTGTTTGTTTGTTTTGTTTTTTTCTCTTCCATTTTTCATTGCTAGGGTCAGCTAGATAGCACAATGGATATAATGCCAGGTCTGAAGTCAGGAAGACTCATCTTCTTGATTTCAAATCTGGTCTCATACACGAGTAAGATGGGTGACCCTGGGCAAGTCACTTAAGCATGTTTGCCTTAGTTCCTCATCTTTAAAATGAGCTGGAGAAAGAAATGCCAAACTATTCCAGTATCTTTGCCAAGAAAACCCTAAGTGTAGTCACACAGAGTCAAACAGAACTGAAAACAATGGAACAAAACAAATTGTCACTGCTTAGCTGTGAGAGTTGTAATGATTAAAGTTTTTTTATTCTAATAGAAGAAAATTGTTGTGAATTTGGACATTGTTTTTTAATGCAATAGTGTAAAAACTTGGCTTTTTTTTCCCCTTTTGCAACTGTGATTCTTCTTTGATGATTTTGATGTTGCATATTTGTTTTTCAGGAACTAATTGGCCTGATCAAACACACAAAAATACCCATTATTTGTATGTGTAATGACCGAAATCATCCGAAAATTCGTTCCTTAGTACATTATTGCTTTGATCTTCGGTTTCAGAGACCTCGGGTCGAACAGATTAAGGTACAAAAATTGTTTCTTTTTCAAGTATTTGATTAGTCAAAGATTTTTGTTGTTGCATTTTTGAGGGTTTTTTTTTTGTATATCATTTTCAGGGTGCTATGATGTCCGTTGCTTATAAAGAGGGTTTAAAGATTCCTCCCTCAGCTATGAATGAAATTATTCTGGGAGCAAATCATGATATTCGACAGGTATGTTATATTTTTATGCTGCAAATCTTATAATATAACACTATTAATAATTTTCTCTGTTGTGGTCATTGCCCTTTTAAGGGTGTATTTTCCCTTTTGCCAATCACTTGCCTTGTTTGTGAATTTTAGGTTTTGCATAATCTTAGCATGTGGTGTGCAGAAAGCAAAGCCCTAACCTATGACCAAGCTAAAGCTGATTCCAACAGGGCCAAAAAGGATATCAAACTGGTAAGAGAAAATTACGTTTCTTAGCTGCTTTTTGACTTGGCAGTGTTTCTCCCTTCTAATAAATAGTAGAAATAATGGAAGAAGTTTAGGGATTATGTTTATTTGATGAATTCACTGATCTTGTGGGTGGAGGGAAGCTAGGAAAACGATGACAATATTAATCATAAAGAAGCTACCAAAGAGTTTCAGAATTACAATACAAATAATTTTCAAGGGCTAAAGATTAAATATAGTACAATGGTTGTTTTGTTTTTTTGTTTGTTTGTTTGTTTTTTTGCTTTTTGGTGAGGCAGTCGGGATTAAGTGACTTGCCCAGTGTTACACAGCTAGTAAGTGTCAAGTGTCTGAGGCTGGATTTGAACTCAGGTCCTCCTGACTCCAAGGCCAGAGCTTTATCCACTGTGCCACCTAGCTGCCCTTAATATGGTAAATTGTTGAGCAGGCATGAATTTTGAAGTATCGTATTATTCTAGGATCTTTTATGCGTACTTAATCTTATAAGTGATTTGCATTGGGGCCAGAGTGATCTATCCTAGGTGATTTAAATTCTTACCTTTTTTGCAGTTTATTTTAGCTCATCATCAGTTGAAATGATTTGATAAAATATGTAACAGTATTCTTGTGTTATAGGGTCCATTTGATGTTGCCCGGAAAGTGTTTGCTGCTGGGGAAGAGACTGCTCATATGTCGCTTATGGACAAATCTGATCTCTTCTTCCACGATTATTCCATAGCACCTCTTTTTGTCCAGGAAAACTACTTACATGTAAAACCTGCTGCTGCCGGGTCAGTATTTCAAAGTAACAGGAAAGATGGAATTGTTTACATGCACAGTACCTTTCAAGGGCCCATAGCCTGTGAAGGGTCTCACTTTTAGGGGGTATTCATAGTAATGGAAATTTGTTCTTTCCTGCAGAGGGGATATGAAAAAACATTTGATGCTTTTGAGCAGAGCAGCAGATAGTATATGTGATGGTGACTTAGTTGATAGACAAATTCGAAGTAAGCAAAACTGGAGCCTTCTGCCAACGCAGGTAGGTGTGTGGCTGTCCTTAAAATGCATGTAAGGTGTTCAGCAAAGATGGTAACTAGCAGCTTTTCGATGCTACAAGTGTTGAGAATGTCAGATAAGCTTTATGGATCATATAGGGTTTTTTGGACCATATTTATCTAGGCCATGGTTTGCCAAAACCTAAAACACTTTATTTTCAATGGTTCCTTAATAAAAGCATTTATTCTGTGAAGTTTGGGTTCAGTCATAGGGCCACACTTGAGGACCTAGAGGACCACATGTGGCCTCAAGGTTGTAGGGTCCCCACCCCTGTACCGTACCATCTTCCGAAAGTACTTTGGACCTTGTTTTTGTTCTGTATTATTCTGAGCATAGACAAAAGGAACGGTTAAGAATAGGTTCTGATTGTGACTCAGATATGAGTAAAAGGTTTCATTTAGCTTACTGCCTTGAGAATACACTTCTGATTAGATTCTCAACTTCTTGGAAACAAGGAACTGAGCCAGATAACCTTTCCTTGACTTTTTCTGATAGTGCCATAGTTGTAAATGGTCTCTTCTTTAAGAATTGTAGCACTGTTTTAAGATAGGTACACAGGAAGATTTTGAGATTTTTTCCCCTTTTTGCCATTTAAAGTAACAGCTTTAAAAAAAATGATAGTAATTTATTTAAGTTGATCTTATCACTAGAGGGTTGGTCACTCAGTGATTTTTTTTTTTTTTTAACTTAGCAACTTATCTTGGGGCATAGGGCCCCTGTTCTAGTTCTTCACAGGTCTAATCACATTCCCCTGCTGTATTATTTGTGAAGTTGTTAATTTTTGTAAGTAAACCCTAGAAAACTAAAACCTACTCCTAAAAAATGACCATCTCATGAAAATGTATAAAGGTTCAAATCTGTGGATGGAATACCCACATGAGTGAAGTTGAGGTATTCTGGTTGATTATTTTACTTAAAGCAATGGATTAGCAACTTTTTAGGAATGAAATGCTTAGTTGTTGATTTGTGTAGTAGTCGTGTTATTGAGACCTGGAATAAAAAGGCCCTACGTGGTCACACTCAACCACACACAGTGACCAATGAGAGATTTCATTTGGGCCTTGTTAGTAAACTCCTCTTTTAAAATGAAAGTACTTTTAGAGCGGACTTCAGGGTTATGATTTAAATCTGCAAGGGACCTTAGAAGATACTGCATTCCTATCTGACATTTGAACCTCACTGTCATCTAAATTGATCAGAGTCAGAAAGAAGACACACGTGTACAGAGAGAGCGATATTTGGGCACATAAATACATTTCACTAAAAAGGGAAATAGAAGGGAAAAGGTAGAGGTGAAGATAAGAGAGGGTAGATTAAGGGAGGAATTATTCTTAATCATAACAAATCAAAGAGTGTTCAAAAACATTTGTATCTCTTCACTGTGGTGAAGAATTAGAAATTGAGGGGATGCCCATCAATTGGGGAATGGCTGAACACGTGAGGGTATTTGAATTTGATGGGCTATGAATAACTGTTTTAAGAAAACATGAAGGGGATGGTTTTACGGAAACCTAGGAAGACTTGTATGAACCGATAGAAAATATGGTGAGCAGAACCAGCAGAACAATTTATATAATAACAAAAATATTGTTACAAACAAACAAAAAAGATCACCCTCTGACTTAAGAACTCTGATTAACACAACGACAAACTACAACTCCAGAGGATAAATGATCGTATGTGCTACCCACCTCCTGATAAGAGATGAAGAACTCAGAGTGCAGAGCAAGACATGTTTTTTTAGACATGGACAATGCGGGAATGTTGTCCTTGATTATACATGTTTGTAACGGGGGTTTTGTTTTCCTTTCTTTCTCATTTTGAGGTGGGTGGGAGAGGTGGAGGGAATTTTTATTAAAAAAATCATTAAAATGAAACAGAAGAAAATACACTTGGGTACTTTGCACAACTGTGACTAGGACAGTTCTTCATTTGAGATGGTGATTTTAAAAAAACATAATTCTAACTACATAAAATTTAAATGTTTGAATAAAATAAATGAAGCTCAAATTAGAAGACAAATTATAGAGTGCAGAATATATAAAATATTACATGAAAAATGACCAAGAAATGCCATTTATATCCAAGTATGGAGAGAACTGACACTCATGTGTAGCAAGAGTCATTGCCAATAGATGAGTGTTAATAGGATAGGAAATTTCCCTAAGTCCTGACAACCATAAATGACACATGAAAACATGTTCCAAAGCATTAATAATAAGAGGAGTCATATTAAGACAATTTTGTCATTTCTTATCATGCCCTCAGAATGGGTGAAAAAGGAAATCATCAATATTTGATCTTTTTTAATTTTGAAATTCACAAACATTAAATAAAACGAACATTTTGTGTATGCCACAAAACAGAAACATGAAACAACTTCTAATATATATAGCTTGATTTTCCTTTTGAGTAAAGAATGCAACATGACACTTTCTGGAAAAAAAAAAAAGACATTGCATTCCTTTTACAGATAAGGAAACTAAGGTCCAGGTAACTAAATGACTTATTTCAGGTAGGAGTTGGTAGAGTCAGAATTCTATGCTCCAAATAATAATACTCTTTCCACTGTACTATGCTGCCTCTTGGTTAAACCTATTAGTCATTTACACCTTAACGTGAATTACTTTGATCATATTGATATCTTCCTCTTATCTAAGAGGGCTCCATTGAAGAAATAGGAGTTTGGGTTGCATTAGGGGAAGGCAAATCTGTGTTGGGTATCCTACTGGGATAGTTTTGGCTAGCATCAGGACACTAGGCATCCAAGGGTGTAGGAGAAGGGGACACAAAGAGATAAGAATATGCCAAAAAGCAGCCTTGTACCATTTAGCATGACACTGGTAGTAGCAGTTAGCCCAGTGAATATGAATGTACTTATTGTCTTTAGTAATTTAATGATAACAATAACAGTAACTTGACATTTATAAAGCACTTAAATCTGTGATAATAACTTGGCATACATTTTCACATTTGAGTCTCATAACTGCTTGTCTCTACTTTATAGATAAGTGTACTAAGCCTTAGAGAACATAAATAGATTATTCTTGGTTACATAGCTAGAGACTGCTGGAGGTGGCATTTGAAATACTCTCATAGAACTTTTTCTCTTGATTCCAAGTTCTATGAGAGCATGATGTAGTGGATAGATTACTAATTTTCCAGTTGGGAAGACCTCAACTTGAATTTTGTCTGAGACATTTACCAGCTCTGTACCCTGCGCAAGTAGGGCTCAGAGGGTTGGGCTTAGTGTTCTTTAAAAGCCCTGCTCAAAAATCTATAAGCTTATAATCTTAACTGGGTTAAGGATTAACCTGGGTTCCATGTCTAAGGAGAAAAAAATTATTACATCTTTATTTTAATATAATTGGTTTCCTTTGTAATCTTACATATTTTATTTAATACATTTAAAAACATGATTCTGAGAAGGGCACCATGGACCTCACCAACCTGACGAAGAGGTCCATGACACAAAAAAGGTTAAGAACCTCTGCTATAATCTATACTCTTTCTATTTTGTTTTGTTTTGCTTTTTGGTGAGGCAATTGGGGTTAAGTGACTTGCCCAGGGTCACACAGCTAGTAAGTGTCGAGTGTCTGAGGCTGGATTTGAACTCAGGTCCTCCTGACTCCAAGGCCAGAGCTCTATCCACTGTACCACCTAGCTGCCCCCCTCTTTCTGTTGAACCATTGATGTCTTACCTGTAGGTTTAATGTGGTCTGACTACAGTGTTTTTTCTTAACTAATAAGTAAACACTAAAGTCATGAAAAGGACATCATAGTCTTCCTACTTCCTTATTATCAGAAATTATTTATTAAAGGTCTGTTTATATTAGATGTGGTACTTATGTTAATAAATATTATTCTATCCTCTATGAGCTTATAATCTGTGATCAACTTTTGATTACTTGGTTTGTCTTCTGACTATTACTCAGTGCAGGTTATGAATAAAGACTAATTCTAACAAACCATAATTAAGAAAGTACATTGGCTGCCTAAGAAATCCCATCACACATCTCAAATCCAAATCTCTTGTTTAGATTACCTTTGCCAATACTTTTCTCTATTAGGGTTGATGATTCAGTAGACTTTGTATCTGTTCAAATAGTAGAAAGTTAATTATCTTTTGGGATTGAAGTTAAACTTTTGTTTTTCTGTTTTATATTGTGGATGTCAGTTTAACAAATTAGGTTCTTGTTAAAGGAAAGAAATTCTTATCTTTTTACTCTCATACATAAGTGCAGCACATTTGGAATTCTGTTTCATTTGAACTAATATTCTTTGCTTGACTTTTCAGGCCATTTACTCTAGTGTTCTTCCTGGAGAGTTGATGAGAGGTTACATGACTCAGTTTCCTTCTTTCCCAAGTTGGTTGGGTAAATTGTCATCTACAGGCAAACATGATCGCATTGTTCAAGAATTAGCGTTACACATGAGTCTTGAGTAAGTATAATCATTCCACTTTGGAGTTTTATTGGTATGGAATGTTTGCCCTTTTATTGGACAGCATGGCATAATAACAAATGCCAGCCTAGAATGCAAAAGATCTGAATTTTTAGCCACCAACCTAAAGATGACCTTGGCAATTCACCTCACTTTTCTCAGCTTCAGTTAAATTATTTTTAAAATGGGAATGATAGCACCTACCCTTATTACATTTTTGAGGCTGGGGATATTGAGTTGAATAAAATGAGCATTCCGGACAAAGTTCAAAGCAATATGTAAATTTGAGATGCTGTTATAAATACTGTAGTACTATTTAGTTTCAGGTCATTTATTCGATAAATACTAATAATAATAATAGTATCAATAAATACTTATTCTGTATGAAAAGCACATTGCTAGGTACTATAACAGATAAACATGAATAGGACATTACTATCTTTTTTTAAAAAAATTAACTTATTTTGATTTATCAACAATCACTTCCATAAGCTTTTGAGTTTTAAATTTTTCTCTCCTTCTCTCCTACCTTCCTCCCCAAGATGGCACGTAATCTGATATAGGCTATACATATACATTCCTATTAAACATATTTTCACATTAGTGATGTTGTAAGGAAGAATTAGAACCAATAGGAGGAACCATGAGAAAGAGGAAACAAAACACGACAGAAGAAAAAAATAGCAAATAGTATGCTTCGATGTGCATTCAAACTCCATAGTTCTTTCTTTGGATGTGGATAGCATTTTCCATCATGACGCCTTTGGAGATGTCTTAGATCCTTGTATTGCTGAGAAGGGTTAAGTCTGTCAATATTAGTCATTGTACAGCGTGGCTGTTATTGTGTACAACGTTCTTCTGATTCTGCTCACCTCACTCAGCATCAGACCATACAAGTCTTTCCAGGTTTTTCTGAAGTCTGCCTGTTCATCATTTCTTATAGCACAATAATATTCCATTACATTCATATACCACAACTTGTTCAGCCATCCCCCAGTTGATGGGCATCCTCTCAATTTCCCATTCTTTGCCACCCCAAAAAGAGCTGCTATAAATATTTTTGTACATGTGGGTCCTTTTCCCATTTGTATGATCTCTTTGGGATACAACCCTCGAAGTGCTGTTGCTGGATCAAAGGGTATGCACATTTTTATAGCCCTTTGGGCATAGTTCCAAATTGCTCTCCAAAATGGTTGGATCATTTTACAACTCATCAACAGTGCCTTAGTGTTCCAATTTTCCCACATCTTCTCCAACAATTATCATTTTCCTGTTCTGTCATGTTGGCCAATCTGATAGGTGTGATGTGGTACCTCAGAGTTGTTTTGATTTGCATTTCTCTAATCAGTAGTAATTTAGAGCATTTTTTCATATGACTATAGATGGCTTTAATTTCTTCATCTGAGAACTGCCTGTTCATATCCTTTGACCATTTAGCAATTGAGGAATGACTTATATTCTTATAAATTTGACTTAATTCTCTATATATTTTACAAATGAGGCCCTTATTAGAGACACTGGTTGTAAAAATTCTTTCCCAAAGGACATTACTATGTTTGCAGGGGAGATAAGATGTTTACATGTATACATATATTCTGTTTTGTACGTATACACACATCCTATTCAGTTAAGTTCATGAGACTTGTGCAAACAAGGCTTCAGAGACATTTAACTTATTACTAAGAAGTAGTAATGATGTCTTAGGGTTCCTAGGATACTTTATAATTTTTAACGTGCTTGAATATGTCTTTCTGTCTTATAGAAAACAGCTGTTTTTAGGAGGGCATTAGTTAGAGAGAAATTACTCAGATGACTGGAAATGAGTGTTTCTAGAGAATAGGCACAAGGAAGGCATTAGTATATTGTTTTTTCATTAAGGTTAAAGGTTTAGAATGTGTGTGTGTGTGTGTGTGTGTGTGTGTGTGTGTGTGTGTGTAATGGAAATACATTGAGACTTTAACTTAAACATTGAGAGGAAGCTGAGCCTACCCTAAAAAACTCCCTTCTGACTCTGACTAGCTCAAACTATATTTTGAAACCCAGACCTATTTCTGGCTTCTGATTGAAATTGATTTGAAATTATCACCCACTTCATCAGAACTCACTTTGCCCTGTTCACAGGAAATCCAGTTTTTCCACTCTTTTTCTAGAGGAAACTGGCTCCCCAGTCTCCCCTTTCTTTCTAATTTGTTCCATGTAACCTGTTTTCTTTGTCTTTCATATCCTAGATAGTCTGTTCTTCCACCTGTTTATAGTTTTTCTGTGCTGAGCTAAAGTGCTTTAGCCCTACACCTTTATTGGGTTCACCATCTCAGTTGTGTCATCTTGCTACTCGGTATTGGATTTCTCATTTTAACTCCTTATTTGCATCAGTTTCTTGGACTTTTTCAGATTTGCCTCTTCCCTCTTTGTGCATGCCCTCCTTTATTACTTCTCCCACTTCTCCAAAAACAAAACAAAACTGTGGCCATTTGAGAGCTCCGTTTTCTTATAAATCTTCCTCTCTCCACTTACAAGGCCACCACTGTAGCAGAGACCCTCATCACCTTTTGCCTAGGCTATTGCAGCATTCCTTCTAATTGGTCACCTTGCTTCAAGCTTCTCCTTTCTCCATTTCATCTTCTTCTTAGCTGCCAAAATGACTTTTCCAAAGTTTAAGTCTGATCATGTAACTTTCTAACCCTCTGCCCCTCAATACACTATCCTCCAATGGCTGCCTACTAAATATAAAGTCCTGTCATTTAAAGCCTTTCACGGCCCGACCCCTTCCTACTTTTTCAGTCTTTCCTTCTTTCTGTGTATTCTACAAACCAGGTATGTTGGCCTTCTTTCTTTTCCTTACATGCAACACTCCATATCCTAACTCTGTGCTTTTCATTGGTGGTTTCTAGAACGCCTTCCCTTCTTTACTACCTCCTGGCTTCCCTCAAGATTCAATTCAATTTCCAACTTCTTAAAGAGACTAGTTGGGGTCAAACCTGCCTGCCCTCTGAGATTACTTTCATTCATACTGTTTATATCTTGTATGCATATAGTTTTTTTGGCACCTTGTTTCCCTTATTAGAATATGAGCTTCTTGAGAACAGGGGCAGTGCTTTTTTACTTTCTTTGTATCTCTAGTGCTTAATATAGTGCCTGAAACATAGAAGTGCTTAATAAATGCATGTTGATTGATTTCTCAGTTCTGGTACTTTTTTCCTGTCTCATTTCTCTTTTAGCAAATTCTTCTAGGTCAACATTTCCCCATACACTTTATTTAGGTTAATGGAACCCTTTCATGGGTTCACAGCAAACACCGGTATATCATTATCAACACCTGTTAACTTCTGTACTTTTTGTTTTGTTTTGTTTTGGCTTTTTGGTGAGTCAGTCAGGGTTAAGTGACTTGTCCAGGGTCACACAGCTTGTAAGTTTCAAGTGTCTGAGGTCGGATTTAAACTCAGGTCCTCCTGACTCCAAGGCCAGAGCTCTATCCACTGTGCCACCTAGCTGCCCCAGCTTCTGTACTTTTAAAAGAACAAAAGCTGTGTGTACTTGGGCAAGTAATTTAGTTCTCTGGTTCTCAGTTTCTTCACTGTGAAATAAAAGGGCTAGACAGGATGACATCTATGGCTCTAAATTTCTATGATGCTACCAATCTTTAAAAAAAAATTTTGATTGATTTTTTTTTTAACATTATTCTCGTTTCCCCAGTATCTTTTCCCTTTTCTATCCCAGACAGCCATGCCATATAAAAGTAACATTTTTAAGATAGTTAAAAAAAAAAAGGAAAAAATCAACATAACGGATTAGTACATCAGAAAAGTCTGAAAATACATGCATTGTGCAACACTTATGTATTTCCCACCTTTTCAAAGGGATGAGTATCTTCTCCTTTATCTCCTTTTTTTTGGCCTTTCATATTCTTTATAATTTTGCAACATTCGCTTAGTTTGTTTTTTTTGTTTGTTTGTTTTTGTATTTTGATCTTTTTATTTATATTTTTTGGTCATTGTGTATATTGTTTTCTTGGCTATGTTTATTTCACTCTCCATCAATTCATGTAGCTTTTTCCATGTTTCTCTGTATTCATCACAGTTGTCATTTGTTATAGTGAAATACTATTCCATTACATTATGTACCATAATTGGTTTATCATTCCTCAGTCGATGGGTAATGACTTAGTTTCCTATTCTTCCCTATCACAAACAGTGCTGCTATAAATATTTTGTTGTGTCTTTGTACTTTCTTATCACTGTCCTCCTTGGGATATAAGCCTAGTAATAGATTGTCTGGGTAAAAGTCAGTGGACATTTTAGTCATTTTATTTGCATTTTTCCGTGTTGTTTTCCAAAGAGATTGTACCGATTCACAACTTAGGCAATGTAAGAGTGTGCCTATCTTCCCACAACCTCTCCAACGTGGACTATTCCCATATTTTTGTTGTCTTTGCAAATTGGCAAAGTGTGAGATGAAACTTCAGGGTTGTTTTGATTTGCATTACTCTCCTTAGTGATTTGGAGCATTCTTTAATGTGGTTGTTAATAGTTTACAGTTCTTCCTTTGAACATGATGCAGGGAAGAAAATATAAAAATTTGGAAGGGAAGAATTCTTCCCTTGGATGGATGGATGGATAGATGGATGGATGAATGGAAAATATAAAAATATTAATATTAGAAGTATATTGTGATTTAATAAATCAGAATTGCCTTCATATATTAATATGGACAGTATGAAAGATTAAACCAAGAGAGGAAACAGGAGCAAAATAAAGTAAGAGAGGTTTTGATTAGACATAAAGAAGAGCTACTTGACTAACTATGTAATAAAATTTACTATTGAAGGCACAAAATCTCCATCTTTACTGGAGGCCTTGGCTCTTTAATACATTAAGGGCCCTTGCAGCTCTATTCTATGAAACCTCTCTAAATTTACAGTGTTGTGTTGTAGTCTGACAAAAAGTTGCCTTTGAGATCTTTTTATTAACTCCCAGAATAGAATCCTTCACACAGTAGGTACTCAGTAAAGGTTTGTCGAATGAGAGGATGGATAGATGAAAAATCATAAAAACATAAATGTCAAACTTAGATAATTGCATAATTTGGGCTAGAACTAGAAGTGCAGAAGATGAATTAGGATGTAAAGACATTTGAAATAATATTTTCTCATTTCCCTATATACTGGGAGGAAAGGGCTGTTAGGGTAAAGGAGATAGTATGACGATGGCTTGATGAGAAGACTTGATTCAGGTCACATACTGTTTTTAAGGCCATGGTAACTTTCCAGGTTTTAACAAATAAATGTTAATTTGATTGCATTCCCTGCTGCCGTCACCAAGTCAGTTCAAGTACTTTCTGTTTGTTCAAAGATGTCTTCTGTCATCCAAGGGAAATCCTGCTTCCCAGCCTAAAAATTTTAGAGCCGTAACTCCATAAGGGCTTTCTGACCCAAAGTCAGAAACCATGAAATGTCAGATATTTATAGTAGAAGTGACAGCTGGAAAAGAGAATTATAGGTGATAGCTCTGATTTTTATATTTTTGGAGTTTGGGAAGCGAGTGTTCTTGGCTATAGTAGGTACCATAAGACACCAAAACATAATCTCTCTTTTTGAAATTTAGAAATCCACTGTTGCTGCCGTAGCCTTGAAAGTGGGACAGGGGTGGGAGCAAAAGCCATCCCTTTAGTTCATCTCTTTATTTAAGCAAGTTTTTCTGGGTACCATGACTATATTTGTAATCATTTTCATAACTAGTTAGAGCCAGAAACTTGAAATCTTTGTTGTAACACAAAGCTTCTTTACATAAACACAACCTGTGGTTGAGACTAAAATTTTATTGGGGTTGAATTGAAACACTGTCTGATTAGTACAGTTGATCATTTATGTTATAAATAAATAAATGAATGAATAAATAAATATATTTATAACATAAATAAATGTATGTTATAAATAAAGTTGTAAACTTATGTTGATGATTTTGTAAAACTGACCTATTCAATATGCTTTCTTTCTTTTGGTAAAGAACTCACTCCAGCAAAAGGACTGTCAACTTGGATTACCTTTCACACATGCGGGATGCACTTGTTCTTCCCTTGACATTACATGGGACAGAAGGTGTACAGAATGTGGTTGAACTCATGGATACATACCATCTCATGAAAGAAGACTTTGAAAATATCATGGAAATAAACATTTGGGGAGGCAAACCGAGTTCCTTTTCTAAGCTGGATCCCAAGGTAAAATTCACAACTACTTTTACTTCTGTTAAGTGTATTTTTATTTATCACATAAGTACATAAACAAAATTAAGCATTTAGCAGAATTTGGAAGTCTACCTCCTTCATTATTAATTCCAAGCTACCAGATATTCTTGGAGGAAATAGTGCTGATTAAGTCCACTTATCGTCATACTAGCAATACCTTTTATTTCCTTGTCTGTAAAATGCACATATTGAACTAGATAGTCTTTCCAGTCTCTTCTGGATTCTCTGTTCTTCCTCAAACCCTCACTGTTGCACATCATTCTCATTATTTATCTATCATTGATTTTATATCATATTTCTCACAGTTACTCTAAATGTTCTCTTTTCTTCTCAAATCCCAACTCTTTCCTCTGTCTCATCACTTTAAACAGATGACCTTACCTTCCTTGTTGCAAAGAAGATGGAGATTGTTCAGTTTCGTTTTTTTCAGCTCCCTTTTTGTACTACTCTGAAGCTCTTCTGAAAAGTATAACCCTTCCTCCATGTACCCTTGATCCCAATCCTTCCTTCTGTCTTCTTATTCACTCTGTTCCATCAACTATCTCCTGCCTTTCTCATAATAGTCATTCTTTCCCTCTGAAATGAATGCCTTATTTTTTCTCAGCCTGCATCCTTATTTAGATATACTGCATTCTTAAAACAGACAAAAAATATCCCAGAAGCCTTTCATTAACCTTGCCATTTCTTCATATCATAACTTCATCTTTTTATTCTCTTTTACCACCAAATTTTAAGATACAGATATACACGGAGATATATAAAATAGTCTATACTTGCTGCTGCTTCTTGCAAAAGAACTTTTCTCCTCACCACTACTGAAGGTACTTTATCCACAGTTACTAATGAATCACCCACTTCATTTTTATTTTCTTCCTCATTGACCACCATCTTTTTTCTTTGTTAGCTCCTCACCCTGCGCCCATTGTCTGTACAAGGATATCTTCTGGTGTTTTGTCTTCAGACTTTTCTTTGTCACTCTCCTTTGGTGAGCTCATCTCATTACTCCAGTTACCGTTTTTATGCAGATTAATTCAGACTGTATATCTTTTGGTCATCCAGGCCCTAATCTTTCTCCAGGACTCCAGTTGCAGCCTGCCATTTTTTCTTCACCTAGTACCTCAAACTCAGCATGTCTGAAACTGAATTGAAAAAAACTTGTCCCTGCCTCCCCCTACCTTCTGTACTTTTCTTGGTGGCACCAGCATTGTCCCAAGCATCCAGGCTTATAATATTGGCATCATCTTTGATTTCTCCTTCTACTGAGATACAGATACAGCCAGTCTGTTGCCAACTTGTTAGTTTTATCCCTGTAATATCTCTCAAATCTCTTCTTCCATTTCCCCCCTCCCCCCTTTAAATGTTTCTACAACAACCCTTGTTGTGAATCTCACCTTTCCATACTTAGACTATTATAAGAGTTTTATACTGGTCTCCTTGCCTCCTGAAATTCCTCTATGCAAACCATTTTCCAGACTGCTGCCCCAGGGGCAGCTCGGTGGCACAGTGGATAGAGCACTGGCCCTGGATTCAGGAGGACCCGAGTTCAAATCCAGCCTCAGACACATAACACTTAATGGGGCAAGTCACTTAACCCCATTGCCTAGCCAAAAAAAAACAAAAAACAAAACAGACTGCTGCCCCAGTAATCTTCCTGATGTACCACTTTGATCATGTCATTTTTGCCTCAGACACTTGTCACTTAACCTCTCTGTGCCTCTGTAAAATGGGAGTGATAATAGCACTTACCTCATAGGGTTGTTGTGAGGATCCAGTGAGTTAACATATGTAAAACATGTTGTAAACCTTCAAAGTTCTATATAAATGGCAGCTATTATGTTATCATTATACACTTTCCACTAAGAATCCTTCAGTGGCTTGCCTTTTCCTACCAGTTTCCAGGCTTCCATTTTTACTTCTTTAGCTAACCTATCTCACACTGCTGTCTCTTACCTCCCTATCAGATACCCTTAGGCTATTCCTCTGTCTACTTCCTACTGCTCTGAGGCAGGTATTCCAGGATGTATCACCACTAACCAGAAGGTTGGATCTTAAAGGAGAACTTTGAACAAATTAATCACCAGCATCCCTCAGTGAATCTCTCCAGTCACTTTTACCATGCCTCGGCTCTCTACTCAGTGGTTAGCATGCAGCCCTCCACCCCGACTCTCCAATACTCTTTCCACCCAAGTGATTCTGAACCTTTAGCTTCTGAAGTATATACCCCACCCCCTGCTGTCCACTGCTTCTGCTGTCCTTAAAAGACTTGATCTGACTATCCCCTCTGGCTGTTATTTTTGTTTCTTTTGTCTCCTTCACAGCTAAATGCTTGAGAAAGCTGTTGACCCTGACTGCCTCCTCTTCCTCTCCTCTCACTTCTAAGTGCAGTCAGGCTTCTGACTTCATCATCCAACTGACACTGCTCTCTCCAAAGTTACCAGTTACCTCTTAATTGCCAAATCGGATGACCTTCCCAATACTTACTCTTCTTGATCTTTGATACAAAGCTTTTGACACTGTCAGTTCCTCTCTTCTGGGTACTATCTCCTTTTCAGGTTTTCAGGACATTATTCTTTTCTGGTTTTCTTCCTATACCTATTTGGTCTCTCCTTAGTTTCTTTTGTTGGCTGTTCATCCAAATTCCTCGTTGTGAGTGGTCCCCCAAGGTCTGTCCTGTGTCTTTTTCTCCTTCTCTACCATCTTGCTTGGTAATTTGATCACCTCACATAATATCGTTTATCATCTCTATGCGTATGGTTCCCTGATCTAGATATCTTAGCTGCCTTTTGGATATCTGGGACTAGATATTTCCCAGCTTCTCAAACTAAACATGTCTGAAACAGAACTCATATATTTCCCCCTCAAACTCACTCTTCCCAACTTTCCTAATAGTGTGGAGGAGACCACCATCCTCTCAGTCACTGAGGCTCATAACCTCAGTGTCATCCTTATCACTTCGCTTACCCTCGCACCGTATATCTAACATGTTGTCAAATTTTACCATTTCTACCTTGAAATCCCCTCTCAACATGTAGTTTGATGAAGGTCCTCATCACTTCTCACCTAGGCTACTGCATTATCCTTCTCTTTGGTGTCTGCCTCAGTTCTTTCTCCATTCCAATCCACTCAGCTGGGAAAGTGATTTTTCTAAAGACCAGGTCTGACCAATTACTGAGCTCCCTTCTCTTCCCTCTTCTTTACATAGTAAACTCTAGTGGCTCTCTGTTCCCTTCAGGATCAGGGAGAATATCTCTGCTTTTTAAAGCTTTCACATCCTGGCCCTTTTCTACCTTTCCAGTTCTCATACTTTAATTCTTTCCCTGCCCCCTATGATCCAGTTAACTGCGCTGACTTGCTTTTCCTCACATATGACACTCATCTCCGGATTTCATGTCTTTTCTCTATTTTTCATTCCTCGAATGCTCTGCCCCTTGACCTCTGCCTCCTAACTTCCCTGACTTCTTGCAAGAATCAGCTCAGATCCTACCTTCTTTAGGAGGTATTTCCAAGTCCTGTTATCTTCCTTTTTTTAGTTAACCTCACATCTGGGATGTATAGGATGTTCAGGGAGGACTAATGCCTCAGATGTGAGGGCTTGCTATGCCCTTTTCAGGGCTGCTTATTCACTTTTGGTGTCCACTTCTCACTCAACTCCCACTTGTAACCACACCCTGATAAAGTCATCTCAGCAGACAGGCTAAATCTTAAGGTTGAGGGTAACTCCCCATTGACGAAGCTCTTCAAGTGGTGGCTCAATTGCCACCTGTTAAGGATGCAGCCGATTGGTTTTTTGTCCAACTTCATCTTGGACAAGATGGCCTGGGGCCTTTGCCAAGTCTGATGTTCTAGGGTTCTTTTTTAATATGAAAAATTGAAATGATGCCGAAAGAATTATAATATGATAGTCATACCATATGAAACCCATTGTTTTCAACATTAGTTTTTTTTGTTTTGTTTTGTATTGCACTCCAGTTGGTGCTATTTTGCCTACTTTTGACATTTTGACATGGTTTTACTTTTACCTGGGGAGTCTTAAACAGGTATCTGGTGTTAGATCATGGGTGGGTCCTAGAAGTTCATTTTGATTTTTCAGAAGAACTCCAAATTATCAATAACCATATGAAAAAAAGTACTTCAAATCACACAGTTACAGAAATGCCAATTAAAGCTACTCTGAGGTTTCACCTCAGACTCATCAGATTAGCAGTTGATAAAAACAGGACAATGACAAATGCTGCATAGGCTGTTGGTAATATGATATATTAATGCACTGTTGGTGGAGCTGTGAACTGATCCAGCCAATCTGAAAAGCAATTTGTCACTATTCTGAAAATGTTTTATTAAACTATGTGTGCCCTTTGATATAGTGATACCACTACTAGGTCTATAAAGAATCAAAGGAAAAGGACCTATATGTACAAAATATATTGGCTGTTTTTGTGGTGGAAATGATCTGAAACTATAAAGAGGTGCTTATTAATTGGGGAATGGCAGAACAAATGATGATGTATGAATGTGGTAGAATAATACTATGGTGCTGTAAGAAGTGATGAAGGGGATAATTTCAGAGAAACTAGGGAATTTATATATGAACTGTTACAGAATGGAGGGAACAAAATCAGGAAAACAATTTCTGTAATGACAATAACATTATAAAGACAAACAACTTTGAAAGATTTAAGTATTCTTATTAATACAGTGATCAACACAATTTCAGAGGATTCATTCAGGACAACATATGCCACTAACTTCTTGACAGAGAAGTGGTTAATCAGGGTTGCAGGTTGAGACGTATTTTCAACCTGGCGGACATGAAAATTTGTTTTGCTTAACTATGCCTATTTATTACAAAGGTTTTGTTTTTCTTTCTCAACGAAGGAAGGGCTAGAGAGGTGGGAAGGAGAGAAAGTAGACTTTCTGTTCACTGAAAAAAAAAACTCTACATTAAAAAAATTATAGGCCAATCAGTGCATTTATTAAAAGTGACTTGAACGGGCAGCATAATGGTAGAGCACTAGCCCAGGAGTCTGGAGGATCTGGACACAAAATGGACCTCAGACACTTGCATGACCCTGGCAAGGCATTTAACCTCAGTTGCCCTCCCCTTTTCCCCTCAAAAAAGTGGCTTGGAAAACACTTCAGAAAACTGTGTTTGGGTTGCTGTGCCTTGAAGTCACAAAGAAATATTTGAGATTCATGTTTTTTTTCTCTATGCTTATTCCATACAGGTTAAGGCAGCTTTTACTCGAGGCTACAATAAAGAGGTGCATCTCACACCATATTCACTTCAGGTAACAAAGACATCTAAACATAGTAGAGGACCATCACTGAGTTCAGACTACAGTGATGAATTAAATGAAGATGAATCCCAGTCTGAGGAGAAGGACCACGATGGTATTGAAACTGATGCTATGATCAAGGTATTTTAATGTTTGATACAAGTATTACATGTTATACTTTTTTTTGATAGAAGCTGTGATTTCTTTGGTATAGGATGTCCCTGGTGAGGCACTCTCTACGAGTGCTGATTCGCATTATCTGGGGTACTAAGAGATACCCTTTATTACGCAGGGGTATGGCCTGGACCCACGTCTTCTTGGCTTTTGGGTCAGCCCTCTCTGTAATCATTAGCCTCTCATCCTGTAATATACTGCCCCCCTCTCCCAGTAGGTGGATGGAGCACAATGTGCTCAGTACTTAGAGACAGAAATATCTGTTAGGCAGAAGAGTAGTATTCTCCTCTTGGTGGTTCTTTCTTCTCTTTTCCTCTTAGGCAAACGAAGGCTTTTGGATCCTTTGCTCCTCTTTAGTGTTTTTATGAGAGGGACATGTGATAGTACGTGCTTCAAGGGTTCCCCCGACAAGGAATTGGGAAGAGGCCACAGGGCCTCGACTGCTTGAGTCATGGGGGGGTTGCTCTATGACATGTAAATTTTATTTAAAATTTTTAAAAAAATTTTTACATGCTTTTGTAATCTTTGTATCTACTGCCTTCTTTTCCCCCAGTTGAATCTCAACAGAAAAAAAAACCTAGAAAAATAAAACCCCTATCATTAACATGCATAATCTTGTAAAGCAAATCCCCACATTGGCCATGCTCTCAAATGAAGGTAATGATTAATAGACTGAAAGCAAGTTGCTCATGTTCATGCAGATAGCAGGAATCAGTGGGTGGGATTCAACCCCGAGTTTCCTTGATTCCAAGTCCGGCATTCTGTCCACTCCCTTCAGCTGATCACCCCTTCATTTTCACTCTGCCTTCAGGTTCCCCCATCCTGAAATGACTTGCTAATCACACCCTACCTAGTAGGGAGTCTTCATTCCTTTCCTTCTGCCTCCTTCCTGAACATCTTTTTCCTCTGCATTGCAACCTCCAGTCCCTTTCTGCCTCCCTTTCCTCCTAGTCCATTACTTTGCTCTGGCCTTCTCTTCCTAGTTTTAAACTTAGAATGAATTAACCCCCTCAAGTACATCTGTACTTGTACATCTCTGTCCTTAACTCCCGTTAGTCCTTTATCCTTTCACTGTTGGTGTTATTAGCATTTCTACAATTAAATCAAATAATGGGTGTGCGGGGAGAGGGCATCCTTCATTGGGAAAGCTTCTAGAATTGTACTTTACAAATAGTGATAGCTCATGACTTTAGATATAGATGCAGATGTATAATGAGGCAGGTAGGTGGCACAGTGGAGAGAATGTTAGAGTTAGGAAGACCCGAGTTCAAATGCTGATGCAGGCACTTGTTGGACAAGTCACTTAACCTCCTCAGCCTCACTTTCCTCAGCTATAAAATGAGGATGATAATACTAGCATTTACCTTTCTTACCTGCAAGGATCATATGCTATATCAAACGTAATGTGCTTTATAGACCTTAAAGCTCTATATGATATATTTATATATAAATGCTAGCTATAGGTTTTTGATCATTTTGAAGGGGGGACCATCCACATACGTGCTTCTAAGCATTTTTATTGTAAATGAATGCTGTAGTTTAGCGAAGGCTTCTTTTGGTTCCACATAATTATGTGGATTCTGTTATAAAATTATGATAATTGTTTTCTTAACGTTGTACTGTCTATGAATCAAACTTGGTCAAAGTGAATTATTTTTTGGAGTCTACTTACATGGATTTAAAATTTTTACCTTTCCATAACTGCCTAGAAAACAAATCAGATTTGATTTACCCTGACAATAAGCTTGATTTACAAATTATAAATTGACTCTAAAGTGGATGTGGTAATGCTTATATACATGTTTTTGGTTTGTTTGTTTTTTTTTCAGCAGAAAAGGACAACATCTTCAAAGTCTTCAAAACCAGAAAAAGATACAGAGAACAAAAAAGCAAAGGGGAAAAATTCACAAAAAACCTAAGTAAATTGAGTTATCCCGCATTGACAACCACTCTGTAATAACTGGTGTTGGTTGGAGCTTCTGGACAAAGCCTTGTATCGATCACAATTGTGGCTTGGCAGTAATGTTACTGTTTGTTCCATCTCATTATTCAGAGAACTATGGCACAATTAGAAAGGTTTAACAGTTGGCTAAAAATGCTCCTCTTATAGAGGGTGGTTTGACTGCTTGTTCTTCCACTTTTCAGTGGCAACATAATTACATCATTGTGCTTCAAAGCTACCATGTAAAATTCTTACGAAATGCAGGCTTTGGAGTAAGATTTTAGTAGTCAAATATTAACATGCCTAGGTTCATCAATAACATAGTAACTTTGGAATGGAATGTATTCTAATAGCCTTCATAGGGCCAATGTCTCTCTCTTTTTTTTAAACTAGTTACTATTATGTGGTGAAATTTTGTAAATAGAACATAATGAGAAAACCACTACCCAGATGTGGGTATTTCTTTTGTATATTGTCAAATATGTCACAAAAATCTGCAATAAAATTACTTTTACATGATAATTTAAAAATCCATTTGTTTCTTGGCTTATGGTTACATTAAGATAGCAATGTTTTAGTATATATTTGATATTCTATTTTGTCTGTAATTTGAAAAAAAGTTGAAAAATAATAATGTTTAGTTACATTTATTAGTGTGTGAGATATAAGTTTTATTATAGTCTGTACCATGAATGGAATTATGCTATATGTTCTAAAGCTTGTCAGAAAATGCCAAAATTTCTTTACTGTCCTTCATGAAGGCTTTGATCCTGTTTGCCTCTAGTTGCTCCCATTTAATGCAGTGACCTTGTAAGACTGGAATACATCTTTATCATGTACATACTTTATGGTTATAAGTTTTTATGCACAATCATTTTTAAGTGTTATATCCTGTTAGATTGTAATCTTCAGGACAGGGACTTCCATTAGTCACCAGTTTTAACTTACCCCTTTTATATTTTAATAGAGTTTTGGTATGCTGCCTTTCTCCTCTGACCATATTGTAAACATTTAAACTACCGTCAAGATGATGTGTCTCTCTTTCTTCCCCTGCTTCATATACCTGTATCTCTAGCAGACCACTATGGTGACATTCTCTTTTGAGTCTGAGGAATAGGACTTAATTCTTTTGACCCTCTGGTAATGAACAGTCTCACCCTGTTAAAGCAGCATATTATTCTTTCATAGTGAGAATACTGTTCTCTCTACTGACTGATTATAATTTTTCCATGACTTAGTAGGCGGTTATTAAGTGGCTGTGGCTGAATTTTTCATTCTGCAGCCAGCGTGGTGATAGACCTCTCAGAACTAGACTGGTACTCAGATGATAGACATCGTCAAGCCCTTATTCAGCTTTTCCAGCTTATGTAGAACTTCCCCAGAGCTTGTGCTCCCCTGCACTGGTCTAATCTTTGAAAACAGGGTTACCTCTGTGCTACAATGAGCCACTGGAGCGACTAGTACAATATCATTGCTGCACGCAGGTTAGTATGTCAGGTGCTTTGTTCAATTATGTGTTATAAAATGATTCACCAGTATTTATTTATGATTATTGGTGTTTCAAATCAGGGTTAAGTTAGTAAGTCTACTAAGCACTGCCTAGTTAGAAGTTTATTACACACTTATGACACCAATGCAAGGCATGATAATGCTTATGTACATTTTTTTTCCCATAAAAAGGAAAATCTTAAAAGCCTTCAAACTCAGGGAAAAAAATATAGAGAACAAAAAAGAGGAAAGGTTTTAAAAAAAAAACCTACATTGAAATGTATCTTACTGCTAACTACTCTTTAATCACTGTAATGATAATTTATACTTCTCAAACCTGATGATGTGCTTCCCCTTAGAGGTCAGAGAATAAAAATAGAGATAAATTTCAAATATCCATTCATCAATTTAATTTTAAAGTCTGTATTTCCAGATATAAAAATATCAAAATGTAAATGTTTACAGAATCACAATATAGGAGACAGAATTGAGGGGAAAAAACTCACAGAGTGAAAAGTATAATAAAGTGAAGTAAATAATAAAAGTATAAAATAAAGTGAAAAGGATAATAAAGAAAATACGAAAAATGCAAGAAGGGACCTTGAGATGACGTCTATGTTACTGTTTCCAGGAAAGATTGTCCACAAAGCCTCTTGAGAGACATTTCAATTACCCTGGGAATATGATCTAGCCTCTAGAAATATCTGTTATATCTGAATCTTTAAATTTTCCACCATATGATTGTGGTAGAAGGAGAGAATAAAGCAAATGCAAATATTTGCTAGGAAATAAAGCTAAACGCTTAACAGCCATAATATTATTTATACTTGCTTCTGTTTCTTTCGTCTCAGTTGGAAAATGACTATGGTACGGTTCTGGTCACTGTGCAACAAAGTGAATGAGGCACAATCCATGTGGAGTAGACATTCTGCTAGCTGAATCTTGTGTCAGGAAAGGCCCAGGTAATATAGGTAGGAAGTCATAAAGGTATAAAGAATTGGTTAAAAGAGAGAAAAGCATCGATAGTAGTGAGTAGGACAGGGTTGAAAACAGCCACTTTTAAGAGCTGTTAAGTTGCATTCTTCAGTGAATTACTGAAGCAGACCATAAAACTATTATTTCTATTAAGACAGCCAAACATTTCTTGGGGCAACTGCTTCTTGAATAAGGAGACTTCAAGAAGGTGTGATCTTCTTTTCTTTAAACAATATTAAAAACAAAAGTTTGAATATCACAAATTTATAACTTGTGATAATTCAATTTAGGCAGGATCCAATTTCTTTAAATTACTTATGAAGAAAATATTACTAAACAAATTAATATAAGAAAAAGTTTGCAGGGGTTGGGGGAGGACAGATGAGCATCAGTCCCCCTTCCTCACTTGCTGACAAAAAATGGTTGTCTAGTCTCTCTTTGCAGACCTTCTAGTCATGGGAACCCTAAGAAATGCTGGACCAAGGAAAGATACCCAATTAGGAAAAAGTTGATATGTATATTTTTGTAGTTGAGATTATTCCTATGAGACAAAACAAGCATATTCCTAACTTGATTCAGTGCCACCTAATACATATGGAATGTTGAATGTTTAGTTCAGGGGGTCTTAACCTTTTTTTGTGTCAGACCCCTTTGGCTGACTGGGAAGACTATGAACCCCTTCTCAGAATGTTTTTAAATTCATAAAATATATAGACTTAAAAAAGAAACCAATTATATGGAAATACAGTTCGTAAGACATAAAAAAGCAAAAAGTCGACGGTTCCCACGTAAGAACCTTTGGTTTAATTTCTGTATTACTTGCTGATAGTGGAATTGGATTCTCTATATAAACATCAGCTATACTGTATTCTTTAGCAGTTTCTGAACCTTTAACAGTAGTATCATTTTCAGGGGTTTTAGGAAACCACCAGTCTTAAGGAGTGTATGCTACTGTACAAGCCTAATTTAATTCAATCAAATTGTGTCTTTTAAGTACCTGCTATATGCAAAGCACTGGGGATAGACATAGAATAAAATGAGAGTCACTGCCCTTGAGAGCTTACATTCTAGAGGTAGTAATCACTAAATAATTTAGGGTTGTAAACAGTTTAAGGTTGCTTTCATTCCGGATATTTTTACCATTCTTGAAACTGCCTTCAGAGCCAATCTACGAATCACAAAAGTTAATTTCAATTCAATAAGCACTTAAGACCGCCATGTGAAGGGTACCCTGCTGGGCACTTGCGTCATCGCAGTGTTCCAGAATACGTTTTTCTTCAAGGCTTAGCTGAAGGGGCGCTTAGCTCGTCTTGAAGTGTTCTTGACTATCTCAGTTACTGCATTTGCATTCATGTTATAGCCCTCAAGATAACGTATGTTCCTTGAGGGCTGGAAGCAGGTTTTGTCTTCCTGTCCCCCACTGCTTAGCACAATAGCTTGCACTTAGTAGGTGCTTACTCAGTGCTTACTGAATTGAATTCGTGATTGTGAGAGGCAGCATGATACAGTGCTGAACTTGGAGTCCGGAGAGACATGGGTTCAAATCCCACTTCTGGCACTTATGAATTTCATGGCCATAGGGTAATCAGTTAACCTTTGGGCCTCGGTACCCTCATTTGTAAAATGGGCAAATATGTAGTGCTTACATTTTTCTTTAATGACTATGTTATAAATATTAAAATGCTACACAAATGTCAGGTTTATTATTTTTTATAAAGTCAGTGCTTAAGCACGGTGCTTTGCATATATAGCAGGGCCTTAATAAAATTTGTTGAATTAAATTGAAAAAATGAAGAGACTGGTTTTCTTGGATGGTTCATAAACTGACTAATGGCAATTTCAAATAAAGAATTCCAAAAATGTTTTGAATAATAGCATCACTACTGAAGAGGATAGTCGCTCAAGATGACCATTTTGAAGGACAGTCCTCACTGTGAAAGGTGTTGAAAAAAATCTGTTATTACTATATAGTCATCACACATCTTCCACTTGAATACTCTTCAGACTTTTCCCATTGTAAGTGTTTTTCTGTTATCTTGGGGTTGTGTGTGCTTCATGATTAATTGGGCTACTTTCACACCTGAAAGTAAAAAAAGCAAGTTGTGCTATATTAAATTGATTAACTTTAATTTCTATTTTAAAAAAATTGCTAGAACATTTAAAATATAAATTGAGTATTGGATAAAAATGAATATTGGAAAGGAAGAGAGGGGAACCTTTAATAAGTCAAAATTTTTATCATAAAATCTTCTAATTGAGTCAGTTTAAATAATTAAAATATATCTGTTATATTACTTGGACAACTTTAATTGAGAATAATTTATAGGTCATTATGATTTTACCGACACTGAGATTAGGCCTCATGTTCCATTTTAGATCCCTCAAGTGCCCATGATATAAAAAAATACAACATCTACCATTCATATGGCTCTTGTGAAATGCATTCTATTAATATAAATATTTGATGTTTGTGCTTTAAATTATGGCCCTGAAATGTTAGAAAGGAGAACTAGTACTGTAGCATTTACCTGGATGTATTCATTGTTCCACTTCTCCTCTGGGGTATGGTGCAAAATCTGTTATTTTTTGAAGCTGATCACTGGTTAACCTTTCTGAACACATAGGACATGTGTTTTCTGTAGTTAGCATGCTGAATGGAGGAAAATCAGGGTAAATTAGATCTGGAGCATTTTTTTATCTTTTACATTGGTGTGAAAATAACTCATCTTATAGTTTATGTATCTCTTGGCATCCATTCAGTTTTTCATTTATTTACCAAGTAGGCTAAGAAATGGAAATATTATCATCATGTTTATTATATTTTATAAGCACAACTCTTTTAAAAATGTTCTCAAAATTAATGGAAGACTGCTTCAATTTTGGGGGTCTTGGGGAAAGTAGGTTCTACCTATGTCAATTCACAATCCCAGGATCGTTGATTTATTCACTTAAAAGCAAATTACATCTAAGAGCAAAATGATTTTTACTTACCTTTTAAATTCGGTGTATAAAGCAGGAAAGTCACAATGTGGACATACAGTCCAGTCATCTTTTAACATATGCCGACCCTAGATCCAGTACAATTAAGAGAAAAATGAGCATTTTTAAAAATTAGGTTTTTTTTTTAAAATATTCACTATATAGCATTATTAGAAGCAAAACTCTTTCTTCACATTACTGCCATGTCTAAGAAATACCCTCGCAGTGTTTCATGGAGCTGAATCTATGTAGTCAATTAGAAGAGGCATCAAATAGCCAAATAAGTAGATAGCACCCAAAGGACTAAAACAGGTTATGTTTGTATTTTTGTTTATTTTTTTGCAGGGACAAAAAGACAGGAATTCTTAACTGAGCTTATACTCAATAAAATATTTTTATCTGCCTTTAAACAAAACTTATGGGACTCTAATGATTCAAAAATAATTTGGTATTTTAAGCATTTCTAATAGTAAGTCTTAATATAGTATATTATCATGTTTATTAAAGATGGCAATGGCCAAGGTGTTATAGGTTAAATGGGAATGCTACAGAAAATTCAGAAGGTTTGTTAACATTTAAAAACATCCAAATAGTTCATAAATACAATGAAGCTTACAGTGGCAATGCAATATGGGATATTATTTTTGCATCCAGGGCAGAGTAGTTCAGACTCGGGGAGCAGAAATTCACAAAATGGACATGGTGTTAAAACCTCTTCTATTTCTGATGTGTCAGGTCTCCTGTGAGGAGGAATCATACATCATTTACAAGGACAGGCCATGCCCCTATTTATTCTGAAATTAGAATAGCAAAATCAAGGCATCAGTATGCATATCACCCCACCTTTGAGATCAGAGATACTGTAGTTGAGAAATATATACCATTTCTGTTTATTTTTTTCATACAAAACAAATGACATTTCATAGTTTTTTTGTTTGTTTTGTTTTGGACACTGGATAGTAGTGAGCTACTTCTGTTAGTAAGACTATACCACATGTGCCTCTAGGGCTACTCATTTATAAATTATGAGAGGGTCTAAAAATTGCCCATTTGGTGCTCATTGGTGTACAGAGTTCTTACTCTGAGAATGGCTCACTGATCAAAGAGAATAAAATTTCTGCCATTCATTTCTTTCCACCTACTAATGATTCTGCTCTATTTTAAAAGACTGATTTTTGGTATACAAATCAAATAACATAAACCACTCACCTCACCATTGCCTCAATTTTCTTTTTATATTTGGTATCTATTTTATTGCGATACTCTGGTCTCATCAACATAGCAGCAAAACTGAAAGCAGAGTTTTTCAGCCCTGCTCTGTGACACTCTATCACTGTAGAAGTCAAGATAGGTACAATGTCTATAATACAAATAGCACAGAAAAATAGTAATATGTCATTAACGATATAAAACAGGCCAGAACAAACAGACTTAACAAATAGGGAAAGACTAACCAATTCTGTCTAAGCAAATGATAGACATTTATAAAAGTAATAAACATTCTCACAGTGGATAATGGTCAAAAGAAATGAATAATTCTTAAAGGTTATGTAAATTATTAATCACATGAATCACACACAAATCAATCAGTAGCTAGAAGAGGGAGCCTACTGATACTCTTATTAGCCTGAAACCCCTCATTTTATAGAGAGAAAGTCTGAGAGAAGTAAAGTTTGCATAGGTAGTTCTATCTAAGGTAGAATTGTCTAAGTCATGGGTGGGGAACCTGCGGCCTTGAAGCCACATGTGGCTGTTTAGGTCCTTAAGTGCAACCCTTTGACTGAATCCAAACTTTGATTTGTTCTGTGAAGTCTGAGATTCAGTCAAAGGGCTACACTTGAGACCACTGGTTCAATCCTGGGTAAGTTCACACAGGTGTTCCAAAACTTCTAATAATCATAGAAATACAAAGTTAAAACAACTCCAAGATTAAACTTAGAGGGATGCAATTCAGTGTGGACAGGGAAACACTCTCAAGTTACTGGTGGAGCTGTAAATTAGTATAGCATGGTGGAGAGCAATCTGGTAATATACAATCAGCATTACAAAACTGATTATATACCCTTTGATCCATCAATTCTACTTCTATAAGAATGTTATTATTAAAAGGGGAAAAAAACCTACTGATACCCAAATATTCATAACTGCTTTATTTGTAACAGTAAATTATTTCTTATAAATCAAAGGTGTCAAATAAGTGCCTGCAAAACTCCTAAGTGTAGCTGAACCAGATTAAAATATAATTGGGAAATATTTAACAAAATAAAAATATAATATAACATATATAATGTTAATATATGGTTTTCAAAGTCAATATGTGCATTCCAGGAATTGGTGTAGTGGCCCTGTTTTTATTTGAATTTGATGCTCTTGTAAATTTTTAGTTTCTTGTGAATTCTAGGTAAATATGTTTTTTTTAAAATCAGAAATATTTACTACAAAGATTCTCCCCCATCTCTTTGTTTTGGGTACTTTTAAAAAATTGTGCAAAATTCCTCTTAATATAATCAAATTCATTTATTTTAGTTCCATCAATTTCTTCCTTTTTTTCCTATAGAGAGAATTTTTCTTCTTCCAACCTATATATACATAGAATTTGACAAATAGCTGAATAAATTGTATATTCATATAACAGTATGATATTATACCCTAAAAATGACAAATACTGGGAATACAAAGAAAGTCATTAGTGATGCAGATGAAGAATTAGAAAAGTATACTCACTGGCTACAGTTATATTCAAAAAGAATGACAGAAACCAAATTAAGTACACAAATAGGGAAGAGATCACAAGTGGCTCCAGATCAAATGTATTTTGTTGAAGCTTATTTTTCAAAACCAAAATGTAAACCATTTTGGAGTTATGATTTAATTTGGAATTTCATTTCTCATTCAATTTGGCTGTTAGCATTTCCTGAGATTATCATCAAATAAAAAAGTTATTTTAATAAATAAAACATGTCAGCATGACTTAGCCTCCAAAATGAATTCATCTATCAGAACTTATCCAATTTTACAGACTACAAGTCACGGTGAAGTTAAAGGCTTTTTATAAGGGAATGGTGGAGGTTGTCAACCATCCTGTTCTTTAATCATAACATGTTGCCTCTAAGATCAGGTGAAGTAGGTGTACATGATGACTGGAGATGAGGAAATGCTAATGACAGGTCATCTTTTTCTGTTCCCTCTGTTATCCCTGTTCCTGAATTCCTCTGGACATCAAGACCATGCCCTGTCTACTGCTGGGCTCATCCTGGAACTTCCTGCAGAGCTGGGCCTCCTTGTCCTGGAGTGGCCCACCACCAACAGAGCCCACTCACTGTGGAATGGGCCTCTGCAAGGTTTACTCCCCTTCTCCTATTTGTGAGTTCCTTGTGGAGTCTCCTTTTTGTAGAAGGGCCAAGGCCGGTCTGCTTTCGTTCTTTTCCAGGCTCAGTTCCTGAATTTTTCTGAACTTCAAAACCAAGCCCCCACTGAGTACCTTTACCTCCTCCATTCCTAAAGCCCCCTTTCAGCTACTTTTTGTGTGCTGTCTTCCCCATTAGAAACATTAAGAAAGCTCCTTGAAAGCAGGGACCGTCATTCCTTTTACTTATATTTGTCTCCTGAGCTTTTTACAGTGCCAGGCCCAGGTCTCATTCTCCCCCCCTTTCTTCCTTCCTATTACATGTATATCTAAAAAAAAAAAAGAGAATGAAATTGTTTTTAGAAGGATCCAATTTCTGTATTTCTTTTTCACTTGAATATATGTAGTTTTGATCTATTATGCTATTAAAAAAAAACCAAACAAGTTCAAGTGATTTGTTAACTTTTCTCAACTGAAGATCACAGTAAAGTCCTAGTGTCTCCTAAGTACAACAGCAAAGAAAACCTACACTTGAAAACAGATTCTGTGATAGAGCTGTCAAGTATATTTTGATTAGGTTTATCACAGACTATTTTTATAAGTGGAAAAGGAGCTCTTCACAGATAGTACTTACGTGATGGGAATTTGCTAATGTTGTTGGCCACACGAATAAGCATTCGTGCTCCCTTCATATGATCTCCACTTTTAACATGAATCTGAAAGAAGTTATATGATTTACTTTACAGTAAACATCTAAACATACATATATCCATACTCCTCTAGATGAATGCACATGTGCAAGCACATGAATTTTTTAAAGCTCTTTTTATTTTGTTTCCACAAAAATAACTACTAGAACTTTACAACTTCCATTATCCACGAGATAATAAGCCACTATTCCAAACCAAAAAAGTTATTTAATGATAGTAGCAATAATACCTTACATTGGTATAACAGTTTTCAGAGTGAATTAATTTATACTATTCTCAACTGAACCTCATTGTAACGCTGTGTATTAGGCAGGACGGGTATTACAGGTATATGCAAGGAGGTAGATTTGATATTATTGTTATCACTATGACTTGCTAAGTTTTGATTTAACTGGAATATGGCGATAGAAGGGTATACCTACTTCAAAGGAATAGATTTGCTAAAAGGGACAATAGAATAATACTATATATCAAAAAGGTGCAACTTGTGTGAGGAAATCCATGTTGGAATTTCACAGATGGATGAAAATTAATGGTGTAAGAAACAGGAGTGACATTGTAGCTGGAGTATAATACAGACCACCCATGCAGAAGGAGGAAATATACAATGAGTTCTGGAAGCTGAGGGAGGATTTAGTTATGGTAATGGATTTTAACGATTTAGCCATCTATTGGAACTTTCTGCTAATATAGGAACAGCAGATAAATTGTTTACTTGCTAGATGAACTATATCCCAGGGATCTTTAAGAAGTTGCAGATATCATTTAGCCACTGTTAGTGATCTCTGAGAAATCATGAAGAATGAGAAAAATGCAACAGAAATAGAGATGGGAAATAGTTCAGTTTTTAAAAAGGTCAATGAGGTGGAATCTTCAAACCATAGGGCAGGGATTTTAGCAAACTCTTGGCAAAATATGAGAATACATTCTTAAAAATTTGTGAATACTAAGAAAAGAAAGCTGTGACCACTACAAATTAGCATAAGTTCATCATGAACATATTATTCCAGGGGCAGAGGCAAGATGGCAGAGTGAGAGGAAGCAGTAATCATGCAATCATGATCTCAGAAAAAGCAAAAGCAAAAACTATTCTAATGAAAAGAGATAAACAAGGAAACTACATTTTGCCAAAAGGTACCATCAACAGTGGATTAATATCAATATTAAACCACTACCAAATGTCAGAGCATTTAAATTTTGAAAGGAAAAGATAAATGAGTTATAAGAAATAGATAGCAAAACTATAATAGCAGGGTGGACTTCAATTTAACCCTCTCAGATCTAGATAAATCTAACAAAAAATAAACAAAGAAGTTAAAGTCTCTAATAGAATTTTAGAAAAGATAGATATGATAGATCTCTGGAGAATACTGAATGGTAATAGAAATAAGTATACCTATTTCTCAGCTGTGGATGGTACCCTCATAACAACTAATTATGTATTAGGGCATAAAAACCTCACAAAAATGCAGAAAAGCGGAAATATTAAATGAATCTTTTTTTTACCAACAATAATATAATAAAAATTACATTCAATAAAGGGTCTTTGAAGCAAAGATTAAAAATTAATTGGAAACTAAATAATCCTACAGAATGTATGGGGGTCAAAGAGGAACTCATAGAAATAATAATTTCATTAAAGATAATGACAGCAATGAGACCACATTAAAAAAAAAATTGAGTTGCAGCACTGAGGGCAAAATTTATATCTCTTAATTCATAAATAAGAGAGAAAGAACAGATCAATGGATTGGACATAAAACTAAAAAAGCTAGAAAAACTAAGAAATTAAGAACCCTCAATTAAACAGCAAAGCAAAAAGCCTGAAAATCAGAGATTAACAAAATTGAAAGTAAAAAAACTTGTTGAATCAATTAATAAAACTTAAAGCTGTTTAAAAAAATGGATAAATTAGTGAATTAAATTTTTTTCAATTACATGTAAAAACAATTTTTAACATTCATTTTAATAAATTTTGAGTTTCAAACTCTCTTCTTCCTTCCTTTCTTTCCCTCTCCTTGAGAAGGCAAGCAATTAATTAGTGAATTTGATTTAAAAAAAGAAAGCCAAATTACCAATAGCTAGGGACAAGGGAAGAATTCATGATCAAACGAGATAGAGATGTTCATGGGAGGTAAAATGGACAACTTTGATAACATAAAATTAAAAAGGTTTTACATAAATGGGTAATTTTGATTGCATAAAATTTAAAAGGTTTTTCATAGAACCAATGAGGCAAAAATTAGAAGAAAAGTAGGAAGCTGGGGGAAAAAAATCATTGCAGTAAGTTTCTCTGACAAAGGTTTCATTTCTAAGATCTATCTATCTATCTATCTATCGATCTATCTAACATGGAACTGGATCAAATGTAAAGAATTAAGAGCTATTCCCTAATTGATAAATTGTCAAAGTATATAAACAGTCAGTTTGCAGAGAAATAAAACCAAGCTATTAATAGCAATATGAAAAAATGCTCTAAATCACTAATAGAGAAATGCAAATTAAAACAACTCTGAAGTGCCACCTGACACCCATGGTATTGGCTAAGCCAACAAAAAAAGTAAAATGACAAATGCTAAATGGGCTATGGGAAAACAAATAAAATAGTGCACTGTTGGTAGAGCTGTGAACCAATCCAGCCATTCTGGAGAATAATTTGGAACTATGCCTAATGAGCTATTAAACTGGGCATATACTTTGATCCAGCAAAACTGACATTAGGTCTATACACTAAAGAGATCAAAGAAAGAAGAATCAATGAAAGAATGAACATTTATTATGTTCTGTGTGCTAGGCACTGTGCTAAGCACTGGGGGTTCAAAAAGAGGCAAAAGACAGTTCCTGCCCTCAAGGAATTGACAGTCTAATGAAGGAAACAACATGCAAACAAAGATATACAAAGCAAGCTAAATACAGGATAAATAGGAAATAATTACCAGAGGGAAGGCACTGGAATTAAGAGGGGTTGGGGAAGGCTTCAATAAAAGATGGGATTTTAGTTGGCCCTTAAAGATAAGCAGGTCAGTAGTTGGAAAGTAGGAGGGAAAGCATTCCAGGAAATGCCTAGAGCCAAGAGATGGAACATCTTGTTTGTTGGACAGTCAGGAGGTCAGTGTCGCTGGATTGAAGAGTAGGTACTGGGGTGTGAGAAGTAAGAAGGCTAGATAGGTATAAGGGGGCTAGGATATGAAAAGCTCTAAATGTTAAATAGAGCATTCTGTATTTGATCCTGGAGGCAAGAGGAAGCCACTGAAGTTTATTGACTAGTCAGAGTGAAATGATAAGGCCTGCACTTTAGGAAAATTTAGTGGCTGAATGGCAGATGGATTGGCGTAGAGAGAGATTTGAGGCAGGCAGACCCACTAGCAGGCTATTGCAATAGTCCAGGCATGAGGTGAGGAGGGCCTGCACTAGAGTGGTGGCAGTGTCAGAGGAGAGAAAAGGGGTGCATTGGAGAGATATTGCAAATGTGAAATTGACAAACCTTGGCAACAGCTTGGATATGGGGGGGAGGGGGGGAGAGATAGTGAGGAGTCCAGGATGACTCCTAGGTAGTAAGCTGAGGGACTAGGAGGATGGTGTTTTCCTGCAGTAATAGGGAAGCTAGTAGGAAGGGAAAGATAACAGATTTTGTTTTGAACTGTAAGTTTGACATGAATCAATAATGTGAAATGAACCTTTGCTCTGGTCAGATCCCATGTGGAAGATGGTGTTCAGCTCTAGGTATATTTCAGAAAGAACACTGACAAAATGGGATAGATTCACTGGAGGCCAAGCTGGGTAGTAAGAAGGCTGGAAAAGGACTGGAAGAAAGAACTGGAGAAGACAAGATGTTATTAAGAGCATGAGAGCTGTCTCCAAGTCTCTGAAGGCTGTCATATGGAAGACAGTGAAGACTCATTCTGCCAGGCGTCAGAGCAGTGCGGGAGAGTTTCTGAGAAGCGGATTTAGGTTTGATAGAAGGAAAAACTTCCTAACAAGTAGAGCTATTTTGAAAGTAGAATGGGTTGCTCTGTGAAAGAACGAGTTTCCTATCACTGGAAAACTTGAAGGGGAACTTGAATGACACCTACCTGCAAAGTACATTATAGAAGTGGTTTTTGCTAAGGTATGAATTGGACTAGATTCACTCTACATTAATTCAACAAGTGGATGATCTCTGAGGTCCCTTCAAACTGGGATTTTTATTATCTTACTATTCTATGCCATGGATGAGGAAGCTAAATGTCTTCGATGTTAATTGACTTGTCCAAGATCACATAGCTGGTTAGTGAGTCTAGAACCTAGCCACTGTGACTCTGATTGCAGTGTACTTTCCATTAAGTTATCCTCAATCGTTGGTGGGAAAATATAGTCTTAAATATGCATCCTATTCAATTCATTTATATATTACCTTCACTAATACATAGCTGTGCAGAATCATAAGATTGGTAGCCATCTCAGAAGGAATTTTGATTTTCTGGGTTTTTAATTCTGCATACATACTGAAGAGAACGTCATGTGCATTTCGATAGTTTCCTTGAAAAAAAAACATAGAGAATGTAAGACAACAAATTTATAAAGAATAGAATCTAAAAATTTGGGAGGAGAAGGTATTTTTTTATTTTACAAATGAATGAATTATTTATATGCTCTCATTATGCTAAATGTTTTAGGTGACAATCAAATAGACATGTTATAGTCTTTACCTCTTAGGAGGAAAAAACCAAGCACCCCCAAAATTAAATAACAATACCAAACAAGCCTATATCAGATTGTACACCATCTTGGGGGGGAGGGAGAGAAAATTTTAAAACTCAAAAGCTTATGGAACTGATTGTTGATAAATCAAAATAAATTAATAATAACAATACCAAATATAATACAATTAACTGTAAGAGAGGGGAAATTAACTGTAAGGGAGGGAAAAAGTATTTATATGGCACCTATAAAGTACTACAGACTGTGCTAAGTGCTTTAGAAATATTATCTCATTTGGTCCTTAACAACAACCCTGGGAGGCAGATGCTGCTATTTCCCCATTTTGCAGTTGAGGAAACTGAGGCAAACAGAGGTTTAATTGACTTGTCCAGGATCACATAGCTAGTAAGTGTCTGAGGAAGAATTTGAGCTCTATCATACAATTGTTAAGAGTAGAACAGACAGTAAGCATTATGAATTTGTTCAAGGGAACTATTCTTTGGGTTGGAGTACTAAGTAAAGACTTGACAGAGGGGTTTGGAATTGGGATGAACCTTGAAGAATGGGTATGTTAGAGAGGAGGAAGGAGGGCAACTTGGGCAGGTAAAATGTTAACTAGGAAGAATTAAAACATCTTCTATGATGCTAAACTGATTCAATTCTTTGAAATCTAGAAAAATGTTTGTAGGATCATAAAGTTGGGAGACATAGAACTGGGCAAACCTACAGCAGAAACTGTGGCACATTTTCCTGGCAGGAACAGGAGGATGGTCTTGTTGTCTATTTGGAGAAAGCAATTTTTATCTTTCAAAAAAGCTTTTTTTTTTTTTCAAGGGAGGCAGTTCTGTTTTTAAGGATCTTAGATCATGGGTGAGGTATAATCTAATTGGCATCGTTGTTCAATTAGCTGTAGGATGTGCAGTAAGAGATTTTGTAACTTCAGAGGTAGGAAAAGTAGTATTCACCAATCCTAGATGGAGGACATGAAAAAATGAATGATAGATAGCGAGGCTCTTTATTGTGCTGATTCCCATGTGCCGGGAATTCTGCATCTTAGAGTTTATCTTATTTGAATCCACAAAAGGGCCAAGGAAAATAAGTGGGAACGATCGGCTTCTTTGCAGCTTCTACCCAATGCTCTGGGTTTTGCCCTTTGGCACCAAGCAGAACAAGCCTAAGTCCTCTTAGAAGGCAGCTCTTCCAACACTTACAAACAGATCCTACGTGTCCTTTCTATGTCTTCTATTCTCCAGGCTAGATATCCTCAGTCCATTTAAGCAATCCTTGAATGGTTTCATTATCTTGCCTGCCCTTTCCTAAAATGTGTGGCCTGGAATTGAATACGACTCTTCAGAAAAATCCCGACCTTGGTTGGCTCGGCCTTCATGACACAAATGCCCAAGTTTTTTCTCAGGTTCCAAGGAAGGGGTGCACAATTCAGTCTTAGGTTGATTTCTCTAGGAAAGGCAAACTCTTTGAGGAAAATTGTACGTTTCTTACTCCATGCCCACAGCATGCTCAAGGCTAGTTCTAATTTCTCTCTGTCTCTCTGCCCCCTTCCAGTCAAACTAGTCTTCTTGCTATTCCTCACACATGGTTCACCTACCATCTTGGTGCCTTTTTACAGGCTCCCCTCTGTGGAAAATTGTAAGTTTCTTACTCCATGAGTGGCCCCTGAACTTCCAGCCAGGATAGGCTAGGGAGACTCAGTTTTCAAAAAAAGAAGCAGAAACTTACATTCTATCCAAGGAAACAACATGTATACATTAATATATTCAGAACACAAGGTTGGAGTGCAAGCAAGGTACTAGCATCTGGGCGAGAAGAAAGGCCTTATGTAGGAGATGATGTTAATTGGAATTCAACTGAAAATTAAAAGTAACCCAAAGGTTACTTTTGCTAGATAAAACCCTAAATAGCCCACGGTCTATTACCATCAATAAATTGGTGGAGTTAAAGACAGCATTGAGGACAAGAAAAGGTGATGAACTGACCATGTTGCAAGAATAAGACATGACAGATGGGTACAACATTTGTATCCTTTCAAACATTAAAAGGACCAGGGAAAGATGTCTCATTTGTTAAGGGGATTCCCTATGTGGATTTAAGGAAAGCGTTAAGAATCTCTTTTTTTTTGGCTAGGCAATGGGGTTAAGTGACTTGCCCTGGGTCACACAGCTAACAAGTGTTATGTGTCTGAGGCTGGATTTGAACTCAGGTTCTCCTGAATCCAGGGCCGGTGTTCTATCCACTGCACCAGCTTGCTGCCCTAGGGTTAAGAATCTCACAGGATGAGTGTAGCTATAATGTTAAAATTATAAAGCCATCACAGTATTAAAGTGACGAATTAATATAATGCAAAGGAATAAGCAAACAAGTATAAGGAAATAATTTCCAAATCCTAGTAATCTCAAATCTTATAAAAATCTAAGTAGGCTATAAATCTTAAGTAAATTATTCAAATTCAAATTGAAATGAGTTTTGCATGATTTGAATTATTGCTCCTCATCCTTACCATGTAAAAATAGAGAGATGACTATGTAGAAAGGAATTATTAAAGAAAACATGAAACTAGATTGCCTTTTGACTGTAAAGAGGCCTACTTTGAATATCCTTCTTACAATCTAATATGCAATTCTTATTGAGGAATTAAAATTAAAATGATGTCATATCAGCAAAAACAGTTTGCATCCTGAGGTACTCACCAGCAGATTGTTCTTCTCTGGCGATTATAATAGCAGTCCTGGCAGCTTCTCTGTATTGTTTCAGAGCCATGTACAAGTGGAACAGATATTTGGCATCCTTAATTAGAACCACATAAAAGAAGCTATAATTAGAGAAAATATCACTTCCTTTACAGATAATTAGCTAAAAGCAAAATAGCTGGAGATCAAATGAAAATGTTGCAATTCAGCTGGAATAACATTTATTGACAAATAGCTGAGAATTTATATTGATTATAGTTAATTTGTCAATTATTTTAGAAACAATATCCCAGCTAACATATATCTACGCTTTCAGAAGTATATTGTTTTATATTATTTATCATCTTTGCAAATCGTTTAAAATTAATTAGTCCTGTGAAAATTATATTTCACATATAACATTTGTTGTTCATTTTTCATCCATTTACATTTATATTCTTCTAGTCGTATATTTATATTCTTCATTCATTATGCTACATAAAAAATGATGAGCAGGATAGCTTCAGAAAAACCTGGGAAGACTTAGGTGAACTCAGGCAAAGTGAAATGAGCAGAACCAGGAGAACATTGTACACAGTGACAACAATACTGTAAGGATGATCTACTGTCAGAGACTTAGATCAAGACAGTGATCCAAGACAATTCCAAAGGACCCATGATGAAAAATGCTATCCACCTCCAGAGAGAGAACTGATGAACTCTGAATGCAGACTGAAGCATACTTTCTTGAATTTTATTTATTTTTATTGTTTAATTTATTTATTTTATTTTTTGCAACACGGCTAATATGGAAAAATGTTTTGCATGACCTCACATATATAATGGATATCCAATTGTTTGCTTTCTCAAGGAGGGGGGAAGGGTGGGAGGGAAGAGAATTTGAAATTCAAAATAAAAAATTTGTTAAAATTTTTTTACATGTAATTGAGAAATATTTAACAAAATAAATAAAAATAATTAAAAACTACATAATAAATTTAACAATGTCACTTTCAAAACTGTTGTGCTTCTTCTTGAGCTTCTTTCTGTTCTCTTCCTCTTGCTTAAAAAATATATATCAATGGTCTTCTCTTTTTAGCTATCACTATTGCTGGCCTCTCCTCAGATTCTCCAACCCAATTAAAATAAGAAAAAAACCTTTTTTTTTTTTTTTAACAAATAAGCAGAAATTCAAACATTGGCCATGTCTGAAAATCTGTGTGTCTTTCTGCACCTTGAGTCCTTCTGGGTACATGCTTCATTATAAGTCCTCCAGAGACATGATTGGGCATGCTATGATCAGAATTCTCAGATCTTTCAGAGATCTGTATAAATTGTTGTCTTGACTCTCTTCCTTTCATTTTGCATTAGTTCATACAAGATTTCCTAGATTTTCTGAAAATGTTTCGTTCTTCATTTCTCACATAATATTCCATTACATTTGTGTACCACAAGTTGTTCACCCATTCCCCAATTGAGAAGCACCCCTTACTTTTCAGTTTTGCTTTTCATTTCTTTTTTTCTATTAATTTCCCCTTCAGTATCTATCTTCCACAGGTGGAGTTTGTTTGGCTAGAAACTATTCCCTTCTCACTTGGTTGGTAACTATTATTCTCTCTCCTAATAACTTTCCATCCCCACTGGTTTCCCAATTGAGGTAGATATATTTCTACACAAAACTGTTTGGGTGTATGAATATATGTTTAATCCTCCTTTTGTCCATGTCAGATAAGAGTGAAATTATTCTCAGTTAATGTCATCTGGGTTTCTGCCCTGACCTCCACCTATGGAATATGTGTATGCTAAGAACTTTGGTAGATTTTAGCCGCCCTACTTCCCACCCCCATCTCTGAAATTCAGAATGCCGAATCTTCAAGGCCTTCTACAGCCTCTCAGGACAGAGTACTATGGTTCTCAGGATCCTGGGCCTAGGGCATGGGTGGGGAGCCTGTGGCTTTGAGGATACTTGTGGCATCCCAGTCTGAGTGATATCATGCCTAGACTGATCACTGCCATTCCTGGTAGCTTACAAAGTCCATACTGTGGAATTCTAGACTCCTTGGGACTTTTTTTTTTCCTTTGTTCAAATCTTAAAAAAAAATATATATATATCTATATATACAAATATATAGATATATATACAGATATAGCTATAGATATCATTTTCTCCCAATTACATGTTAAAACAATTTTTTAAACTTTTTTTTTTTAAATTCTGAGTTCCAAATTCTATCCCTCCCTCCCTTTCTCCCCTCCCCACTCCCTGAAATGGTAAATAATCAGATGTGCAATCATGTAAAACATTTCCATATCAGTAATTTTGTATAAGAAGACTTAAATGAAAAAAAGGAATGAAAGAAAGAAAGTAAAAAATAGCATGCTTCAGTCTGTAATTCAGACAATATCAGCTCTTGCTCTGGAGGCAGATAGTATGCTTCATCATTTGTCATTTAGGATTGTCTTGTATCATTGTGTTGCTGAGAATAGGTAAGTCATTCACAGTTCTTCATCGTACAATATTTCCGTTACTGTGTGCAATGGTCTTCTGGTTCTATTCACTTCACTTTGCATCAGTCTGTGTAAATCTTTCCAGGTTTTTCGGAAATCATCCTGTTTGATATTACTTCTTCTTCTTTTTCTTCTTCTTCTTCTTCTTGCTTTTTGGTGAGGTAATCAGGGTTAAGTGACTTGCCCAGGGTCGCACAGCTAGTAAGAGTCATGTGTCTGAGGCCGGATTTGAACTCAGGTCCTCCTGACTTCAAGGCTGGAGCTCTATCTACTGCACCACCTAGCTGCCCCTTGGTATTTCTTATGGCATAATAATATTCCATAACAATCATATGCCACAGCTTGTTTAAACATTCCTCAATTGATGGATATCCCTTTGATTTCCAATTCTTAACCACCATAAAAAGAGCTGCTATAAATATTTTTGTACAAATAAATCCTCCCCCCCCTTTTTTTTTGATATTTTTGGGATATAGACCTGTCAGTGGTCTTGCTGGATCAAAAGGTATGCACGGTTTTATAGGTCTTTGGGCATAGTTCCAAATTGCTCTCCAGCATGGTTGGATCAGTTCACAACTCCACCAACAGTGTATTAGTATCCCAGTTTTCCCACATCCCTTCTATCCCTGGGGCTTTCTTGTAGGAGGTCTCCACTCCTGTTGCTTCCAGATATAGAGTAATTCAGGCTACAGATAATTTTTTTTTTTTTGAGTACTAACAGTCAAACTAAAGTTTATTGATAGTCTAAGAATTGTGATTCTTAGCACCTCTACCACCTTTTCCTTTTTTTTTTTTACCTTCCTCCCTTCCAAGTCCACACTAGAAGAGGCCAACATTTGACACTCATATGTGTGAAACTATACAATACAAAGTTCCATATATCATTCTTTCTCTGGAGGTGGATAGCATCTTCCTTCATAGGTCCTTTGTAGTTGATTTGAAGACTCATATAACCCAGAATAGTTTACTCACTCATATTTTCTCTTTGAATAATATTGCTATTCATGTATACAATGTTCTCTTGTTTCTGCTTGTTTCACTCTTCATTATTTCATGCAAGTCTTTCTGTGTTTTCCTAAAATCAGTCTGCTCATCATTTTTTATAGCACAGGTATTTCTGACCCATTTCCAGTCACAATGAGAGGATTATAGCTCATTCACCTGGCTTTCCTATTCCTCATGGACTTTTTTTTTTAGTTTGAGTTTTTATGTAATTTGAGAAAACTATAGTTTTCTCATTGGATTTCTTGATCATTATTTGGTCTAGTGTTATTTTTAGGTTTTTGCTTAAGTAGTTATGTGAGGGCTGGGCTAACTGCCATTTTAATATGAATTTTCAATTTTTTTCTGTTTTTATTTTGTTTTTCTTTTTTTTTATTCTGAACTTACAAAATATCTAATAAAGTAAGCATTTCCATATTCATTATAAAACAGAAGGAATGGCTTTTGCATGAAATCAAGAATATCTACTAATTTGGGCTTGATTTTATAAGTATATATAAATTCAATAGATAGCTTTTAAAGTTGTCCTGTTTGTCTGTGAGTCCTTTTGTCCTTCCTTCTGTTCTCTTCTTATTTTGGAGAGAAAGGGAACCCTAATCCTAGCCCCTCTCTCTTACGCAATTATTCTTCAGGTCTTCCTTCTTTAGCCAGTTTCTTGTACTGGGGCAGATGCTGGTCCAACAAGGCACTGTAGTTCATTTCCAATGGCTTCATGACACACTCGTGCATCAGCTCTGTAATGTTGTCTTGCTGGTGCCTGAATGCTGAGCCTCTGCTCTAATCTCTCTCCACCCAGTCACACAAGGCATTATGCCAGGGACTGGCCTCATGGTCGTAATCTGCTAATGTTTTCAATGGGAACTACAAAGGTGTGTACCCTTGGGGCCATCCTTAACTTCTCCTCTCTCTCAATCCTCCTATGCAATCATTTGTCAAGTGGTGTTATTCTGACATCCACAACATCTTTCACATCCATCCTTTTCTCTTGATTCACAGTCTCAAACCTAGTTTAGACACTCATCACTTCTCACCTGGATGACTGAAATAGCCATCTAACAAGTCTCCTTACCTCTAGTATCTCCCCTCTCCAATCCATCATGCATGTCTTCTAGATTATTACCAAAACACGGATCTGACCACGTAACCCTTTACACAAAAATCTTCAAAGGTTTCCTCACTACTTCCATGATAAAATACCAACTCTTCAGCATAACATTCAGATCACTTCCAATGTATCATCCAGTTACCTTTCTGCTCTCATTTCCATATTGTTCCCCTCCACTCACTCTCTGTTCTAGTCAAAATGGCCTGCTGGTCATTTCCTGAATATTACATTCCATCTTCTGTCTCTGCACCTTGCACATTGTCCCCATGTCTGGAATGCTCATCCTCCTCATTTCTGCCTCCCTAAATCTGTAGCTCAGGGGCTATCTGCTACATGAAGCCTTCCCTTATCCTCTAAGTAATGGTATTTCTTTTATGGAAATAACTTTGTATTTTTTTTTAATGTACTTGGGAATATGTTGTGTTCCCTCAATAGAATGTAAACTTCTTGAGATCAGGTGATTGTTGTTGTTACTGTTGCACAAAGCACCTTGTACAATATCTTGTCATAGCAGATACTTAATAAACAAATTTGTTGAATTAAATAACTCAGTACTTTTCCTTAATAATGTGTTTATACTTTATGCCTTTCCTGGAATATTTCTCTATGGATTCCCAGTGAAGGAACAGAATATATCCTTGCCAGAAAGCATTCTGTCTTTTTGCCTTGTAACATACGTAAAATAACATATACTTATGCTTTTAGCATAATTAGCATAATACTTTCTGATATTTTGCAGTAGAGTTACCTTTTGAGTCAACTGTCTCAGTATTACCTAGAAGGAGATTTCGATGTATATCATAAATCACAGTGTCCATTCTAAATGACAAATGAACAAAAATTCTTCCAAAAGCTAAAACACAATCAGAGGACAGAATGAAATAAAATCTTATAAGCAAGATCCCTAAAGAGTTAAGTGAAATAAACGATTGTAATACCTTAGGCATGCCATCACTTTCACCCAGGAGATAGTCTATTAGCTGATTAGTTAAAACTTCATCCTTAGCGTGCCCAACCTATTAAATAAAATAAAAGAAAAATATAAATCTCCTGTAGTATATTATTATATAAAGCATGCAGAAAAGCATAAGAAAAGATCTTCATTATTGCATATTTCATATTTACAAGTAGCAGACAGAAATTATTTGAAAAAAATCTTATTTAAAATCATTGACTCTATCTAGACCATGCACTCCTAGAAGTCATTGAACATTAGGGTTGGAAAGGAAATTAGACATAATCGAGTCCAATTTTCTAATTTTTGGTTAAGGAAAATGGTGCTCAGAAAAGTCTAAATGACTTGCTCATGACCACACAAGGTGTTAGCAGACTTCATGTGAGAGCCTGGACTAGCAAACAGCTCTTGTCACTTCCAGACCAATGCTCTTTCCCACTTCCCGACACCACACAGTCTCCTCTCCTTGAGGACAGCATCTGAGACCTCTCCTTCCACATATAACATCCAGCCTATATTATATGAGCAGCAATTGCTCAAACACTCTGCTTGAATACATTGTGATGTATAACAAACACTAAAATGTGGGTTTGAAACTTTTGTGTTTTCCTAGAAATGGATAAAAAGGTTAAATGGTTAATTATAAATATAACACCAAATATTAAAATGCATAATAGATTCTATCTTGAAAGTGTCTTACTAGGCCAGAGCTAGGCAGATTTGGAGAATTCTGACAAATTTTAGATCTCATGTGAAAAAATTTGATATTTTTCATTAACTTGAATAAGACTTTAAGTGGGGTAGTGGATGTAAAGCTGGTCTCAGAGTCCAGAACAACTTAATTAAAAAGTCCCACCTTTCATACAAACTGGTTGTGTGACTCAAGGCAAGTAATTTCAACTTTCAATGCCCCAGGCAACTCTCTTATGAAAGGCAGAGGAGGTGCTGATATACATTAGGAGAGAAGTTTCTTCACCAAGAATTTTCTACATCAATGAAATCCTAGGTCTAGTATAGCCCACATCTCCTGAAAAACAGTTGAAAAAAGTTTCTTACTGTTTCAATCGCCATTTCTACTGCCATATTATCTTCTGAGTTTGGACATTTCAAGAAATGTTTAAGTGCCTGAAAGAAAAAGAGATTGGCAAGGGTGACCTTAGAAGTCAGTAACTAAATGGTAATAAGTAATAGCAATAGCAAAAATATAATTAGTTTTGTTATTGTTTAAAGTTAAAGGCATCATCAATTATTTTTAGAAAATATGTGTGGAAAATTTCAGCTACAAATTAATAAACCAAATTTCTAAATATAAAAACAAGATTAATTTTTTGTTTCTATATTAGTCAAGTTAAAATCATTAGTATATTATTTAAATCAATGATTCTTTTTAATTTAATTTTTTTCAATTAATAAGCAATTATTTTCTTTCTCTCACCCTTTTGGAAAAGAAAAGAGAAAACTAAAATATATCTACTTACATACTTACACACATATATATGTTTCATTCTGTGTCTTAAGTCTTTGATCTCCTTGTCAGGAGGTAAATAGAATCATCAGTCCCTTGGAATCATATTTGGTCACTGCATTAATCAGAATCTTAAGTCTTTCATTGTTGTCTGTATAAATTGTCTTACTGATTTTGTTCATTCTGCATCAATCATAAGACTTTCCGGATTTCTCTGGTACCATCCCTTCTGTCATTTCTCATGGCACAACATTATTCCATTAAATTCATACACTATAATTTGTCAGCCATTTCCCAATGAAAGGGAACCCTTGGTTCTTTACCACTACAAGAGTTGTACTACTATATTTTAGGATATATGGGTCCTTTTCCACTTTCTTTGATCTCATAGGAGTATAGGCTAAGTATTAGCATTGCTATGTCAAAGGGTATACACAGTTTAGTAACTTTGGGGGCACAGTTCCAAATTGAGAAGCAATAATTTGAAAAACATTACCAAGGATTTGCAGTTTCATGGCATTTTGTATTTTTCTTTCTTTTTAAAACATTCTAAACACTAAAAAAAAAGTAGGATTTCCACATGTATGTATAGCAAAATACAAAAAGACTGTATACAAAACCATGAATCTCCATTTCATGCAGCTTAAAAATATGCATATATATGTAATAAATTCCACAAATTACTTTCAAAATGTCCTGTTTATCTGTACTTCCTTCAGTTCTATTTTGTGCATTTAAAAACATTGTTTCAATGGCTTTCTGTCACTGCTATACCTATTGACACCCTCTCCCTCCAATTAAAAATGAGGGGGAAAACCCCTTGTGTCAAATAAGCATAGTTGAGCAAAATGAACCCACATTTGGCCATGTGTTTTCATCACCTGTCAGTAGATGGATAACATGTTTCATCATGGCTTCTCTGAAGATACGATTCGTCATTGCTTTGAAAATAATTATCATTCAAAATTGTTTTTCTTTACAATAGTGTTCGTACATAAATTATTGTCATGGTTCTGCTTACTTCCCTCTGTATCAATTCATACCATTTAGATTTCTCTGAAATCACCTCTTTCATCATTTGTTACAGCCTAATAATATTCCATTACACTCATATAACACAACTTGTTAATCCATTTCCCAATGATGGGACTCCCTCCTTCCCCCAAGATTCTAGTTCTTTATGTTTTTCTCCTTTTAATTCTCCCTTCAGGACCCAATCTCCAAAATTGAAGTTTGTCTGGCTTATATAAACTCCCTTACCAGTTACTTTCCTCCTTTTTCACCCTGTACCATTCCCATTTGAGATTCTGTTTGTTAAATCTTCCTGTGTCCATTTCAAATGAGGGAAGTTATTCTAATGTCCATTTTCTCTAGTCTTTCTTCCATGTTTGTGTACTCTTTTCACGCACACCAATTAAAGAAATAGCAAGTTTCAACTCTTTCTTCCTCCTTGATACACCAGCATACTTCTTTTACCTTCCCCTTTCTTTCTTCTCTTAAAATCCTCAGACCATAACCAATCTACACTGAAAGGACATTTCTTTTTCTTGCTTAATTCCATTAAGGTCCCTTGAAGTCATTAAGGTTCTGTCAGAAGAACAATTTGTACAATAACAATATTGTAAAGACAAACTACTTTGAAAGATTTAGTAACTTTGATTAACACACAATAACTAATCACAATTCCAGGAGACTCATGAAACATGCTACCACCTCCAGAGAGAAATGATGGACTCAAAATACAGACTGAGACATGATTTTTGTTTGTTTTGGTATTGCTACTGTGGGAATTTGTTTTGCTTGTTTATACATGTTTATAATGTTTTTTTTTCTTTCTTTCTCAATTGGGGGGAAGAGGTAAGGGGGTCAGGAAAGTAAAATAAAATTGAATTTTAAAAAAGAAGACATTAAGGTTCTGAGAGGACAGTTTTTCTTTGTCCCTTAATAGAATGTTAGTACATCATCATCATCATCATCATAGATAGATAGATAGAAAGCCCCTTCCAGTTACTCAAATAAGTTCCTTTTTAGATTTCTCTTGATTCTTCTGTTTGTATTTCATAGTTACTACTCAACTCTGGTCTTGTTATCAGAAAAACTTAGAAGTCCTCTATTTTATTGAAAGTCAACTGTTTTTCTCTGTAAGTTATACTCAGCTTTGTGTGGTAAGTATTCTTGGCTGTAAGCCTATTTCTTTTGCCTTTTGGAATATTTTATTTGAAGATTTCCTTTTGTTTATAGTAGAAGCTCTGGATGTTAGGGCCTCTCCCCATCCCCTCCTCTGCCCTATATCTTTGGTTCCTTAGTACTTGAACTACTTCTTTCTGGATACTTACAGTATTTTTTTTCTTTGATAACTGGAGCTCTGGAATTTGGCTATGATATTTCTGGGACTTTACCTTTTGGGGTTTCTCTGTATCTTCATTGTGCCTTCTAGTTCTAATAGATCTGGGCAATTTTCACTTATAATTTCTTCAAGTATATTGTCCAGGATTTTTTTTTTTAAATCTTAGTTTTCATGGAGCCCAGTGATTCTTAAATTACCTCTTCTTGGATCGTTTTCCAGGTCAGTTATTTCTGATATTAAGTATGTTATATTTTCTTTTATTTTTTTCAATATTTGATTTTGTTACAATATTTCTTGTTGTCTCATGGAGTCACTGATTTCTGTTTGGTCTATGCTAGTTTTTAGGGAGTTTGCTACTTGAATAAAGTTTATCAATTTCTCTTCTAAGCTATTTTTTGCCTTTCTCTTTTCTCTAGATCTTTTATTTCCCTTTTTATCTTAGCTTCATTTCTTTCAGATATTCATACAGTCCTTGTGGAAAATCAAGTTGTTACTATCTCCTTTTGGGAGATCTCTGGATCTACAATAATTTTTTATATCAGTTGGTGTGTTTGTTTTACTAACCTCTGCAGTTTTAGTTCTCGAATTGGAGTTTTGTGTGAAGGCCAGACCCTACCCCTACTCTGGCCCCCGTTGAGCTTTTAGGTGAGAGTAATTAACTCTGCTTGGTATGACCTTAGTTCCCCTGTATTTCTTCATTGACCTCCACTTCTGGGTGTTGTGTTCCCTAAAGTTCTGGCCCTGGGTTCTCTTCTATACTCTTTCTACACTCTTGTCTCTTAGTAATTTCCATGATGCTAGGTCAAAGAATTGGCACTTCATTTTGCAGGCAAAAAAGAATTACTGTGGTTTCAAAGAAAATCAGCAGTAGAAGGGAGCTCAGGGGCTACTCAGTCCAATTCATTCCTGAATAAAAATCCCCACTAGAACATAACTGAAAAGTCATCATCTAGCCATTTTCTGAAGACCATCAGTGGGGTCTTCACTATTTCTCAAGGAAGCTCATCCTCCTTTTGGATAACTCTAATTGTTAGGAAGTTTTTTTTTTTTTTTTACTTATGTCAAGCCTAGATTTGCCTCTTTTCAAATGTTCACTCTTAGCTTTCAGTTCTGCCCACTGAGGCTAAGCAGAACAAATCTAATCTTTCTTCCAGGTGACAGCCCTTTCAAATACTTGAGAAAACTATTATGTCCTTCCGAAGTCTTCTCCAGGATAAATATTCCCAGTTCCTTCAACTGATCTTTATATGGTTTGATCTCAAAGCTGTTCAATCTCTGGTTTATCAATATGCTTCTTAAAATTGTGGTATCAATTTTTTGTATAAAAGATGGCTTTCTGGAAGTTCCCCTTCCAGAGAGAAGCAATACAAGGAGAAATCTAGGCAATGTAAGAGCAAAAGATATAAATAAAAATCTATTTAAAAACAAAGAAAAAATGTACTGCTTGAGACTGAATGTGGTCTCGCAAGAGCAGAATCAAGTAGGACTCTCCCCTGCCTAGTTCTGGAGTCTTTGTCTCTCTTCATGCAGCTCAAATGTCTAACAACTTTACCAGGAATCAAAGTTCAGTTCACTTTCAGCTTTTACCAATTTTATTCTGATTCTTTTTTTTTTTAATTTGGACATTTGCCTACAGTACCTGTCCAAGTCTCCATAGTCTTTCAAAGATTCCTGACAGTATTTTTGGAATTCCGTCTGCCACTTCCTGAAGTACACTAGGATGTAGGTGTATGTGATTTCTCCCCCAAGAGAATGGAAGCACCTTAATGGTAGGGACTATTTAATTTCTGTCTCTGATTCACAGCACCTAGCACAGAGTTTAGCACACAGTCAATGCTTAATAAATGCTTCTTGACCTTAGATTATAGGTGCCAGGCAAATCAACTTCAACCACCACCTGAAACCTAAACAGAGACAGCTCAGAACCCCATGCTGAAATTCCAGCAAATAGCAAAGGCCCCCCTATCACTAGCCCTGCTTTCAGCTCAGTAAGGATGCTTGCACCATCATCCAGAGAGTCAATCCTTGTAGAGAAACAACTGGCAACTGCTTCTCCAGGTGCTACAGACCCTGCATCCTCACAGTAGCCACAGCTACTGAGAACCCATAGAGGAAAAGCCTTGCCACTAAAGTCTTTGGCACTGCCACATGGATGAACATCAGAAATGATATGGCTTTATCAGTGAAAATGCCATTGAATGGCATTCATTGAAAAATGAATGTTTTCAGAGTCCCCTCAAGCTGTCTAATTTTTTTCCTTTCACATTTCAGGTTTGGGTCTTAGCATCTGCATTACCAATGTCCCCCATGGGGCATTGCCATGTCACTTGCCCCTGAAACCTGCTCTACTGTGTCATCTCCCTATATTAGTATATGAGCTTCTTGAGAGCAGGGGCTGTCCAGCTTTCCTATTTGTATCCTCAGCACTTAGCATTGCTCCTTCTACATAGTTAAACGCTTAACAAACACTCTTTTGTTCACTCGTGAAAGTGGTGTTTCAGCAAGCATTCAGTAGGGAGTACAGTAAGGAAGCTGTGATAAGGTTGTACTCTTTGAGGCAGGAGGTGGTAAGAATCTGGCAGAACTATGGAACAGTAAAGGGATTGATCTGACAGACATTAGAAAAAATTGAATGAATGACTGGACAAGGAACTGATCAAAGAGGCCTGAAGTTTTGGCTCTGAGTCTGGGACAGTGACGGCGATATTCAATTTTTCCTTGGAACCCTCAGTTTTTTCCTTTTGCCATTTCTAGGAATTCTGGTGGTGTTCTCCTTTGAAAATACTAACCCGTGCATATTGGCCACATAAGAAGAAGAATTTTCCTGCTTGAAGATGCTTCTTTTCTCCTTCAAAGTATACTGCAATGCTCTGATAGTCTTCATTAGTAGTGTCTGTAGAACCTATAACACAAGTTCATTGAGTAAAACATACTCAAGTTAATATTTAGTAAAGCTTTGATAAATAATCTACATAATATTTAAAAATTAAGACATATATATTACAACTTTTGTTTTGTAAAGTAGGCCATGTATCAACTTTACTATCAGTACATTCTCTCTCTTTCACTTTTCTAGTTATTTTTTCATTCTGTGTAGAGATAAATGAGGGGAGAGGAATTATGAGAGAATCAGGCTTAATTAACTACCACCCTCAGCGATTTTTATGAATCTAAACAATTTATTCTTAATTACAGATTTAAGAGTTTATAGGAATCAGCAAATTCAGCAACTTCGACCTAACTTCTTTCCTTCTTTTAGCAATTCCTTGAGTGATCATGAGAATGGGAAGGAAATGGAGACAATCTTTGAGTCAAAATTATGTATCTATAGCTATATACATACACATATGTATATATGTATATATGTACGTGTATATAGCATGTGTGTATATATACATGTATGTATGTGTATATGTATATATATGTGTGTGTATACATATATATGGATACATATATATGTGTGTGTATATATATATGTATAAGTATTTGGTGTATAATAAGATCCTTGGCTTGGTAATTAGGAACTCTGCTCCTATGTGAACTTGAGAATCACTTAATTCTCTTGGGCTTCAGTTTTCTCATCTATAAAATGAATGTTTTCAGAGTCCCCTCAAGCTGTCTAATTTTTTTCCTTTCACATTTCAGGTTTGGGTCTTAAGTACCTTTGGCCCAGGGGAGAAAGGTTCAAGTAGATGCTACTGCTGTAACACACGCAGTCTGAATCCAGACAAGATATGATAGCTCTGAACACTCAGGATAAATGTAGATAGGTGAGAGGGTGTTAAGTGAGTATTACTTAGATCTCTCCTCTGCCTCTCCACCTAGAAGTATAATTAAAAAAAAATTTTTTTTTCTTTGTCTGATCTGGGAAGAGCAAAGCACATTTTGCTTAGAGGAGGGTCAGCTGGCAGCAGTGGCTGCCACTTCAGAAAAAGCATAAACTGTTATGACTGGAGGAGGAATTACATAGTGAAGACCCTTTTTAATTTCCTCTCAAAATATGTGTGTAAGAAGGAACAAGCTAGGAATATTAGAATCCTACTTTTTAAAAATCAAAGGACCACAATCACTTACACATTTATATTCAGTTAGTAGAATACCCCATAATCTTCTCTAATGGGGACTGACCCATGTTTAGAGGTCATCTGTATCCTTAACTGATACAGATGCCCCATGCAGAGAGGCTAAGGAACCTTCTTTTGGGAGAGTCATGATGACATGGAATGGAAAGGCTTTACAGAGACTATGGATTATGCATCTACATTCTGTAATTGGATCCAATTTGCTAACCATGTGGTTAGGAGAATCCATTTTCTACTGACTGTATATCTAGAACTGAGGGTAAGCTCAGCTCAGAACATCTCATTTCTTACCTGGCTGCACTGTTTGGGACTTCTCTGAGTTTTCTACTATGCATTATTATCGGGAAAACCTCATCTTCTTGCAAGATCTCATCAGCCTTGGTACTCCACCTCATCACTGCCCTGTCCCTCTCTGACTGGAAGGTGGAGCCATGAACTCCAAAATCCCCAATTAAGGAGGTAGCTCAGCTTTGAACATCTCATTTCTCACCTGGATGTACTACTTTGGAACTTCTTTGACTTTTCCACGATTCCCAGTCATGTACCTTGGCTTCCCACCCCTCCACCAACTTGTTTTTCAGCTTCTTTTTGTGTGTTTTCGTCCCTCATTAGATTGTAAGCTCCTTGAGGCCTTGAAGAAAGGTATTGCATTTTTGTTTATATTTGTATCCATAGTGCCTAGCACATAAAAGGTGCTTAATAAATGTTTATTGACTGGTTGACTGAATCAGCCTCAGTCTAGTCTCTTTGGCTATTTTCTCTCTGGCTGTGCTGATAGTTAGACTCCACTCAATGCATCTGGTGAGAGACAGTGCTGTAAGGGGCAAAGGCTTGGGATCTTCTCCATGTTAAGTTCATGTGGCCCTCAAAATATGGGTTTTGGTCCTTGACCTCTGTATTTGTTCTTTTTCATTCTAGGTGAAGGGGGTAGAGCCTCCAATCTTGTGAGTTTTGAAAGGTCAGAAGTGTGCCCTGGAATCCTGGCAGTCCAGAGTATGGGTATACATGTAATGCAGCATTGATGCCCCAAGGAGGGATCTTTAGGACCCAGCACAACAGTGGCTGAGACAAGGACTCATCCAGCAGTGATGCTACCTTTGGAAATGAATTTGGTAGGACAAAAGCTATGCAGAAACTGGGCTAAGTTTATATCTACTCACCCCAGAGACTGAGGTGGTATAGGGGAGAGGTACTCAGGGAAATGTTATACTTGTTCTTGCTTTAACTTTCGAAGCATATATTCCTTTGTAAAACAGAAATGATTTTAAGCAGTCACATGGAACTGGGATGACCAAAAGGTCAGTCAATAAGCATTTATTAAGCATCTTCTATATGCCAGGCAGCTGTGTTAAGCACTGGGGATGCAAAGAAAGACAAAAGACTCCTTGTCCTCAAGGAATTCAGAATTCAATGGGAGAGATAAAAAGCAAACACATACGTACAAATAAGCTATGTACAGGATAAATAGGAAATAACAGAAGAAAGGCATTAGAATTAAGAGGGATTGGGAAAGGCTCCTATAGAAGATGGGATTTTAGTTGGGACTTGAAGGAAGCCAGGGAAGCCAGGAGGCAGAGATGGGGAATAAGAGCATTCCAAAGTCAGGAGATGGAGTGTTCTGTTTGTGGAAAATCAAGCTGGCTGGTGTCGTTGAATGGAAGAGTATCTGTATGTATGAGGATGATATAAGGTATAAGAAGATTGGAAAAGTAATGGGGAAGAGGGAAAACTAGATTTTGAAGGGCTTTGAATGCCAAACAGAGGATTTTATATTTGATTTTGGAGGTGATGGAGAACCACTGAAGTTTACTGAGTATGAGGGGGTGACACCGGCACCTAACAATATATGCAACACAGCTGGTGGGGGGTTAAGCCAATGGTAACAGAAAAGAGACTCTCCAAACTGCCCAGGGTGCCCTAGAGCCCTGAAGGGAAGATGTAACCAGCCTAGATTTGGAAGAGATCCTGCATACGTGCATACTTGGTAACATGTACCAGTTCCTCTGGGATAAAATTAGACCCTGCACATTTGTAGGGTCCAATGGAGAGCGTCTCCACACAATTCACAGTCTCTCCGAGTCCTTTCTTTCTCACATCATCACAACTCTCTTGGAAGCAAGCTACACATGGGGAATTTGCATTAGCTAAGCACGTTAATACACTCTAAGCATTTGTCCATCTCCATTACATTTCATTTTTTCTCTGAAAAATGAATTACAAGGAGTAAACTCTCATAAAACACAAGGGAATCTGGAATTAAGATTTTTTTATTCTTATTTTAGTTTTTTTTAAAAGAATTACATGTTTTTTGATACTCTATAGCTATCTTAATAAGGTTAAATCACAATGACTTCTATTTGTAACTGGAATATGCAGCTTTTTTTCCCTAGCCCCTGCTATTCCTTGTTCCTTTTCCATTTTCTCATCTGTCTCCAACCCTATCCCTTCCATTTCCTACCTTATATTTGGTTTCTTCTTTCTGACTTTATCCTCAGTCTTCCTCAGGGTTGTACTTTTGTTTTTAACTATTGGGCACCTATCTCTCTGCAATCTAGGTACTTGGGAAAGATATTAAATTGGATTAATTCAAGATAAAAGAATGTTTTCTGATTCTTTCTTGATTGCCACTTGAATGGTGAGAGGATTAAGAAGGTAATTCAAGGTTTTATGACTCTCTCCCTGAACAGAGGTCATAGGTTCATAGATCTAGAGACCAAACAGTAGAAATGCAACATTCTAAATACCAACCAAACATTCTGGTTCCAGGCCTGAGGACTGAAGGTTGTACTGTGGAGACACTACATGGAAACAGGAAGTTTTAGCAATAGTTCATAAGATAAATGAGTTGGTTTTGTCTTATTCAAATATGAAGGTCATAAATTTGTTCACAATTTGAGTCGTTTCACTTGTGTCCAACTCTTTGCGACCCCCATTTGGGGTTTACTTGGCAAAGATACTGGAGTGGTTTGCCACTTCCTTCTCCAGCTCATTTTACAGATGAGGGAACTAAGGCAAACAGGGTTAAGGGACTTGCCCAGGGTCACACAGCTAGTACATATCTGAAGACAGATTTGAACTCAGAAAGATGAGTTTTCCTGATTTCACACCTGGCATTGTGCCACCTAGCTGCCACGAAGTGCATAACATGTAATTTAACGCACTTAAAGGATATTCTGTAAGTATTAGAGAACTGCAGTGTGTTTCTGGATAAAAAAAAAATACCCAACCCCACTCCCCCCTCCCAAAAAAACCAACCAAAAACCTGTTTCTATTTTTTTCTCATTAACCCCATTGCTAACTACCACTAACATTTTGTCACAAAAAGACTTTCTGGACATTAAATAATGGCTCATAGTATTAAGATAGGAATTTAAAGATTTCAACAATTTCTAAGTCTACCAAGTATATAAAGAATTTGCAGTTGGGGATTTTGAGAATGAGAAGTCGCTCCTCCCAAATCAAAGTGATGTAGCTTTATTAATAGACTAATTTCTACTTATATACCAATCATCATCAATACATGCTATAGATCACCACAATATGACTATTCCATTTGCTGACTTATTAATATTCTTTAAATTAAAAAAAAAGTGGCACATAAAAAACCAACATATTTTCTTTACCACTCTGGAGTTTTTACTATGTCATTGTTAAATACTAGTCAGGTACATCTTGGTCTACATCCAATGGGACTAAGAAATCAAAATAATAAATGGACCGAATTATAAAGTGGCCTCATCTATAAGGTCCTATTGATGAGCATGAATCTAGCATCATAATGTTATACAAGAGGTCTAGTATACATTTTTTTTTTTAACTTTTTGGTGAGGCGATTGGGGTTAAGTGACTTGCCCAGGGTCACACAGTTAGTAAGTGTTGAGTGTCTGAGGCTGGATTTGAACTCAGGCCCTCCTGACTCCAAGGCCAGAGCTCTATTCACTGTGCCACCTAGCTGCTCCTCTAGTATACGTTTTTAAAAGACCTATTTGATCAATTAAACTTGCATTATCTAGTTTTTATTTTTTTTTAAATTAGAAGTACAACTAAAAAAAAAAAACTATGCTTACCAATGATATCTGCGTAGACTTCCATCTGATTGTGCTGCTGGGCTAGGGTAAAGGCTTCATGATTACATTTGGACATAACAAGAAACTGGATAGCAGAGCCATAGTCACCCAATTGAAGAAAAAATCTAGAATAAAATAATTTACTACAAATTAGATTATGGTTTGTATTGAAACATAGTTTGTGATTTATTTTAAAAAAAAACCAAAAAACATTTTGAGCCATCAGTGTGATCGACTGTTCAGACAAATTATGTAAAACTTTATTAGTATAAAGGAGGATTGTGTGTAATTAGCTAGAATGATATAATCACAGAATGCAGTCAGCAAGATAAAGGTTTCATGGGTTAATGAGGCTTATCCCTCTGTGATCCCTTTTTCTGGATCTACAACAAGAGAATAACAGGATGGGATAAGCAAACCAACTAGCCATGATCCCAAGGGCTTTAAAAGTACCTAAGCTCAAGAGAAATTTCATTCTTTAAGAAAGAATGGAAAATCTTCTTTCTCGTGGTTCCTCCCATTAGTTCTAATTCTTCTTTACAACATGACTAAGGTAAAAATGTTTAATATGAATGTATATGTAGAGCCTATATCAGATTGCATGCTGTCTTGGGGTGGGAGAGAAAATTTGGAACTCAAAATCTTACAGAAGGGAATGTTGAAAACTAAAATAAATAAATTAAAAAGGTTTGGAAGAGACTAATAACCTAGAGTTGTTTGTGAAGGAGACCTTTGAAGGGGTCCAAGGAGAAGGACCAAATTTTTTGGTCCCTTGCCTTAGAAAAACAGCTCTACTAAAAGTATTAATACCTTAGAAATACCTCTCTCTTAGCTAACCTCAAAAAACAAGAAACAAAAACAAAACTAACAAAAACATTTCAGCATCTCATTTTAAGCTAGGAGGAAATCCAGCTTTCATAGGAATAAAGATGTTTTCTCCAAGTCTTGGAAAACAGAATCAAATCAGTAAAATCCAATTCTTTCACTTGGAATCCCCATCAAAAGGCTTTCTGAAGAGGTTATGATCACAGCATCATGGATTCAAGCTAGAAGGGACTTCAGAAGTTTAGTCCAATTCTCTCCCTTTACAGATGAGGAAACTAACTTGCCCAAGTTACCCAGTTCCTCTGACACCACATTCAGTGCTCTTTCAGGGGTGGGGAAGCTGCGGCCTTGAGGCCACATGTGACCCTCTAGGTCCTCGAGTATGGACGGCCCTTTGACTGAATCCAAACTTCACAGAACAAAGCCTCTTAGTAAAAGGATTTGTTTTGTAACACTTGGACTCAGTCAAAAGGCCACACTCGAGGATCTAGAAGGCCACATGTGGCCTAGAGGCTGCAGGTTCCCCACCCCTGTATGAAGAGGCTTGAGAAGGGATGTTGAAGGAATGAAGCTCTCCTGGATCAATGTGTTAAATGTTATAAAAGGTTATGAGAGGACATACAAAATAATATTCTGTGGGGTACCTGGCCAGGAGAATGAATATAAGCTAGGAGAGGTGTGGATGTTGAATAGGAAGACCTTCCAAAGCAGAAGAAATACTGAACCCTATCTAGCTGTGAATTAGCTCTTCAAAGTCAGGATGTTGGGGAAATGATAGTAGTATTTCTGTGCCACAAAGAAGGTTAAAAAAAAAAAAGAAAGTGAAGCTAGGTGAGTGTGAAATTTTTTATTTTTTTCTGAGCAAGAGTAAGAAGTAAGCGTAGTTGACCTGACACATAGAGAAAACCTGAGAGGTTAGCTGAAATTGTTTACCTGGCTACCATTTTGGCTCCATCAAGAGACTGTGTTTCTCTCACAATTCGAACAGCTTTTTCAGGATTATTAAGGTGATCCAAGTAGATACGGATGACACTGTTCCATTGTTTTGCATTCTCATAAGCAAGAACAGCTTCTTTATATCTGTAAGAAATAAATAACCACTGTGCCAGCACTTTCTTAATTTAAAAAAAAATAAATTTTATTGATGCTAAATTTTGTCTTTATATCACAGTCATTTCGACACCTCTTCCACTAACTGAACTTACCCTCAAGATAAAGAAAAACAATTAAGTAAAAACATCCAATACAGTGACCACATCTGACAAGGCATAACAATATTCTGTTCTGGCAGTACTCCTCTGAAAGGGTATTTTTCATTATCTGTTATCTGAGATACTTGCTGGTGTTCAAATTCTCAGAGTATGACTTCCTTTTAATGATCCTTAGTGATCCTTTTGTTCATACTGTATTTTATTCTTTAAGTTTTACTTATTTTGTTCTGTATCAGTTCATGTAAATCTTCTCTTATTTCTCTGAATTCTTCATATTAATCACTTCTTAGTGTACAATCGTATTTTATTATATTCATAAACCACAGTTTGCTCAGCTATTCCTCAGTTGATGGGCACCCACTTTGTTTTCACTTCTTTGCTACTACTAAAAGTGATTTAGAGCATGTTTTCATTTTATTTTTAGTTTGCAGATCTTTTTGTGAAAATTGTTCATATTCTTGAACAACTTAGCTACTGGAGGAGTGGCTCTTGTTGTTTTCAACATTTTTAAGGAGTTTTGAATATGAAGAGTTTGAATATAGACATGCCTTTTCTTTGCTCTGTCTCCCCTTTAGTTCACATATTGATAGTTAACTTTAAAACTTATACTAATATAAACATTTACATAATCTAGGAAGTATACAAACCTTCCATCTGCTTCTTTAGCTTTGGCATACTGTAGATGGATCTTAGGAGAAGAAACATTAGGTAGAAGTTCACCAACCTTTGCCCTAGAAAAATGGCACAATAAAAAACTAATTATTCATTCTTTCAAGTTAAAACTAACTTATTACTACCAATTCTTGATATATTTTTAAAATCTCAACTGCTGATCATATTGTGTAGTCAATAACTGGTTTTTCCTTTTCGTGGTGGTAAGTAGTTGTGAGTAGAAAGAGAAGATAGGGTTTATTAATCTTTTCTGGATATTTAGTAATTGATTTACCCATACCAACCACTGCCTTCAAAGACTCCAGTTTTCAGCATAAGATACTTAGATTCAGTCAAACTTGATCTATGGTACAAAATGCAAAGAAAAAGGTAAAGAAAAGAGGGGCATGAGTAAAAATTCCTGCATGAGGACAGTTGGAAGACTGACTTTATAAGTCTATGGAGATGTTGGTAGAACATCAAGGTTGGAAAAGCAACTTGAAAATTATATGGGTAAAGGCAGAGAGGTATATGGGTGATTATTATGGAGTACAGGTGAGTTAAAATATATTTCTAAATATTATATTGATAAATCCTTACCAGTTTTTACAACGAATGTAAACAGATGCTGCTTTGTCATAGTACTGCCCTTTTTCATACAGCTGGGCTGCTTCTGAGAATTGCTGCAATAGGACAGTATTAATATTTTGACCTTTATGAAGAATAGGACTGACTCTTTTTCTTCAAGTGAATATCTATATAAATGAAAGAATACCTTCATATTTTCCAGAATAGCACCACAATCCCTTTTCAGGAGTCGACTTGGATGCTTGATGGCTTGGTTAACCCCTCGTCGAATATCTCCCATTCTAATAGACATCTGAGCCACTCCAGCTAGACAGGCCTCATCATGTTCTAGGTGCTGGAATTGAAAAACAAATACTTAAACCACTCCCTTAAGAAAAAGTTATTGAAAGAAAAATGATGAATATTCTTTGCTTGTTTCCCAGTCCCAAGCTGGGGCAATGATATTGCTATAGTTAATTGAATCCTTTGAACAATGTTTTGAGAAGATGCCAAAAAGACATTTATTCACTGTTTTGTTTCACATCTGCCAATTGTCATAGTGCCAATTATTTTCCTTCTTTAGAAAACTGATTTTTAAAATTTATTTTTATAAATTTTAAAATTAGATTTGTCAGTGTCTTGTCTTTGATACAGTATTACATTTTATATAAAATTCTGGACATAAAGCACACGGGCCACGAAAAAGGATATTAATAAGAGAACAATGATTTGTCTATCAATGAGATTTCTTTCTCCTGTATAGACACTTATAAATGGTAAGTCCAACAATCAGTTACTAAACACTTACTATGTGTGATGCACTGTGATGGGTGTTGAGTATACAAAGACAGAATGAAAAACAGATATATAATTTGCTGAAAAGGAGGAAACAAGGAAAAGCTTTCCATAGGAGATAGAATATGAAATGAGCCTTGAAGGAAGTTAAGGATTCTGAGGCAGAAGGTAGAAGGGAGCACGCTACAGACACAGGAGACAGCTCGTGTGAGGGCAGAGAGACAAGATCGTGAAGGTCTTCAAATGCCAAGGTGAGGGGTTTGTATTTTATGCTGGAGGTAATATTGAGTCACAGAGTTTTCTTGAGTGATCAGGGAGAAGGGGCTGGACCTGTTCAGATCTTTGCTTCAGGAAGATCACTTTGGCAGCTGTGTGGAGTATATGGATCGAAGACAGGGAGGAAAGCAGGGAGGAAAGCATGAATGTAATAGGGAGCTGCTTCAATAGGTCAGGTAAGAAGGGATGAGAGCCTACATTAGGGTGGTGGCCATATGAGTGGAGAGAAGAATTTATAATTCTCTGGTCTTTATTCAAGGTTACCTTATTATCACCTGTTATTCCTTTCTCATAATGAGCCAAAGCATTTACATAATCACCCCTAGAAGAAAAATCATAGTATATTTTAGTAAAGTAAGAATATTATGTTCCCATATCTTATATTAAGTTCTTTATTCCCATATCTTCCCAGAATATATATCAACACATCAAGACTCTTTGATTTTGTCTGTGTGGGAACTCCTTCCAACAATACAGTTCAAAAACTGTCTATAACTTTATCAATTAGTCTTACAGAGTTGTTTGAGACTCAGGAATAATTTCTAGGAAACAAGCAAGTAATATTGAGTTGGATACTGCTACTAATATTTATTTGTAGAATGAAGTTAAGTTGATGAACACACACTCTGTCTTGAGAATAAAGTGACTATTTGAGGCTGACTAATTCACTTTCCTTCAATTCAGTTTAGTTGCAAGTGTTCCCTTTGTGCCCTGTGCTATAGTAGATACAAATTATTGTTAGGAATACACAATAAATAGAATACATGGTCAGATCTCAAGTGCTTAAATGCATTAAAGATAGAATCAGTCAGAGGCATAGTCAAGATTGTGGAATAGCAAAAGGAAGTTCAACAAACTCCTCCCAAAACTCCTCCAAAGAGATCTAGAAAATGCACCAGACCAAATCTTGATGGGGAATTTCATTAAATTATCGCAGTGAGTCGCTTTTCCAGCCCAAGTGAGCACTAAGAATCAGAGAGGTCTGTGGACACTGAATGGGGAAGAGGTTTGACTAGGAATGAAGTCACGTGGAGTGCTCCAACACTGGGAGAAGCCAAGTACCAGGTCAAGAGGAGATCCCACACTTGTATTGGGGCACTGAGCTGGGAACAGACAGCAATTTTGTGCCCACTACTCATTTCTGGGTGCATTCTGGGTAGGGAGCAGTTGCAGTGGTGCACCTGAAGAGAAGTTCAGGGGCGGGAACAGCGGTGAGGCTAGGATCACATGGGCAGAGCAGGGTCTCAGGGTCTCAGTGCGAGGCTTCATCTGAAGCTTGCAGAGAAATAACCAGGCAGGAATCCCAGACCAAAGGAAAGCCTAAAGTTCTGTCCCTTTGAACCATCAGAGCTCCCCAACTGGCTGATAGGGGTTGAGTCTAGCAGTAGTCTACCAATGCTTAGTCACAAACCCAGATCAAGAACTTGCAGAGCTCAGACAAGGGGGCAGCAATCAGTGTTTGCTATGATCAGACCACTTTGGGATCACTGGAAAGCTTGTGGTCCCCAGTTTGAGCTGTCCCTGAGATTCTAGAATAGCACAACATCCAATATTCCAGCAACAGGATTAGCCTAGATTTTCTCCCTACTAGTGCACAGAGGTGCCCTAATACGAAGTCCAAATTTAGGAAGCAGGCTGGAAGAACGAGTAAACAAACAAAAAGAACCCTACCATAAAAAGCTATTATTATTACTATTAGAGAGACAATCAAGACAAAACCCCAAAAGAGGATAAGAACTGGAAAACATCTATAGGCAATGCCTCAAAGGAAAACATAGCTGGGGCATAAATTCAATTAGAATTTCTAGAAGAGAAGAAACAAATGTTTAAAAAATTTCTAAATGAAATAAGAGCACTAGAAAGAATTGGAAAATTAGTGAGAAATATGAAAGGAAGAATTGGAAAGGGAATTAACAGGTTGGCACAAGAGATACAAAGTCTTGTGCAAGCAACAAACTGACTGAAAATTAGAATGGACCAAACAGAAGCCAAATACTCCATGAGACAATAAGAAACATTCAAAGTTGAAAGAAAGAAAAGAAGAAGAGGAAAACCTAAGGTATTTCATAGCAAGAACAATTGACTTAGAAAATAGAACAAGTAGAAAAAAATTAAGAATCACTGGACTAACTCAATGCCATGACTAAAAAAAAGAATCTAGACATCATATGTTAAGAAATCTTAAAAGAAAGCTGTGCAGATCTCTTAGAACGAGAGGACAAAGTTGAGATAAAAAGAATCTACTGGTCATCTCCTGAAAGAAACTTCAAAATGAAAACTGTCAGGAACATGATAGCCAAAATCCCTAGATTGCAGCTTGGAACAGAATATTCCAGAAAGCAAAGGATATAAGCTTATAGCCAAGAATAACTTATTCTGCAAAACTGAGTAGAATGCTACAGGGGAAAAACGGACTTTAACGAAAGAGGACAGGGGTCAGCAAACTAAAATATAAAAACCATTCTTAGCTCATGGGGTGAGGCGGCGGGCTAGACTTGGCCCATGGGCCTTAGTTTGCTGACTCCTTTTTTAAAAATTCTTTTAAAAATTTAATTTAATATATTTCTGAACTTAAGTAATAAAATAAACATTTTTATAACATAGTAGAATAGAAAAAAAGATAATTACACATAAAACTGCAAATCTATTATGTACTAAAATAGGGGACTTTTAAGCATTCCTAATGAAAAGATCGGAGTTGAATACAAAGTCTGAAGTTCACACAACATGAGCAAACAATTATAAGGGACTAAACAAAGATAAACTGTTTACATTCTTCATGGGGAGATGATACATGTATCTCCTTAGAACTCCAGCACTACAGAAAGAGTCTAATTAGACAGAAGGCTAGGAATGGTTCTGTGATGTCTTGATGATCTCAAGAGAAGAACAGAAAGAGAGGGGAAGAGGAATATGTTAGAGTGGGGGTTAGGGAACTTATCTTACCTAATCAGGGTGCACAAGTAGACATCCATACAAAAAAGGAGGAGGGAGTGAGGGAAGTGGCTGACACCTGAACCTCACCTTTATTTGAACTGGTCAAAGAAGGGAAGAATACATAGATCATAACACAGAAATACATTTCATTCAACAGGGAAATAGTAGGGAAAGGGGAGAAGACAGGAGAGGGAGGATTAAGGGAGGAATTTGTCCTAAGCGAAACAAACTCTTAAGAATGGAAAAAAAATATTTATAGCTCTTTTTGAAGTGGCAAAGAATGGGGATCTGAGGGGATGCTCATAAATTGGAAAATAGTTGAACGAGTCTTGGTACACAAACATGGTGGAATACTCTTACGCTGTAATAAGTGATGAAAGGGATGGTTTCAGAGAAATCCAGAAAGACTGTATGAACTGATGCAGAGTGGAGTGAGTAGAACAAGAACAGTTTCTATAATAATAACCACATTGCAAACAAAAACAACTTTGAAAGACTTAAAAACTCTGGCCAAAGTAATGACCAGCCATGATTCCTAAAGACTGATGATGACATGTACTGCTGCCTCTTGACAGAAAAATGATAGACTGAAAGTACCAAAGGAAAGTTTTGGTTTTTTTTTTTTTTTTTGGACATTGCCAATGTGTGAAAATTGCTTTGCTTTGCTATACATATTTGGAACGGGTTTTGTTTTTCTTTTGATCTCAGCTTAGTGGGTAGGTGTGGGGGGGGGTTAGGGTATGAGGGGAAAAAGGAAGATTTCTGTTGATGTTTTCCTTGTTCAAGATTCCTACCAATGTTACTTCAAACTGTCTTGGAGTAGAGGCATGTCTGAAGGCATGGAAAGGGGGACTATGCCAATTTGGACATTTATTCATCTTAGCAAGAATGCTTAGATATTAGACTAATGCTAAGCTAATAAAAATGGCTTCTGGCAGACTTGTGCCCAAAATGAAGTGTACAGTATTATGATTTTTCTTGGACATCCTCCAATATCCCAGTCTAGGTCTATCTGCCCCTTCTACTGTGCTCTCCAATGTGCTTCCACAGTTCCACAATTAACAAACTTGCTGGAGTCTACCTGCCTCTTCCTCCCCTCATTCCAATTCATCCCCCATTCAGCTGCCAAAGTGATTTTCATAAAGTGCAGGTCTGACCATGTAATCTCCACTACTCATCACACTTCGATGTCTCCCTGTTACTTCTAGGATCAAACAGATGATCTTTCTGGCACTTCAAACCTTCACAACTGGGCCCCTTCTTACCCTTTCCACTCTTACCCTCCGTGTACTCTACAATCTAGCCACAATGGCTTTCTTGTTGTTCCTCACACATACCATCCCATCTCTTGACTGCCTTTTCACCTTCTGTCCCTCATGCCTAAAATGCTCTTTCTCCTCACCTGTGCCTTCTGGCTTCACTGGATCCCTGAAAGATTCAGGTCAAATACTACCTTCTGCAAGAGACCTTTCCCACATTGCCCTGCCCACCTTACCTACTTGTTCCTTCCCTCTGAAATTACTTTATATTTACAATGTACGTATCATGCATGTACAATATTTTTTTTAATGTAGTCTTCCCTTTGATACTGGGAGATCTTTGAGGGTAATCTGTGTTTTTTTACTTTTTTGTATCCTCATTGATTAGTAAAGTGTCTACTGGCAGTGAGTGATGTAAGACTGGAGCTCAGATAGAGATTAAGGCAACAGGAATCATCTGTATGGAGATGATAATTGAACTCATGGGAGCTGCTGAGATCATCGAGTGATAAATTATAGGGAGGGAAGGAGAAGTAAAGATAGAAGGCATAGGAGTAAGAAGAGAAGTAGAGGCAATGATGGGTTTCTCAAGAAGTTTAGCTGAGAAAGGAAGGAAACACATAGGATGATAGCTGATAGGGATGGTCATATCTAGTGAGGGTTTTTTAAGGATGGAGGAGACATGGCTATATTGTAAGGCAGCAGGAAGGACCCAGTAGATAGGGAAATTTAAAGATGAGTGACAGAGCAGGAAGGCTAGAGGGAACAATATTCTGGAGAATACAGAGGGATGAGAATAAGGGGAGCATATTCAGTGGTTTGCCTTGGCAAGGAGAAGAGTCCCTTCTTCTTGTGAGATAAAGGTAAAGGACAAGATTTTGCTTGGCTTATTCACTTTGGGATCACACATACTAATTTTAAATCTGGGGTTGTTTAAAATGGAACACAACTTAAACTACCATTTGTGTCAATACTTTTACTCAATGCAGTACATATCTGGCAATAAATTATTTAGGAATATTTAAAAATAACTGTTCTCTAGAAAAGAATACTTTATACTATTATTAGTAATTTTTAAATGGACATATAAAGCAGATAACATACGTGAACTCAAGCTGAATAGCATACTCTTTTGATATGAATGGGATTTGTTCTGGGGCCAGACGTTTAGCAAGGTGTAGTGCACTGTCCCAATGTTGCAAATCTCGTCTCATCTGTGATGAAAAGAAATGCCTTAAATTTGAAATAAAGAAAATTCATATGCAAAAGTCAATTAGATCACCACAAACGCTATTTAATAAAATAGTATCTACAAAAATGGGTTAAAACCAATATTTAGGTGGTAAAATAACTACAGGAAACTGAAGATATACATAAATCACAGGAAATAACAGTGTTAAAAAAAAAGCATAAAGAAGATATTGGTAGAATTAAAATAACAGAGGTCTTTCTCCTGGCCTTTAAGATCAGTTTACTGTGTCCTGTACTTGGTTACAAATCCAAAAGCATAAATGACCACATATGAAAATGATTTTAGGTCCTGCATCTTATTCAAGATTGAAGGAACACTCTCATTCTAAATCTCTTCAGAGTTTTGACATATTGTAGAGGGAGCATGGGACAGTAGAAAAAATATTTGATTTGGAGTCACAGGACATAACAGTATGACTATGAGAAAGTTCCCTCAACTGTAAAATGAAGGCGTTGGACTTCTAAGGTCCAACTCAAGTCTTTTCACCTTATAAATGAATTCTTTTTTCAGATCCAGGAGAATGCTATTATTGTACACATCTGAGTAGGGAAGAAAGAGGATTACTTCTTTCTCATCACTCATGTGTGCTCTAGAAAAAGTTGCAAAAGCAGATATATTCCTACATCAGTGAGTACTAGTTTTAATTTTGAAGTTCTGAGGACATCTTCAATCATGTCAAAGGATGCTATATAAAATATCAAAGAATTCCCTGAAGAAAATAAATTTGACCTCAAATTAATTTGAGATTTCAATGGATTAATGATCTCATTGGTATGGGTACAAAATGCCACATTTTAATACGTTATTTTTAAGCTCACACTAATTTAAAAAAAAGTATATATAATATACATGTGTTAATATATGTAAATTTTTTCAAAACAAAATTAATCTCAAGAAATGTATAGCGGTAGCACTCTATGTCAATGAAAGGAATCACCATCATATACACATGTGCATATATAGTCATAAATCATATTTTATATCCACGTATATATAGACCACTTAGGAAGGGTGGGAGGGAAATGAAGCTTCAAATAAATTGGGTATTGAAGTACCAAATATATGGTCAATATTATTTTACATCTTTTAAGCCTCTTTTCCACATAGATATGTTAGATACTTTACTGTATAGAATTTATGAGGAAAATGAACAAGAGTTGCATAGGATGCGAAGCCATGGAGGGGTACATTTGTATTGGTGGAGTGTATGGCCACAGAGATGACATCAGATTCACCAAAGGAATATCAAAGTATTAACTAAGTGTTAATTTTGCCCTAAGGTTTTAAAGATATAAAATATTTTAAACAAATAAATCCAGAGTGAATACAAGAATTTAGGCAGTTAAATGGATACCTCCAGTGCAGCAGAGGGATAGATAGATGACAAATAAAGATCCTGAGCCAGACTGAAATCATTTGTAAACATGGCAAGATGTCCTGCTAAAAGGTTATGGTCTTCTATTCCCTGAAAACAGAAGTATTTTCAAATTACAAATGTTACATGGATTTAATTTACCAAGAGACTATGCTGAGATGGATGTGATGATTCTAGGAATTCACATACATAGCAATTAGGGAAGCCTTGGGCAAAGGGATGAGATTTTGAAAATATTTTGATATGAAGAATGAATGAATCAGAGCATGACAGACTTGGTGTGTTAAACTCTAATTTTCATTTGCTGCTAATTTAACTTTAAGATTGAAACTGTCTTGATAGTTTGGGAAAATATGATCACAACCGCTGGTGCTATATTATTTGTTGGCACTAACACAATGCTGTGAAGGTGAAACCATTATTGCATTATTATCCTAGAGTCATACTCAGGTAATTAGAATCAATTTACCTTAGACTAAACCCTTCCATAGCCAAAACCCCTAATGAAACTGAATGAGCTTCATATCAGACAGCCTTTGGGAAGGAGAGGGAAAGTACTCTTAACTTAGGGGGTTATCTGACTGATTTGTTGAGTCATCACACTGTCCTGGCAAGTTCCCATATTGCCCCCTCACTATTACTGGCTCTTTAAAGAATTTCTCTTTTGTTATCAATTTCATAGATCCATAAGGACTTCTGGATCTATGAGAGTCCTTAAAGGTCACTGAGTATGTTTACTTGGCAAGAATGCTTTATGTACCATCACTAAAGAATGCCTTGGCTTTTGAAAACATTACAATGACGGAGAATTTACTACTTCATGATACAACCACTTCTTTTTTGGACAGTTCTATTTGTTCAGAAATGCATTCTTTTACTGAACTAAAATTTCCCTTCTTGTAATTTCCACGCATTATTCCCAGTTCTACTCCCTAGAGTTACCCAGCCAACTAATAATCCTTCCATAAGAAATTCAAGTATTTGTAGTTAGCTATCACTTCTCTATATCTTTTCTTCCCCACTTTAAAAATTCCTAGGACCTGGTTGTTCTCAGGACACACTCTAGTTTCTGTATAATTTAAAATATGGTACTTAATATTGAGTTCAATACACTCCAGGTATAGTCTAACCAATGCAGAGTAAAGGGGATTATTAGGTTCCCTTGTGCTTGACATAATACTTCCATTAATGTGGTTATGATTGCATTGTTTTTTTAATTGAATTTTTGTTTAAAAAATAACACTACTAAAGTATGATTAAATTATCATTTTGTATAGTCATACCATATGCTTGAATCATATTGAGTTTGCAGTCAAGTGGGGTTAGCCAGTCTTTCTCATGTGAACATATTCTAATGTTACATATTCTATTACTGTTAAAATCCATCTTGTTTGAATTGGGGAATCAGTTCAGAAAATCAAACATTGTTAGGAAAGGAAAAGACCATATCTAAATATATAGCCAAACTTGGCAATAATTAAACAGATTTCTGGATTTTTTTATTAAAGAGCTTAAGCCTTTAAAAAATTAGTCTGGACAAATTAAATAATCCAAATATGAAATGGTACAATAATGTGACCAAAGTTGAGAAACTGAATAAAAACACATATCTTTTGAAGGAATAGAAAGAGAATGTTATTTTTTTTCCCTATCCAAATATACAGTAATAGAAAAAAGAAATAGCTAAAACACTAAGATAAGTGTTTAAATTACTTTAGCAATTTAACTGAAATCTTGAACTATCCTTTCTTCATAAAAATGTATTTTACCTTTACTTGTTCTAGAGACATCACCATTCCAACATTTCCAATCGTACGGTAAACTCGGATTGCAAACTCCACTTCCGTGTGATGTAGGCAGGCTCTGGCAAGTTCATTCCAAGTATCTTGATCATTGAGGATTTTGCACAATTCCCATGCATCAGAAAACCTACAATGAAAAGTCAAATTGACTTAAAATTATGCCACAGATCAGAGGTTCTTAACCTAGGGTCCAAGGACACTAAAGTGGTTTATAGACAGATTTCAAGAGATCAATACTTGAACAGGGAAAAAATTACATCTTCATTTTTACTAACCTCTAACTGAAATTTAGCATTTCCTTAAATTATGAATGTAGTCAACAAACATTATTTTTAGGAGTCCATAAGCTTCACTCGACTACCAAAGGGACACATGACAAAAAAAAGTTAAGAATCCTTGCCAAATATGACAAAAAATGCCTTCTAAAGTACAGCACCTATCTATGTTTTTCAAGCTCCTTTTAATCTGTGATTTTTTTTTTTTGGAGTTTGCTCTGGCAACATAAACCATTTTCTTTTTTAAAATTTTCTTTTTAAAATAATATTTCTTTGTATCTTCTTCAGATCCTTCCTTATGATCTTATTTTTCCCCCTGAGAAAGATCTAGTGCTTTATGAGGTAATCAAATTAAAAATTATATTCAAATTCTCCCAATTAATTCTATTTTCCACTTTCAATAATACTTCAGACAGATAAGAATGGACATTCCTATACCATTCTGAGAAAATGAGCACTATGCCTAATTAATTATGTTAATTTGACACCTAATTAGATAAATATACTTAGGAATTTTTGTTGTTCACTTGTTTCAGTTATGTTGGACACTTTGTGACCCCATTTGGGGTTTTCTTGGCAAAAATACTGGAGTAGTTTGCCATTTCCTTCTCCAGTTCATTTTTTTTTTTGGCTAGGCAATTGGGGGTAAGTGACTTGCCCAAGGTCACACAGCTAGTAAGTGTCAAGTGTCTGAGGCCAGAGCTCTATCCACTACGCCACCTTGCTGCCCCTATCCAGTTCATTTTAAAGATAAGGAAATTGAAGCAAACAAAGTTGAGTGACTTGCCCAGGGTCACATAGCCAGTAGTGTCAGAAGCCAAATTTGAACTCAGGGAGACGAGTCTTCCTAATGCCAGGCCTGGTACTCTATCCTCATTGCTACCTAGCTGCCTAATATTTAGGAATCCCAATATATCAATGTATATTATAAAAAAAATTAATGATATTGGTCAAATTTCTTTACAGTAAAATTGAAAGATTATCTAAAATTTTTGTTGGGTTAGAATTTTGCCATATCAAAAACAATTATACCATGAGCTGGTCATTGGATTGAGCATAGATATTTATTTTCAGGCATATTAAAAATTTGAAATTATTAGCCTGGAAATTATAACAACTAGAATGAGATTTGATCTACATTATTGCAAAAGCAAATAAAAGTTCCAAAATTTTGTGTGCACGTACATTGATTTATTTAAAATCCTACCTTTTTAGCATTAAAGCCTGTGTCAGCATTTCTTTCAGTTCATTGGGCTCAGGATCTTTTAAACTGCCAAGGAAGTTATGGGTGTTAAGGTAGATGTTGTTGGTTTTTCCACTCTGTGTCTGGCACGTTAATTCTCCATTATATAACAGCAATGGCTTCTGAGAAAATGGAACTTTGGTACCACCTGCCAAAATTACCTTGGAACCTGGATTATTACAAACATTGTTTAAAAAAATTGTTTTTTCTTATTTGTAATATTTTTAGAACACATCTGACAAAGCTGACAGCAAATGCCAGCATAAATAATTGAAAGAAAATATTTTGGTTTAATTTAGTTGCCAAAAGAAATTCTATTAATCAAAAGGACAAAAAAAAATTAAGTACCTTGTATAGTATCCTTATGGAAGACAAATGTATATACCTTGTCATCATCATAGGCAATAAATACACCTTTATCCAATGGCCAGTTTTCCCAAAGAACACCTTTAATAGTTGGTGAGAAATTTGGAATTTCATAGGTGACATCATTAACCTACAAAAAAAGGTTTATTAAATTAGTTCACATACTTAAATCATTATTATTTTTACAACTCCATCCCAATATTGTTCCCCTAAACCCACATTCAACTTAAACCACCAGGGAAATAGAGGAAAAATTTCTTTTCACATTCTTATTTGACACCTCTGTGTATATAATAGATAAGAGTATCTAGATAAAACCAGTAATTCTAGGTAAGTAGGGGGAAAGTACTATGAGATGTACACAAATGAAGCTTCATACTAACGATAATAACTCTAGGCCAGGAATGACAATTTTGTAGCTTAAAAATGTTCAAAATGTAAATACTCTCCTTAGAAAACAAATTAAAATAAATTATGTGAATTAATTTGATTTAAATAAATGTCAGTAGCATGTTTGTTTCAAAAACTGTTTGATAATACATTCTAGTAAACGTATAATATAAATGTGTATGGACATGAGATTTAAAAAGCAAAATATTATCCCTTAGGATTCAGAAGAAAAAAGGTCTTTTGACCATCCTGAGTGTGTGTGTGCAGAAACAACTTCTTCCTTCATCTCATTCCCTTGTGCGCTTTTAAACACAACAGAACTTGAAAAGGCCCGTTGGGGGTCACTTTGCTGGCAGAAGAATTAATAAACCAATGGAATGGCTACCCTGCTAACTGATATTCCCGACAGTGCAGAGGGGAGATGAATTCTTCCTCATCTAAGGCCGTAGAGAAACCCATCAGTAGACCTGCTTCCTCCCTGCACCATGGGAAGAAGCAGAATGAATAAACACGCATTGGAAAGAATAGAGGAAAATAAATAGAGTAACTGCACACAGTAGTGGCGTGAAGAGTTATGTGTCTTCATACGCATGCAAGAGAAACTGTTTTCCTTTAAGTAGGCTACATGACAACAAACTGTGAAGACTGAGCATACATGAATAGTTAATGCAATAAAATAAAATTCATGACAAACTTAATGTGACATATATGTATAATGGTTATATGTACTACATGGCAATTAAGCATAAATGGTGAGCATAAGTGATGATAATTGTAACTACTTTTATGTAGTTCAATCAATCAGTTGAGAGGGTAGGTCAGTATAGAGCATAAAGCATTGGACTGAGAATCAGAAGACCAGGGTATTGATTTAGATTCTACCATTACCTCCCTGTTTGGCCTTGGACAACTCACTTTACTTTTTAGAATCTATTTTCCTTATCTGTGAAAAGAGGACGTTTGTCAACATAACTTCTTAGGATCTTCCAGCTCTTACATTTTACTATTCTACCTTGAGATTTCTAGAGTCAGCTAGGAAAGGAAAGGAAAAATGAAACTGTCTGTTACCCTTATGAAGTCATCTGGATCTGCAATCTAGGCAGTTAGACACTCACACTCCTCTGGCTGGGCTGCTTTCCCACAACGTGTTAGGAGCCAGGATAGGTCTGAGGTGAATTCGAGCAAGGTAGGGAAGTAGCCTTGAGGAGGCCATGGGGTATGGTGGAAAAAGCAATGAATTTGGAGTCAGAGGACCTGAGTTTAAATCCTAGATTACTGCAACTTATTATCTGTATGGCCCTCTTGGGTCATATTCTACCTCTTGGGTTTAGTGTCCTCATCTGTAAAATGAGGAGATTGGACTTGGGGACTTCTAAAGTCTCTTCCAGCTCTAAATCTATGATCCTATGATGCTTTTCTGTGTGGTGGGAATTGTTGTCTTTTTTCTTGGGAATGTAGATCAGAACAGAGGCCACCCGGACCTAAGCCTCCACCCAGGAGGTAAGTAGGGGAAGAAGGAAACATAGCAGTAGTTGATTCTTCTTGAATACTCCCAACAGAGGGGGCTCAGAGTCACAAAACCCTTTTTCCCTTCTTCTCTCAATGCGTGAATTATACAGATAAAGAGGGCTCAGAGTAACTTCTGGGTCTTCCTAAGCTCCCAACAGGAAGCTACTGCAGTTTGCTGATTATTCAGTCATCAGTGTGTAGGATAGATTGGAATGGTGAGAAACCTAACACAGGGAGGACATCAGGGAGGCTACTCAATAATCTCAATGAGAGGTGAGGAGGGACTGAACTAAGGTGACAGTTATGACAAAGGGTCAAATACAAGACAGCCTGCAGAAGTAAAAATATCAAGATTTGGCAATTGCTTGGATATGTGGAGTGAGGGAGGCTGAGAAGGCCAGGATAATGCTGAGGTTATGAACTTGGTAGAAAGTCGAGATGGTGATGCCTCTGACAAAAATAGGTAAGTTTGGAAGAGGTGAGGGTTTTGGGGAAAAGAGAGTGAGTTCCAGTTTTGGACATGTTGAATTTAAGATGTCTCCCAGACATCAGTTTGAAATGTCTAACAGGCAATTGGTGATGTAGGATTAAATTTCAGGAAACAGATTGGAGTTGGATAGACAGATCTATGAGTCATTTGCATGAAGAGGATAATTTAACCCATGAGAGTTGCTAAGTTTACTGAGAATGTGAAGGTAGCAAAAGAAGAGAGCCTAGGGCAAAACCTACATTTATGGGATATGATATGGATGATGAGTCCGCTAATGAGATTAAGGTGTTGTAAGTCAAGGAGAAGAACCAGGAGGGAGTAGTGCCACAAAAACCCAGAGAAGAGAGCATCCAGGAGGAGAGAGTGGTCACTAGTGTCAAGAGCAAACAGGTTGAGAAGAATAGGACTGAGAAAGGACCATCGGATATGGCAATTAAGAGAACAGTTTAGAGAACACTGCTGAGTGATGGAGTCAGAAGCCAGATTGGAAAAGGGTTGAGTAGAGGAGAGGTGGTGGTAGAGAGTATTGACAACTTTTTCAAGGCTGAGAAAAGACAGCGCTAACTTATATACTAACTTCAGGGGATGGTAGGGCCTAGTGAAGGTTTTTTTTTTTTAAGGATTATACTGGGCATAATTAAGGCAATAGGGAAGGAACAAGTGGGTAAGAAGGAGTTGAAGAAGAGAGACAAAGAGAGAAAAAGACAGAGATAGAAAGAGACAGAGAGACACGGAAGAGAGAGAGAACGGCTGAGGATGCAGTCTTGCTGAAGAAGAAAGGAATGGACAGAATCAAGTACACATGTAGAGGAGCTGGCCTTGGCAAAGAGAAGGGTCATCTCTTTCATAAACCAGGTGAAATAGAGTGAAAAGTGATGCCAAGGGGTTTTGAGATGAACAGAATGAGAAAATAATGAGCTGACATTGAATGGTTTCACTTTTCTTAGTAGAGTAAGAGACAAGGTCCTCAGGTGAAAGAGGAAAATGGTTGTGACAGATTTGGAGTAGCTTTTGTGGGGAGTGAAATAGGTAAAGAAACTGAGGCTCAGAGGTGCTAAATGACTTGCCCAAGTCCCATAGATAGTAAATGACAGAGAAGGGACAGAGGACAGGCAAGAGAGGTGGCTGCCTCATGTACAGTGTGGAGGAGCACAAGGAAATCTTTTTATAAATGTCCATGTTTTTAATGTCAGGAAATTCTGCTCTCTATGGCATATAGGTATTTATTTTGTGATAAATTTAGTCCCATGTTACAGTGAAGCATCTGATACACATTAATACATCGGATATAATTTGCAACCACAGGAAAGGACAATTTTCAAACCAGGCTTCAAGGGCACAAATACTTTGCTTTGGCTCTGACTAGAACCCAAATGCATTCCAAGTTCAGTACTTTTTCACTATGAGATGGATGTGGGGCAATTTGGAAGAACTGATGAAAAGGGAGGCCTGGGTGAGCTAGTGGGTGGCATGAAAGCACTCAATTCCTGAAGAATAACCAAAGAAGAGGACAGCCTCAGGGACAGGATGGTGATTGGGATCACTTTGCATGAAGTAGCCCAAGCAAGACTTCAATTTAAATCTAGTTAAGTCTTTTCTCCTCCTCATACATCATGCCTTAACCTGGAGTGTCATGGCAAAGATCAGCTGACTGCTATGAGCTCTCTTTCCTGTGAAGCATAATGAAGCCTGGGGCAAGTTTCTCAGGACTGGATCCCCAAGTAGCTTTGCTTAGCTAACAGAAAGTATAGAGAGGTTGATTTATGTCCTGTGATCCTTAGCAGGAACCAGGAGCCAGAGCAACATATTTAAGTGCCTGAACATTCAAAATCACTAGTGGACTCTATATTCTAATCACATTTACTTTAAAAACTTCAAAGACCTGTAATTTTTATCAGTGTGGACATGTCAACAACTCAAGCATATTACAACCCTTCCATAACAGATAGGAATTAACTATGGCTGAACAAATTCGTTATCTGGTGGCAAAACTTATGCTGATAAGTGTAATTCACACATTTTAAGTTTCTTTTTAAAATGAAATTTTAAAAGGCATTTAAAAATCTTTCAAATAATACAGGATTTTAAGATCTGGCCAATTTTGAATTATTCAGTAAAAAAACAGTGATTGACAAATATTTAATGCCTGCTATGTTTAAGGATCATAGGCAATGAGGTAATGAGGGGGACTCAAATATGAGACATAGTCTCTACCTTCAAGAAACTTAAAATCTTGTTGGAAAAATGTGACATAAACAAATCAAAAAATAACTACTAATGGAAGCTAAAAAAGTCTGGTACAGATAATAAGTGCTTATTTTTCATGAATGGTTTTTTTGGGGGGAGGGGAGGCAATTGGGGTTAAATGACTTGTCCAGGGTCACACAGGGACACACAGTAAGTGTCAAGTGTCTGAGACCAGATTTGAACTCAGCTCCTCCTGATTCCAGGGCCGGTGCTCTATCCACTGTGCCACCTAGTTGATCCCCAACAAATTTTTAAAGATAAAAAACCTATGAAAAATCATAAACCATGTTTTTTGAAATATGAAAATGCCACAAAATGTGGAACCATTATTATAGTTCAATTACAAATATAAGTGTTTTAAAATCCTAAAGCTTTTGCATTGTTTTAAAAGAAAATTAATTTATACATTCATTTTTTCTTTATTAAATTTTAAGAACTTAAAGAAAAGCATGATCGAAATTATTTTCAGAACTTACAGGACAGTAGACAAATCCTTCACTTTTTTCATCAATGAAAACCAATTTTGTCCCATTAGGGTCAGGAAAAATTTTTTTCACACTGACAGGATGTCGATATTCATTCACATATTGCCAGTCTTCAATAAAGAAATACCTTATAACGCCAGTCTAAAACAATTATAGTCATGAAAATGTTATGAGACACTTTCTTTTTTAAAGAAAATATTTCACATTTTTAAAGAAGTATTTAACTCAAAACTGAAGTTAGCCACATATGGTAAATATTTTAAAAGGTAGAACAAAATCCTATGTTAACTGTGAATGTATTTCTGATTCAATACTTTGCAAAATCTGATATTTTTAATTATATTTTTGGCATTATCACATTTTAAATCTTCAACTTAGAGGAAACTTCAATCATCTGACACTTATTTCTATCCCAATGATCTTAGGCATATATCTTAGATCCTAATTGGTAAGTACATTTAGCAAGATTTTAAAATATGAAAACAAGCAGAAAAATTTTGGGGATTATAAGAGTTAGTCCACTATGAGGTTATCATAAATAATGATTCATTAGCAAACCACAGTTGCTACCTTTGTTTTTAAAGTTCAGCATGGCACCATCAATTTATATGACACTGTATATAAGTAGGGGAGGAATTGTTGATGGGGGTTGGTGATAATTATGCAGTTAAATAGCAAACGACCTATTTTCTTGTAAGGATTATAACTTTCTCTACTCAGAATTCTTCTGAGAATCAAACAGAGATAAAAATGTGAAAATGTTTTGAAAAAAGTTAAAAGTACTTTAGATGAATAAGGTATTATGACTATGTATGTGCCTCATACTGTTCTTCATAAACTGATACCAAAAATGGCCAACACAAAAACATTCTCAACATGCAGTAAATAATTGAAATAAAGGAAAGATACCAATTGGGAAGAAAATCTTGTAAGGGGAAAATGTTCAAAACATTTTTCTGCCATTTTTCTATAGAAAGGAATTCTTATGACTTAATAATAAACTTAACTTCTCTTATATCTATGGTATTTTAACATTTTCCTCCTCATCTTTTTGAATATCATATTTTCTAGTCTTTTCCAAGAATTAAAAACCAATGGATTTATTTGAACTTTTAGGTTTTTTTTTTTTTTTAGTTAATTGGGGGTAAGTGACTTGTCCAGGGTCACACAGCTAGTAAATGCCAAGTGTTTGGTCTGAGGCCAGATTTGAACTTAGGTACTCTTGACTTCAGGGCTGGTGTTCTATCCACTGCGTCACCTAGCTGCCCCTTAGTTTTTATTGTTTTAATTATATTTCATTTGGTGTCCTGAAACACCAAATGTCAAAGAACATTCAATTACTATAAACCTTCTTAAATTATTAAGATCAAGAGAACATGCCCTAAGTACAAAGTGATCTTTTATATTTTATTCACTTTCAATTTGTTTTCATTTTTAGCTGTTTAGTAAAGTCTATATCAATTTTAGATATGCAAAGATTATGTTTTCATGACATAAGGAAACTACAAAAAACTAGCAAAAATGATGAAACACATTAAGAACATTATCTCCCTGTATGTAAGTTCATAAGTTCAATGTCAAAAATAGGCAGGGAACCATAAGCTACCATATGATCAAGAGATAATACAATACTTCAATTAACTAGAATTAGAAATTTTCTATATAACCAAAAGAAGTAAAAAGAAATCAAAAATACATACATCTGTACCATAAATTAGGAAATCTCCAGTTAAAGCATGGCATAAAATTCGGCATTTGTCATCTACCTCTGGAAAAAGTCGAGTCTCACGTTCTTCTTCAGCATCCAAAATTTCACTTTCTATCTAAAATGTTAATAACAGTAGTTTATGATGTTATCAGTTGGTGGGTTAAGCATTTCAATTTTTTTCTTCTGTCTCAATCAAGTCACTTAGCTAATAGCTTCCCGGTCTAACTAAATTGTCTGAAAAGATTGATATGGATGAACAAGGAAATTGCTACTAATTTAGATTCCAAAAAGACACGTACAGAAGATGGAATCACAGGTAAGCAATAGTGGATGAATACAAAAGTACGGCATAGTCCTGTAAGAACAGATCAGAAGCACTGCAGATGAGAATTAGGAAACTAATTAGGTAATGCAATTTTTTTTAAAGCCATGGGGTGGAGAATAGGAAGAACAAAGAAAAGAGAGAACCATTGTTTTTGATTGGAATGAAGGTAACTGAAGACTTGAGAGAAGGCAGATATACTCATTTCTTACTTCACCTCTACTTCCTTTGCAAAAAGGGAGAACCACAGGACTGGAAAAGGACACAACAAAAATGGTTAAGAGGAAGCTAAGATCCAAAATAAGTATGTTGACAGTAAGGGAGGATCTGACCGCCCTTTATAGGCTTAAGACATCTGGCCCAGATCAATCAATCAGTTAATCAAATGATCAGCCAGCAAGCATTGATTAAGTTTCCATTATGAGCCAAATACTATGTTAGATACTAGGGATAAAAGACTAAAATAAAAAGATCCCTGCCTTCAAAAAGTTTACAATCTGTTGGGGAAGACAATCCATACATCGTTGCCGTTCAGTCATTTCAGATGTGTCTGACTCTGCACGACCCCATTTGGGGTTTTCTTGGCAAAGACACTGGAGGAGTTTGCCATTTCTTTCTCCAGCTCATTTTACAGATGAGGAACTGAGGCAAACAGGGTTAAGTAACTTGCTCTGGGTCACGCAGCTGGTAAATGTCTGAGGCCAGATTTGAACTCAGGAAGATCAGTTAGCCTGATTCCAGGCCCAGCACTTTATCTACTGCACCACCTCGCTGTCCTACATATATATGTACACACACATACACATTGACTCACATAATAGTTTAAAACTGTACAAAGACTTCTGGGACATCTTCAGTGTGTCTGTGTGCGCACATGCACACACATATGCACACATACATGTACACACATATGTATACATATATGAACATATACAAACATGCAAAATACAAAATAGATTTTGGTAAGAAGCACTAGGAGCCTGGGCAGAGGTCAAAGGGATGGGGTAAGGAGAAGGAAAAGTCTCATGCAGGTGATACCAGAGCTAAGCTTTGAAGGAAACAAGGAATTCTAACAGGTAGAGGTGATGAAGGAGAAAGGCCCAGACACAGGAGACAGAGTGACATGTGTGAGCTGCAGCAAGAAGGCCAGTTTGTCTGGACCACAGTGTGACTGGAAGTAATATATAATCATGCTGAAGTCCTTTAAATATCAAAAAGAGAGGAGTTTGTGCTTTTCATGATAGGGCATAGACCACCCCCCTTAACCAAGATGGGGTAGCTCAGACTTCCAGCATTACCTCATGCGCTGAGCAGTTCAGTCACTTAACCAGAGGTCAAACAGCTAGTGTACGTCAGAGGCCAGATCTGAATTTATGTCTTCCTGGCTTTAGGGCCAGCCTTCTTCCCCTTAGGCTGTGCTGCCTCTTGTTTTTAAACTAGCATGGAAAAGGAACCATAGGACTTTATTGTGTCTCCTTGGGCAAGACACTCCAATTGTTCGGACCTCAGTTTCCTCTTGTATAAGATTAGAGGGTTGGACTTTTAAGGTCCCTTCTAGCTCTAAAAGTATTCTTTACTATTAGGCCTTAGTCTATTCATCTCCTACTTCTGCTTATCTCAACTCCATAGGCCTTCAGATTTGCAAAATAAGACTCACCATATGTAACTGTATTTTGCCCTCAAAAAGTACAGCAGCATAGTCAGAATGAAGGCACATTCTAGCTACTGTTCCCAGATACTCAACATCTTTTAACTTTTTCACAACTGTAGAAAATAAGAAAACATTACAATACAGGTGATGCATTTCATATAAGTTCTGAAAAAAGTTCAAACTAACTAATTAATGAATTAAAATTTAAATCAAAATTAATTATAAACATTTCAAAACTCTTCTAAACCTTGAAATTTTCTTCCAGTTTTTTCAGGAAATTTTAGTCGCTATGTGAATTTGGAATAATGACATCCACGGAAGTTCACATAAGATACAAACGTAAAATAAATTCTCATATGTAAACACTAGGAACAGCATAGTGAAAACTTAATGCCATTTGCTACTTGAGTAGAATCATACTCTGTCATGCTCTATGACTGACTGATTAACATATAATCTCCTGTGAGGAAGTGTGTGAATGGATAGAATGTCATTTTTTTCTGTCAATTTCCAATATTTGAAGAAAAAAAGTCAAAAGAGCACTGAAGCAAAAAAGAAAGTTGTCTCAGGAATTATGAAAATTAGGTTTATGATGTTCAAAACCTTTTAAGCTAAGGAAAGGAAATACATATTTATATGTATTGTCATGAAGCTAAAAAAGAGAAAAGGAACTTTCCTCCACCGTGCCTCATATACTTATTGATAAGCTGCCCACGAAGCTCAAATCTTCTTCATCTCTGAGTCAACACTCAGTATACAATGCTTTATTAGGGAATACCAATACATTTATCAGAGGTGATAGATATAAAGAGTTTAAATAACAAAACCAGATTTAGACTTACTGTCCTCTCTAAGTGCATAGAACCAAGCTCGATTGTTCATTCCCACAGCCAAATGATAAAGACCTATAGCTAAGAAGTTGGGCTCCACTTCAACAGAAACTGTGATGGGTAGCTCCTACGAGAAAAGCAGTCATTGTAAATAAGCTACTCTAATTACTTTGAGTTTGTCTATAAATAAAATTAAAGTAACATATTTGTCATACTCCTTCAACAGGGTTGGCTACTGTCACTTCAAGGAGAGAGGTGAGATATGCAATCCGTGTGCTGCAGTTGTCCCCAAGAACAGGAAGTTTGGTCAGGAAAACATGGAGTGAGCCTCTTTGAGTAGATACCGCCAACAACTGGCCATCATCTGTCCAAGATAGACTACCCAACCCTGAAATGATTTTTTTCAAAAGTGAACTATAATTAAATAATGAACAAAAAGTTCTACAAATTATATTTATTTCAGTGTTTCAGAGGGGGAAAGGTAAATTTAAAAACATTTTGTTTAATAGTATAAATAAATTTTTTTACTTGGCCTATGGTAATTATTTTTAGAGTAGAAATTGTACCAGCTAGTGTCACACAGAATATATAGAATATACATCCAATAAAAGTGGAAAGTACATTTTTGCATTTGTAAAAACAGATCACACAGATCATAGATTTAGAGTTGGAAGGGATCTTCGAGAAGTCATCCAGTTCAAACTCTGCATTTATTGGATGACAAACTGAATCCAAAAGACATTATGTGACTTACCCAGGGTCACCTAACTAATGTGTAAAGCAGTATTTGAACTAAGGATGTGAACAAGTCCAGCACTCTATCTACTGTCAGCTGGCTGTCAAATGAACTATAATAAAATCCATGATAAATATTTTAAACATGTGGACTTCTTCAGTTCAATTTAAGTAGCATTAATTAATTATACAAATACAAATTAATTAATACAAGTAATGAAAATTCAAATAATCATTCAAATTCAAAATAAATACAAGTAATGCAAATTCAGCATCTAGTGAAAGGTATGGGATATTATATCTCAAACTTCCTGTAATAAATAAAAATATTAAAATAATAAACACTATACTATTATCTGTTAAGTAAATACATTCAGTGTTAATCTGTTTTAGACATTCATAGAATACCTTTATTTTCATCATCCAGGTTTATTATAGCATACATTTCTTTTAGTTCTGAGAGGTCATGGATTTTAATGCTGAAAAACAAAATAAAAATTATTAGTTTCATCTAATATTTTAAAAATGGAAAATTCCAAACGGAACTTGATTTAAGGAAACAAATGGAGTCACTAAATACAAAAAGCATATTACCATCATATTTCCAAAAATAGATTCAGTCTAAGTAAACATGGTTAGATTTGGCACAATGAATTTGATACGGGCAATGATGGAGGTAGAATCTTTGAAATACCAGCCCCATGTTCTATGGGGCTATTTTAGTAAACCATTTCTTTCAGATCCGTCTAGTTAGGTCAAGTTCTGTTAACTCATAGTCTCAATGAATCTCAACATTCGTTCCTTAAAATGTCTTTGTTATTAATACTATCACTATTACTAAGACCCATAAAATGAAGATGCATCTTCTAACAAAATAAAATAGATCACCAATCACTTTAGATGTTTATTTATTATTAAAATGCTGGATTTATTTAAGTCTTCCCTGGGAATAAATTTCTAACATTTTGAAACATGTGTTAACTTTTTCATTTTTTTTTGTTTTTTTTGTTTTTTTTTTCTTTTTTAGGCAATTGGGGTTAAGTGACTTGCCCAGGGTCATACAGCTAGTGAGTGTCAAGTGTTTGGTCTGAGGCCAGATTTGAACCCAGGTCCTCCTGATTTCAGGGCCAGTGCTCTATCCACTGTGCCACCTAGTTGCCCCCATAACTCTTTCATTTCATGCACTAAACAGGATTCTAGTGTTATAGAAGTTAATGTATTTCTAAAAAGTAAACGTACTCAACGTAAAGGTAAATGTACCTATTTTATTTCTTATCCACCTACACAATCATGACCATTGTGAACATCAGTACCTGTATTAGCAGAATTGATTAGGACATGACCAGAAGGTCAGAGGCAAGCTATTTTTCCCATTCCACAACTGAAGACTATGCTTCTATGTTCATCCTCCAACCTTACAGATCTAGTTAGTCATAAGAACCAGAAGAAGCAATTATCATTTTACTGGAAGTATAATCTAAGAAATATGTATCACTGACAGTTGATACACATATTCCATGTACAAATAAGAGACAAAATTTTAAAGAACTTGAAAATGCCATGATTCTATGATTTTATGACATCAACATATAAATGTACTAGGTACTGTTAATTCATAACAATTCTGAAAGAGATTTTATCACAAGATTTAATGTAAAAATTTAACCAAATGTATTTTAGGACGATATCCAGCATTTTCGTTACTTGATAGTATTATTAAAAAAGTGTGCTGCTAAACTATAACTCAGATGTTTATACCCCGGAATTTCTGTTTCACATATCTTGATAACCAAAGATAAAAAACAAATTAAAAAGCAAATTCAATGAAGAAATGAAAGTTTCAGGGATTTTCCAATCACAAAATATGTAAAATGTATGGCAAGAGTTTCTAAGAAAGTGGCAATAATAATAACTCACACATAGCACACAATAGTGCTATGTACAGGGCCTAGCACATAGTAGGTACATAATAAATGTGTATTGAATAGAAATGAATTAATATTTATAAAACTTTTTTCACACTAACCTTGTGAGATAAGTAGTACAAATACTATTATCCATATTTTATAGATGAGAAAATTAAGTCTTACCAAGTCAAAATTAAGTGAAATTCACTGTTGGCGGAAGGGTAGATTGGTTCAGCTTTTACTGAAAGAAATTTGGAACTATGCCGTAAGAGTTACTAAACTGTGCAAACCCTTTGGCCTGGCTATACCACTACTAAACTTATACCTCCAAAGACATTAAAGAAAGAGGAAGAAGATCCATCTAAACAAAAATATTTGTAGTGACTTTTTGTTATAGCAAAGAACTGGAAGCTAAGAGGTTACCTATCATTTGGGGAAATGGTTGAAAAAATATAGTATATGAATATAATGGAATATTATTGCATAGTAAGAAATGACAAAAGGAATGGTTTCAGAGAAACCTTAGAAGACTTATATAAATTAATGTAGAAAGAACTGAGCAGACACAGGAGAAAAATATATATACAATAACAACCATGTTGCAACGAAAAGACTTAAAATCTCTAATCAACGATAATGACCAACCATGACCCCTGAAGATTGATGACTAAAGACATGCTACCTACGAGCTGAGAGAAAAGTGATGGACTTAAGGTACCAAATGAGACACACATTTTTGGACATGACTAATATGGAAATATTCTATTTGATTGTGCATATATGTTATAAAGGTTTTGTCTTTCTTTCTTTCTTTTGCTTTAATTTGGGTGGATGAGGTGAGAGGGTGAGATGAGTAGTGATAGATTTATACCCCCCCCCAAAAAAAAGAAAGGAAGGAAGGTTAGAAGGAAATGCAGACAAGCATGCCAGCTTTGAAACTTACATGTTGAATTTAATATGTACTTGTAAGGAAAAGCAAGATGTATGTAATAGTGTTGTGGGTTTCATGTACAATCCCCTCTTTCAGTTTTATTTTGCAAATTGAGATGCTCATTTTATTTGGTGTTTGTTAAATTCAGAATTTAAAAAATGTTTAAGAAGAGCAAATTGAGGAGTAATAATTCAAAAAAAGTTCTCAACTCTAACGTCGGAGTGTCTCTGAATGGTAAAAGCAATCATTCTTGGGTGCTAGAGTTAATTTAATGTAATCAGATATTCCTTTCACTAACTCAGCTCCTTCTCCTATGTCCTATATTTGCTATGACACTATTTTTGTCCCAGCTTTTCAAATTTGACAGTTTAGTCATTATTTATTCTTCCTTCCTTTAGGCTTCCTTTAGGGTACAGTAGATGCCTATCTCTCTCTCACCATATGCCATCCCAATTTCTAGTTTAAGATCTATCCCACAGAATAATTTTCTTGTTCTTTGGATACAGAGCACTGAGGAAGAAAGATGAAGAACCAGGCAGATTTGATCTACTGCAAATTCATCTTGCACAATTTCAAACAGATGCTTGTTCCTGCTAGATTAAAAAAAAATATCTTGCTCATTCCTTTTTTTTTTTTTAAAATGATTTAAATATATAACTTACCAGTTGTCCCCACATGTAGCAGCTTTGTTAAGGGACTGTGATATTGCAATACTACTTAAGTTATCCTTGTGGTTCCGAGCCTGAAAGATCTCTTGACCAATTTCTCGAATATGAGTCGAAATGACAACAAAAATTCCCCGTGAGAAACCAATCATTATATAGCCATCTCCATACCTGTAAGCAACACAAATGGCAATGTAATAAAAAGATAATAGATCGATTTGTCAAATTAAAAGCAATTGTAGCTAAATTTTTGACAGTTTGGGGACTAACATTATTATTGATAAACCAGTAAATGCCCTTTAAATAGATAATTATAGAATTAATCAATCAAAAAGCATGTAAGAACCTACTATGAGTGGGTACTGTGCCAGGTGTTAGGGAAACAAAGACAAAATGTAACAGTCCCTACCCTCAATGATTTTGTACTTGAATGAGGGAAGATAACATGTACATCTAAAAAGCACACACAAAATTTATACGAGGCAATGTGGGGGAAGCAGCTGGGGAAGAATCAAGAAAGGTTTCATGTTGAAGGCTGAGATTGAGCTTTTTTTTTTTTTTGGTGAGGCAATCAGGGTTAAGTGACTTGCCCAGGGTCACACAGCTAGTAAGTGTTAAGTGTCTGAGGCTGGATTTGAACTCAGGTCCTCCCGACTCCAAGGCCAGAGCACTATCCACTGTGCCACCTAGCTGCCCCCAAGTGTGAGCTTTGAAGGAAACTAGGACTTCTACAGAGGAGAAGTGAAGAAGACTTGCATTCCAGGTGTGGCAGACAGCCAGTGCAAGGGAACAGAGATGGAAGGTGGGATATAGTGTGTGAGAAAGAGCAAGCAGGCCAGTGTGGCTGAAGTTCTGAGTATGGGAAGAAGTGTTAAGTATAACAAAGTCAGAAAAATTCATTTCAGCTAATGTTGTGAAAGCATTATAAGTCACACAGATGAGTGTGTTTTTGAGCCTAAAGGCAACAGGTAGCTGTTGGAGTTTAGCAGGAGAGTGACATGGTCAGACCTATTCTTAAGGAAAATCATTTTAGCAGCTATATGGAGGATAGATTAGAATCAAGAGAGACTTGAAAATAATTTTTAAAATGCAGGCTTTACTACTCAAAAATATTTTATAATCCTGAAGATATTAATTTTACAAATAGACATATGTATGAAAATGAATGAAAACATATAAATGAAAATGAAATGCTATAACTAATTTAGAAAAAGACATGAACTTCTCTTTCTCTTTAAAACTTTTGTACTTACCAACTGTAACAAACAATGCTGCCATAGCGCTGCTGAAATTCTAGATCAATTGGGCTATCTGGATCATTCAGATTGAAAAGAAATAAAGTTTTCTTGCCAACCACCACACTTATCTACCAACAAAATAAAAAACAGAGTGAGACAGAAGGCACAGTGCTTCGTGAAAAAGACGAATGCTATTTATACAGTAGAATCTAGTATCCTTCACCAGCATTTTGTTGTAATATAGTGACTGCAGTATAGTGACCTTGACTCCTGAAGGCTATGCCAGAAGAAGAGTTGCTCTGGCAGATCCTGCCAGGCTGAAAAGGCCCAGAGAATGGTCCCAGCAACGGACCATTTGGTGCATCAGTTGTTCATGACCCAGCCTAGCTAAGGTCAGAGAGATTCATCACCAAATTGGCTTTATGATGGTACATTTTTCACTTATGGCAATTTGTAGACTGTCTAACCAAGTCACTGGGGAGTTGTGATTGACTTTGGTGGAGGCAATACCTATACTGACAAAATGTATGTCTGTGAAGAATATAAACAGGAATATGACTGGTGACTTTGCACAGCCTTTCCTCACTTAAATCTAATTCACTTGCATGTCATGGCATCACCTCCCTGATGTCAAAGTCCTCTTTGAGAATGAAGGACAAACAAACAAACAACAACAACAAAGAGGAATATGATTTCTGTGTGCTAAATCCTACAATTAGTCACATAAGATATTAAACAACATTAATACAAAATATATTGCACTAATGTACTTTGGAAAGACTTTAATCATATCTAAGATACTTTATCATACATACCAAAGTCAACTTTCTGCAATGTTTCGTTTTTTTTTTTTTCAGTGAGGCAATTGGAATTAAGTGACTTGCCCAGAGTCACACAGCTAGGAAGTATTATGTGTCTGAGGCCGCATTTGAACTCAGGTCCTCCTGACTTCAGGGCCAGTACACTATCCACTACACTACCTAGCTGCCCCTGGAATGTTTTTTTAAATGAAAGATGTCATTAATGCTCTGTGATATAGATAATTATATTTGCACATAATGGTTCTCCCATCCCCAGGAACAAGGGGGATTTTTGCTCCTACTATAGCTACAGAACCAGACCAGGGGCAAATAAACAAAGTTCACACTAAGGTGACTAAGTATGACACTGGGCATGTCACTTCACCTTATTACCTCCCCTCAAAAAATACCAAAATGAAAGTTTACATTAAAACAGCATGTCCCTAAATGATCTGGCCTGGCTTCTTAGTAGTTATTAAGAAAATGTCATCCATTTCCACTAAAGGTTAGTAGCAGTTTGCAGTACTACAGAAAACTCTTCTGATATTTGTGTAATTTATGTGAAGTATTGCTGATAGATTTGTTTATTTTTTTTTGGCGAGGCAATTGGGGTTAAGTGACTTGCCCAGGGTCACACAACTAGTAAGTGTCAAGAGTCTGGTCTGAGACAGGATTTGAACTCAGATCTTTCTGACTGCAGGGTCGGTGCTCTCTCTACTGCGCCACCTAGCTGCCCCTGCTGATAGGTTCTTGACAGGCACCTCTGGTACTTCTTGAATGCCTGGGATTTATTTTTGTGGACTTTGTATTCTTCTGCTATGCTGAAGCTATTAATTGTTTTAATTAGATTACATTTGCTGATTTTCTGGAGTTTTATCATATCTATAAATAAGGATGATTTTGTTTCCTTTTTGTTGATGTTATGCCTTTAATTTCCTCTGGTTACTACTATCACTAGTATTTCAGGAATTATTAAATAATAGAGACAAGATAGCACATTCTTGCCTTACCCTGTATTTATTAGGAAAGTTTTCTAATATTTCTCCACTGCAAATAATGCTAGATTTTGGTTTTAGATGTCCACTTTTTATCATATTAAGGGGGCCCTTCCATACTCATCATTTTTAGGGTTTTTTAAGCATTAAAAATTTTTTTTATTAATTTATTTTGATTTATTAACAATCACTTCCATATGCTTTTGAGTTTAAAATTTTTCTCACCCTTCCTCCCTACCACCCTCCCCAAGACAATCTGATATAGGCTATACATATACATTCTTATTAAACAGCATTTTTTTTTTAGCACACATGGTGCTATATTTTTAAACTCTACAGAAGCACCAAGATGATTTGAATATAGACTTGGTTCTGAATACTTACTGTGCTTTCAGAAGCAGAGTTTCTGTCATCAGTCTTCATTGTTGAAAACTGCATATCACTAGGCTCTGATCGGACTGGAGTCTATAAAATAAAAATGAAAACAACTTATGACTGGTGATCAAGTCCAACATGGATTTACTTCATTTTTGGATATGGTCATGGTTACTTCTGCTCTGGCCCTGTCAGTCTGATTACTGTCTCCCCCCACACCCTGATCTTAATAATTCTCTTCTCTAGGACGTTGCATACTTCGTATCCTGTGCTCAGAATACTTTTTCTCTTCATTTCTGACACTCTATTTCTGCCTTCAAGATTAGGCTCAATTCACTTTTTCAATGACTTGAAGACATACAAGGCATACTAATCTAATTTGTGGCTGATGCAAAACTAGAGGGCTAATTAATATGCTGAATGAGAAAAACTAGGATTCAAAATCTGAATAGGCAGGAAAAATAGGCTATAATCAATAAGCTATAATTTAATGGGAACAAATGTAAAATCCTGCACTTAAAATTTTTAAAAATCCCAAGCCCCAATTCACATGGAAAAGATTTAGGGCTTTTAGAAGACTCTAAACTCAAAAGTTTGCTACAGCTGCCAAAGAACTAAAGTTATTTAGACTGCATTAAAAAAACGATGTGTTCAGATAAACAAAAGGAATAGTCTCCGTGTGCTTTGCAAAGATTAGACTATATTTGGAGTATTATGTTCAGTTTTAGGTGGCACAGTTTAAAATGAATAGGCATCCAGAGGACAGCTAGCAAGATGCTGAGGGGTACAGAATCCTAAAGCTTGGGACTTTGAGAACAGGGCCCATTTTTCATTTTTGTTTTGATACCCAGTCCCTAGCATAGTGTATTGCACATACATTGTGGGCACTCAGTAAATACTTGTTGAATTAAGTGAAAGCTTCTCATTAAATTTCATGTACAAGATGGAGAGATAGCATAGTAAAGTGGATTCATAACTGATTGAATGATCAAGCCAAAAGAATAACGACCAATCTCAATCTGTAGGGAGGGCTCTAATGAATGTCACAGAACTCTATTCTTGGCCCTATTTTGTTAAAAAAATATTTATTGAATAACTTGGATGAAAATACAGATTTATGGCAAGCTTATCAAATTTGAAAGAAAGATGGGACAGACAGCTAACTTTTGGAAGCATCAGAATCAGTGATAAGCCCACCACTAGGAATGGGGTGGACATAGATCAATTAACCAACACTTCTGGGGTTACAAAGCCACCTAACTGTTATCATTTATCATTTATTATTTCTTCATGTTTTCCACAAGGATAGCATGACAAACTTTGCTAAATGCCTTGCTATTTCTAAGGAATTCTTCTGATCATAATATCAAAAAAGGAAATTTTATGAGTTTGGAAAGACCTATTCTTAATGAACTTAAGTTAGTGTTTGGTAATGCCTGATTGACTTTTATGTGTTGAAAAACCATTTTTTAAAAATAATCCGTTCTAATATATTTCTGGAAATGGATGTCATCTTTACTGCTTTGTAATTTATGAAATTCTTTTTTTTTAAATTATGACATCTCTCTGTATTCAAGTATTTGAGTAGCTTTCCATGATTCATAAAAGTTTACTAACAATAATTCTACAATCATATCTATGAATTCTTTCAGTACCTTCAGGTACAATTCATCTGGGCCAGGAGAATTGAACTCATTTAAAATAGCTGAGTGTTCTCTTACTATTTCCATTTGTATCTTGTGTTTTACTTGACTCTTAACCATGTTTGTTCTACTCTATCTAGTTCAGTTCAATTATCACTTAACTGCTCAATGGTCTAGGTAATTTTAAGAATCAGAGAAGGTATACACTTTTATAAATAAAGGGAATTTCTTCATCTGGGAGTTCTATCAACAAACTTATAGGTCCAGATTCTATTTGTTCTGAGGCCTAAAGTGAATTTTTTTTGAGATTCATTAATTTATTTATTTTTAGTTTTCAACATTCACTTCCATAAGATTTTGAGCTCCAAATTTTCTCCCCAACTCATCCCTCCTCCAACCCCAAGATAGCATGCATTCTGAATAAAGTGAATTCTTGATTACAGAAGGGTGGTTAACTCATTTAATTCTGAAAATTGTTTTTTTTTTAATTTTTGTTTCCCAATATGTATTATCCCCCAAAGAATCCAATTAAATTAAAACCTGGAATTTTAATGGATGTGAGGTGTCAGAAAAATGAAATAAATGATGGCACTAAACATGGAATATAAATTATTAGGAGAGGTTAGAAAATCTGTATATACATTTACAAGTTTATCTTAAAATAATCTCCAAATCCACTGTCAGGATACAACCATAAAGAAGGTAATCCTTTTCAAATGTTGCTGAGATGAAGTAAGAGGGGAACAATATTTGAATTAGTATAATACCAAAAACCCCATTCTAACAAATAAAGTATTTGTGATATTTTCAATATGCATTTAACAGAAAATAAATTTAATATTCATATTTTGCCAGAGTAGAACAACTTTGGTTCATAGGAGAAATGTAAAATTTTGTATATTGGTTATATGGACTAAGTTTTTAATGATGGGGAAAATTTGCATCACCTGTCTTATGGTATCACCTTCCTGATTACTAACTGTTATCATTTTATCTTCACTTCCCAATGCCAGTAGATTTTCTGAACTCCAACAGCCACATGTGATCCGCTTAGTGTGTTTACCTGAAAAGCAAACAGTCTTAGCATAGACACATATTTTTTTTCAACGAAACACAACCAAAATCCTTAATGGCAATGAATCTGAATGAAAGCTTAAGCAGAACACTGAAAACTGGATTAATAGAGAAGAAATCAAGACATTCTTATGAAGCTGGTATGTTGCCATTCTTGTAATGGCACTTAATAGCCATAATGAAGCATATTGTTTACATTTAATACATTTCAATCACAAGTTACAGAGAATAGGAACTCTTTCTGAAGTCTGATGATTGTAATTGAGTCAATGCTAATATTTGTTATATGGATATGAAATCTAACCCTAATATCAAAATGATATTCAATTTTTGGTCATATTTTACTAGTATTCTGTTATATGAATTTACTTCTAAGAGAAATAAATACTGCAGTTAAATTCATTGCAATGCAAGTTGCCAGAAGATGTCAAGCAATTTCTCAAGGAACATGTCTATTACTTCCTCTGTAACCTCCATTATCACCTAGTTTGGTGTCATGTACCCAAATGATAAGGCTAAGGATAGGGACAAGACCTGTGATTTCATTGGTGTAGGGAGCTCTAAGATGAGGAAACTCCTCTCCCAATGCAGGACTTACAATCTTAGAGAGATGCCTAATGCACTGAGAGGTTAAGGGACTTATTCTAAATAAAACAACCAATGTGTGTCAAGCAGGATTTGAATCTAGGTCTCTGTGGTTTGTAGACCAGCTCTTACTGGTCACTTTTACTTATTTCATCCAAACTCTTTTTGCCATGCCGCTCTGCTGCACTTAATGAACACCTGTTAAACCGGCTCATGTAAGAGAAATCGATAATGCCTGCGTAAATGAAGAGTTGCCCTGTGATAAGCCTAAAAACAACAAATACTGACAGTCCATGGCATGTATACCACTCACATAGATAAAATAACCACTGTCCCTGTCTCCCTCATTAATTCCCTGGAATTATAAAATAGATGCCACTGGAGTGATTATTAAAAAAAAAAAAGGAAAAAACCTTAACCATTTAAAATGTCTGTATGGTCAGAAGTAAAATCAAAAGTTTCCATTATAGATTCCATTACAGATCAGGAAAAATATGGAGGATTTTAGACCATACGACATATTTAGCTTACATAATTCTAGATCCTTAGAAAACCTTCCTTTACCCACTTTCCAAATGGATTATCCTAGAGCTTAAAGCTCAAGGTGGTGATGGTGGGTTAAGATGGGACAGGAAGGGCACAAAATGATGAGGAGCTGAGTAGTGTTTGAGGTCTGGAACTATTCATTCTACTCAGAGGGATACCAAATTGTTGGTTCTGCTCATTGCTTCCAAAGGGGATACCCAAGGAATAACCCAAATGAATAGCCTAGGTGACTCTGGGGTAGAGGGTTAGTGTTTCTTTGTGTTACAGTTGAGATGAGGATAGGATTACGAGACCTGTTTTTGTTTGCAGGTGCTAATCGATTAATCAATAAGCACTTACTAAGCGCCTACTATGTGTCAGGTACTGTGCAGAAGATAAAAAAGATAAAAACAAACAGTCCCAGCCTCACAAGGAGTTTCTATGCTATCACAGGAGACAAAAGGTACATGTATCAGCAGCTACAAAGTAAATACAAAGTAATTTAGGTTGGAGACAATGTAGTGCGGGAGATCAAGAAAGATTTTATGTTGAAGGTGGCACTTGAGTAGAATTTTAAAGAGAACTAGGATTTTTGAAGGTTGATGTAAGAGGGAAGTGCAGTCTAGGCATGGTGGATAGCTATCACAAAGGCATGGAGTCAGGAGACAAGAGTATTGTGTAAAGAACAGTGCAAAGGCCAGCTGGGCTAGACCACTGAGCACACGCATCTCATGCCTTTGTACTGGCCTCAGGTCTGGAGGGCCAAATAGTCATATATTATGGGATATAGCTTTGGAGAGGTAAAATCTACAATGCCATAGAGTGCTTTGCAAGATTTAATATATTTCTAGTTACAACTTACCAAGGACAGGGATCTTTCTAGAAGTCTGACGATTATATATAAGCAAATTTCCCTTAACGGTTCCAGCAGCTAAGAATGCTCCATATTTTGACCAGAGAAGAAAAGACATTTGATCTCTGCAATATTTAAACATAACTATGAAGGATATTCATAGTAATAATCTTTAAATAAGTTAAAATTATTTCATTAGGAATTTTTGTTATCTGACTTGGAAGGCTGATTACCAAATTATATCTTATTCCTTCAGGATAAGAGAATCATAAACTTAAAAAATATACTAGAAAAGCAGACAATTGACCTGAGGTTCAGTTAGTAATTGAAAAGACTGTACATTTCATTTCATGGTGGTACTTCAAATTTCATGTGAATATGATAGATACACTGTTCTGGTTATATTACAAATAATTAGAAGTAGGAGAGGATAACACATGATTTATAAAATATTCATGATTTTAAGTTTTAATTGGCAGCAAATACATCATATACATGTGTATGTATTTCCTTTTTCTAAATGGTAGCAAGTTTTGATTTAATCTGTGTCACTGCATTTATAAAAATGTCAATCAAATTATTATATTGGTTTAGATGTAGGTTTTATTTTCTTTAAATCTGGTTTATACAAAAAAAATAAAATAATAACAAAATAATAAAATAAAATAAAAACTGTAATTAAAAGTATTTTTGGTGCATATCTTTAAATCTTTTCAAAGAGATCTCATATTAAGGGTGTGGTAAATTTTGAGGGTGCAGCTGCTACTTGGACTAATATACTAATAGTTTTAATATTATTTTCATGTATAAGAAAAATCTGTTTTTGTTGGTTTGAAAGCAATACCAAGATCTGACCTTCGCTTCAACATGAGTTATGATTAAAGATAGTTTTACAGCATGAGTGGGATGACTGAAAACCAAATGTGTGTTTTGCATAGTCAATTTCATTATATAGGATTAGTAATCTAGGTGGGAGATTATCTATGTTCTTAGCCTCTCTTCTTCCTTTTTTCTCTTAATGATCATCTATTTAATTTTTGAAAAGCACTTTCATTTAAGAAGAAGAAAGTAAATTTTCCATCTCATTTATAATTCTTTTAAAAGTTTAACCTGGGAAGACAGGATAGAAATAGATAAAATAAGTTAAAAAATACATGGACAATATTATGTTTTTGCAACACAGATACTTGTGGAAGTGCCTATGTTGACTTGAGCAACTGAAGAGCTGTGTAGAAGAGTCCTGGATTTGGAATCAGAAGACCTGGGTTCAAATCTTGGCTTTGTTACTTACTACTCATGTGACCTTTGCCAAGTCATTTGCCCTCTTCAAGTCTCAGGGTCCTGATCTGTAAAATGACAAAGCTAGATCAGATGGCCACTGAGGTCCCTTCCAATTCTAAGTACCATGATATAACCCCAGAAATGTCGAAGAAGAGACATGAAGGTATGGGAAAACGCAGACTGGAGAAAAGACGACAAAGGGGAGACATGGTAGCTATCCTCTGCTAAAATTGACTTGGGCTGGAATAGAAACAAGAGGTAGAAGTCACAAAGAGGCAGATTTTTGGCTCCACATAAGAATAAAAGAGGCATCAACAGGATTTAGGGAGCTTTTCTTTTCTTGAGGTCACAGGATTTAGAGATGGAAGATAGCTTGCACATCCAACTCTCACTGTGCCTCAAGACACGTTAGCTGACTTGTACAAGGTCATGCAGATAGCAAACAACTATGTTGAAATTCAAACACAGGTCCCCTGACTCTAAATCCATTGCTATTTGGATTTTGCTACAATGCTTCCAAGGCATTCAAACAAAGTGTGTATACAGCTATCTGTCAGAGATGATACACACTGTTCCATGCTATACATTGGGAAGGTATCCCTGCCCTGAATAGGAAGTTGGATTATATTACCTCTAAGGTAACTTGCAACTCAGAGTCCAGATTTCAGTACAATTTCACATACTAAGTAAATCAGATGTAATACAGTGATAAAAACAGAATACTCACATTCTCAAATTCTGAAAAGAACAAAATTGGGAGAACAATTCATCTAATTTTAAAAATGTTATTCAATGTGTACTTGTTTTGCAAAATATTAGACAGGCAACTTTTTCTCAATTCTTGTAGAGTCAGTAATATCAGGGTTTCAGGTTTTTTTTTTTTTATTGGTTTTACATTGTTTTTACTAGACCTGTGCTTTTATTGGTGTAGGGAGTTCTGGTGAGGAAATAACAGATTTCCACTTTTTCTTCAACTTAATGCTTTTATAGGCAGATATAAGTTAAATGACTTGCCCAGGGTCACACAACTAGTATGTGTAAGAGGTGGGATTTGAACCTAGGTCTTTCTAACTCCAAGGTCAGCCTGCTATCCACTATGCAACACTGCCTCTCTTAGCTAATATTGTACTACTACATGTTTTACTTGAACCAATACTTTTTCTTTTATAATGAATAGCTACATATTTTACTTAAAATTTTTTATTTGTATATTTTGTATTTTAGACTACGGTTATTTTTTGCTAATTTCTCCCCTCACCACTGATCTTTCCCTATAGTAAAGAAAAATAGTTTAGCCAAACCAACTGACAAAAGAACAGCATCTGCCAGAAAATGTTCTGATTATAAGAATATATCTTACTTTTTAAAAAAGTACATTAAAAATAAAAATTAGGGAAAACATAGTCAATATCCACATATAGGGCATTTAAAATATATGATACTGTCAAAATAAAAATCAGAATAATTATAAACTCTTAAGTAAAATTTTTACAAATAAAAAGTCATCCTTACCTCATGCCACTGTCCAACTGGCTGATTTTATTTGTATTGGCATCCCATAAATAGATGGAACTAGATTTCTCAGAAACTACTGCTAGGGTATCTCCCTCTTTATCCCAATCCATAGCAACACAGTTACTTTTTAAAAAGAGGAAACAAATGGTTAACCATAAACACAACTAGAGAATGATAATAAATTGTCTGTAAAGTTTTTATCCCAAAGCCCATTTGTTTGTGGATATTCCACCTGGAGAATGAGTCATTTTGCAAGGGTAAAACTTTTTTTTAGGAGAAAAAACTATTTATTTCTTATGTAATGTAATTATTCCATATGAGAGAGCACAGTTCAATTTTCCTTGTAATACCATTTCAATAAGTTAAATAAACATTTGCTTTTAGGTGCTGAGAATATAAAGGCAAAAACAAGATAGTTATTATTCTCAAGGAATTTCTAATTATTGTTTGTATAATCAGGATCTAGCTGTATAGTATGTTTCACTTTTATGGTTTTTAATTATTCTATTCATGTTTAACTAATTACTATATCTTTCTCTTTCTTATATGACTGTTCAGTTGTCATTTTAGGATTTTCTTTTTTAAGGAATATATTAACATATATGTGTGTGTATGTACATACTTATATATGTGTATGTATACATATATTTGTATATATAAGTGTTGGTTAACATCTAAAAGAAAACTGCATGTTCAAATTAAAAAAAAAACTTCACACTGTTAAAATTTAGATCCTTAAAATAACTCTCTCAAGGATTTAGGGGAAAATATATATCAAGATACATCTTTCATTAATTCACACTAGATCATTCAACAAGTTAAACAAGCTTTTTTTTTTTTTTTTTTTTTTAGGCAATTGGGATTAAGTGACTTGCCCAGGGTCACACAGTTAGTAAGTGTCAAGTGTTTGGTCTGAGGCCGGATTTGAACTCAGGTCCTCCTGAATTCAGGGCCACCACTGCGCCACCTAGCTCCCCCTCAACAAGCTTTTTAATAATATACTATAGGGTAGTGTGCTAGGGGCTGGGAATACAAAAAAACCTGAAATAGTCCTTGCCCTCAAGGAGCTTACATTTTAATTAGGGAGACAACATGTACATAAATATATATATATATAATATACAAAATAAAGTTACATATACAAACACACACATATATACATATGTATATATTTTGTAGGGAGGGCACCAGCAGTTGGGAGGGGATGAGGAAAGATTATAAGAAGAAAGGTAAAATTTCAGCAGTTTTAAAGGATACAAAGGATTCTAAGAGTCCTCAATTTCCTCACCTGTAAAATGAAGGGGCTGGACTAGATGACCTCTCAGATTTCTTCTACCTCTAAAACTAGGATCCTATGACCAATCACTTCTGTTCTGGTTACGCTCTCTTCCTTTCCCAAACTCAACCTTTTAGTTCACCAGTTCAACTGCATACGATTCTCTGCTCTCTAATCTCTTCCTCCCTTGCCCTACTGCTGTTCATGGCTTGACAGCCCCAACCCTGGATTACTGCTGTCATCAGTTCCCTCCAATCCTCCTCACAGGCTGCTGAATAAAAGAAGTCATGCAACTGTGCTGGGTCCACTCTACATTCAGGTTATCTAACCTCACTCAAGCCAGTCTATCTTTTCATTCCTCCCCAACTGATTTCCTCTTCTACTCCCCTTGCCATCAGCTGTTCCACATCTCTTCTCTTCTTGGGTTATCCACAGCACCCCCTCGACTGAAGATCACATTTCATAATTTTATTGAAAAATTAGAGGCCATTCACTGTGAGCTTCCACTTCTCTCCTTCCCATCTCCCAATTCCTTAATATCACCTCTCACTATCTCCTTCTTTGGTCCATACTTGGACGAAGAGGGAGCTCTTCTCCCTGCCATGATCAACATTTCTACTTGTATCTTTGATCCTGTCCCCTTCTGTTTTCTCTAGCAGATGATCTTCATGATCATCATCCCTCTTTGTGTAATCTTGTCTTGCTATCTACTAATTCTTTCCATGTTGCCTATAAACTGGGTTAAGTCTCCCTCATCCTTAAAACTCCTCCCTAGACCCTGCCTTGCCCCAAGCTACTGTCCTTTGTCTTTCCTTTTTCAGCCAGACTTCCTGAAAAAGCTATCTAAATTTATCACCTATACTTTCTCTCCTCTTACTTGAGTGTGCAACCCTTTTCAATCTGACTTCTGGCCTTGTTTAACTGAAAATACTCTTCTAAAGTTGCCAAGGATCCATTTATTATAAAACTGAATGGACTTCTCTCAATCCTTGAGTTTTCTGTAGCATTTGACATTGTTGAAACATCCTCTCCTAGTGGATGTTTTTCTTCTCTGGGTTTTTGTGTCTGCAGTCTTAGCTCTGACAGCTCCTCAGTCTCCTATGATGGCTCAAAAGTCATGTCATGCCCTCTAAATGTAGGTATATCCACAAAGTTGTCCTGAGATCTTTTTTTTTTCTCTTGATGAAAAGGAGATACTTTCTTACTTGGCAACTTCATCAGCTCTCATGGGTTTATTTATCATCTCTATGCATATAACTTCCAGATCCATATATGCTGACCCTATACCTTGAATGTATGACTTACTCATCTCAAAATCTCCAGCTGCCTTCAAAATTCAGCTCCATTGTCACCCCCTATATAGTGTCATCTATCTGATCGCTAGTTACTAGTGCCCTTTTCTTCAAGTTGTTTTTGCATATATTTTGCTTTTACTTAGGTATATACTTTGTTTCCCTCCAATAGAATGTTCTTGAGTACAGGGACTGCATCATTTTTGTCTTTATTTTCCATGCCTAACACACAGAACACCTTGAATTCTTGTTGAACAGATGAATTAATGATTAGATAATTTCTTTTGTTTTTAATTTTTATTTTTAGGCAATTGGGGTTAAGTGACTTAACCAAGGTCACACAGCTAGTAAGTGTCAAGTGCTTGGTTTGAGGCTGGATTTGAACTCAGGTCCTCCTAATTTCAGGGCCAGTGCTCTATACATTGCGCCACCTAGCTGCCCCTCAGATGATTTAATGAAAAAACACATACGGAAGTGTGACAATAAAGAAGAATGGTTGGTGTGTGACTTTCGGAATTGGGCTTATTACTTCATACTCTCATTTATTATTTCTTCATCTTTATGAATACACACTGAAATGGATCTTTGATCTCATTGATTTCAAAGTTCCCTTTGCTGATGCAGATTTCAGCCTATCCATGCCTGCCCATTTTGAATGAGCTGTCCTTTAAGTCTGCCATAGAGGGGCCATAATGTGTTAGAGGCCTTCCTTGAGTCTCCTGACCTTTCAAGCACATTAGGGGAGCACCCTGACTGTTCATTTGCCATTCTTTGCCTTTTCTTCCAATCATACAATTTCTTGGTGTCATTTTCTACTCCAGTTTTTCTTCTGAGTGCCTCATTGGTGGCCTGCTTATATCCACTATCTGCTTCTTTATTGTCCTCTGTGAGATATTGATTTTTAGTTCTTTAGAGATGGTTGTATTTTATGTCTTTCTGCCTAATACTTTTCAGTATGATAGAATCTTGTTATTAAAAAGATAGAAAAAAAAGAAAAAAAAGAAAAAATAGGCTTTCATGGGAAGTTTGGGTTCATTAAAGAAACTTTACAATTTCTCCATGGCAATCTAGCCTGCTCTCCTTCTCAATCTAGTTGTCTATCTCTACCTATGCACATAAATACACACACACATATATATGCACATATGTATGAGCTCTCTGAGGGTAGGAAGGCTAGCTGAAGCAATGGGGCACCTTAAGGGAGAGGCAGGAGTTAGCAAGTGCCACCACCACCGTGACCATCATCTGTTGGACCCTGACAGAGACAGCCCAGTATTCTGAACCCAAGAGTTTTGGGAATAGCAATGCTTCCAGCCCAGTGCCCATAACCATAATCCTAGGACACTATTCCTATGGAGATGCAGCTTGGTAACTACTACAGCTCATCCATTGAAGACCCAGAAAAGAAAGTTCTTGCACCAAAGTGCTTGGTGTTGTCACACAGCTCAACATTGAAAAAGAATAGGATTTTGTCAGTGGAAATGACATTAAAGAAGAAGAATTAAGATCTGCTTTGCTGCTTCACTCTAAGAACTATGGGACTTTTCCATTTGACTTGAAGCAGAAACTTTCCATGTGTGTGGTCTCCCTCATTAGAATGTTAGCCCCTTGAGACCAGATACTCTAACTTTTCTATTTATATCCCCAGGGCTTATATCAATGTTTTTGCATGTAGTAAACATTTAATAAATGCTTCATTCATTCATTCATTCATTCTATAAATCATCTATAGGTCATTTATTCTGTAGGTTGTCCATTCAAATGCATGTTTTCATTTGGGCAATAGATGCCCTTCATCTATTCAGTCTTTGTGAATGTTTATGTCAAATTCCTTTAGGCAATTACAGATTTATTCCGGGGGGGCTCTCTCATGTTGCAATCAGCAAAATGGTGTTCACAAACTTCAATATCTGAAGGACCTCACTATCCACAAGGAATCCCTCTTCAACTTAGACTCGTGCCAATACATTTGGCAAGCATGTCTCTCTCTGCCTAATGCCTTGCCTAATATTTGTAATTAGAGGGTTGCTGAACAGTTAGTCCTGTTGTTCTATCTTTCAAGGAATTTTGAATAATTTATATGTATGGATGGGAGACACTTTGTTGAAAAGTGTTTTTCTCTACAGTTTTAAATGGGTTTTCATGATCACACACTCACATACACAACAACTTTACTTTCTCATGTTTATAAATTTAATTCTTTATTTATAGTTAATAAATACTTTAATCACTTCTGAAATAATCATGAAATAGCAGATACAGATAAAATTCTATTTAACTGTAGTTGTAAGAAAACATTTTAGTTAGCATTCAATAGTAAGCATATGAAAAGAACAAAAGAGCTAAAAAAACTTTTGGATCTCTTTTTGTACTTACCCAGGCAAATTAATTTCACTTCTTTTTTGACCATGACGATCAAAGATTTTTATGGTATGATCAGCTCTAAAATGATATTAGAACACAAAAATATGAGATTTTAAAAAATGAGACAGTCTCTTCCCTCAGGGAGCTTACATTCTATTGTAGGATACATTATGTATGCATTTAAATAAATAAAAATTATATACAAAATAGTACTAAGGAATTTTAAGAGAGAGAGTCCTACAGAAGTAGGAAGGGCCTTGTATAGTAGGTGGCATGTACTTGTGCTTTGAAAGAAAGCAAGGATTCTAGGAGACAAAAATGATAGAGTGCCTTCCAGACATGAGTGATCATTTATGCAAAGGCACGGGGGCAGGAGATGAGTTGTTGTGTACTGAGAAGAGCTGCTAGCACAGTTTGAATGGAGCAAGGGGAGTAATTTGAAAAACTGGAAAAATAGAAGAAAGCCAGATCAAAAAAGGTCTTAGTTTAAAGCAGGATAGTTTAAAGCATGACACTGTAGAACTGTTTAAATCTTACGGATACAATTGACAATGCTGTTTTCTTACCCTGTTACAGCTAGGTAGTTTCCTAATGTCTTTTGCCAGGTGAATTGTAGTGGAGTACCAAGCCAAGATCTTTCTAAAAGAGTAAAAACTTTCTGGAAACAACAACAACAACAAAAGTTTAGTTTCAGATGTTCAAAATGTATACTTCAGGGTCCATTTTAAAAATATTAAATCAATACAATGGCAATTTTGGAAAACACGCCTTGTGACCTCATCAGGAACACTACTCATATCAAGTAGGATTCAGTATAAGGTAGGCATACTTTAAACTTCATCCAAAAAGGCTTAGGTACTGAAGGATGAAAGAATTTTGTTATGACAGTCTCACTTCAAGTTGGATGTATCGTATCTACCTCCCAAATATCAACATAGGTGAGGCTTTATAACATATTCTCAAGATTCTGAGGATTTAAATAAATTGAAACTCTTTTTTGACATAATTAATTTTAGCATTATAATGGTAAAGTTTTGAATTAAAGTTATATTTAAAATTTCAACTATGAAGTTAACTAAACGTGTGTGATACTTCTTTTAAAATCCTCTTTTCCCCTTTTCTTCAGTTATATTATCTCCATTCATTATTTACTAGCTTGCAAATTCTTCATTTGTCCCTTCTGCACTGGTCTATTTGTCAAAGGCTCATTTCTTCTTCTTTCACCCAGACGTTTTGAAACATAGCAGTAACTCAAGAGGCTTGGAGGCACTGATTACTAGATGTATGTTTACTCCAGTACCAAGGAGTTATCTCAATTTCTAGGTGTAATGAACAAATGGTAACCTTATCATATGCAAAAGCAGGTAAAAGCCTGAATCTAGTAAAGATGATTTCATGTAAGTCTGGCCTGTGGCAACATGTTGTATTCTTTCAAAGACTAAAACTGAACATTATAACCAGGAGAAAGAAGAGGAGGAAATTTGTTACTCTTTCTTAAAAGTAAACTATAAGAATACTTTAAATGTATTTAAATACATTAAAATGATACTATGATAATAATATATGCTATGATAATATTCAATGTATATAATATTTCTTAATTTTTTTTTAAAGCTCAAGATACTTAAATAGTAGGAGTAAGAATATCTGGCTTCTAATTCCAACTCTGCAATTTACTTACTAGGCTTGTAACTTTGTCATTTAATCTTTGTACTTAGTTTTCTTATGTTAATACTTGGATAATAATAACACCTGTGCTACCGATCTTATAGTATTTCTGGGAAGATCAAATGAGATACTATAAATTTTGTAAACAGAAAAATTTTGACCTTTATTATTAATTTTCTATCATTGTGGTGCTTAGGGAGGTACCGCGATGCAGTAAAAGAATCCCCGACTTGGAGTCAGGAGACACCTGGGCTAAAACTGCATCCCTGGCACTTATCTACTGTGAAAACATGTAAAAGTCACACAGCCTTTCTAAGCCTCAGTTTCCTTATCTGTGAAAAGGGGTTTATTAATACCAGTAACACCTACCTCATAGAATTATAGTAAGAATCAAAGTATATTGGGCATATAAAGTGCTTTGTAAACTTTAAAGCACATATAAAAAGTAATTTATTATTGTTATCCATGCTAACAAAAGGCAGTATTATCATGGATAGTTTAAGACTGTGTACAATCCAAAGATAAAGTGATTACTTCTTATTTTTTCTGGACTGCCAATAGAAGATAGCTTTTTTCTTTTCTTTTCTTGATGATCCTACTAGAAAGATAAGGAAACTATTCTTCAAAAACTCATAGAAAAGCAATAAAGTAAATCAATTATTTTGGGGGCTGAAGATAAGGGGTCTCATGCAAAAAAAGCTGCTTAGATTCTGCCGTGTATGTGCAAAGAGGATAATGAATCTTTATAAGAATGACTGATATGAAAATTAAATGAAATAATTTTAAACACTGTATTTTGAAGGTGGGAATGAGAAGATTGTTTCGCTGAGTCAATTCAACAGATAATTCAGAGAATTTAAAATTTCACGGGAAGCATTGTAAAATGGAAAATTCACATATAGATAATTGATAGCTTCGAAGCATCCTATGACCTTTCTATCTCTAACAATTTGGGATTTTATGACTTTGCTGTCTGATGATATTCTTTCATAGCTGTGCATTAGGGGTAGAGATGAAGGTGAAGGGATACACATTACCTTAAATTTGCAGGCCAGATACCGAATCCAGTTTAGATCCTTTTGACACCCCCATCAGCTTATCCTCACTTCAAGATAGTTGCCAATGACTTCTCTTTTTACTAAGGGATACTCTGTGATACTCTGATTTGTCTTTAAATATTTCTGGCGTTGGGATGGTTGTGTTAATGCACAATTCACTAGGTAACTATCTTCAAGACAATAATTTACTTGCGTATGCTCATCAACCAAATGAGGGTGACTGGACTCCACGACCCCCAAGTTCCTTCACCTAGTGCTGACTTTTCAGCATTTAGGAGCATAGGAAGGTAATGGGATGTTGGAAGTGGGGTGGGAAGGAACTTTAATAAAGCCCAGCTGCCTCGTTTGACAGATGAGGGAAGTGAGGCCCATTGAAGTCAAGCAACTAGTTCAAGGTCACATAGGCAGTCAGCTGCAGAGCCCGATTCGAATTCAAGCCCTGTAACTGCATGTTCAGGGATCTTCTTTCGCTTACATCCTAAACAGTTTACTCTTCAAGCCCTGCTTTCAATTTTGTTAAGTACTAGAGACAGAATCCTGCAATCAGGAAAGGGGGGGGATGCCCCTTTTTTGCTCCTCTTCTTCCCTTTAGGTAACCTAAGCCCTGCCTGTCACCCTCTGTTACCCCCTTCCCCGTCACCCCCTGGCGAGGTGGGGCGGAGGACACAGCCTCCTCACCTGAAAGGGCAGCTGGGTGCGGGAGCGGGTGAGGAAAGATGGGACACCCGGGTCTCCCGCCCCCGGGATGCTCGAGGTATTTACCTTCATCGCTAGGCTCCAGTCGCCTCCCAAGCGAGCCACTGCGCAGAAGCATACCTTCTCCTGCGTTCCCCGTCACCCAGGAGACTCTTCAGGTTCGGCCAACCCGCGTTGACCAGATAGGAGGAGGCGGGGCTTCTGGGACGCGAGAGCGGGAGTTTCCGCGAGATTTTGCGAACTCTAGATTTGGGACGTAGGCGGGAGAGGAAAGACTGACGCAGAGCCTTCCCACCTCGGGGGCGGGGAAATGGGATTTTATGGCACGTGATTGAAGCGAAGCCTCGCTATAGGGCGGGCGCGAGCTTGACGGACCTGGCTTGATTAGTTGTCCCAGGGATGGTTGGGCGCGCTCGGGGAGGCGGGTAGCGCGAGCCCGGGGACTGCACTTGCGCAGTGTTCCTGGCTCTCTGGGCGGCGAGTGACCCCTGGTGTCTCCGGAGGTTTCTCTAGCAAGATGAAGGTGCCGAGTGACCGTTAAACGGAGGCAGGAAGGGGCTCGCCATCAGCCCGGCCCTGTCCCTAAGCTCTGGGCCCCGCTGAGGGAGGCGGGTGGTGTGGGCCGGCCCGGCGCTGCGCCTGGCTCGTCCGCTCTTCTTCCCTTGCAGCTCCCGGTCGGGGAGGGAGGGCCTCGGAGGGTCGTCGCTTTTCCCGCCCGGTAGTCGGTCCTGCGGCCCTCTAAGGACCCTCCAGGCCTTGTGAATTCCTTCCCGTCGATCAAACTTCGCCCTTTTCAAGTTTTCTCCCAGTCACAGTATTTGATGTTGGTTAAATACAGCCGGTGCCTACCCCTCCCCAAGCACCTCCTCCTTTAGGAGCCCTTGGCTAACTGACAGCAGATGGACTAAATAATAGTGTTGTTCAGTCTTTTCCTACTCTTCGTGACCCTATTTTGGAGTTTTCTCGGCAAAGATACTGGAGTGGCTTACCATTTTCTTCTCCAGCTCATTTTACAGATGAGGAAACTGAGGCAAACAGGGTGAAGTGACTTGCCCAGGGTCACACAGCAATACGTGTCAGAGGCCGGATTTGCACTTTGGAAGATGAGTCTTCCTGATTCCGAGCTCTATTCATTCTGCCACCTAGCTGCCTCATAATAGTAAATAACTAATACAAATAATAGTTGATAGCCTCAATACAGCTTTTTGAGGTTTGTAAGCATAATCTTATTTCATCCTCATAACAGCCATAGGAGGTAGGAGCTGTTATATTCCTCTTTTACAGATGAGGAGGCTCTGGGTCACACAGCTGATTTTCTTTATTTCTTCTCTACAAGTTTCTGAAGAATAGTTTCCTTATCCTTCTCTTAGGGTCATCCAGAACAGAAGAATTCGAATTCTGGTTTTCCTGGCAACAGATACAGCTTTCTATCTTTTTCACCACTTGGCTGCCTTGCTAAGACAATGCTATGATGAATACTCCACATAATTTATTCTTTAGGGTGTTGTTTCTGTGCATTAAAATCATTTCACTTCATTTAACGGTCGTTTCTTCTGTAAACAGATTAGGCTTTTTGAGGGTTGGGCATGGGAGAAGATAGGAAATGTGTTTTAGATGTCCATGGAGACAATATGGAATTTGAAAGGCGAGAGTTAGGGATATTAGCTTGGAAGATATTCACTGAAGAGGTGACTTGAAACTATGGATGAGCTGTAAGTGTAGAGAGAGAACAGTATTTTCTGTGTTAAGAACCTGTCTAGATAAGATTAGAGAGGTTTACCCCACAAATATCCCCAAGTGGTGAGTCTTTTGGACAAAGTAAACCCCAAATACCATTTGCTTAATTATAGAGGGTGGTGAACCTTGTCAGTGAAATGAGTGTTCATTGGTAAATAGTCAACTGAATAATTGTTGTTTCTCTGTTGTCATAAATTGTGGTATCTTTTTGCTATTTCTGTTCTCTTATTCTTTTACTTTCTATCCTTAACTGGCTACAATATACATATGTACTGTTGTTACAATTGTTAAAGAGTTTTATGGTTATATTGTCCAGCAAAATACGTATCTTGAAATATTTGAGATCTCCATGCAATTATTGAGGGATGATGTTTTGATGTTGAGTTAATTCCACTTTTGGTTGTATTGAGTAGCTATATATTTTTGTAAATATTGAGCACAAGTATGGATCTTTGGGATATATTGCCAAAATTAAAGTCTCTGCTTGTATTTTAGGAAGGTAAATGCCAGGGAAGAGCGTACAATCATAATTCCTTTTGGCTCTTTTGAAGAACCTGACCCTACCTTCAAAGAGACTATTATAGTTTTCGATTTTAAAAGGATGCCTAGGGCTGGACTCAAAAAAATAACCCCATTCTAAGATCCCACGGGCTAAGGAATTTAGTTTAACTCCAAAGACGAGCCAGATGTGGTGCGGAGCTGTCCCGCACCATCTGCCTCCCTCAGCAGGGTCTCGAACTCCAGATCCCAAGGAATATTCTTCTCCCATCTCCCAATATTTCTTTGTATTTACTACATGTCATATCCCTCAGTGCTCGCTCCTTGAGACCAAAGACTTAATTTTTTAATCTTTATGTATCCTCAAGTTTTAGCATATCCTTTAAATTTTATCATTGAATCATAGTTTTAGAGCTGAAATGGTCCTTTGAGTTCTTCTGGTTCAACTTCCCCATTTTATAGATGAAGAAACAAGTTCAGAGAGTGATTTACCTAGGGTATGCTTTTCTTACTGCAGTACCAGCATATTACATGAAATAATTAGCAGGGGTAGGAAGCCTATTTTTTTTGGCTGAGAAATAGCTACTGGGTGACACATAGAAAAAAGAAGAGGCACACAAAATAAAAAGCAAATTTTCTTTGTTTTATAGAGAAATACTATAAAATGTTTACTAACTTTAAAAATAGGTAATATAACACTTTAATAATTGTAACAACAGTATGTGTGTATATCGTAACCAGTTTAGTGTAGAAAGAAGTAAAAGAAGAGAAGAGAAATAGAGATATGCACACAATTCAAGACAACAGAGAAAGGGGAATGGAGGAGAATAAGCAGATTCAGGATTCAATTGACAATTTACAATAAATAGAAAACTTTTCAAAACTGGTGAAAGCAATAAACTTTGCTTTATCCAAATTGCCACCTAGAAAATACTAATACCATAGACAATAAATCTAGTTCTGTATGATGGTTTTAGAATGTCTATGATACTGTCTAGGATATTGGGACATTTTTTTTTTCTATAGTCCTCTTTGTTTTATTGGGACCTTTTGTTTTCACATTTACTTCCCATCCCATTAAATCTTCCTTTGTAACAAAGAAAAGGTTAAGTAAAACCATTTGAAACCTGGCATATTCCTTATCCCCCACGTGGCTATTTTTAGAAACATAAGATACTAGAGCTTGAAAGGACTTTAGAAATCATCTAGTCTAACTCCCTCACTTTTTTAAGTGAATAGATAGGCCAAGTGATTTGCTCAAAGTCATATATCTAGGAAATAATACAGGCAGGGCTAGAAATCACATTTCCAATACTGTTCCACTACACTGTGCAGCAGTAGTTGCTTGTACTTCATTAATTATGCTGACTAGCAAGGTTATTGCAAAATGTTCTTTTGAAAATCCTTGCACAGCTTCTTTTATAATTAATAGTCTTTCTACAATTTTGCTCACTTACATTTTATGGGAGAACTTAGTCTTTAACCTTCATCTTAGCATATATATTTCTGTACTCTTTTCCATTAGCTTATTTTCTGCAAGAGTAATATTCTATATATTGTTGCTGTGCCTCTCTAAGACATTTGGAGCATTTATATTTTCATTTTATCTTTTTTTCAACCTCACAAGCCACTTTCAAAACAAAATACGGCACAAAACAACTGATAAAACATTACAGTGGTGTGTGTGTGTGTGTGTGTGTGTGTGTGTGTGAGAGAGAGAGAGAGAGAGAGTATATAGAGCATATACGTATTTTCCCTTTAGTAAAGGAAAATGCAGTACACCTACCAATATATTTTAAACTAAGGAAGCTTCAGTATGTTAGAATTTGAACTTGAAGCTTGAATTATCAGATTATAAAGTAGCCAGATTTTAGAAATCTTCTGAATATTAAACTGCCAAAATTATTATAGTATAAACTTGAGCTTTCAGTTAGTGTGAGTTTTAAGCATATTTGTAAGAAACAATTTGGAAACTTATAGTAAAAATTAATAATAAAATCACCTCAGTAATAAATACTGATTTTTTTTTCCTTAGGAAGAATAGGATAAACTAACATGAACTTCCATTCTTATTACCATTTCTTGGTAAAAAAACAGATACAAGGGGAATGAAATTGTAATATAAAACATATGTGTCTATATGTTTTTTATGTATATGTATAGTGGATTTTATTATGTAAAACTGTTGCAAAATCTTCTGTACATAGTATGGCTAATTATTTTCTTCTAACTTGTAAGGAATACTTCTGTTTTACATTTCTGAGCTACTTGGCAGGTCCTGTGTCCTAATTTAGAGATTTAGTGGCATGATCAAAGCATGATCTGGAAATGAAAAAAAAAAACTAGCATAATTAATGACTTTCAGTTGTGAATTTCCAACATTGCTTCAATACTTGAATTTCCATTGTTGAAAATAGATTATCCACAAAATTATGAATTAATAAAATTTTCTCAAGACCTTTTTGGTAAATGTCAAATATTTGAAACGTTGAAGAGAGTTTAGATTTGTTCTACTTGGCACCAGAGGGCAGAACTAGGAGCAGCAGGTAGACATGATTTAAAGAAATCTAGCTTCCTTTAGGGCCACTGTTCCAAATCTGGGGTACATAGACCCCAAAGGAGTCCATTGATAGATTTCAGATTCCATGAATTTGTACTGGAAAAAACATTGGATATATATTTTCACTAACTTCTAACTAAAATTTAGCATTTCCTTCAATTACAAATGTAGGCAACAAGCCACGGTAGTTTTGGCAGTACTTGTGATTTTGTCACCAATAGAAATCATAGATATTTTCTTTTTTAAAATATTACTTTCAGCATTCTTTTTTTTTTTTTCATTTTTTTTTTGGTGAGGCACTTGGGGTTAAGTGACTTGCCCAGAGTCACATAGCTAGTGATTATTATGTGTCTGAGGTCACATTTGAACTCAGGTCCTCCTGAAGCCAAGGCTGATGCTCTGTTCACTGCGCCACCTAGCTGCCACCTAGCTGCCCCCTAGAATTCTTTAAAAAAAAAAATTGAGTTCTAAAGTCTCTACTTTTCACCCTCCCCCACCCACTGAGAAGGCAAGCAATATAATATCAATTATACATATGAAATCTTGTAAAATATTTCTGTATTAGCCATATGGCAAAAATGTAAGAAAAATAAAGTGAGAAAACTATACTTGAATTTGTACTCAAAATTCATCAGTTCTGTCTCTGGAGGTAAACAGAATTTTTTATCATAAGTCTTTTAGAATTTTCTTGGTTCACCGTATTGATCAGAGTACCTAAGTGTTTCACAGTTGGTCATCGTTATGATATTGCTGTTACTGTATACAATGATCTAGTTCTACTAACTTCACTTTGCATCAGTTCATATGGATCTTCCCATGTTTTTCTGAAACCATTCCTCTCATCATTTCTTATAGCACAATAATACTCCGTCACAACTATATTTTCATATTACATAACAGTTATTAGAGATATCTCAAAATATTTATGCTTATCACTAGTTAGAAATTATTGTAGTTATTGTACCTGCCTTCCTGTCTATATACACTTATTTGACTTAACCGGACTGTCAAAGGGGTACGTGACTGTCTAGCTAGCTAAGAAGGCTGTCTTGGAGGTCATGGTCTTCCCTGCATAAAAAATCTTTGAGTGAAATTTAGATGATCATTTTTAGCTTGTGTATTTGTCTAAATGGCCTGTGAGGCCCTTTCCTATGCTTAGATTCTGTATTGTGTATAATTATAATTATCATTAGTATTATTGGTGTTAATGCTACCCAATAGGTATGGTCTTTCTGTGCTAAAGTAATAGTATAGTCTTAAATAATTTGTCAGATTATAGATAGAAAATAATTTCAATGTAATATCTAATTATAGTATTTATCTTTTCTGGATTGGCATAATACATCTGTATTTTCCCTGAGAGATACCTCAAATTTATTTTTAAAGTAGAAAGAGCAGAGACATTTTTGTATACTTAGGAGCTTCCTGCATTTTGACTTTGACCAGTCAGCATTTTTAGATGTTATCACGAACTCATCAAATTCTACTTTTCATGCATGAGTCATTAGCAGTAGCAGTATTGCTGTATATAAATGTGTGGCTAGATTTCACTCTTTTTTTTCAATGTGAGCATAATACAATTTATGAAATTTTGCAACCCATAAAATATTTATAATATTGTTGGCATTGTATAGGAGCCATATCTTTCCTTTTGCCCTATTATTAAGTAGATCGTTATCATAGTTGGTATTAATACCCACAGTGTGTTTTACAGAACACTTTAAATTGAAGTTATTGTGACATGTCATATCGCAATCTATTCATTATGTATAAAATGCCACACCAGCATCTTTTTAACATTTTTATGGCTTTTAAAATCTTTTGTCCTATTTTTCTTTTCTTTCTTTTTTTTAGTAGACGTGGAAAGTGATTAAACAAACATTTGAGGAAACTGAGTATTTAATTTACTTTGAGATAATTTGCATAAGGAGGATTTTGAATAAAGAGAGAAAGTTATTAGCCTTTGGGAGATAGGTAGTTGTTTTAGGCATTATAACTAATAACTATATAACTAATATAACTAATAACTATAACTAATAACTAATAACTATAATTAAGAACAAAATAAATTTCCAGGGAAAAAAAGAGCTTGTAAGTTAGTTTAACTAGAATGGATAGTGTGGGTAGGAGAATATGAAGGATTCTGAAATGATTAGAATTATAATTGAACTAGTGGAGAATATTCAATAAGATAAGTCATTTTTTTTGACAAATTACTGCTTTCAGAATTATGAATTGACCAGAAAGGTGTGAGGGCAATTTCATAACCTACACATGAAAGAGAGTAAAACAGTGAATGTTGACTGAGCATATATTTCCTATCTTACAGAGTATCTAATACATAATTGCCATCCATTAAATATATGCTGATTGATATTTTGTTTGTATTGATATTGATATTTTGTTTCCACTTATCAACTAAGAGTTTATCATAAAGGACATAAAAAAAGAGACCTGAAAGGGGGAAATGGAGAATTAAATTAATTTTTAAAGATAAATTGTTTGTTTCATTAAAATTATTTTCTGGCACATTCAAAGGTTTTAGATATTTTTAATATTGTTGTAGTAGAGCTTTTTAGTACAATTCAATTCCATACTTCTTTAGCAGTTTGAGACATATGTAAGAGTCAATTCTGCCCTTTAACTAGCTGTCTGGCTTTGACAAGCCATTTGACCTTTTTTAAGTAGCAGTTTCCTCACCTATAAAACATGTAAAATAATACCTATCCTGTTTACCTTGTAAGATTGTATAAACATGCATAATAATACCTATCGTGTTTATCTTGTAAGGCTGTTGTAGAAATGCCAGTGTAAATTTAGTCATTCATAATTTTGGTTTTAAATTTTCTAGAGAATGGAAGGCCAACGAACATAATTGGACCATTTGATAAAAAAATATTAGTTTTATTTCATCTGTATTCTGAATTCCTTTTTACTGTCAGTATTTATTCTAGGCAGGTATGTACAGTATCACTTACAACTAATAAAAAATCTGGCAAAAACTGATAGGGTGTCAGGAAAGCAATCTCCTTGTTGCAAGGCATGTAGTGCCACATGGCCTGCATCTGGTCTGGTGCCTTTCTGACCTTTTAATATCACTGAGTTTTATACTATTAAGAGATAATTTGCAATTTGTTTTTTTTTCCTCTAGCAAGTGTTTATTCTCCTAGAAAAATCTTTGCTTGGTGCTCCTATACAGTTCAAATGGCAGAAAGCACAAGGAAATTACATTGCAGTTACAGGGTAAGGTAGCCAGCATATTAAAAATTACAGTCCATGTCATCTATTTTATTTGACGTTTATGTATATAATATTAAGTAATGAATATAAAAATAGTTCAAAGGATATTTTACTTTAACAATAAGTGAACCATAGGTTGACTAGTTTGACTTGCCTTTCGAAAGTTTTATTAGTTCAGTCAGTATGTTACTAACAAAAAAATTTAAGTCATGTACTATTTTGTATTTTAAGAATCTAATATTGCATTCTTAGAGCTGATCATACAGTGAAAATCTTTGATCGCCATGGTCTAAAGAAAAATGAAATTAGTCTTCAAGGGTAAGTATAAAGATAGAATCAGAATTAATTTTTATAAAATGTATAAATGTGGAATACATAAAAAGAAGGTACATTATGGTTTGGTTTAGCAGGAAGAATTCTGGATTTACAAATCATAGCTCTGATATTCACTAATTTTGTGACCCATAGTTGTTTCTTTATCTCCCTGGGCTTCATTTTGAGAGACTATATGATGTAACAAGGTCATTCTTTTATTTTTCCCTAATTGATTGCCTGTATCAGTGCCCATAGATGCTCTTTAAAACCTTCCTTTCCCTCTTTAAGCTTCTCTCTTTCCCTTCCGTGAACCCTTCTACCCTCCCCAGCTGAGGACCTTAACTTTGTGACTGAGAAATTTGAAGCCATTTGATGTAAATTTCCTCTTCCATTTTCTTAATCTCAAGACATCATCTCCCACTCTTTCCTGAAAGAGGTGGCCCTTCTTGTCAAGGCTAGCCCTTCTGCGTGTATACCTGATCCCATCCCTTCCTGTCTTTTCCAGCAGATAGGGTCCTCTAACATCCTCATTCTCTTGAAGTACTATGTAAATATCAGCTGTTATCAGTATGAGAAAATACATTCCAGGTTACAATTCACAAAAATGAGATGTTTATTTTTCCAGTGAAAACAACCTCTGATTTTATTTTTTGTCAGTGAAAATATGAGAATATTCTAATGGTGATTGAGGCTTCTAACCACGACCTGATCTTTTAATTGATTGAAATTTTCCATTAGTTTCTACTGAATAAAATAGAACATTGGTCACAAATTGTCATTGTCCAAGTTATAAAATTGAAGCCAACTTTAAACAAATCCTTGAACCTTTCGGGATGCAGGAAATTTGGCTTAACTTGAGTTAAAGTAACAGGCTAAAAGTAGAAGGGAGTGAGAGAAAAGAAAAAGGTAATGTAGATCAGAGCAGGTTGACTTTATATGAACTCTTAGTCCCTAGCACGCTGGAATGTAGTATAATAAATTATAACAAAAACAACAATGGCATTTCATTTGTTCAGTTTTTGCAAGTTTTAAAAAATTCTGATTATGTTCACATCTCTAATTTTTAAAGCCTCTGTGTTGCTATGGATTGGGATGTAGATGGAGACACATTAGCAGTAATTGCTGAAAAATCTACCTGCATCTATTTGTGGGATGCCAATACAAATAAAACTAGTCAATTGGATAGTGGCATGAGGTAAGAAAAATATTCTTTAATTTAAAAAAGGAATATTTTAAAATTGTATTTGTTCACAGGTGTCCCTAGTCATATGGTATTGTTCTAGGAATTTATAAGATCATAGAACTTTAGTGTTGGAAGAGACCTTAGGATCATCTGTCTTAGCTTCTACATTTTCAGAATCTCAGCATTGGGAGAGATCTCAGAAACCTTCTAATTCAATTAGTACTGGAACAGTTAAGTAGTTAAGTGACCTGCCCAGGTCCCATAGCTAGTTAATGGCAGAATTGGAACTAGAATCCTGGTTTCCAGACTCTTAATCCTGCCTCTTTCCACTATACTTATTAGTTATAATTTATGTAAAAGTCTTCATACTGCAAGGTATGTCTTTCTTTTGAATTAATTATGGTCTCTGGTTAACTAACAAAAGTTATAACAGTGGTATGATCTCATGAAATAAAGTTTTTTAGATGCAGACCCATCCTTGAGCCTAGGGTACCTTTTCTGAGGACTTCATATACAAGAAGGGGGTACCTCAGATACTACATAGTTGGAACTCATGAGCTGTGGTTTTGAGGGGATGCAGTTGTAGAGTGTACTATAAACTTGACTTTGCTTGCTTGAAGGCACCCATGTATGATTAGATGTCCTCAGAAGCTACCTATTAAAGTCATTAGGTATGTAAGTATATATAAATTGACATGAAAGGGGCCAGCCAAGAAGTCTTTCAGATGCTGTAACCTGGATTGGATAAGCCCAGATGAGAGAGATGGAAAAGAAATAGTAGCTATGTTCTCATTCTGTTCTGAACAGACCTGCCTTGGGTTTCGGCTACTGCCAGTTACGTTTTGACAGAAACTCTTTGAGAATCCATTGATTATGTACTACTGTCAGTCATACAATCAACAACACAGAGATAGGGGGAAACCCTCAGTTTATTATGCTCAGAGTACAGGCATCACTGAAAAAAACTCTGAATTCTTTGCCATCGGTTTTAAGCTACATTGTACAGGTTTCCGTTACATAAACAGTATGGGTTCAGTGGAATTTCAAGGAGCAAATTGAGGAAGATAATGATTTTATAGATCAAAGAACAGATGACAGAGGAGGAAGATCTTTATAAGGTAAAACTAGAAACTAGCCAGTTAACTCCAGACCTGTAGTGCCTTAAGCCTGATTTTGCATACTCCAGTTTTTGGGGGACATTCTTATTTATAAGTAAGTGTTGGTGAGAAACTTAAGCCAGAAATTCTCTTATCATACTATAAAGAGATACCCAGAATTCCCTATAGTTGTGGCAAGTTTCCCTAGCTACTGTCCATTAATAATTGATAGATACCTTTTCTGTTGTATTGGGGAGGCAGTGATTAATTGGCAGCTTAAATGATTGTTCCTTGGGAGACACATGAAGTGGTAGCAATCATTTGGGAACAGATACAATAATGCCTAGTATGTGACTCTTCTTATTTTACTAAACGTCTTTGCTTTGAATTTGTTTTCATCTACTTTGATTTGGTAAAGGAAGCATTGGTAGTAGCTTGTGAGTTTTGGATTTATTTAGTTGATTACCCAACAGTACTTTGGACTTAAGTGTAGCTGGGAAGTGGGGCACATCATGGAGCTCTGGGTGCTTTAGGTAGTAAGAAGTAGACTAAGAAGCTTTGAAAACTTTTTAATCCAGTTTACTTATTTTAAAAAATTAAATATGTGAAACAATTAAAATTCATTGAATGATTATGAAGGGAGATGGGGGGCAAGACTTCTGGGAGTAAGCAATAGTAAAGCACGAGCCATGACCAATCTTGGTCCTAGAAAACAAAATTTTAAAATATTGTATCTTATAGGGTAGAAACATCTGTAAAGAAGTTTGGGAAAGAGGTAAAGAACTATAAGAGTAGAAAGTGGTATAAGCAATTATGTGTCATACTTAATTTGTGTAATTTTTTTTTTTGGTTCAGTGGTCTATCAGTCAGGAAATAAACATTTGTTAAGTGCCTACTATGTGCCTGACACTGTGGGAAGGAAATAGGTTGGAACATGATTGTGCTGAAAAAAAAACCAGTAAAATTTTTAAAAGAGAAAGGCCTGTATTGAGCATTCTGAGGTAGGGAGAATCCACAGGTCATAAAAGGGTATCCTAGGACGAATGGGGGAATAAGGTAATAAAGGAGTTTTAGCCATAATGTGTTATGTGGAAGCTGAGTCTAGTTGTATTCAGTGCAATTCAAATCAACAAACATTTATTATGTATCTACTAAGTGCAAGGCTTTATGCTAGGCTCTGGGGTATAAACAAAGCCATTTCTGCCTTTTAGCTTATATTCTATTGGCAGATAGAACAGTGTAAACAAGAATAATACAAGAAAAATTGAAAGGTCAGAGACCACTAAAAACTGGGTGGAACCAGGGAAAGTTTCACACAAGAGGTGGTACCTCTTCTGAACTTTGAAGGGTGAGAAAGATTCTGAAAGGTAGAAGATAGATGATAAGGAAGTTAATTTTAGGATTAGGTCCATATTGAAGGAAACACAATTTTGAGGAAATTAAGAGACGGATTGTCCAGGTATCTGAAAAAAAGAAAGAAAGAAAGAAAATAAGGTATGCAAAAAAAATCTCATCCTTTAATATTACGAAAAAAAGGTGACTTGAACAAACATCAGTAGCTACTTAGCCACATATTTATTTTTCCATCTATACAAAATTTTTATGAGTATAATCTATACACATTTTATTTTTAAAAATTTAATATTTTATTTTCTTCCAATTACATGCAAAAACAATGTTTAACATTCATTTAAAAAAATTGTGTTCCGAATTCTCTTCTGTCCTTCCATCCCCCCATCTCCTTTCCCCACATTGAGAAGGCAGGTAATTTGATATAGATTTTACATGTGTGGTCATGTTGTAAAAGAAAATACACACCAATAAAAATAAAGAAAATAAAAAAGTATGCTTCAATTTGCATTCAGACTTCATCATTTCTTTCTCTGGAGATGGATAACATTTTTCATCATAAGTCATTTGGAATTGTCTTGGATCATTGTATTGCTGAAAATAGCTGTCATTCACAATTGATCATCATGCAGTATTGCTGTTACTGTGTACAGTGTTCTCTTGGTTCTACTCACTTCACTTTGCATCAGTTCATGTAAATCTTTCCAGGTTTTTCTGAGAGCATCATTTATTATAACAAAATAAAATTCCATCACAATCATTTACCACAACTTGTTCAGCTATTCCCCACTTAATGGTCATCCCCGCAGTTTCCAGTTCTTTGCCACACAAAAAGAGCTGCTGTAAATATTTTTTGTACATATAAGTCCTTTGCCCTTTTGTTTTTTTATTTCTTTGGTATACAGACTTAGTGGTATTGCTGGGGCAAAGGGTTTTGTAGCCCTTTGGACATATTTCCAAATTGCTCTCCATAATGGTTGAATCAGTTCACAACTTTACCAACATTGCTTTAGTGCCTCAATTTTCCCACATCCCCTCCAACATTTGTCATTTTCCTTTTTCGTCATATTAGCCAATCCTGATAGGTGTGGGGTAGTAACTCAGAGTTGTTTTAATTTGCATTTCTCAAATTGATGGTGATTTAGAGCATTTTTAAATATTACTATAGATAGCTTTGATTACTTTGAAAACTGTCTGCTCATATCCCTTGATTATTTATCAATTGGGGAATGGTTCTTATTTTTAGAAAATTGACTGGTTCTCTCAATTTGAGAAATGAGGCCTTTTATTAGAGGAACTTGTAAAATTTCCCCCCACAATTGTGATCACTATTTCCCTCCATCCTATTTTTTCTTCTGTTTATCCTACTCTCTCTCTCTTCATCCTGTGAATCTTCAAAAGTGTTTTGCTTCTGACTACCATCTCCTCCAATCCCCCCTTCTTTTATCCTTTTCCCATCCTACTTTTCTGTAGAGTAAGATAGATTTCTATACTTGACTTAGTATGTAAATTATTCCCTCTTTGAGTCAATTGCAATGAAAGTAAGGTTCATTACTACCCTTACTTTCTAAAACCCCATCCTTACTATGTTTCTTACTATCTCCCCCATCTTCCCCTTTACTGGAAAAGCTATTTTGTGCCTATTTTATGTGAGATAATTTACCTATTTCTTCGTCTCTCTTCTCCCTTCCCCCAGTGCAGTCTTCTGTCTCACCCTTTAATTTTATTTTTTAAGATAATCATCCCATCATATTCAACTCACACCTGTGCCCTCTGTGAATACTTCTACTGCCTTAATAATGAAGAAATTCTTAGGAATATGAGTATCATCTTCCCATGTAGGAATATAAACAGTTTAAACTTATTGAATCTCTTATGACTTCTCTTTCCTGTTGACCTTTTTTTGCTTCTCTTGAGTCTTGTATTTGAAAGTCATGTTGTCTATTCAGCTCTGTTCTTTTCAACAAGAATGCTTGAAAATCCTCTATTTCATTGAATATTCATTTTTTCCCCCGAAGGATTTTTCTGGGTAGGTAATTTTTGGTTGTAATCCTAGCTCCTTTGCCCTTTGGTATATCATATTCTAAGCCCTCCAAACCTTCAATGTAGAAGCTGCTAAATCTTGTGTTATTCTGACTGTGACTCCATGATATTTTAATTATTTCTTTCAGGCTGTTTGTAATATCTTCTTCTTGACCTGGGATCTGGAATTTGGCTATAATATTTCTGGGAGTTTTTATTTGAGAATCTCTTTCAGGAGGTGATTGGTGGATTCCTTTAATTTCTGTTTTACCCTGTAGTTCTAGGATATCAGGGCAGTATTCCTTGATAATTTTTTGAAAGATGATGTTGTGTAGGCTCTTTTTTTGATCATGGCTTTCAGGTAGTTCAATAATTCTTAAATTATCTCTCCTGGTTCTATTTTCCAGGTCGATTGTTTTTCCGATGAGATATTACACATGTTCTATTTTTTTCATTCTTTTGATTTTGTTTTATTGTTTCTTGATGTCTCATGGAGTCATTAGCTTCCATTTGCCCAATTCTAATTTTTAAGGAATTTTTTTTTATTGAGCTTTTGTACTTCCTTTTCCATTTGACCAATTCTGCTTTTTAAGGTGTTCTTCTCTTCAATAGATTTATGTGCCTCTTTTACCATTTGGCCTATTCTCTTTTTAAGCTGTAATTTTCTTCAGTATTTTTTTTTTTGCTTCCTTTAGCAAACTGTTGACTCTTTTTTTCATGATTTTTTTGCATCACTCTCATTTCTTTTCCCAATTTTTCTCTACCTCTCTAATTGGGTTTTTTAAAATTATTTATTTTTAGTTTTCAACATTCATTTCTACAAGATTTTTAGTTCCAAATTTTCTCCCCATTTCACCCCTCCCCCACCCCAAGACAGCATGCATTCTGAATACACCTTCCTCTAATCTGCCCTCCCTTCTATCTTCCCCCCCTTCTCTTATTCCCTTCCTCTTCTATTTTCCTGTAGGGCAGGATAGATTTCTATACCCCATTGCCTGTATATCTTATTTCCCAATTGCATGTGAAAACAATTTTTTAACATTTGTTTTTAAAGTTTTGGGTTCCACATTCTCTCCTTTCCTCCCTCCCCACCCACCCTCATTGAGATGGCAAGAAACTCGATACAGGTTACACATGTGTAGTCATATAGAACACTTCCATAGTGGTCATGTTATGAAAAACTAACTATATTTCCCTTCATCCTATCCCACTCCCCTGTTTATTCTATTCTCTCTTTTGACCCTGTCCCTCAGAAATGTTTGCTTCTCATTACCCCCTTCCCCAGTCTGCCCCCCCTTCTATCATTCCCCCCCCATCCACTTCCCCCATGTTTTCCTGTAGGGTAAGATAGATTTCCATTCTCAATTGAATATGTATGGTATTCCCTCCTTAAGCCAAATCTGATGAGAAAAGATTCACTCATTCCCTCTCACCTTCCCCTGTTTCCCCTCTACTGTAAGAGCCTTTTCTTGTCTGTTTTGTGAGATAATTTACCCCATTCTCTCTCTCCCTTTCTCCTTCTCTTAGTATAATTGTCTCTCATCCCTTAGTTTTATTCTCCAGATATCACCCCTTCATCTTCAACTCACCCTGTGCCCTCTATCTATCTATCTATATATGCATACATATAATTTTTTCCCTCCAATTACTGTAGTACTGATAAAGGTCTCGTGAGTTACTAATGCCATCTTTCGATGCAGGAATGTAAACAGTTCAACCTTAATAAGTCTCTTATGATTTCTCTTTCCTGTTTACTTCTTTATGTTCCACTTGAGTCTTGTGTCTGAAAGTTAAATTTTCTATTCAGCTCTGGTCTTTTCATCAAAAATGCCTGAAAGTCCTCTATTTCACTGAATGACCATTTTTCCCCTGAAGGATTATACTCAGTTTTGCTGGGTAGGTAATTCTTGGCTGTAATCCCATCTCCTTTGCCATCCAGATTATTATATTCCATATCCTGTGGTCCCTTAATGTAGAAGCTGTTAAATCTTGTAAAAGCTATCCTGATTGTATTTCCACAATACTTGAATTGTTTCTTTCTGGCTGCTTGCAATATTTTCTCCTTGACCTGGGAACTCTGGAATTTGGTTACAATATTCCTAGGAGTTTTCCTTTGGGGATCTCTTTCAGGAAGTGATCAGTGGATTCTTTCAGTTTCTATTTTATCCTCTGGTTCTAGAATATCAGGGCAGTTTTCCTTGATAATTTCTTGAAAGATGATGTCTAGGCTCTTTTTTTTTGATCGTGGCTTTCAGATAGTTCAATAATTTTTAAATTCTCTCTCCTGGATCTATTTCCCAGGTCAATTGTTTTTCCAGTGAGATATTCCACATTGTCTTCTATTTTTTCATTCTTTTGGTTTTGTTTTACAATGCCTTGATTTCTCATAAAGTCACTATCTTCTAATTGCTCTGTTCTAATTTTTAAGGACATATTTTCTTCAGTGAGCTTTTGGACTTCCTTTTTCATTTGGCCGGTTCTGCTTTTGAAGGCATTCTTCTCCTCATTGGCTTTTTAGACCTCTTTTACCATTTAGGTTAGGCTATTTTTTAAGGTGTTATTTTTTTCAGTATTTTTTGGTTCTCCTTTAGTAAGCTGTTGACTTGTTTTTCATGATTTTCTTGCGTCACTCTCATTTCTCTTCCCAGGTTTTCCTCTACTTCTCTTACTTGCTTCTCAAAATCCTTTTCAGCTCTTCCATGGCCTGGGACTGATTCATATTTTTCTTGGAAGCTTTGGATGTAGGAGCTTTGACTTTGTTGTCTTCTTCTGGTTGTATTTTTTGATCTTCTTTGTTACCAAAGAAAGATTTTGTGGTCTGACACTTTTTGAGCCTTTGTTTGCTCATGATCCCAGATAATTGCTTGAGTTTTAAACTGTTTGTTAAGGTAGGGATCTGCTTCCAGTGTGGAGAATGTACTGTCCCAAGCTTCAGGGGTTTTGTGCAGCTGTTTTCAGAGATACTTCTAGGGACCTGTAAGTTTTCAGTTCTTCCAAGGTGGTATGATTAAGGGCAAGGTGTTTACTCCTTTCCTGGCCTGTGCTCTGGTCTGTGAGTGACCATAAGTCTGTGAGTGACTGTTTTCTGCCTTGGAACTGTGAGGAGGATTCCCTCTCCACCGAGGCACAAGCTCCACCATGCCAGCACTCCTCCTCGCCCCAGAACTGCCACCCAGAACCATGACCCAGATCCAAGCATAGGCAAAGTAAGAGAATCCTACCTCAGTACCAGTAAAGAGATCCCTGCAATCCCCTTCTGATCAGCCACTCGATTCCCCCTCAGTCTGTGGTCCAGAAGCTCCGGAAGCAACTGCAGCCCCTGGATTGTGCCAGGACTGGGGCTGGGACCCAGCTTTTCTCTCACCATGGTCACACACTTTTCCTACTGACCTTCTAAGTTTTTAGCGTTTGTGGGTTGAGTAGTCTGGAAACCACCACAGTTGTCTGTGATTCAGTCCTCTGAGGCCTGCTCCAGGTTTGCTGAGGCCCTTTTTGCCTGCGCACCCATGCTGAACTACATTTCTCTCCCAGCTCAGCATGCTAGACCTTTCTAATTAACCATCCAGGTTGTCTTTGGCTGGAAATTTGTTTCACTGTCTTTTTATGGGTTCTGCTGCTTTAGAATTTGTTTAGAGCCATTTTTTACAGGTATTTGGAGGGGTTTGGGGGAGGGCTCAAGCAAGTCACTGCTTTCACTCTGCCATCTTGGCTTCCCCCAATTTGATTTTTAAAATCCTTTTTGAGTTCTTCTGGGAATTCTTTTTGGGCCTGAGACCGGTTCACATTTTTCTTTGGATGTAGCAATTTTGATTTTGTTGTCTTCTTTTGAGTTTGTGTTTTGACGATCCCTGTCACCATAGTAACTTTTTATGATCAGGATCTTTTTCTGTTGTTTGCTCATTTTTCCATCCTATTTCTTGACTTTTAACTAATTATATTACAGTTGATCTCTTCTTCTGGGATGAAGGGGGCACACTATCCCAAGCTTCAGGTTTTTGTGCTGCTATTTTCAGAGCTAGTTCTGGGGTTATGTAAGTTTTTAGTTCTTCCAAGTTAGTATGAGGTAAGGAGAGATTTTTTTACTATTCTCCTGGTCTGTGCTCTCCTCTGTGAGCCACCACAAGCACTCTTCCCTGTGCTGGAATTGTGACCAGGGTCCCTGTTCCCTTGTGACCTCAAATTCTGGTGTGCTAATGCTCATCTTAGCTTCTGGCAATGTGATCCAGGACTGTGATGTAGATCTAAGTACGGGTAATGCAACACAGTCTTTCCCCTTGTGCCAGCAAAGGAACTCTTGTAATCTCTTTCTGACCAGTTGTTTAACCCCCTTCCCATGTATGGGCTGAGAGCTTTGGAAGCTGCAGCTGTTGTGGCTGATTCTATCACTCCCAAGACCTGTTGCTGGTTTGCTGGGGCATGGCCCATACTGAACTGTGCTCCACTCTCACCCCAGTGTGACAAACTTTTCTTGCCTCCTTCTAAGTTGTCTTGGGCTGGATAATTGTTTATTATGCTGTCCTTTTGTGGGTTCTGTGACTTCAGAATTTGATTTGAGGCATTATTTAAGGTTGTTTGGAATAGAATTTTGGAGAATTCAGAAAAATCTCTGTCTTCTCCACTATCTTCATTCTATACACATATTAAGAACATCTGAGGTAAGGGTTATTAGAACAGGTAGAGTTTCACAAATTATGTCACATAGAAGACCACATCTTTACCATCACACAACTGACTGAAAGATGTAGAGAAAACAAGACTATATTATGTTGAAAATAGCATTTGATTTTATAGAGCAAAATAGTATCTTAACGGCTCTCCTCCAGCACAGTAGTCTGAACAATGGGTATTCATTATTTACTTACTTTTTCCTTTGTGGATAGCTAGACCAAAGTTTTCTAAATGATTATGGAGGCTCTTCACTAATCTGGGGTTTAATGCAATCAGCATAATGCCCTCTGCAAACAAGAGCACCTGTAGGACCTCAGTATCTATAGCAAGTGTTCTTAATCTTTTTTGTGTCATGGACCCTTTCTCAGAATAATATTTTTAAATGTATAAAGTACATAGGATTACAAAGGAAACCAATTGTACTGAAATATAGTTATCAATATATTTTTTAAAAGTTCATAGATCCCAAGTTAAGAACCTCTGATCTATAGATAATTCCTCTTCAATTAAGTGCTCTGCTTTGAACCTCTGTCTACCCCAACAATGGCAAACATCTAGGCAAATATGTATCTCGTTGTTTTATGCCTTATCCATTATTTCAGTGAGAGTCATTAGACAAAATGATCTGTTGTTTTATCTTTTAAGGAAAACTGTATAATGCTAACGTATTATACCATATTACATGTGGAGGCACTGTGTTAGAGGAGAGCCTTTAAGGTACTATTTTACTCTATAAAATCAAATGGTATAAAAAACAGGCAGGAGGAAGGATTCGACCTATGGGCAGTAATTTGCCTCCAATATCTTGAATAAACACTGAAATTGACATAAACCCAGAATTGAGTAGGAGAATAGGGGACAGGATTGCCATAGGAAAATTAAACATTGCTTTTAATGATCCTAAGTCATTAAAATAAAGTCCAATCTTTTTTTTTTAAAAGTATAATATACTTCTCTTGGCTTCTAGCTATTGAACACTATAGTGTTCCAGTAATAGAGTATATAATAAATGGAAATTGAGGAACATCTAAAGAGCAAGAGAGGTGACACAGCTAGTAAGTGTCTGAGGCTGGATTTGAACTCAGGTCTTCCTCGCTCCAGACCTGGCATTTTGTCCACCATACTACCTAACTGCTGTATACTTGTAAATTAGGGAATGCATTGCATTTAGATTTAAGGAGATATTTGATAAAATGTATCATAATAGTTAGACATTTCAATAATTCACTTGATCTTTGATCTTGTTGATGTGTGCATTCTCTACAGCCTTGTAAATCTCAATCCCCCATGCCTTCACGTTCTGTAGGATTCTTAGATTGGTCTTTTTCTGTCTTCCTTTAAATCCCCAATGGGAGATGCCAAATATACTGAGGATTTTGCTCTAGATAGTTTGGTTTTATGTAGTACTAATGCAGCATGCCGGCAAATCCATCTGTCATTCCTCAATTTCACTATAAGACAGATTCAGTTCCTTCAGTCATATATCTTCTTGATATTTTTGATGAAAATTTTTTTCTTTGCATCATAGATCTAGAAGTAGAAGGGACCTTGTGGCTCATCCAGTCTAAGAATCTCATTTTACAGATGAGGTAGATGAACTTCAGCGAGGTGGTGACTTGCTTAAGGTCACACACATAGTAAGTGATAGAACTGGGATTTGAATACAGGTCCACTGACACCAAATCCAGTCCCCTTTGCTTTTCCTCCATTTTACTGATTCTCAACACTGCTATTTCCCAAGATTCTTTCTGTTCTAATAGCTCTTTATTGTTTACAAGGAAAATTAGTTAAACAAAACAAACCGATCAATGAATATTGAAGTCCTCCACAATTATTGTCTTGCTAATAATTTAGTTAGCTTTTCCTTTAAGTACTTAGAAGCTATGCTGTTTGGTTTGAGACAGAGGCTCTAAGCAGAGTTCGTAATTGAAGAGGAATTATCTGTAGATCAGTTAACGTTATTGTTTCATTATCTGTTGGTGCTTTTAAGCATAATATAGTTTCCTTGTTTGCCTTTCAAAGATTCTGCCCAGATCACTTTTTCTCAACAGGAATGACTAGAAGTCATCGATTCTGTTAAAAGTACTTTTTTAGGGGCAGCTAGGTGGTGCAGTGGATAGAGCACCAGTCCTGGAGTCAGGAGGACCTGAGTTCAAATCCAGCCTCAGACACATAACGCTTACTAACTGTGTGACCCTGGTCAAGTCACTTAACCCCATTGCCTAGCCAAAAACAACAACAACAACAAAAAGTATTTTTTTACTTGCTTAGCTTATAGGATGTTAGTCTTGAGTACAAGCTATTTTCCTTTGCCTTTTATTATATCATATTCCAATTTTTTCCTTTCCTTATAGTGAAACTGCCGGAAATTTTTCAAGATTGAACCATTATCTAAGAGTAGTTGAGAGAAATGGAGGAATTTACTAGGATCTAGTCTTTTACTATGCATATAAAGAGAGTCAGCTGGTTGAATTTTTCGAAGCAAATTTCACTCAAACTTTTTATTCACTTACAAAAGGAAAGGAAATGCAAAGAAAGCAGGCAATAATATCTGAATGGAATATCCTGGGATTATGAACTTCCTACAGCTATTTTCTCCCTCTTCTTTTTTATTAGCAAGGTTATGCATAAAAGTACAGTTTACTTTTGCTAAGGGGAGTATTTATTTCCTTATATATACAGTTAGAGTAACCAAGTTTGCTTATATTAAAGATACTCAGTCCCTTAGACTTCTTTGTAGCTTGCATCACAATTCTGGTTGGAATTCTTCATATATGATTTGATCTGTCTCTTCCTGGTGATGGACCCATATTTGGTACGATGGTGAAATGGACTATCTTATTGTTAAGATATGCAAATTTAAAATAAGAACTATTTAATAACCCCCAGGTAAAGCCATCCACAAGATACTAGAAAACAGTCCACAGAAGATAAAAGCCTTATCTAAGGAAATTTCCTGGGTTCTTAGGAGCTCTCTGTGAACATCCTATCTTTGTAGAATCTTTGTTCAGAAGGCCCACAGCTGGGTCTCATATCATTCCACCTGGGAGCAAAATTAAATTAAACTCCTTCAGATCTGCTCCATGGTATTTTGGTTTAATATAGCTCCAGTAGGTAGTAAGGGTGAGGGGATGGGCGGGTGTGGGTGTGGGGGGTTAACTCAAGCTGCAAGTGGGCAAATCCATCTGTACATTTCCACTAGCAAATGACTCAGTTATGTGACTATAATTAATAAATCAATGTTTATTAAGTACCTACTATATATCAGGCACTATGCTAAGCACTGAGGATACAAAAAAAAAAGCAAAAGATAGTTTTTCCATTTAGGAGCTCACAATCTAACTGGAGATCACAAGCAAATATGTGCAAAATAAGCTATATTCAGGATAAATAGGAAATAATTAACAGAAGGAAAGTACTGGAATTTAGAGGGGTTAGGGAAACCTTGTGGAAAGTAGAAGTTTAACTGGGATGTGAAAGATATTAGAGAAGCCAGGAGGCAGAGATAATAAGGGAGAACATTCCAGGCCTGGGAGATTGGGAGAGAAAAATGTCTAGAGGTGAGAGGAGGAATATCTATAAAGTGTAAGAAGCTTGGAAAGGTAGGAGAGGCTAGGTTATAAAGGGCTTTGAATGCCAAATAGAGCATTTTATATTTGATCCTGGAGGCAATGTGTAAAGATATGATCTAGTATGTAATATCATTAGATAAAACATGCTTCTTCCTGTTTCAGACCAATAGTAAGAATCTTGTGTAGGGCAGCTTCTGTTTGGTATAGGGCTTTGGTAGATACTTGTTAATTATGGTTCAAAGGCAGCTGAGAAAACTAGCGTTCTATTGTGTGACAAGCCTGGTATAAATAAAGCTATACCCAGGAATAAATAGAGCCAAACCCATGTCCAGTGCAGTAAAGACACTAAAGTAGAGAGAGGTCATCAGTAGAGAGAAAGAAGAGAAAGGAAGAAATGAGAAATGGTTGCAAGTTAGTGGAACACTGGATAAAATGGTGGACTTGGAGTCAGGAAGACTTGAATTTAAGTTCAGTTTCAGAAATTAGCTGTATGACCCTACCCTAGGCAAGCTTTCTGCTTCAGTTTCCTCATCTGTAAAATGGGGATAATAATAGCACCTATCTCCTAGGGTTGTTGTGAGGATAAAATGAGGTAAAATGCTTTGGAAACTGTGAAGCCATATTGTAGGTATTAGCTGATATTAGTATTGTTATTATTGTTATTATTACTTAAGATCTTTTAGTTGACAGCCTTGAGTAATTTCTTGCTTGAGGGCTTTGGTAACAATTTACTAATTGCAGATCAAAGGTAGCCAAATGAGACCTACTAAATATAAATCCTTGCAAACTGAGCTTAGGTGTTGAGGCAAATGAGCATTTTTCCAGAGCAGTCAAAAGAATAACAGAACAGACAGGTCTAAAAAGTATGTATAACAGGAGGAATTTCAAAATGACCTGCAGAGATCTCTCTCTCTCTCTTTTTTTTTTTTTGGATTTCTGCCAACGTCAAATAAGATGTCAAATAATTTGGGGAGAAAAAAAAGCAAGTTGGTCTTTTATTAGAGGAACAGGTGAGAGGATTGGGAGGATGTCTTACTTCTCCTCTGGTTATTAGAGACTGGTGTATGTTGAATGTTTCAAAGGGAAAAGAGATAAATTATGAAGAGGCACAGGAGATTCAGGGTTGGAAGAGAAGAGAAGAAGGAATATTAACCCTTTGCAGTTTTATAATAGGAATTCTGTTTCCTATATGTTTCTATATAATTTCTGTATAGTAGGAATCCCTATGTAATAGGAATTTCCTATATAGATCTGACAGGGAAAATGCTCTCTGTGCTCCAAGAAACGATATTGGGAATCCACAAATGCTGTCAGGAAAGTGGTCATCCAGTACTGATTAGAGGAAGAAGAAACAGGTAGTAGTCATTGGTGATTTGTTGAAAAGCACTACTACCAGTTGTATGTATCAATACACAAGAGACATTTTAAGAATAGGTTTTATTTTATATACTCAGAGCACAGGTTCAGAGCATCTAAAAATGGCCACTAAGCACCAAATAAAGTTTTTATAAAACTTATACAGTCTCTGATTTTTTGAAAAAAAGATATAATTGGATTTTATAGCTGTAAAAAGGGAAAGATAAAGATTTACATTTCAAAAACCCATAAAATTTATATCAGGCTGATGAAAAATTAGGAAGTTTACATGTTAAAGATAGCCAAAGGGGAAAAATTGCATCAGGTTAAGTTGTAAAATGATTAACAAATCCCAAGATGACTTAATCTGGAATTTACAACTAGCAAATGGTTATAATAAAAATGACCTAGACATTCTTAAGCAGTTAACTTATTTAATTAACTTAAGCAGTTAATCATCTGAGGTAAATTATTGAGTCTCAGCTAAATTCCATACTATAAGGAAAGCCTCTGCCATGATTTTTCCTTACAAATAAAATGGCCATGCTGGAGCCAAATAGAAAGGATATTAAAAGCTTAGAACATTGGTCACTCCCTATTCAAGAGTACCAAAATCATTCTTGTATCAACAGGAGGGTAGTATGCTGTCTTCCTGAGGCATGTATATGTGGCATGTGATGGAGAGATTTTTGTGACTCATAAAACCTAATGACCACCACCCAGTCTGGGTGATTCATGTGAGGAAAAGTGTTACTACCAAAAGAAAATTAAGTACAAGGACTTCATACTTGTTAACTTAGAATGAACAGTTTCAGGTAGGGTTTAGTTGCATTTAGTTACCAATACAACAGCATGGTACTAGCATATAAAACTAAGAAATTGAATCTGACTTCTAATTTGTGAGTTCCATTCATCAGGACTAGATGAACTACAGGGAACTGAAATAAATTGTGGATATGATTGCTGAGACAATTATTATAAAATTATAAAAAAATCATACACTCAGTATAGCAACAGTCCTTGTTATTCCTCATTGATCAGCAATAACCCTGATGCCTTAGCAGCCAAGTAGAAGGAACCTGTAGCTGGCATTGATCTTGGCCCCACTTATTCTTGTGTGGGAGTCTTCAACATGGGCAAGTAGAGATCATTGCTAATGACCAAGGAAATGGGACCACCCCAAGCTATGTTGTCTTTACTGAAATAGAATATTTAATTGGTGATGCTTCAAAGAAAAAATTGAGTTGCAGTGAATTCTACCAACACAGTAGTATGATGCCAAGTGTCTGATTGGTTGAAGGTTTGATGATGTAGTTGTAGAGTCAGACATGAAGCATTGGTCTTTCCCTTGGTAAAGGATGTAGACACGTCTAAGATCTAAGTGGAGAAGAAAGGAGAAACCAAAATCTTCTGCTTAGGATTATCTTTTATGGTTTTGACAAAGATAAAGGAAATTGAAGAAGTTTAACCTTAGGAAGACTGTTAAAAATGCTGTGGTCACAGTACCAGCCTACTTCAATGATTTCTAATGTTAGGCCACTAAAAATGATGGAAGTGATGGAGTACACGTGTTAGTGTACTCCAAATTATTAACGAACCAACTGATGTTGCTGTTAATGATGGCTTAGACAAAAAGGTGCCAAGAAAAATGTGTGAATCTTTGACCTGGGAGGTAGGTAGCATTTTAGATGTCTCTACTAACCATCGAAGATGGCATCTTTGAAGTCAAATCCAAACTTAGAGACTCCTAATTGAATGGGACTTTGACAACTGTATGATCAACCATTTCATTGCTAAGTTCAAGTGAAAGCACAAGAAGGACATCAGTGAGAACAAGAGAGTTGTTACCATTTGTGAATGTGCAAGGAGTACCTTCTCTTCTACTACCCAGGCTAGTATTGAGATTGACTCCCTCTTTGAAGGTATTGGCTTCTATACCTCAGTTACTCATGCCCATTTTGAAGAGCTAAATGCTAATCTTTTCTGTAGTACATATGAAATAGGCCTTTAAAGGATACCAAACTAGATAACTCACAGATATATGACATTGTCTTGGCAGGTAGTTCCACTTGCATCTCCAAGATCCATAAACTTTTGTAGGACTTCTTCAATGATAAGGAGCTCCTTAAGCTAAATCAATCCTGTTGAGGCTGTTGATTATGGTCCAGCTGTTCAGGCTGCCATCAAAGATGTTAGTGGAAGATGAAAAACTCCAAGGCAAAATTAGTGATGAAGACAAAGCAGGAGATCCTTGACAAATGTAATAAAATAATCAGCTGGCTGGATAAGAACCAGGCCACCAAGACCTCTCAGACCATTTTTTTCACCTTAACTGTCTTCTACCCTGCTCTTTCTACTCTGCCTTCCAAACTGAACTTCCAAATACCATTTTGAGGAAGAATCAATCACTCAGCTACAAATTCCTCATCTTCTAAGACCTTGCTTCTTCACCTCAATTGTCTACCACAGAAAGGCTGAATGGACCTTTCTTCCTCTCCCTTTCTACTTCTTGTTCTGGGAACTACTGTATAGTCAAATACTATCATTCTAGTAAAAGGTCAATCAATAGCTTTGTTCTACTCATCATTCCTGTGACCTCCCAGACCCAAATACCTTTGAATGCATAGAATTAAGTGTACTTGCTCAGTTTCTTAGAATAAGAATCTTGAACAGTGGAATTTACTTTTACCTATCTGTTGTGCATACTTGGATATTTTGACAGATCTGTGATCTCATCAATGTGGGTTCTTCCTCCAGTCATGCAGATCATGAACCACCTAGTCTGCCTATCTGTTAAAGAATGTGTTTTAAAGAATACAGTAAAAATGGATTAAAGAAGATTTAATTGTAAGATTAAGTAGATTTAAGAGTAAAAAGAAAAGAAGGGAAAGAGGAAGACAAAGGAATAGGACAGAGGAGAGCTCATTCAAGAGTGCATTTCTGTGCTAGCAAATCATCCCAGAATACCTGTGCTTTAGCCTCCAGCTTCTTTATTATTTTTGAAAGATCCTCAATCCGTATTTATAGACATTTGTCATGTGACACCCAATAGGTATTTATTTAATGCTTACTGTGTGCCAGGTACTGTGGTTGGGATATAAAAAAAATTAATCACAGAAATAATCCTTGTCCTCAAGGAGCTTACATATTAATGGTACATATAAGAAGACACAGAGTAGAAGGAAGGTAACCTAAGTGGGGAAAGCATAAGTGAATGGGAGTGGTAAGGGATTAGGAAGGCCTCTTGCAGAAAGTAGCCTTTGAGCTGAGTCCTGAAGCCAGCAATGTCGAGAGGTGGAAGTGACAAGGAAGAACATTCCAGTTAAGGGGGACAGCCAGTACAAAGTTATGAAGTGGCATATGTGAGGAGCAGTAAATAGGCCAGGATAGTTTGCTTATAGAATTTGTGGAGGAGTAGCATGTAAGAAAACCTGAAAGGTAGAAAAGAGAAATGTTGTGAAGAACCTTAAATGCTAACCAGAGGATTTTGTGTTTGGTCCTAGAAGTAATAAAGTAATAAAAAGCCCCAGGAGTTTATTGAAAAGTGGGATGACCTGTGAGACCTATGCTTTAGGAAATTCACTTTGGCAGCCATGGAGGATGGATTGGAGTGGAGAGAGACTTGAGGTAGCAAGACCAAGTAGAAGGCTGTTAGTATAGGTGAGAGGTGATGAGGGCTTGAACTAGTGTGGTGGGTTTGTTATTAGAAAGAATAGGACATAGATGAAAAATGTTGTGAAGGTAGAAACGAAAGGATTTGGCAGTGGACTGTGTATGTTGGGTGTATGAGAGTGAAGAGTTGAGGATGACACTGAGGTTTCATGTCTGGGTAACTGGGAGGATTGTAGTGTTCTTGACTATAATAAGGAAGTTCAGAAAAGAGGAGAGTTTTGGAGGAGAGATAATGAGCTCTATTCTGTATCTGTTGAGTTTGAGATACCACCAGACATCCGTTTTGAAATGTCTGATAGGCATTTGGAGATGAGGGATTGGAATTATCATCTGCATAGAGATGAGATTTGAACCCATTTGAGTTAATGATGTCACCAAATGAGATAGTATGGGGGGAAAAGAGTAGCCCTAACATTCTGTGCCTCTGCTTTTGCCTGCTTTGGGTTAACAAATAGTTGTATCAGTTGCGTGTATAAGAATGTGTTGTTGAAATGTGAAAGAAAGGAACATTCTTAATTATGGTACAAAACAAACATTTTAAATACCTAATTCCTTAAGCAGAAAGTTTTCATAAACTTTTTAAATTCCAGGGATCAGATGTCCTTTCTGCTTTGGTCAAAAGTTGGAGCCTTACTTGCCATTGGAACAGTTAAAGGAAACTTATTTATATATAACCATCAGACTTCTCGCAAAATTCCTGTACTGGGTATGTAGTATCAGACTATTGATTTTCTTACATGTAAATTTAATAATGATTTAAAAGTTAATCAAAACCCCCAAAAACCCCATCATACATACTCTTCTATAGTAGCAATATTATCTGTATGTAGTGTGATGAAGTTTTTTATCTAGTCTTTAATACTTTAATAGATAAATCATCAAATTATTAAATTAGTAACACAATAATTAGACAAATATTTTAATAAATTAATAGCTCCACTTAATAAACTTTTGTTTATTAAGTGTAATACTCTCCATGAGAAAGAGGAATTTTGAATTCTGTTTAAGGAATACGTGCTAAAATGCAAAAAAACCTTCATCTATAAGGTAGTCATAGATCTTGGGGGAGGTGTTGTAACATAGTTGTAGTATTTAATGTTAATTTATTTTTCAGGTAAGCACACTAAACGAATAACATGTGGATGTTGGAGTTCTGAAAACTTATTGGCACTTGGTAGCGAAGATAAAATTATAACAGTTAGCAATCAGGAAGGTGATACAATAAAACAGGTAAAAAGTAACACCTGCATCAAGTTTTTAGTTGCTATTTTAATATTCTTTAAAGTCATTAATAAGCTCATGGTTATTATTATTATTATTATTCTTATAAAACACCAACCCGCTCTGCACTTGATATTAAACACATTAGACATACTCTTCCATTTCTTTTTTACCTTTTCCTGCTAGGCTTCTCTATACCTCTTCTTTCATTTCCTTGCCATCCTCTCTCCCTTTAACTTAAAGTAATCTGGACTTTAGTCCCTCTCTCTCCCTTTCATTCTACTGGAAGTACATTTTTTAAAATCACGTAATTGCCAAACCTCATGGACTTTTATTATTTGTCGATTATCTCCTTGATCTTATCTGATGCATTCAAATCCAATAAATAAAAATAAATAAATATATATATATATATATATATATATAAAAGAATAGTATCTGGTTCAATGTCATTTTCATGTTAAATCAACTTCCTTCAGCTTTACCTTTGGGCTGCACATCAGCCTCCTCTGTTCCTTTACCCAGCCAACTAGTGTGGGCCCTGGAAGTATCCCCCTAAATGGCTACCACTCAAAAACATCATCCTAAGACTTCATAGCCACAACCATTCAGATGCTTTTTTACATGAAACTCTAAGACCAAAGGCATTCAGATAATTTTTACATACAACTCTAGGGCCATTGCTATTCAAATGACTCTTAAATAGTGTGTGGAAAATAGCTAACCAAAATCAGGGTCAAGGAGTGATTTTATTGCTAGTAACTGTTAGAGGTTGTATTCGAACCAAGGTCTTCCTGGCATATAATTTGTCAGAAGCCCTTTTAAAATAAGGTCTTCCTGACTTCTAAACCCAGACTTCTCTGTATCTTTTTCTTTAGAGTATCATTCTTGAGAGCTAATCCATCATAGGCTGTTTTCCTTGTGGAATTTTATGCTATGGGACTCTACCTGTCCTTTTCCTCTACCTTTTGAAATCTCTCCTAATATCTTGGATGCTAGTCAAACCATAGCCATCTTTCCTCTTCTTTATCCTAAATTTTGAGATGGAATGGCCACTTCCTTCCACGCTTCCTGTCATTTGAATATCAGAAAGTAGTTTCTTCTTGTTGAAAATAAGATCTGGAAATAGCTGTTTCCTTCATTCAATTCTCTACCTTTTGAAGATTAAAGTTATTGTTAGAGAAAGTAAATTACTAGTTGCTCTTGGAGCAGAGAGTTCTAACAGATATTCAGAAAATTGAAGTCTTCCTTCACATTTATATCCTGCTTCTGTACCAGATTTTTAAACTATTTTCCAAACTCCGTATCTATTATGTAGCCTACTATAGATTCCAATTACAATGTTACTTCTGGTACTGAACATTGATTTATTTTGCTCCAACCCTTTCAACTGTGTTTTCTCCCCTTTCCTGTACGTAAGTTCATCTTCTTAATATACAGTGCTACTGGGGGTGGAGCCAAGATGGCAGAGTAACACGTAGTACAATGAGCTTCTTTCCCTTACCCAAACAACTGATCCAAACAGATCTATAAAATGTACCAAATTAATTCTTTTTTTCTGCTCATTTCACTTTCCTTTTTTATTATTAATTTATTTATTTTTAGTTTTTAACATTCCCTTCCATAAGATTTTGAGTTCCAAATTTTCTCCCCATCTCTTCCCTCCCCTCATCCCAAGACAGTGTGCATTCTGAATACCCCTTCCCCTAATCTGCCCTCCCTTCTATCCCATCTCCTCTTATGCCTTTCCCCTTCTATTTCCCTGTGGGGCAGGATAGATTTCTCTACCCCATTGCCAGTATATCTTATTTCCCAGTTGCATGTGAAAACAATTTTTAACATTTGTTTTTAAAACTTTGGGTTCCAAATTTTCTCACTTGCTCCCTCCCCACCCCCCTCACTGAGAAGACAAGCAACTTGATAAGGTTATACAAGTGTAGTCATGCAAAACAGTTCCATAGTAGTCATGCTGTGGAAACCTAACTATATTTCCCTTCATTCTATCCCTCCCCCCACTTATTCTATTCTCTCTTTTGACCCTGTCCCTCCTCAGAAGTGTTTGTTTCTGATTACCTCCTCCCCCAATCTGCCCTCCCTTCTGTCATCCCCCTGCTTTCTTATCCTCTTCCATCCCTATTTTCCTGTAGGGTAAGATAGATTTCCATACCCAATTGAGTATGTATGGTATTCCCTCCTTAAGCCAAATCCTATGAGAATAAGATTCACTCATTCCCTCTCACCTTCCCCCATTTCCCCTCCACTGTAAAAGCCTTTTCTTGTCTGTTATATGTGAGATAATTTACCCCATTCTACCTCTCCCTTTCTCCTTCTCCCAGTATAATCCTCTCTCATCTCTTAATTTTATTCTCTAGATATCACTCCTTCATCTTTAACTCACCCTGTGCCATCTATCTATCTATCTATCTACCTATCTATCTATCTATCTATCTATCTATCTATCTATCTATCTATCTATCTATCTATCTATCTACCTTATCTATCTGTCTGTCTGTCTGTCTGTCTCCCTATCTATCTCCCTATCTATATATACATACAATTTTTTTTTACTTCCAACTACCCTAATACTGACAAAGGTCTCATGAGTTACAAATATCATCTTTCCATGTAGGAATGTAAAGAATTCAACCTTAGTAAGTCCCTTATGATTTCTCTTTCCTAGTTAGCTTTTCATGCTTCTCTTGGGTCTTCTATTTGAAAGTCAAATTTCCTATTCAGCTCTGGTCTTCTCATCAAGAATGCTTGAAAGTCCTCTATTTCACTGAATGACCATTTTTCCCCCTGAAGGATTATACTCAGTTTTGCTGGGTAGTTGGCTGTAATCCTGTCTCCTTTGCCCTCTGGAATATTATATTCCAAGCCCTCCAGTCCCTTAATGTAGAAGTTGTTAAATCTTGGGTTATTCTGATTGTATTCTGATTGTAATTCTTGAATTGTTTCTTTCTGGCTGCTTGCATTATTTTCTTCTTGACCTGGGAACTCTGGAATTTGGCTACAGCATTCCTAGGAGTTTTCCTTTGAGGATCTCTTTCAGGAGGAGATCGGTGAATTCTTTCAATTTCTATTTTGCCCTCTGGTTCTAGAATATCAGGGCAGTTTTCCTTGATAATTTCTTGAAAGATGATGTCTAGGCTCTTTTTTTTAAATCATGGCTTTCAGATAGTCCAGTAATTTTTAAATCATGTCTCCTGTATCTATTTTCTAGGTCAATTATTTTTCCAGTGAGATATTTCACATTGTCTTCTATTTTTTCATTCTTTTGGTTTTGTTTTACAATGCCTTGATTTCTCATAAAGTCACTAGCTTCCAATTGCTCTGTTCTAATTTTTAAGGACATATTTTCTTCAGTGAGCTTTTGGACTTCCTTTTCCATTTGGCCAATTCTACTTTTGAAGGCATTCTTCTCCTCATTGTCTTTTTAGACCTCTTTTCCCTTTGGGTTAGGCTATTTTTTAAGGTGTTATTTTTTTCAGTATTTTTTGGGTCTCCTAAAGGAGCTGTTGACTTGTTTTTCATGATTTTCTTGCATCACTCTCATTTCTCTTCCCAGTTTTTCCTCTGCTTCTCTTACTTGCTTCTCAAAATCCTTTTCAGCTCTTCCATGGCCTGGGACTGATTCGTATTTTTCTTGGAGGCTTTGAATGTAGAAGCTTTGACTTTGTCTTCTAGTTGTATGTTTTGATCTTATTTGTCACCCAAGTAAGATTCTATGGTTTGACTTTTTTTTTTTTTTTGCAGTTTGCTCATGTTCTCAGCCAATTACTTGAGTTTTTAAACTCCTTGTTAAGGTAGGGGTCTGCTTCCAGTGTGGAGAATGTACTGTCCCAAACTTCAGGGGTTTTGTGTAGCTGTTTTCAGAGATACTTCTAGGGACCTGTAAATTTTCAGTTCTTCCAAGGTGGTATGATTAAAGATGAGGTGTTTACTCCTTTCCTGGCCTGTACTGTGGTTTATGAGTGACCATAAGCACTGTTTTCTGCCTTGGAATTGTGAGGAGGATTCCCTCTCCACCACAGCACAAGCTGCACCATGCCAGCATTCCTCCTTGCCCAGGACGACCACCTAGAACTGTGACCCAGATCCAAGCATGGGCAAAACAAGAGATTCCTGCCATAGCACCAGTAAAGAGATCCCTGCAATCCCCCTCTGATCAGCCACTCAATTCCCCCTCAGTCTGTGGGCTGAGAGCCCGGAAGCAGCTGCCGCCCTGGGGCTATGCTGGGACTGGGGCTGGACTGAGCTTCTTTCTCACCATGGTCACAGACTTTTCCTACTGACCTTCTAAGTTATTTTTGGCATTTGTGGGTTGAGAAGTCTGGAAACTGCCACAGCTGCCTGTGATACAGTCACCTGAGGCCTGCTCCAGGTTCGCTGAGGCCTGGTCTTTGGGCCTGTGTGGCCTACACTGAACTGTGTTCCTCTCCCAGCCTGGTGCAATGGATCTTTCCAATCAACCATACAGGTTGCCTTGGGCTAGAGATTTGTTTCACTCTGTCTTTTTGTGGGTTCTGCTGCTCTAGGATTTGTATAGAGTCATTTTTTACAAGTATTTGGAAAGGTTTGGGGGAGAACTCAAGCAAGTCACTGCTTTTACTCTGCCATCTTGACTCTGCCCTTCTCCCAGATTGATCCTTTTTTTTTTTTTTTTTTTTTTGGTGAGGCGGTCAGGGTTAAGTGATTTGCCCAGGGTCACATAGCAAGTAAGTGTTAAATGTCTGAGGCAGGATTTGAACTCAGGTCTTCCTGACTCCAAGGCCAGCGCTCTATCCACTGTGCCACCTAGCTGTCCCCAGATTGATCCTTGATTAGAAAATTAAAAAAAAAATAATAGTCATTTTTCTAGTTCAGGTCAACATGCAGAGATACAGAGAGGTCTATGGACATTGAGAATGGGGTCTGGACAGGAGTACACCACACTGAACATTTCACTACAGGGAAAAGCTGTACTCCCATGCAAGAAGAGGTCTCAAGTCAAACAGAGAGGTTTAAACGTGCATGGAGGAACGGTCATCTTTGATGCTTGCTACTGACTTGCAGGTCATAGATCCAGAGGTTTGACAGAGGAGGGGACCTGCACCTCAGGGTGAAATTCAGGATTACAAAGAGCCAAGGGCCCTGGACAATTTACTAAGTGACTCAAGTAGTAGATTACCACACGATCAAAAAACAAATAGTAGCTGTGTGACTCAGTCCTCAGGAGCAGAATAAAGTGTTAGTTCGAATTTCCAGCCCAGTCTAAAGAAGACTCAAGAGGAATAATTAGGGCAGAAATCCCAGACCAAAGGGGAGCCTGCTGGCCGATAGTGGCTGCGTCTGAGTGTACTGAAACTCCAAATGGGGCAATCCTTCAGGCCTGTTGCTGAGATTCAAACACATATGAGAAACTTGTAAATCTCTGACCATTGGGTCAGTAACTAGACTTTACTCTGGATCAGACCACTTGGGAAGCACTAAAAACTTATAGGTCCCTAGTGTGAGCTCTTCCTGAGATCCTGGAATACTATAATACTCAATACCCTAAGGTAGTATCAGTAGGACCAGCACCTCCAGCAGGACAATTTACTCCACAAATGCACAGAACCCAACTCTAACATCAAGTCCCAAGTCAGGAAGTAGCCTGGAAGAATGAGCAAACAAAAAAAAAATTATACCATAAAAAACTATTATGCTGACAGATGCTTCTTGATACAAACTCAGAAGAGGAATGACTCTAGAATCTCTATAAGGAAAGTCTTAAAGAAAAACAACTTGGAAACAAATTCAACTAGAATTCCTAGAAGAGATGAAATACGTTTTTAAAAGCATTAAACAATGTTTTTTTCTTTTTTATCAATGAGTGGGCTAGAGGAAAAAATTGGAAAAGAAATGAGAACTGTGGAAGAAAAGAGTTGGAAAGAGAATTAACAGTTGGTAGAAGAAATACAAAGCTTTGCTTAAGCAACAAGCTCCTTAAAGATTAGAATTTACCAAGCAGTGGTCTTCATGAAAACTGATGACTTCATGAGACAACTAGAAATATTAAAAAAAAAAGTCAAAAGACTAAAAAAGGAAGAAAATGTAAGGTGTCTCCTAGCAGAAATGACTGATCTGGAAAACATATTAAGGAGAGACAATTTAAGAATCATTGAGCTACCTGAAAATTATGATTAAAAAAAGTGTCTAGACATTATAGTTTTTTTTTTTTAATTTTCACATTAGTCATGTTATAAAGAATTAGAACCAATAGGAGGAACCACAAGAAAGAAGAAACAAAACACAACAGAAGGGGAAAAAAAGAGCAAATAGTATGCTTTGATCTGCATTCAAACTCCATCGTTCTTTCTTTGGTTGTGGATAGCATTTTTCATCATGAGACTTTTGGTGATGTCTTAGATCTTTGCATTGCTGAGAAGGGTTAAGTCTATCAAAATTAGTCATTGCACAGTGTGACTGTTACTTAGACATTATCTTTTAAGAGATTATAATGTAATCCCAGTCTAAAAGCCCGTTGGTATGAGACTGTCTTCTCATTGGTGGAGATGAATGCCCAGCTTTGCATGAGAGGTGGGGTGGAGTTGGTGAGTGAGAGTGCTTCACTATATTCAGTCTTTGAGTTCTCTTCAAGCTTTGAGTTGTTTCAGACCCTGCAGTCTTTAGGTGCTTCTGGCTTCCATCTCTAAGAGGGAAAATGGATGAAGCCAACCTTATTTCAGGTTGCTGAAGGAAAATACTCCGGGAAGACGTGGGAGGAGCTGGCAATCTTCATCATGTCTCTGATCCCAGTTTGCTCACTTAAGACTTCAGGGAATTTCCCTTTGAGTGAGATATGAAACTTGCATGGTTGAACTGAATTACCTTGTTCTTGATAGGAGAAACTTCTTTATTCTGTATTGTTTAGTGTATATTTTCCTATGGATACCTTCTCTGATTTCTGTTTTTCTATTTGGTTGAATAGATTTCTTTGCTCTTTGATATGTCTTCATTGTGGGAATGGTATTTAGTGGAAAAGAGTCAAGTCTTAGATATAAAACTTGAGGTCCTGCTTCACTCCAATACTGATACAGTAATCAGAAGTTAGATTGAACCTGATCATATCATCTAGACTAATAATATTTAAGGGAGCAGATAAATATAATTATAGACTGATACCCCCTCTCTCTGAGGAGAGCAAAGTAGCAGCTTCGGGCTCTTAGTGCTTCTCTTGGAAGTCTCACTTGGAGAAGGGTGAGAGAAGAGGCTAGAGATATTCTACTTCCCTTTGAACCACACAGCACCCCCATCCTACATTAGGGGGACAGCCTCACAATACGTAGACCTCTCTATACATAAAACTGTTAACATCCCTGAGAACCAGAAGACAAAGTGAAAGTAGAAAGAAACTACTGGTCACCTGCAAAAAAGAAAACTCCCAGGAACATTGTAGCCCAAATCCAGAGTTCCCAGGTCAAAGGGAAAATACTGCAGCCAGTCAGAAAGAAAGAATTCATGTAATGAGGAACCACAATCAGATCATACATGATTTAGCAGCCACCACTATAAAAGAACTGGGATCTTTTTTTTTTTGAGGCAATTGGGGTTAAGTGACTTGCCCAGGGTCACACAGCTAGTGAGTATCATGTGTCTGAGGCCAGATTTGAACTCAGGTCCTCCTGACTCCAAGGCTAGAGCTCTATCCGCTGCACCACCTAGCTGCCCCTTAAGAGCAGAGATCTTGACATCCACTATTTCAGAAGGCAAGATATAGGCTTATAACCAAGAATAACGTACACAGCAAAACTGAAAATAATCTTCCAAGAGGAGAAGTGGGGTGGATGGGGAAATGGATCTTTAATGAAATAGAGGACTTCCAGAAATTTCTGAAGAAAACACTAGAGTTGCATAAGAACTTTGAAGTGTAAACATAGGAGTCAGGAAAAACATAAAAATGTAAACATGAGTGAGGATTAATCAAGGTCTAAAGAATAAACTACTTACATTCAAATATGAGGTGATACATGTGTCCCCTGTGAACCCAATTATCATCAAGGGCCATAGAGGTCATGAGTTTTGTGGCTAGCTCATTTCTGGGATTTTGTTTCCTATGAATTTTTGGGTATCTCTACTGTTAACATACTTCTGTTGAAGCTACTCTCTTATTTAACTTGGTGGATTGACCTAAGCAATTTTCTACTTCACTCTTTTCAGTTTAAAACCTCTCTTCTCCTTAACATAATTAGCCTGTAAATGAAATTGATTTGTAAGATTCCTGGCAAATATATTATTACCAGTCTTTTGTTTGCTATGCTTCATCCTTGCCCAAGCAATTAATCAACAAACATTTATTAAGCTCCTATCATGTGCCAATTTCTTTAAAGAGCCTACGTAAGGGGAGACAACGTATACACATGTTCTCCATCCCTAGTCACTGATTAATCAGCAAGTGTTTGTTAAGCTCCTACTTTTGCTAGGTACCTCAAGAGGTTTACATTGCGTAAAGGAACACAACATTGTAGACATACACTCAAAATATAATACAAAGTAAATATAAGGTAGTTTTGAAGGAGAAACAGTAACAGCTAGTCTGGCTGTACTAGAGAGTGTATGAAGAGGAACACTATGTTGTTGTTTGTCCTTCGTTCTCAAAAAGAACCATAACCTCTGTGTAATAAGCCCGGAAAGATAGGGTGGAGTCAGTTTATTTAAGGATACTACATTTGTGTTATACTATAGAGACCATAAGGAGCCACCTAAGCTTTGTGTGCAGGAGAATGATGTGTCAGAGAATTTCCCAAGATTTTTCAAAACAGATGACTATTAACCACTTTTGGTGATTCAAATCATGAATGACACTGTCAGAATTAAACAGAAGTGTTAAGTAATGCACTAGATGCAAAATAATAACTGAACTAATTATCTTTTCCACTGAACCCTCCCTTCTTTCTAACTTCTCTGTTATTATTAAGGGTGTCACCATCCTATTCAACCAGGCTGGGAACCTAGGTGGTCATTCTTGACTCTTTTATCTCTCTCATTTCTCTCCCTCCTGCCCTTCCATTCACAGTATCTGATCAATTGCACCAATCTTCTTCCAGTTTCTTCATTCGTAACACTTTTCATATATTCTCCCTTCTTTCTGACACTGCCACCATTTTGGTGCAGGCCCTTGTCACCTCATGCCTGGACTGCTAGTGAGTCTCCCTGCTGTAAGTCTCTCCCCACTCCAGTCCATACTTCACTCAGCTGCCAAAGTGATCCTGCTTCCTAAAGCATAAATCTGACCATTATTTCTCCTACTTGAACTTTAATGACTCCGTTTCACCTTCTGGTCAAATATAAAATTCTATTTGGCATTCAACCCTTGATAGCCTGGACCCTTCCCACATTTCCAGTTTTCTTACTCCTTTCTCCATTCCACATACTTTTCACTCTAGTGATACTGGCCTTCTTGCTGTTCTTGGACACAATAATCCATTTCCTGAATACAGGCAATTTCATTGGCTGTCCCCCATCCCTGGAATACTTTCTCTTCTTATCTCTGCCTCTTTGATTCTCTGTCTCCAAATTTTACTTAAAATCCCACCTTCTTCAAGAGACTCTTTATAGTTTTTCATTTTGCTGCCTTGTCTTTGAGATTACTCCCAGTCTCTTACATATCCTATCTGTAACATTCATTCAAAAATTTTTTTGAGTTCCAAATTGTGTCCCTCCAGCCTCTCCCCCACCCAGGGAGGAGGCAACCAATATGATAACAATTACATATATGAAATCATGCAAAATACTTCCATTTTAGGTATGTTGCAAAAAAAAAATAAAAAGCACAATTCTTCCCCTTCTCCCCCCAAAAAACCAATCCAAGAAAAATAAAGTGAAAAAGTATGGTTCAATCAGCATTCAGAGAACATGTTGTTCTCTCTCTGGAGGTGGATAGCATTTTTTATCATATAAGTCCTTTGGAATTGGATCATTATATTGATCAGAGTAGCTAAGTCTTTTATAGTTGATCATCTTTACAGTATTATTGTTACTATGTACAATGTTCTGGTCCTGCTCATTTCACTTTGTATCAATTCACATAAATCTCAGGTTTTTCTGAAACCAACCACTTAGTCATTTCTTAAAGCAAATAGTATTCCATTACAATCATATGCCACAGCTTGTTCAGTCTTTCCCCAATTGATGGACATCCCCTCAATTTCAATTCTTTGTCATCACAAAAAGAATTCCTATGAATATTTTTGTATATATATCTGTTCCTCTTTTCCTTTTTCTTTGATCTCTTTGGACTATAGACCTAGTAATGGTATTGCTGGGTCAAAGGGTTTGTGCAGCTTTATATCTCTTTGGACACAGTTCCAGATTGTTCCCCAGAATGGTTGGATTAGTTCACAGTTACACTAGTAGTGCATTAGTGTCACATTTGTTTTCCCATATTACTTCCAGCATTTGTCTCTTTCCTTTTCTATGATGTTAGCCAATCTGATAAGTGTGAGATGGTATCTCAGAGTTGTTTTAATTTGCATTTCTCTAATGCATAGTTATTTGGAGCATTTTTTCACATGACTATAGATAGTTTTGATTTCTTCTGAAAACTGCCTATTCATATGCTTTGACCATTTATCAACTGGGAAATAGTTCCTATTTTTTTTTTTTTAATTTGAATGGGTTCCCTTTATATTTGAGAAATGAAGACTTTATCAGAGAAACTTGTATAAAGTTCCCCTCTCCCCATTTTCTGCATTCCTTCTATTTTTAGCTACATTCATTTTGTTCATATAAAACCTTTTTATTTTCATGTAATCAGAATTATCCATTTTATTTCCCTTGATTCTTTTTCTCTCTTGTTTGGTCATAAAATTTTCCCTTATCCATAGATCTGACACATAAAATTTCTATGCTCCGCGATTTGCTTATATAATCCTTTGCATCTAACTCATGTACTCATTTTGACCTTAACTTGGTATATGGTGTGAAATGTTGCTCTATGCCTAATTTCTGTTAAACTGCTTTCCAGTTTTCCCAGAAGTTTTTGTCAGATAGTGAGTTCTTGCCCCAAAGCTTGGATCTTTGAGTTTATCAAACACTCCTACTATGTATTATGTTCCTTATCTAGTCTACTGATCAATCGTTCTATTTCTTAGCTAGTACCAGATTGTTTTGTTGGTTATTGCTTTGTAATATAGTTTGCAATCTGGTATTGCCAAGCTGTCTTCCTTCACATTTATTTTTCATTGAGTCCCTTGATATTCTTGACCTATTGTTCTTCCAGATTAATTTTATTATTTTTTCTAGCCCTATAAAATAATTCCTTACTACCCCTACTTTTTCTTAATTTCTTCCTCTCCAACTTCCCTGTTGGATAAGATAGATTTCTGTACCCAACTGAGTGTTCATATGTATGTATTTTTCCCTCTTTGAACCAATTCAGATGAGAGTGAGGCTCAAGCATTGCCTGCCTCCTTCCCATTTTCCATTCTACTATAAAAGCTTTTCCTTCAGTGACTCTTTTATGCCAGATAATTTCCCTCATTTTCCTGTCCCTTCCCCCTTTTTCCAGTGCATCCTTCTTTCTCTACCTTCCATCTTTTTTTTTTTTTTTTGGAGAGTATTCCAACATAATTGACCTACACACATGCCCTTAGTATCTTCTAATCTGTTCCCTGATTTCTTAGAGACAACTAGTAGTCTCCTTAATAATTCCTTAGTAGCTGGAGATCTTTCTTTTGATTGCCAGTAATATTTGTTGTTTGACATGAAATTCTTAAGTTTCACCACAATCTTCGTGTGATTTAAGGCTAAAATTTCTGTCAGTGATCTTATGAATCAAACCTTAACTGTTCCTTTTTAATACTCCTTAGTAATTTTGTTGTATTATTTGCTTAAGTGTGATATTCAGATTTTTCATTTTATCTTGTTTTTTTTTTCCTGGAAAGCCAATAATTCTCAAATTATCTCCGTGCATCCTATCCTCAGGGTCAGTAGCTTTGATTTATACAGAACTTGTGTTTTTCTAATACTACTACCCTACTTACTAAGAGTCTCAAATCAGAAAAAGGGAGGCAAGTAGATAGGTGATTTTATTTGTATAATGAACTTCTGACTGAGGAAACTCACCAATACATCTTGACACAATTTTCTGCAACTGTCTTTGAGAATTGCTTAGAGCAATTGGTGTCAAAGTCAAAAAAAATGGGTACCATTAAACTGTTGATAGGGATCCCTGCTGGCCACATAACCAATGTTGAAAACCACATATTAACGTTTGTGTTCTATTATATTTTTATTTATTTTGTTAAATATTTCCCAACTATATTTGAATCTTTTCTTTCTCACTTGGGAGTTTTGCCAGCCACAATGCAGCCGTGGCTTGTTTGAGAACTCTGGCTTACAACACTTAGAGGTTAGATGATTTGTCCTGGGTCACAGAGCCATTATTTGTAAGAGGTGGGACTTGAACCCAGGTCTTTGAGACTCTGAGTCAGGCTCCAAATCTACTAGTAATTAATCTAGGGAATATAAGCAAAAAATAGAAAACTAAATGACATCCTAAACAAAGAATAGGTCAAAGTATAAATAGTTAGAAACAATGAGTAGAGATGTAAAAGAAAATAAATGCAGGAGTATGCCAGGATTATGGAGATTCAGCTAAAGTAGTCCTCAGAAACATGTAGCAACAAAATAGAAAAGGAGAAGATTAAGGAATGAAGCATACAATTTAAAAAATTTCGAAAATCAATAAACCCAAATAGGCACAAAAGGAAAAAACCTTTAAAATCAGAGGAGAAATAAATAAAATCAAAAACAAAGATTTTAGGTATTGCAAACAATGAATATTTCAAATTTTGTATTCTTTTGTTTTTACATTGTCCAGATTTCCCCTTTGTTTCCTTCCCCTTCCCCTTTCCCAAAGAGCCATCCCATGTAACAGGTTTTTTTTTTGATAAAAGAAAAAGAAGAGGAAAAAATAATCAAAATCAATATATTGGAAAAAAATCTTAAAAATATGTAATATTCCTGAATCCTTTGTCCTCCCACCTCTGCAGGAGAGTTGGGGGGAGGTTTCTCCTAAGAGCTATTTTTTTTTAGAAACTAGCAACATTGCAACACCATTATTAGTTAATTTGATTTTTTTTAAAAGTGAGAAAAATCAGATTACCAAAATAAAAAATTTATATGGTGAATTCATAGCCAATAGAAAATAAATAAGCAATTACGTGAAACTATTGTCCATAATTATTTGCCAGCAATACTGAAAACTTAAAGGACATACATGTGTATGCTATATATATATATTATATATATATATATATATATATATATATATAGTGTTTTGTAAACCTTAAAGCTCTATACAGATGCAATTTTTAAATTACCAAAAAGAAGGCATTTGACTAAAGTTGTATGGGACAAAAATGGGCCTGAAACCCAAATCAGTGATGGGTAAAGCAGAGATATAGAACTCTAGACCAATATTATTAATGACCATTTATTCAAAAATTTTACATGTAATTTTAGCAAAAGACTAGTAATGTATCAAAAATTATTCATTGTGATTATATTTATAACTAGGAATCAAGGATAGTTCATCATTAGGAAAACATAAAAAAAGCCCTATGATTATATAAATAGCTTCAGAAAAAGTTCAAAATACCAACTGATTTATGTTATAGAATCTAAAAATCATAGGTGTGCCTTTCTTGTGCTGATATGTATGTTTCTTAAACTAAGAACTAGTATTATCTGTAATACCAAAACATAGTAATGACAAAGATGGCATAGTAGAATTCTGGACTTAGGAAGACCTGAGTTTAAATACTTCATCAGACACTTACTAGCTATGTGACTCTGGACAAGTTACTTAACCTCTCTTGTGCCTTAATTTCCTTATCTGTAAAATATTATTTGAATACTACTACAAAACATTTTCCCCAAAATATGTGAGGACAAAGAATCAAAGGGAAATTTATTGTCCATCCTTAGGCTATTGTAAGAAAATTGAGTAAAATTTACTTAAATTAATGTACCGAGTTAGTGATAGACAAATCAGACTATTAAGGGGGTTACTTTCTAAAACTAGGCAAAATAGCAAAATCCATTTGGTAAAGCAAAAGGTTTAGAATCTCGAGGAAAATAGTGGAAAAAAGTTGGAATTAAGGTGACATATTAATTCCCAAACTATTTTATAAAATAATAAGCTCAAAATATTTGGTTAAAAATAACTGGTTAAAAATAGAAAAAAATGTGTCAATGGAGCAGAGCAGATTAGATAAGCAAGACTGAGTAGCAATGGAATACATTTATCTAGTGTTTGATAAAATGAAAAAATACAAGTGAAGTATTTTCTATTAGAAAAGAACTAGGAAAACTGGAAAGCAGATTGAAAGAAATTAAGTTTAAAACCATTGTTTTCCACACATATTATAATAAGTTCCAGGTTGACACTTGGTCTTATTAATAATAATGATCAATCTTAATCTCGGAGAACTGATGATCCAACTTACCTCAAGCTACAGATATAGATTGTGGAAGATATTGTCAGATGTGTTTACTGTGCCTGCTGGTTTGGCTTAGATATTTTTCTTTGTTGCAAGAGATTATTCAGTGAAGGGGAGAAGGACAAGGGGAAATGATTGTGGTGTAAAAACAAAGGCCATTAAAAAACTTAAAAAGAATGAGCTTGACAAGTTAGACTGTTGGGCTGAATCTAACATGAAATTTAATTGGGATGAATTTAAGCCTTACACTCTAAAACATACCCTCCAACAGGATTTTGGTCATGTCATTTGCCAAATGCTGGGGAACATGAAATGATCAATTGATCAGTAAATTGGTAAGCATTTCTTTAGTACACTGTACTTGACCGTGGGTATAGCGGAACAAAAAAATGAAACAGTCTCTGATTTCAAGGAGATTCTAGCAGGGAAGACAAGATATACAGTAGATAAATGAATGTGTATAGAATAAATACAAGGTTAACTAAATGCAGGATAATTAGGGAGGAAAGGTACCAGCAGTTAGAGGGATCAGAAGGGCTTTATGTAAAAGTGGCATTTGAGGTCCATCTTGAAAATGGTGAGGAATTGTATGTGGCAGAGGAAAGGAAGGTACGTGTCCACTATATGGAATCCACACCCAGACCCTGAACATCTTTGTGTTGCCATGCTTGTGCACTTTAGCCTCTATTTCAAACCCATCGGAGTATTCTACTTTATGCCCTAGCACTGGGCTTCTGACTGGTGAATATTGGCTCTAGGTTGTCAGGATACAGACTGTCTGTTGGGAACAAGGAGAAGTCCAATTTGGCTGGACTGTAGAATGTGGGAAGAGGAGTAATGATAATAAGGCTGAAATGCTTAATGACAGTTGGGGCTAGGATGTGAAGGGCTTTAAAAATCAAACAGTTTTTATTTTATCCTAGGAGCAACAAGGAGCTACTGGAGTTTCTTGAGTAGGGGAGTGATATGGTCAGATCCATGCTTAAAGAAAACCACTTTGGCAGCTTTGTGATGGAGGTATTGAAGTGGGGACAGGCAGCAGGGAGGAAGTGACAGATGTGATAGTTGTGGAGATAGAAACATGATCTGGCGATTGTTGGATTATGTGGAGAATGAGGAACTGAGAATAATTCAGAGGTTATGAACCTTTGTGCCTGAAAAGATGGTAGTACCTTTGACAAAAATTGGAACATTCCATAGAACTTCTGCATAGCTTTCCAATCTTGTCTCCTACATGTTTCTAACCGAGTTGCTTTACAAACTGTCCCTTCAAGTACAGCTTGTACTTTTCCACTTACATGTTTTTGATATATATTTTTCCCTGCTCAGAATTCCCTCCCTTCTTTTCTGTCTACCAGATCCTGCCTACCCTTGAATATTTGGCTGAGGTATTTTCTAGTCCATACAATCTTCCCTGACCACTTCAAATAATGTTTTATTTCTCTTGCAAGTTCTTTTACACTTACTGTCTCTAATCCTGATAATTAATCCTTTATTTCCTTTTGTATATATCTCTTCAATTGTATTGAGTTATCTAAATAATAAATTATAATAAATAATGAATAAATTATTTAAATATTAATTTCTATCGTTACTTGATTTTTAATGTTTTTAGGACTCTTCAACTAGACTTAATCTCCTTGAGAGGCAAAGATCTTGTCTCTTCTTACTTCTTGTTATCTTCCACAGGATCTTCAGTATAGTAGGAACTCAATAAAGAATTGATTTGACTTTAAAGTTTGAAATGTATTATTCAAAACATTTTAAAAAATTATTGTGCATTTTTCTCTCTAGGTTCTTTTGAAAACAGAACTTAGTGATATGCAGTTTTCAATGATGAGGAGTGAAAACAGAGCAATAACAACTGAAAATACTGTAAGAACTCAGTTTGAAACAAGATGTCTTTATGTTGTTGCCTTTGCATGTATGGATGTTGTCAAAGCCCTTCCTGAACATGTCTTATCTTTCCTATTAGGTTGTAAGCTCCATGAAACCAGGGACTACATCTTAGACATCTCCCTGTTCCTGATAGCACCTCACATAGTAATTTTCATATGGGGATACTGAGGAGTGAAAGAGAATTTTAGATCTAGAAGGCATCATAAAATAATTCTTTTGAGCCCTTTATTTGAAGAGTGAGGAAACTGAGTATTGGGGAGATTAATAATTTGCCAAAGTTCATACAGAAAGTTAGTGGCGAAGCTGAGAACAGAGTCCAGGTCTCCTGACTCACAGGCTCTTTTCCTTATATGATAAAGCCTTCTATATGAACATTAAATGAAATTTATTTCAGGAGAGAGATATAGGAGACTGTTGAGGAGATATTTTTATCTATTTCCTGTCCTATTTCAGCCATTACTTACCCTATTCATCTTGGTGAAGTCTTTTGCAAGGACAGGATAGCTACACATTCGTAGTTTTTATGAACATAGAAGTGCTGCTTACATTTTCAAATTATATGCACATAAACATAATATTTTTCAATAATAATTGATAGTAATCTTTGAAAATTATAAAGGTAAAAATGCTTTAATAAGATTTTGCAGTAATGCCTCATCATAGCATACAAGAGATCCTAGGTTCTCAAAAGCTATTCCTTTGAAGGACAAGCTGGAAAGACCTTGACTAAGGGACTGGTGAAGGATTTTTTATCATCTGAAAATTAGAGTATCTGAGTTCATAAAAATTCATTATCAGAAAGTTAGTTACTTGTTTTTTGGTTGTTGCAATTGCTCCATTTGCTAGATGTTGAGGATCTGTGGAGGAATTATGATCTATGAAGTACTTATACCTAAAAAGTGAAAGTTTCTATAAATTATTGAAATACTGACATGTTTTGGCATTAAAAATATCTTGGGCATTATAACAGTTCACCTCCTTGTAGGTGCTTTTCTCATAGTGACCCTGTGAAAGTTGTGCAAACATTGTCTCAATTTTACAGATGAAGAAGTTGAGGTTAAGAGAGATGAGGTCAAATTCCCATGATGATATAGAAAGTAAGTGGTTGAGCCAGGCCTAGGACACAGATATTGTAATATTAAGTCCAGTATGCCTTCTGTTCTATCACACTGGCTCTCCCTAATGTCTCAGTTGCTCAAGTGGATCCCTGATTTCACAATGGTGACTGTTACCTCCAATAATGAAGACCACAACCTAGCCATCTCCTGTGTGGCTCCTGTTCGTATCCTCCCAAAATGTAGCCCCAGGAATCCCACCAACATGGTGATGGAGAAGTGAAGTCTTCACTTCTCTTGAGGAGACCAGTGAAGTAGATTGCTGTCTATGGGTTGTCCTTCACTCTTGCCTCCTGATCAGGACCTTCTAATTTGCTTGTACATTTCTTTGAGGTATCCTTTCCTCTAGTTCTCTTCTATAATGCTGGCTTGTGATGTGTTGCAGCCTACTTACATCTAGCAAGTACCCCTCCATTGTTCTTGAATAACTCATCTTCAGTGCTTCAGAGACTATAATGTTGTATGACTAACAGCCATACAGCAGCACTGGTAGAATATAGGTATTGAAAAGATGAGTTGTTTTACAGAAGAGTTTAGAGTTGTTAAAAGAACTTTGCTATTATTACTGCTAATTAGTAAGATACAGTGAGAAGCAGTGTGATACAGTGGATAGAGAGCCAGTCTCAGAGTGAGGACTGCTGGACTTCTTATGCACTCTCTCACACTTACTGGATGCGTCACTCTGAGGAAGTTACTTAGCTTCTCAGCACAACAGGCAATTACCTAAGACTCTTAGTCTTTGCTTGGGCTCCCATAGTGCATTATTTTTATAGCAATTTATTGTTTTATGGTTTTTGAGCCCATATTAATTTTGTTTAATTTTATTACGTTTTGTAATTTAGGTTGCTAATACTTTGTCCATTGACAGATAAGTGTGGTGGTTGGCAAGAAGAATTTGTTTCTGTTTAATGTGAATTGTCCAGAAAATCCAATTGATCTGGGATTCCAGCAGCACTATGGCAACGTTGTTTGTTATCATTGGTAAGTCATTGCCATCATCATGATAATGAACTATTTTTACTGATTTTTCAAGCGCTTCAGTTACTTCTTCAGCTGGAATCATAGGTCCTAGTCTTGTCCCTATTTTGTTTGCTAAGTTATGATGTCTTTTCTTGATTATGAACTTATTGTTCCCTGCCCAACTAAGCCTACATTTTGATCTATCAGTGGCTCTGTGATCTCAGTAGTTCTACAATTGTATAGATTGCAATCTTCCTATCTTGTGTGACTATACCACCATACAAGTCCTTCACAGAGAGTCCTCCACTCTAGATCTTTGACGTTTCACAGGTGATTTCCCACTCTTTCTATATAATCAGCTTACCTCCTTCTCCAGTCATATATCCATCTGATGATATCCTTTATGGCACTTGTCCTGTGCATCTCTTCATTCATAATATTTTGTAGACTGTTGTCCACAAGTAGTATTTGGCAAAGTTATATGTCCTGGTTTATTGGTTTTATGGATTGTCCATTCAACTATATTTATAGTCTGGACAATAGACTTTTTTTTCCTATATGGATAATTAGGCCTAATTCTTTTGAGTGATTATGCAGTCAGCACAATCCCAGAACAGGAACATCTGCATGACCTGACCATCTATAGGGAATATCTGTTCAATTTAAGATTGTCTTGAACAAACTTTATTGACAATGATAAACACCTTTGTCAAGCATATACCTCCCTGTTTGCTGCCTCATTTAACAGTAATAATTATAGGGTCATCAAACAAAGTATCTCAAGGAATCATTTATTATTTTGGTGTTGATGGCAGATACTTTGTGGGAGGAGAGTCTTGAAGGTAATGTTTTGCTTTATGAAATCAAATGTTATTGCCAACAAACACAGTGCAATCTTTTATACTCTACACTATTCAATCAACTGTGTAACTGTAAAGATATAATCTTTTGTGGAATTTTGCTTATGAAAGCCTGCCTATTCACTTCTCATACCTTCGTATCATTCGTATCAAGAGTTAAAAAAATTGATAACTCAGTTTGCTCTTACAACCAATGGGTAAAAAGGTGCTATTGTTCATTTGGGAATATTGAGAAAATTAACAAGTCTTCATCTTCTGTAACCATTCAGCAACCATTTATACCTATCCCAGGACCAGAGTCTCAGATATGGGGGGGGAGGTAAGAAAACAACAGAGACTCCCTCTTTATTACCATTGAGATGGATTCAGAAAGGAGCTGCCACTGCTTATTGAGAAATCTGAGAAAATGAACCGTCTATGGCTAGCTAACTATCTCTTTTTTTTCCTCTACCTTTCCTGTGATTCAGAGCTATGAGTCTCTTAGGTGAAAACGCCTTCTCTTGCTACCACATCCAGTTCATTCCCATCGACTTTAGCCCTGCCCCTTGAGAGAGCCTTCTCACAGTCTTTTCTGGAACTTATGTGCTTTCATTAATAAACTTCCTTTCATGTTAGATCTCTTCATTTCACAATTGTATAAGTGAGTGAAAAATTATTGAACATCTACTTTGTGCCAGGTACTATACCAAGTATTAGGAATATAGATACAGACGTGATATAGTCCCTGACCTCAATGAGTTTACATTCTGTTATGGGGAGTTAAATGGGAGTGGTGCCCAGGGAAGACAGTTCTCATCTGGGGAATTAAAGAAATAGTGATCAGGAGTATTAAATTGGTTATTATTCTCATAGCAAGTAATGAAAAGCGGGAAGGAGGATTGGGTTATGCACCTTGGGACAAGGCAAGTCAAATCAAGTCAGCTAGCATTTATTAAAGGCTTATTATGTGTGGGCACTGTGCTGAGCACTGGGAATATAAAGAAGGCAAAAAAAAAAAAAAACTAAACCATTCCCCTGTTTTCAAGGAGCTCACAGTCTAATGGGGAAGACAACATGCAAACAAGATATATACAGGATAAATTGGGGCTAGTCTCACATGGAAAGCACTGAGATTAAGAATGGCTGGAAAAGGGCTGATGGCAAGATGCCTGGAATGGATGGGATATGAAGCATGGCCTGGAGGTGGCTAATATAGTGAGATAGTTTGACTTTGCATTTACTCACTTCCCATTCAGGACAGCTTAGCCTATCCTTACTTATATCCTCCAAAAATGGTCAAAAGGAAGACTAAACCTACCTTTGGTTCCTCACTCTAACTTCCAGATTCACTCTTTGAACTTATTACTCAACAACTTCTCTGTTGAGGTTCATTCCATTTATCTCTATTATCCTATCCAGATCCTGACTGCTGTTGCATACTAGACCTCAGGGCTTTCTCCCCCAAGGAAGTAAATGCCTAGTCCACTGTTATCTTCTACATGCCAACCTTTGCTAAAATTCTTGGGGACTTGAATGTACATGTTGATATTCTTTCAGACATTCTGGCTTCCTAGTGCATCAGACTCTTCCATTCCTGTCACCTCCAACTTCACTCCATCCCAGCCTGTAGAGACAGTCATACTTTGATCTTATTACCACTCATAACTATGTGACTTCCATAAGCTCTATAAACTCTGATATTCTCTTTGATCACAGTCGCCTATATTTCAGTCTTTCCCTCTGCCTCATTCTTCTTAAACCTATTTGTTTTTATGTAGATGACTCAATATGTCTAGCCCTTACTTCCCTCCTAATCTGTAGTCTTACACCAGCAACTCCCTTTTGGACATCTCCACAAACTCAGCATGTTCAGAATAGGTGTTTATCTCTATGTTCTAGATAGAATAATCTACATTTTGGTTCATGAACACAGCATTCCATAGTCCAACTCTATGTCTTTTCATAAGCTGTTACCCATGACTGTAGTACTCCTCTTTTTTTTTTTTTAACTTTGTCACACTTAAGTGTCCTAGCTTCCTTTAAGACTCAACTCAGGTGCCCCTCTCCTTTAGGAATTTTTTCTTGATTGTCCCAGTTTTTAATGTTTTCGTTTGCCCCTGAAATGACTTTATTTTCTTATCTGTGTCCTTAAGTAGAGTGTAAGCTCTTGAGACCAGGAACTGTTTTGTTCTTTGTATCCCTAGAACTCAGTGCAGAGTCTTGTACATAGTAGACTCTTAATATTTAAAATCGTATTTGTTTGTGTGAATTTAATTAATTGATGATATCCTTAGTGCTTGTATATTCTCATTTTATAGAAGTACAAAATTACCAATACAAGGTGGTAGTTACAAATATTACAAAATGCCAACCTTTTAGGGTTTTAAAGAGAGGTCTAAGGTTCAGTTGCCCCCAAACCATTAGTGTCCTGCTCTCAGATGTACAGTAAGGGGTTAATTCACCCTTAATAGTCTTAAAATCATGTTATCTTCCAGCCCAGAATTCCTGAGTATACACTGTGTAGTCCAGCTATTCTTCCCATCTTTGTTTTCTTTAGTGCCATTTTTATTTCCTTGTGGAAATATTTATAGCCTTGTGGGCCCTGTGATATCAGATCCAAATGTGGTGACTCCTCTGTCACTTACAGAAAAAAAGAGTTTGTTATTTAAAACCCTCCACAGTCTGGACAAAACCTATCTTTCAAGCCTTATTTTACTTTATTTTTCTTCTTGCACCTTACAGTCCAACCAAACTGACCTTCTTGCTGTCCCTTACATATGACATTTCATCTAGTTTCCATGTGTTTGCATAAGCTGTCTCCCATGCCTAGAATAACACTTCTTACCTCTGCCTTACTTATAAGTCCTAATTTCCTTCAAAACTCAGCTCATGTCACTTTCTCCGTGAACCCTTTTCTAGATGGTCCTAGTTGCTAATGCCTCCTCACCCCACAAAATCACCTTGTTTCTATTTTGCGTATATGTTCCATATATTTATGCATATAAATATTGTCTTCCTCAATGTATGTTAACTCCTTGAGGATGAGGACTATTTAATTTTTATCTTTGCATCCAAAGCAGCCTTCCTAATACAATTCTTGAAATATAGTAGGTGCTTAATACATTCTTTGATTGATTATAGAAATTTTTTACAGTATTTTCTATTTTAAAAATATTTGTTAACCACTTTTGCCTATAACTGCTCTTATGACATTTTGACTTAGTTGGATGTCTCATCAAGCTTTTTATAACCTTGTTTGCTATTTCTTTTGATTTTATGAGGCAATATTGCTCAATCTTCCACTGTCCTCCAATCTTTAAGATGAGTTTTTATTAAACTAGTATTGTCCCTGGCTGCCATATCTCTTCATGTGGCAAGGAGATCATATTTGCTGGCTGAGGCAGTTTCTAGGCTATTTTGGTCACTTTGTTATAGTGATTATATGTATCTCTACAAACGTCCTAGTGATTGATTTATATCCTTAGTTAAACATCCTTAGAAATGGTGACAATCTGTGTCAATGTCAGTTTTTTAACACTTTCAGTATCAGCTTATTTAAATAGGTCGGGTTGGAGTTGACTCAATTGTGTGCCATACTCTCATTAATTATTTACTTCTAGTTTATTATTGATTTATCTCTTTTTCCAAAAATTTAATGGTTTGACTGTATCCAGATGGTTGACTCAGAAATTACTTGCTGCCCCTGGAGAAATCTATGTCCTGAGGCCTACTCTGTTGATTGGTGACTGCCACTATTTCAGAAAGGGCTTCAGTCATGACTTTACTAATGTCTTCTCTTCCTCCTCTAACCACTTTGCCCCAAAACTCCCCCATCTCCTGAGTTCCCTTTATGTGTTATCTTCCTTTTTAGGATAGGACTGTCTTGCTCGTATATGTATCCCCAGTGCTTAGAATAGTTCCTAGCACACAGTAGGCATATCTATCTGTTTATTAAAGACTAATCATTTCCTGTCAAAATAGAATACATTTCATTTAAGGGGATGATTTTATTTGGGCTTTATCATGTCCTGCACCTCCCATCTCTCTTCTTGAAGAAAATATTTTTGAAATATAAAAGTGAAACTTCTGTATTGGCTATAAACCTCTTTGCCTCTGTTGCTTTAATTATGAAAAACGTTTTGGAATATTTGTTATATATAAATATGTGGAAACACATATATATTCCATCTTATGCCCATTTTTGCTTTGAAGTTACAAAATATTAAAATATATTAATTATTTGGATGATCTTGTTAAGTTTTTCAAAGAATTTCTCTACATCCTCATCCTCTACATCAGCTATTAATGCATAAGTGGCAATTGTTATTTTTTAAAAATAAGATTATAAGATCTTAAAGAGTCAGTGGGTAGTAGGAAGAGGGCCAGTCTAGGCATCAGGAAGACCTTGGATCAGGTCCTACCTCTGACATATACTGTGATGATGGGCAAGTCACTCAGCCTCAGGAGGCAAGATAGTGTAATAGAACATATACAGGCTGTGGAGTTTAAGTCTTCCCTCTGACATTGCCAGTGCTGCCTGTGTGACCTTAGGTAAAACAGTAGCTGTGCAACTGAGTCATATGCAAATAGAGACATTTTAATCCCTTCTTTAGTAAAGTATATTCCTTTAATCTATTTTATTCCTTTATATTGTTAACATTTCTCAACTTTGTATCAGATAGTTTCTTTACTGCAGTCTTCAATGCTTTTATTTATAGTCACAATCTCTTACTTCAAAATCATCTCTTACTCTTTGCTTGTATCATATTGATTAAATTCCTAACTCCTGTTAATTCCTCAGCCATAATTCATCCTATCATGCCTTCCTTTCCATTTCTGCAACCACTAGCCAGGGTCAGGATCTGACTATCTCATGTAGTATGAATTATTTTATATTTGTATGTTAAGCGTCACTTAAACAGGATTTTGCCTATAATAGAATTAAAAAACAAATTTAATCTTAACTCTGTCCATAGGCTCTATAGCTAGGAGCCTAATCTTTTCTTTTTTTTTTTTTTTTGGAAATTGGGGTTAAGTGACTTGCCTAGGGTCACACAGCTAGTAAGTGTCAAGTGTTTGGTCTGAGGCTCTTCTTCAAGAAGAGGCATTTGAACTCAGGTCCTCCTGACTTCAGGGCTGGTACTCTATCCACTGTACCACCTAGCTGCCCCCATAGGAGCCTCATCTTATAAGATATTTAGTGATAATCACTAGAGAATAATAGAATTGATATATTGCTCTTGTATTTTAAAACTAAGCAAAAAAATCCTGCACATTTACCTTTGTGCTGCATATTTAATATTCACTTTTACTTCAGGTTTGGTGATGGCTACATCATGATTGGTTTTTCACATGGATATATTGTGGTTATCTCAACACATTTTCAAGAAATTGGTCAAGAAATCTTTCAAACTTGTGACCATAAAGACAACCTAACCAACATTGCAATATCTCAGTCATTAAATAAAGCTGCATCATGTGGGGACAACTGGTAGGTAACAGTCAAATTACTTTAATTATACTAAAATGGTATGTTTTTATATTAAATACCACATTTGGACTTACAAAAATTTCGCTGAAAAGTTATTTAAATAATTTTTGTCATAAAATTAGATTTGTCATAGTTACTGCTACATATTAATTAGATTTAACAAAAATCCCAGAAAAGGGGATTTATTGTCTCTCCCAGCTTTCCCAAGGATCCTGACTCTGAAGTTTGAAAAACAGCAAAATAAATAACCATTCTGCATAATTAAAATAAAAAGAAAGATATTTTCACTTTTGTTTAATTGCCTTTTTGGGAAATTATCTGGATAATTGTACACTAAGTCCATTTCATTTTGCCTTTGTTTATGTTATATTTAGAAGGTTTCACATTCTTTTCTGTGATACTTTAATTCACATTGAAATATAGCTTTTGCTTTTATATACCTTTTAGAAATCTCATTTCAATAATTTTAGCAGTTTTTTAGACTGACAGGGTCACTTCTGAGGTTAATATTTAAATCTAAATAATTTATAGTGACCCTTTTCTTGATTTTCTATTTTTCTTGTTGGTGTATTTAGTTGTTGTCTTCTTGTCAGTCTTCTATTTAGTTGATCACTTGATATGGTAATGATGAAAGTTCCTTTATGCTATTAGTTTGAAAGACCTGTGATTTGGTGAGTTTTGGTGCAGATCAAAATACTTTCATGTATTGTGGCAAACCACCCATGTGGTGGCCAACCTTTTGGTAAATAGTATTGAGTAAAGTTAATATCTGCTTATTTATTTCAGTATTAAAATCCATGATTTATCAGAACTGAAAGAAATATATGCCATAATAAATCTGGATGGTGAAAATAAAGGTATAGTAACAGCTTTTCAACCTTATTAGTTTTTTTAATTGAAAAATTGTAGCTAAAAGCACATTGGAAGGAAAATGCCTAGGGCAAGAACATTTATTCACCTAAATCAACTTATCTCCATTTATGTTTTATTTTTCCTAGTGGTTTACAGTGGGTCACATTAGGAAGTTATTAGACTAAAGAAAAATACTAGGCTCTCCTTCTTTGTTTTGAAAATATTCATAGCATGGTTCCTATTTTTCATCTGATTTTCCATTCCACATAATACCTTGCTTCAGTTTTGGAAAGGAATGGTATTAAGCCTTTTGGGGCAATTTCCTTTTGAAAAAAATTGATTCATAATCACATTATTTAACCTTTGATTTCTAACATTATTGCATTTCCAGGTCACATTCCATATGCTTCCTTAAATGACTTTTATAATAAATGTAAAGGAATTTGGAGTAGAATTATTTTTATTGCATGTTGCAAGTGCTTGAACTTACTTTGACAAATGTTCTTTGGATTTGGCAGTTTTTTTCCTGACCCATATTTGTTTTAGGAATATGAAATTAATTCTATGAAATGTTAGCTTTATCTTGCTCTTTACCTATATCAGAATAACTCAGCTTTGGATCTTCTTTAGTACTTCAACTAAATTATGCTTGAGTACAGAGAATAAATGACTGCGAATACGAGGGAAGTTACTTATGCTTTAATTTCAGATGTTTCTGTGCTGGTGGTGGGGAAGCCTATCTTTTTATATTAGAATATTTGTCAGATAGCATAAATCATTACATATGTTCCTAACTCTGACAAACTCCACTGGAAGGAGAAAAAAAAAATTTGGGCAAGATTTGTCATTACGTTCAAATAGTTGTCATGTAATAGAGATTAGAATTATTTTGTTTAATTCTAAAGGGCAGATTAGTATTGGTGCTTCAGAAGTCACTGGGGGACAGTCGGTTTTGGCTCAGTAAAAGAAAATAAAATCTCAACAAACAGAGTGGCTCAAAGTGGAATGAACTGGCATGTAAATGAGTGTAAGAGGTTTTCAGGCAGAGCTGGATAACCTCTTGTTGGGGATTTTATAGAGCAGTGGTGTCAAATGCAAATAGAAACAGGGCCACTAAATTGTACATAAGGATCACTACAGAAAGCATATTGAATTAGAAAACAGCATTATCTGTGTTACATTATATTTTTATTTATTTTGTTAAATATTTCTTAATTACGTTTTAAACTTGTTCCTGTGCACTGGGCCATGTGTTGGCCAACTCTGTTACAGGGGACACTCATGTTTCAGATAGGGGATAACTGCTGTATTAAAATCACTGTGTAATCATTAAGTTCATGTACACATTTTAAGTACCTCTTTTTCTAGCTTATTATATTTTTCCAGTTATTTTAAAACTGTTAAAATAAACTGAACCACGTATTACTTCTATTTATTTTTGCCATATTAATTGGAATGATTGTTGTTTACTGACATTAGGAAATGCCTTTTTCATTTTGTATTGCAGTTGTATATACTGTACTTTTGAAAGACAAATAAAAATATGACATAAAATATTCAATTGTCTCAATGAAAGACTATTGTATTTATTGAATATGTATTGTTACAGTGAATGTAGAATGAATGATGAAAGAATGCCTTTTGGATGTTTTATGGCTAGTTTCCATTTCTTATATTTTATCATCTAGTTCACTTATGAGTACTGTTAATAGGAATATTAGGACAGAAGTTTTTAAAAGCGAGACATAGAAATGTTAGAAATCATCTAGTCTAACATGCTTATAAAATCAGATGAGCACTCTAAGATTAAATTCAAAATTAAAATATATAATTGCAAATGATTACTTTTTAGTTATTTTGAGTATTTTTTCTGAAGAAAAATTTGTATCTCTGTGCATGTTTTTATTTTTCACAAAATTTTTTTTCAATATTTTAGGTTTAGGTTGTATGTCTTGGACAGATGATGGACAGTTGTTGGCAGTGGCTACACAACGAGGCTCACTCCATGTTTTCCTGACAAAACTTCCAGTGCTTGGAGACACTTTTAGTACTCGGATTGCTTACCTTACCTCTCTCCTTGAAGTAACTGTAACCAACCCTGTTGAAGGAGTACGAAAACTATGATATTTCAATTTTATTTAAAATGATAGGTCTCCAAAAGTTCTAATAAATAAGACTAATTATTTTTATAGGAGCTACCAGTTACTGTTTCTGTGGAAGTGGAACCTACCTTTATTGCACTAGGCCTTTTTCATTTGGCTGTTGGGATGAATAATAGAGCCTGGTTTTATGCACTAGGAGACACAGGTAAATATAAAATTGATTCTGCCTCTTTAATTTGATAAATATTGGATCATATAATAAGAATGATCTTATTATGACATATGTGTGGCTATCATCTTTAAGGAGCTAAAGTTCATTTTTTTATTTATTATATTCCTTATTTGCCAATATTTCTGTACCAAGAAAGATTTTTCTAGACTTTGATTCATCTAAAATTAGTTAGTATGTATGCAGACATAATTCTGCTGATCTTAGTAACAAGATTAAGTGTTAAATAAGCAACTGAATATGGAGCCCTCGAATATCCTGTGAAGTCAAGCAATGTGGACATGTATTGCCTATGCCATTATTCTTTCTAAGAACTAATGAATGTAATTCATTCCTTTTGAAGCCATGAGAAAGATAGCTAGGTGCCCAGGGTGCTACATGTTATGGGGCACAAAAGACAGAAGAATCTCTAGAATCACAGAACCTCAGTGTGGGAAGAGAACTTGAGGACCTCTAGTCCAGCCCATATGAGAAATTTGCAAATTTGCAAATTTGACATAGCTGATAAATGCTTATTCAGCTTTCCCTTGAAAACTCTTAAGTAAAGACGAGACTACCAACTCCTGATGGAGACTGTTTTACTTTTGGATAAATCTTATTGTTAGGCAGTTTTTCTTACATTGAATCTTAATGACTTTCTTGAAATTCCATTCCCTGCTGCTAGTTCTGCTTTCTGGAGGCAAGTAGAACTTAAGGCTGCCTTCTACATGATAGCCTTTATCATACATAGCTATCATGTACCTGATGAATCTTCTCAAAAACGAACATTTATATTTCCTATATTCAGTCTTCATATGGCATAGTATCCAGTCCTCTCACAATCCTGGGGAACTTCTTTTGTATATGCTTTAGTTCTCCCTCAAAGGGGGTGGCCAGAACTGAACACAGTAGCGAGGAAGGAGTATCCTAAGACTGTCACCTCCCTTGTTCTGGACCTATGCTTCACTTAGTAAAGCCTATGATAGTACTAGCTTTTTGGATTGCTATATTTTACTGTTGATTTATTTTGAACTTGCAGTCTACCCCAAACTCCCAGATATTTTTCACTACCATTATAATAATCTTACTCCAAAATGAAATGATTTGGCTGGCATAACTTATTTTTTTAATTTCCTTTTTAAAAAAATTAATCAATTTTTAGTTTTCAGCATTTACTTTCATAAGATTTTGAGTTCTAAATTTTTTCCTCCTCCCTTCCTTCCCTCCTTCCCAAGGCGGCTTGCAATCTGGTATAGGCTATACGTGTACAGTCATATTAAACATATTTCCACATTAGTCATGTTGTAGAAAAGAATCAGAACCAAAGGGGAAAACCACAAGAAAGAAAAAAACAACAGAAAGAGAAACTGGTATACTTCGATCTACATTCAGACTCCATAGTTTGTTCTCTGGATGTGGATAGCATTTTCCATCATGAGTCTTTTGGAATTGTCTTAGATCATTGCATTGCTGAGAAGAGCTAAATCTATCAAAGTTGGTCATCATACAATGTTGCTGTTAATGTGTACAATGTTTTCCTGTTTCTGCTTAATTCACTCAGCATCAGTTCATGTAAGTCTTTCTAGGTTTTTCTGAAATCTGCCTGGTATAACTTATTCTTAATGATGCCATGCTGGCTGTTAGTGATTCCTACTTCTGTTTGTTGTTGTTAGTTTTTTTCAGTCATATCTGACTCTTTGTGACTCTATTTAGGATTTTCTTGGCAAAGATACTGGACTGCTTTACCATTTCCTTCTCCAGCTTGTTTTACAGATGAGGAAACTGAGGCAAATAGAGTTAAGTGACTTGTCTAGGGTCACAAAACTAGTAAGTGTCTGATGCTGGATTTGAACTCAGGTCTTCTTGACTCCAGGCCTGGCACTTTATCCACTGTGCCATCTAGCTACCCACTTTTAAGTGCTTATGAAATATCACTTCTTGGCCATCTGTACACCATGCTGCCTTCTCTTTGGCCATTATCCTAATCTCCACCAACCAGAATCTTAGACTTTGCCTTTTGGATGTTGAACTATTATAGGGGGGCATTTGCCTTATCTTGCCCATGACCAGACATCTGTGCCACTTCCTGGCCATTTTTATTTTATCTTGCCCACTCCTTTATGTTTACAGCTCCCCTTTATGTGTTGCTTTCCTCTATTTGAATGTTTTTTGTCCTTCGTTTTTGAAGAGGATCAGTGACATCTTGGTGATGTCTTGACTTGCTCATGAATTGGATTTAATTGAGGCAGAGTTGCACGAAGTCATCAGCCTCACTCTCTCTTCCAGAGTTGTCAAAGTCCAGTGGCAGGACAAAAGTCAGTATGATGGTAAGGGTCTGAGATACAGTGGATGACTTTGGTGTCATCGATGCCTGACCAAACTCTAAGTACTGCACAGTGCCTACTTTAATAACCTTCGTGGCCTTTGGAACAAATTGTTCTCATCTGCCTGTTCCTCTAGGGGAAGTATTCGTATGCTTGGGGTATCCATTAGGAATTTATCTTGGTATACTGTTTGATATGTTGGTTAGTACCTAATTTCTAGTTTGCAGTTATTTTGAAAACTATTCATGTCCATTGATATTGGGGAGATTCTTCTTGCCACTCACTTAAACAATAAAATCACCAAGTGAACAACCAAAAAATGACCTTGATAGTTGTGTGTTACTATACCTGGAAAAACCAGTTTCATTTTTTTGAATGTTGAATTATGTAATCCTTAGTATATAGAGGAGGTAAAACTTAAAATATTAAATTGTTTTTCCTGACTTATGTAGGTGTCAAAAAACTGAAAGATATGGAATATCTGGGGACTGTTGTCAGTATGAGTCTTAATTCTGACTATGCTGCTGTGCTCTTTGAGGGAAAAGTTCAGTTACACATGGTAAGGATACATATATTTGTGCTCTGATTATAGATTCTCTGTAATGGCTTCTGCAAATTTTCTATTGGGTAATTCTGCCAATGGAGCTTGCTAAAGAAGTTTACATCCTATTGTACTGACCTCCTAATGCTGGTCATTCTGTTTTACTTCCTTAGGTGCAAGCAGTTTACCCAGATACCTCCTCTTAAACATTCACTCTTACTCTATTTGAGGCTGCCTTTCTTGTCTCAAGTATGAAGTAGCTCAGTAATTATGTAGCCCATTCTACTGTTTTCTTTAGAGACCTGAATCTATTATTCACAAAATCCCTTCTATTCTCAAAATTTTTAACTGATACACCATTACCTCTTTGCTATCTTCTGAAGCTATCCATTATTGCAATTATTGAAGAATTAACCCAGTGCTTTGCATTTTCTGGCTTAGCCAAGGCAATTTTTTATCACTTGTGACCATAAAAGAAGAATAAGACTACAGATACATACTAACAGCCTATCATGGGACTTGGCTTGTGCAAACAGGCATGGAGATAGGAAACAGGAGATGATGTGTGGGAAACAGCAAGTGAATCAGTGTGACTGGAACTTAGAGAGGTAAAGGAAAGTAATATGCAATAAGCCTGGAGATGTAGGCTGGAGCTAGATTGTGAAGAACTTTAAAGGGAGTCCACTGGAGCTTCTTGAATGGGAGAGTGAGATAATCAGACCTGTGCTTTAGGGATATCAATTTGGCAGCAGTGTGGAAGCTGGATTGGAGAGGGAGAAACCTGGAGGCCCAATTAGATGGCTTCTTCAATAGGTCAAAGGATGAAGTGATGAGGATCAAAAAACTAGGGTAGTGGCAGTACAAGTAGAGAGATGAGGTGGAGTTAAAAGATGTAGAAATAGGATTGTTAAGACTTGATAATAAACCACATGATCTGAAAGATGTGAATGAGAGGGAATGATTGATGATGATACTGAAGTTGTGAAGCTAGGGTGCTGGAAGGATGGTGGTACTCTCAGAGAAACAGGGAAATTAAAATAGGGAATGATTTTGGGGGAAAGATATCAAAGTCTGTTTTGGACATGTTGAATTAGAGATGGCCATGGAAGTAGAGCTCAGAGTAGAGGGATATAGTGCTGGGGAGTTATTTGCATAGAGATGGTAGATGAACCCATAGAAACTGATGAGATCATGGAGAAAGAGTTTGTAAAGAAAAGAGAAGGCCTAGGATAGAGCCCTTGGATATATTTGTATATATAACGTGAGATGTGGATGGTGATTCAACAGAGGAGACTGAGAAGGAGCAGCCAGATAAGTAACAGGAGGAGAAGGGGAAAAACACTCTTCTCTACTACATAATTTCTTCTCCCTTAGCTTCATAAACATCATATCCTTATGGCTATCCTCTGGCATCTCTATGTCTCCTTTACTTCCTTTTCTTCACTTCCTTCATATAGTTGTTGCTCGAGAGTCTTTCCACATATAGATCAGGTCCTACCTTCTGCACTGATGATCAAGATGATTTTGAGGAAGAATGTGTAATAATTTATCTATTGAGATTCTTCTTTTGGCTTTCTTGCATTAAGAGTAATGATCAATTTACTTATTCCTTATGTAATCTTAAGCATTACTATTGCTATTCAGTACAATATGCAGTATCTTAATTGCACTATCTTTTTGACATTATTATCCATGTCACAAGAGAAAGTCTTATTTTTTGTACTTAATATTTCACCATCTATAACTTTCTAATTTCACGACTTTTGAGAGTGTTTGAGCTCCAGGTACCATAAGTGTGGGTCCATGTACTACTTTATGAGACCAATTAGTAGAGTAATTGAGAACAATCAATAGGAAGGAAAGAATCCTTCTGAGGGGAAAACGAAGGGATGATGCAAGGAAAAAATCCACAAACTTAAATTCCATGACTAGATTGAGTCCAAAGCATGGCAGAATATCACATCTGAAGAGTGAAGTGGGGGAGCCTGAGTTTACAGTAAGTGATTTGAAAAATCTGTGGAATCAATTTGTTATATGCCAGAGTGAAAGAATTAAACAGAATAGTGGTAGACCTGCACAAGATAAGTTTTCATTCAGTGACTTGCTGAATATAGCATTCTTCCATGTTGGCAGCATGCCAGCCATGTTCTTTCATAGAGAATTAATTTACTATATCATTGTATTATTATTTCATTTCATATTTTAGATAGAAAGTGAAATTTTGGATGGTCAAGAAGAAAGAGAAACTCGTCTTTTCCCAGCAACTGTTGATGAATACAGAATTTTGTGCCACAGGTTAACTGGTGATTTTCTGATCTATGGTACTGATGTATGTATGTCATTTTCATTTGTTATCTAATTCATTATGTAGGAGTTGATAAGTTTTATTATTTTTAATTCTTGAAACCTAGAAAAACCCAAATGAAAAAATTTATCATAAAAAAAAATCTAATCTTTTACTCTGGGGATAGCTAAGAATATAAAAAAAACCCCCAAAACCAACAATCTTACTTGGATTATTTATGTTCCATGTGAAGAATTAGATTACTTGGCCTCTTGAAATCACTTTCTTTTTAAAGGGCTTTAAAACTTATTTTTCTTACTCAATCCTTTCATGTAATTGTTTTTTTTTTTAATTTGAAAGGTACACTTTGTTGGAAATTGGGCTAACTGGGATTTTCAGTGCTATTTGGTATATTAGAACAGTAACAATGAACTATTGCCGTTAATGCTAAGAATATTATTCATCATTTAAATTGTATCAGATGTTTTAAATGAAAGTGACCACCTTGTTTACAATGCATATATCTTCCTATTGAAAATAAAGAGTATAAAAACTCTTTTGAATTAGAATTGAACTAAATCAAATTCATTTGTACAAACATTGATTGAATACTTTACTATAGGAAAGGTGCAATTCTAGCCTCTGAGTTATACAAAGATAAATAACCCACATTTCCTAACATCAAGGAGCTTACTGAGTTTATTAAATTCTATGACTGTGCACAGATGCACAAAGTATAGATAACCAGCAAGATTAGTTATCTTAATTGAAGGAGGAAGATTTATCGTTCAGTTGGTTTTCAGTCGTGTCAGACACTTCATCACCCCATTTGGGGTTTTCTTGGCAAAGATACTGGAGTGGTTTGCCATTTCCTTCTCCAGCTCATTTACAGATGAAGAAACTGAGGCAAACAGGATTAAGTGACTTGCCCAGTGTCACAAATATCTGAGGCCAGATTTGAACTAAGGAAAATGAATCTTTCTGCCTCCAGGCCCAGCACTGTATCCACTGCACCACCTAGCTGCTAGACAAATTTTAGCTCTGGCAAGTTTGTCATTAAGAATTGATGGGTTAGGAATCATAACTAAAAGGAGTTGTGTAGAGGTATTCTTCATTCAAAAGGTACGAGATAGATAAAGGGAGTAATGGTAGAAAGCATTGCGTATTAAGAAGATAAAACCACACACCAGAGTGGGAATACATGAAGGATGAAGGAACAGAAAGAATATTGTCATTGGAGTATACTACAGACCACCTGGACAGAAAGAAGAAACAGATGAAGAACTGGGAAACATCACAAACCTGGTACAGCAGCATGATATTTAAATGATGAGACTTTAATTATCCATTATCTGTTGGAGCTCTCTCTTTCTCTTTCTCTCCATTTTTCTGTCTCTGTCTCAAAAGCAGAACAGCTAGTATTTTCTTTTTTTTTTTTGGGGGGTGAGGCAATTGGGGTTAAGTGACTTGCCCAGGGTCACACAGCTAGTAAGTGTTATGTGTCTGAGGCCGGATTTGAACTCAGGTCCTCCTGACTTCAGGGCTGGTGCTCTACCCCTGCACCACCTGCCTGCCCCAACAGCTAGTATTTTCTTAACTTGTCTTAATGATAATTTGATCAGTTGAAATGTAGAGGAATGAATGAGAAAAACTTCCTCCCCAGGTAATCTGATTAGAGTTCAAATGTAATGGCTTCACTGTCATTGCTTCACTGTCATTCATGAAAAAAAGATCTTATTTTAGAAATTTTAAAATATGTTGTGCTTTTTTTTGTGGTCAGTTGTTTTAGGTTCATCCTTAAATGCTCTTGGGATGACTTTACTTAGTTGGTTCTCTCACTATGCTCTCTATAAATCATCCCACCCACCCTTGCATTACTTGTTTTTTTTTAAAATGATATGACAATGTTTATGATGTTTTACCATCCCCCATGAGATTTAAAAAAAAATTTATCTTGCCTTTTTTTTTTTTACATCACAGCTAATCTCTAATATAGCCTACTATACTGCTCTCCCTTGTTAATATGAAAAAATGTCACATTAAACACTGTGGCTTGGTCTGACAGTTTATGTAAAATTCTCCTCTGCTGAGGAGAAATATCGTTATCTGTTATCTGGGACCAATATTGATCATTAAAATTAATAAGAATTTACTTGCCTTTCAGCGATGTTTTTACTTATAATCATTGTGTATATTTTCCTACTGGCTCTGTTTACCTCACTGCATCAGTTCATACAGCTCTTCTCATATTTTTTTTTAGTTTCTCTTATGCATCATTTCCATGGTATTATGTGATAGATTGCTATGATTCATAGTATAATTCAGTCAGATATTCCTCAATAGTTGGGCAAAGTTTGCCTGCAATTTTTGCTACTGTAAAAGTGCTACCATAGATTTTTTTTTTGTACATGGGGCATTTCTTTCTGTGTTTGACTTCTTTGAAATAAATACCTAGTAGTGATATTGCTGGGTCAAGTGATAAAAACAGGTTAGTGACTTACCTTTCATAATTGCAATTTTTCAAAAATTATTAATGTACTTTCTCACAGCCTCTCCAATATTGAGTGTTTTAATCATCTGCCAGTTTGATCGCTGTGAGATAAACCTCAGTTTTGATTTCTCTTATTATTGATTTGGAGGATGCTTACATATTTCTGTACATTCTGTACATATTCATGTAACATTTTGATAGTTTGCAGTTCTCTTGGTCATGAGATCTTGATTTTACAGTGTGTGTTTGTGTCTTTGTAAGATTTTACAAATGTATTTATATTCTAAAACAGTGTTATTCTTGACTGCTATTTAGCTTCCCTTGGCAAGGAGACAAGTGCTCATTGGTTGAAGTAGTTTCTAGACTTTTTTGTTTTCTTCATTGTATCATTTGATTCACATCAGTTAGTAAATGGTGAAATGCAACCTGCTTATGAGAGTTCTGAGTAAGGTCAGCCTGCAGTTCTCTGTTGCACAATCTATTTCTCTGGCTCTTTAAGAAGAAATTGAATCTTTTTGTCTTTGGGTGCCTTTTAAAAATTGTTTTATGTATTTGTCATTTTTTGTGGGTGTGTCAACAGATTCTTTTGTTTCTTGGCTTAAGGGCAAGGATTAGAAAGGTGATCAGGTTCTCCTGCCTATTCTTCAAGATTTAGCAGAAAATGCTTTCTTAAATGTTTAGTTATATGGTAAATGCCATTGAAAGGTGAAAACAAAACAACACACAAATCACTTATATTTCAATAAAGTTTATTGAAAGATATGAGTTATTGAAGAAAATGAGTTTTATAGCTGGCCACATCTTGTATTAATGGTGATTATAGGGAGCATGAAAGCTTCCAGGACCCCTTTGGATATTTTTTGCATTATGGGCCTATTACTCTGCCAGCTTTCTTTGTTCTAATACCAGCACCAGTATCTATGTGAAAGTTGCATGATGAGTCTTTGGCAGCAATGTAATTTGAGGCTGAATTGCTCTTATAAAGAAAAGGCTCTTTTTCTGACCTCCTTGTCAGTGAGGCCCTGTTTCCCCAAGTGTTCTTGAAAATTTGAGAACTCTAATAAGCCAAGGTGTACATATGCCTATCTTTTCCATGCTTTGAGATAATTCTGTTATGGTACATATTTAAGACTCTCAGAAGCCTCAGATGTGAAAACTTGTTGCTAGGGGGCAAACCTATAATAGGCTAGTTCTTCAAATTAAACTAATTATTATGTACAATGAATGTCCTTGGAAGGTAGCATTCATCTCAGGATGGGCAGCTTGTTCATCTTGGACACCAATAAATATCCTGAGAATGACTGTGATAGAAACTACATGAGGGGAGATAGAGAGAAAGGATAACGTCTTTTAAAAAAGTTATAAAGGGAAAAAAATTTGTTGAAATTTTGGCACACAAATTTATGAAGCTACAAGCAACTATACTTCAAAGAAAATGATTAACTCTTAAATATAAGTGAAAAGGATTAAATTAAACTATGGTTAATACAAATGTTTACTCTGCTTAGAAGTTTATCAAAATGGGAGTTGCACTTACAGTTTCAGTAAATGAAAACAACATACCCTTCTTCAAAGCCCAACGTTTCATCTCTACCAGGAATCCACAGGAAGTGTTATTGCCATCAAGGAGATTTACTTGTCTCTTCTCCCCACGAGAGCCTTTCATTCCTGCCAGGAGGGGAAGCAGAAGGTTGAGGTTGGAGACCTCTCGGGTCACCTGAGAGAGGAGTACTTGGCTAGAATGATATCTGTGTGTTCCCTTAAATATTATTAGTCTAGGGGATGTGATTTAATCTAATTTCTTATTTGTTTTGTCATATTTAGGGAGGGAAGGAGGATCCCAAGCTGTTTATCCAAGGCTTTATGCCTTTCCTACCAAATACCAATTTCACAATGAACACACATAAAGATTAGCAAAGAAAGCCCATATATCTGAATTGGTAGTAAAACAGAAATCAAAGAAGGTATACGCTAGAAGGATATACAAAGTATATGCTATACAAAGAAGGATATATACACTAGACAACAGAGTTAAGGAACTTTCCCATTGGAAGGAAGGTAACTCATCTCAACCAAAAGAGAGAATACTCAATCTCACCTAAAGGGAAATTCCCTAAAGACTCTAGTGTAGCAAGCTGAAGATAGTGACATGATAGAGACTGCCAGCTCCTTTCGTGTCTTTCTGGAGTCTTTTCCTTTAGCAATCTGAAGTGGGGTTGGCTTCATTCATCTTCCCTCCCAAAGGTGGAAGCCAGAAGCACTCAAAGCAATTTGAAGCTTGAAGAAGACCTGAAGCTTGAGGAATCCCAAAGAAGACTGAAGAAACTGTAGATCTTTCCAATCCTCAACTTCACTCTGCCCCACATATAAAGTAGGGCATTCATCTCCACTTCTGAGGAAATAGTTCCATACTAATGGGCTTTGGCATTATTGCCAAATTACCAAAGGGGTTACATCTGTATTGGCTGAGGCACAAAAAGAGTGTATTGAAAAGGGGTGTAAACAATCTTTTATTGATTTGATAATTATTGAACAAACTGCCCAAAAGTGCTATAATATTTGTATTGATTTTGTTGATGACCACTAATACCAAGCCTTAGATTCGGTACTGCACCTATGACTTTTTAAAATCTCAATGGAAAGAACCCACTTATGGAATCACTTTTTAAAATCTCAATGGAAAGAACCCACAATGGAATCACCACTTTTAAAATACCAGTCATAATTCATATTTTTGGACATATAAAATGGACCATAATAGATGTGGAAATTACCTGAATAAAAATTCATACTATATTAAAGAAATACAGGGCCCATCAACCTAAGGTTCCAAAAAGAATGAAGAAAAATATTAACAAAACTGGTCAATACATTGAAAAAGACCGAAAATATATGTAATGTTCCATATCTATGAACCTCCTCCCATCTCTTCAAAGAAGCGGGGCTGGGGTATCTTCTTACATCTTTAATTTGGGTCCATGCTTATTCTTTTTAATTTTTGCATTTTTTTTTGAGGCAATTGGGGTTAAGTCACTTGTGTAGGGTCACACAGCTAGTGTTAAGTGTCTGAGGTCGGATTTGAACTCAGGTCCTCCTGACTCCAGAGTGGGCGCTGTATCCACTACACCACCTAGCTGCCCCTAATTTTTGCATTCTTAAATAAAATGTTAAATAAAATTCACTTTTAATTGTTTTGTGGTTCTTTTCATTTACATTTTTGTAGTTGTGTATTCAATATGTTACTTTCACAACTGTTTTGCTTGTTTGTGTGTCCTTCTGGAATGCCTATTTTTTTTTGGCATTTAATAAAATGATTAAATAACCCTAATTTCTTCTTTTTTTGTGGCCATACTTTTCCTACCTACTCATATAAAAAAGAAAAATATAGTGAATATAATGAATTAAAACAATCTATGTATTTGCCATCTCTAAAACATGTCTAATTCTGCACTTTGAGTCCTTCCCCCTTCTTCCAGGAAGTGATAGTTTTCCCATTATATGTCCTCTGGAATTGTGGTCAGTAATTGCTTTGATAAGAGTTCTTAGACATTTTAATTTTTTTTGTTTATGGTGCTGTTGGAACTGTGTAAAGCATTTCTGTTTCTACTCACTTCATTATGCATTAGTTCATAGATTTCTTCTTAGGTTTCTCTGAAATCAACCCTTTCATTATTTCTTATGATTCAATAATATTCTATGACATTCACATATCTTATTTATTCAGCCACTCCCCAATTGATTGGCACTCCCTTTGTTTCTAGTTCTTTGCTATCACCACAACAAAAATCTGTTATAAATATTTTAATACATATGAGTCCTTTTCTTCCTTCTTTGATCTCTTTGAAGGTATAGGCCTAGTGGTAGAGTAGCTCGGTTAAAGGTTACATACAATTTAGTGACTTTTAGAGTGTGGTTCCAAACTGCTTTCCAGAATGACTAAACCAGTTTACAGCTGGACCTTTCAAGTGACAGTCCCCTAACAATTGTCGTTTTCTTTTCTGGCTATCTTTGCCAATCTAATAGAGGTGAGATAAAACCTGAAAGTTCTTTTAATTTGCATTGAATTTATAGGAATTTCATTTTATTTGTGCCAAAGGCTATTTAAAGTGAATTTATGCTTATTTTACTTCATCTGGGTCATTTTATTAATTTTGTCTCATATTTATACCTTATTCAAAAGAATAAAGCATCAACAAGGTTTTCACCCTTTGCTCCATCGGTTATCCTTTTTCTTTCATGCAGCCTGAGTCTTTCTCCTGTTTTTTCTACAGACTCAATTATATTCTCCTTTGAAAAAAAATCTATTGTCATTGCTTCAAGCTGTCACCTCATTTTTTTGCTTACTTTTGCTGACAGGTTCTCGAGTATACTTTTTCCTTGTGCTACTTTCCCATCTACTCTCTTTTAATTTCTGTTTCCATCTCTCAACTGAATCCACTGTGTCAAAGGTCAAAAGTAACTTTTTTTCTGTCAAATGAAATTTTCTCAGATTTCATTATCCTCAATCTGTTTTCTGCTGAAATTGTTTACCATTTCCTCCTTTAAAAAGTTTCTCATGATATCTTTATTCCTACAGTTTGTCACAAAAAAAGGGATTAAACTTGTTCCTCTTGACACCTGAATGCAGAATTGAGAGTCATGGGTGGAAGTTGTAGGAAGACAACTTTAGGTGCAATGTAAGGAGAAACTTCCCAACAACTCGAGCTGTTCACAAGTGGAAAGAGCTGCCTTGGAAGAGATCAGGTTCCCCTTCTCTTTAGGTTTTCAAAGAGATGCTGACACACTTATTCAGCCACTACAAAATGCTAGGCACTGTGCACTTGGCAGAGATATTGGAAAGGGAATTCCTGTTCAAGTTAAACTTGTCTTCATCTCAGATTCTGTGATTTCTGACTCTTCCACTGGTTTCTAAGATAATTATGTTACTCCAGTTCTTAGAGGAGGAAATGGCAAACCACTGTTATTTTTGCCAAGAAACCCCAAATAGGGTCACGAAGAATCAGACATAACTAAAAAATGACTGAGCAGCAAGTTCTTATATCTCCCTGATCATTCCTTTTTGTTGTGTTCCTCTTCCTTCCTGAAAACCCCCTAAATTGGGGCAGCTAGGTGGCACAGTGGATAGAGCTCTGGCCTTGGAGTCAGGAGGACCTGAGTTCAAATCCAGCCTCAGATACTTGACACTTACTAGCTGTGTGACTCTGGGCAAGTCACTTAATCCTAATTACCTCCCCAGAAAGCAAACAAAATAAAACCCTAAATCCAAGTTCTGAAGATTTTGTTCTTGTCCCTAATTTCGTTCTATAATTTCTCCCTTGGAAAGTTCATCTATTCTCACAGCCAGGCAAATGAATCTTAAATTTATATCTCTAGTCTTGAACTTAGCTCCAGCCTCACATTTCTAGCTGACAACTCTATCTTGGATGTCCTCTGTGAGATCTAAAACTCAGCCTATCTGAAACTGGATTCTGTTCCCTCCCCTCAAACTCCCAAATTGTTCTTCTTTCTGATTTTCCTGCACTATTAATGGTACTATGATTAATCTAGTCACCCAGCTTAAATTTTAAGAGTCCTCTTTGATTCCTTCCTCTTCCTTATCCTATACAGATGATTTATTGTCAAGTACTATAGATTCTACTTCTGAAATGTTTTTCAAATTGATTTTCTTTTTCCTTTTAAAAGTTATAATTTTTACTTAGATTTTCTTTTTTATTATGAACTAATGTCATCAACAAATTCATATTTCATTATGTAAAGGACCAAAACACTTGTATAAGAAATGTGAACTATTACATAAATGTGTTTTAAGAAATACAGGGTGTCCCTAAAGTCTTAGTGCAGTTTTAAGCTTTGATAACACAGACATATAATTTAACAAAGTAATAACAAAACTGCTCTATGTCCTATTTTATAAATTTTAAAAATAATTTTGTGTATTTAAATGTTTTATTGATACTTTTTGTATGTACTAATTTTCAACCCAGTTTCTGTGATTTTGTGAAAACTTTTTCTTCTTCTGGCTTCTAAGATAACATATCCTACTTCCTCTATCTCTTCGTTCTTTGCCTTTTTTTCTTGATCCTAATTAATCTACCACTCCCTCATTTCCACCAAGTAATAGCTCTCACTTATAAAAAATATAAAGTCCAGCAAAGCGAATCACAACATTAGCTATATCTGTGGATGCCTATCTCATTTTGCATCTCTAATTCATTACTTCTCCGTTAAGAAGTGGGAGATATGTATTTCATCATTAGTCTTTTGAATGTACTTTGATCAGAATTCTGAGGTCTACCAAAATTATTTTCTTTTATATTATTGTTGTCTTTGTGTAAATTGTTCTTCTGGTTCTGCCATTTCACTTCACATCAATTTGTTACTTTTGTTACCACTGCTACCATCAAAATGTAGGTCCGCAGTGCCTCTTGCCCCTGCTATTTTAACAGTTTATTAACTAGTCTTTGACTTCATTCTTGCTTTCTGTTCTTTCATTGCTGCTTTATTAAATCTTCCTAAAGAATAATTCTTAACAGATCACTTGGATAAGTCAATTAACCTTTTTGGACCTCAGTTTCCTCATCTATAAAATGAAGGGGCTGAATCGGGACACAGCACACTATGATAAGGAACACTAGATTTAAAGTGAAAAGATCTGGGTTTGAATTACAGCTGTGCTACTTACTTCTGTGTGACCTTAGAGCTGTCATTTGACCTCTCTGAGGGTCAGCTTTTTCATCTCCAATATAGGAAGAGTTGGATTTAATGATTTCTAAGATTCCTTTCAGCTATTTATGTTCATCCAAGGTCATGTAGGTAGTAAGTTGCCTAGCTGGAATTTGAACCCAGATATTCTGATTCCAAATGTAGCACTCATTTTATAATGCTATTGGATTATAAACTTTTTGAATATAAGGACTGTTTTTTATTCATCTTTGTATTCCCATCACATATAGCATGGTAATTTCTGGATAGTAGATAATCAATAACAATTTATCAAATCAAAGGGGAAAATGTAACCAAAATAAATTCATTTGCAGAGTGTATTATCAATTTTTGCTTTAGATAAGAGAAATCCTACATTGGTAAGTGGTAGATACTGTTTTGTGGATTATTGTTTTATATTAAAATTAAGGAATGATACTTTTTATTTTTTATTAGGCTGGTGTAATTCATTATTTTTACATTGAAGACTGGCAGCATGTGAATGAATATCGGCATACTGTCAGTGTTAGAAAGATTTTTCCAGATCCAAATGGGACCAGGTTGGCTTTCATTGATGATAAAAGCGATGGCTTTCTGTATTGCCCTGTAAGTCCTGGTAAAAATAAATATGGATGATATTTGGAGGTTGCAAAAGATAATTATACGTGAATCTATTTGTATATAGAATATTTTAAATGCATATGTTTCATTCTAGGTAACTGATGCAGTGTACGAAATTCCAGATTTTCCACCAACCATCAAATGCATTCTTTGGGAAAATTGGTCAATGGATAAAGGTGTATTTGTGGCTTATGATGATGATAAAGTATATACTTATGTCTTTCACAAGGATACTATACAAGGTGCTATAATTTCTTTCTGATTAAAATACTCAATGCCATGTATTCAAACATTAATTTTTTCCTTTTTTAAAAATTAAGTTTGTTTTTGTTACATTTTAAATTCTAAACTGTATTCCTCCCTTTCTTCCCACCCTGTACTAGAGAAGGATTTTTTTCCTTTTAATTATGAATTTAGAATCATAAGCAAACATAAATATTTCAATACACAAGGAACAAATGTAATTGTATATGAAACCATGAACTTCTGTTATGAAGAATTTGTTTTAAATATATATTAAATTTAACAAAGTAGTAAAAAAATTACTTATAAGTTCCTTTCTGAGCTTCTTTTTATGTATTATAAAATATTTTATTAATATTCTTTCTTATTTTTTCAATTTTCGTCACTTCTTATTAACTGCCTTTACCCTTTCATAAATAGATGCCTTCCCTTCCAACAAATGAGAGTGGTCAAATAAAGCAAATCTATCCTTTAGCCATATCTTTATGTCTGGTTTTGCACCTCTGGTCCATCACTTCTTTAGCTGAAGATATGCTTTATCATCAGTCTTCCAAAGCCTTGACTGGTTTACTATATATGTGTGTGCGTGTGTGTGTGTGTGTGTGTGTGTGTGTGTGTGTGTAGATATATATATATATATATATATGTATATATTGATCAATTCTGAAGCCTTTCAGAGTTGCTTTCCTTTATGTTATTATGGTTATCATCATGTAAGTTGTTTTTTCTTTCTGCTTATTTTACTCTGTATCATCAGTTCAAATGAATCTTCCCAGGTCTTTCAGAATTCTTAATATCTGTCCTTTCTTAGAGTGCAATAATATTCCATTCCATTAACATACAAGTTTCTTTAGTTATTCACTATTTGATGGCTACCTACTTTGTTTCCACTTCTTTAGTACAACAAAAAATGGTGCTATGAATATTTACATATATATATATATCCAAATCATCAGAATGTTTGAAACAATTTGTTATACCAAGAATCCATTTATGTGCTTGTCCTTCCTTCCATAACTCCTCCAATATTTGCCAATGTCACCTTTTGTCATCTTTGTCAATCTAGTGGAAGTGAGGTAGAAACTCAGGGTTGTTTTAATTTGCATTTCTCTTTTTATTAGTGATTTGGAGCATTTTGCATATTGTTATTGATGGATTACATTTCTTTTTTTTTTAGAAAAAAAGCCTGTTCATGTCTTTTGACCACTTAGCCATTGGGGAATGGCTCAATTCTCATGTTTTTGATAAAGCTGAATATAATTGCAATAAGGTTTTGTTATTGCATTTGTATGTTATTGAAATACATGATATTTCAGTGTCAGTTTAGTCTACGTTTTCAGTTTGAAACAGTAATCCTTAGGCTATTGATCAATCACTCATTGAGTTTATAGTAAATATTTCCGGTTGTATCTAATACTTGGATCAGAATTTCAAATTGAGCTTGATAAATTAAAGCTTTTATTCAGCGTATTGAGCAAGTGCTCCCTGGATGACATTCAAATTAAGGAAAAATGACAGGTTTATATTAAGGACTGATGAACAATTTGACTAAAAGTATAATTTTAAGTAAAATTCGAATCTGAATGACCAGAATTGTTCTTTTACTTTTCTATCAGAAGATATCCGTGAAATATTTTAATTCACCGGGGGCTCATTATAATTCTATCCACTTGATCAATGATGTGGAACATCATCATAGATAAGATTTCCTTTAATGATACCTTTTGGTCTTTCCATAACTTAACTCCTTTGATGACATTTAAGACCAATGTATCTTTTCCCCAAATATTATTTTGTAGAGAATAGATATTCTTTAGGTATCAATTATTTTTTCATTACATTTGTTAAATATGAATTTGAATGATATAAAAGGGAGAAAGTAAAGGCTTAGCTAGAGAGAAATGGCCAAATCATAGAAAAATGCTATTTAGTAGGTACCTACTATATTTCTGTTAAATTTTCTTAGCTACAGAGCTCATAAATATATGTAAAGAGGAAGGATAATAGGAGTTACATTTCTAAATATTTGAAGAATGAACATTTCCACAGATATCCTCACTGATTATATTGACATATACATTAGTGTGTTTTATGTTTTATCAGTCATTGGGGAAAGGATTAGATATAAAAACTTCTAAAAATAATTTTCTGATTTTATAATATAGGGTCCAAGGTAATCTTGGCAGGAGGCACAAAGGTTCCCTTTTCCCATAAGCCTTTGCTTTTGTATAATGGAGAATTAACCTGCCAGACACAGAGTGGAAAAATAAACAATATCTTCCTTAGTACCCATAGCTTTCTCAACAGTGGTACAGACTCAAAAAGTAATGAGCTGAGACAAATACTGATGCAAACTTTAACGCTGAAAAGGTAAGTCTCCTTTTTATTTTGTTGAGAATAATCATCTACTTTTGTTGTCTGGTGTGATATTATTATTTAGTATTATATATACATCATTGACCTATGAACTGATCAGAAAATAATTATAACAAATTATCCTAAGTCCTTCAAAGTTTTAGATATTTCTTGAGTTCTAGAATCTAACATATGGAAGACTAGTCATTTATTCCCTTTCTTCTTTTTCCTCTTGCCCAGCTATCCTGAAGCCAATCCATATGTTCCACAAAATCACAGAATCTGAGAGTTGGAAAGGACTTGATGGATTATCTGGCTAAACCTGTACTTGAACAAGAATTCTCTTCATAAAACATTCATGTGCTCATATAATTTCTACTTGAAGACCTCTAGTGAAGGGAAAACTACTAACTCCCAAAGCTGACCATTCCGCTTTTGGGTAGTTCTAATTGTTAGTTTTTCTTATTCAAAACTCTTCACAACCTGGCCTCCTCCTTCCTTTCCAGTATTTTTATACTTTACTCTCCCAGAAAGATTGACATTCTTGTTTTTCCTTACACAAAATATTCCATCTCCCAAATCTAGGCATTTTCATTGACTGTCCCCATGCCTGGAAATCTCTCCCTCCTTATCTCTGCCTCCTGACTTCCCTGGCTTTCTCCAAGTCCCTGCTAAGTCCCCAATTTGACTCTGAGGTCCTTGAGAGCAGGGTCTGTCTTCTGCCTTTCTTTGTATCCCCAGTGCTTGGCATATTACCTGGCACAGAATAGAATATTGCATATGTGATTATTGACTGATTAACTCTGGTTTTTTGAGAGCACCAGCTCTCTCTGAGTGGCCATTCTTGGGAGCTGAAGTGGGCTTTAAATGCCTCTTGTTTTCTGATTATGGTCATTGATCATTCATGTCAACCTCTGACCCTTTTCTCTTACTGTTACCTGGCTTAATTGCTCATTGACTGGAATTTCTAGGACTCTGATCACTTTATTGCCTATTTGTGGCTAATAGAATAGTGAGTTGCAGTCTAGGACAGGACCTAGACACTCCATCCCAATCACTATCTTGCTTCTTTGTCCCTCTGGTCCTTCAGTTGACCAGATTGTCCTTGTGTGTTCAAATTTTCCAGTGGTCAATAATTATGGCATTTCTCTTTTGGTCTCCCCCAGAGTTGGATTTGGTAACTACTTTCTCTTTTCCCATAACATAGTCAATGCAAGATGAGTAGGGTAGAGTTAGGTTATTATATTTATAAGGGAGATTTCTTACCTGTTATGGCAACTTTTGAGATCTAGTAAGTTGTTTGTATTTACTTTATTTGAATACTTGAATTAGCATTGCTAATGCTAGCCTTACTACGAAAAATAGTAATGAGTACATCTAAGCATTTGAGTGGTGATAGATACAAGAGTGGACATTTTTGAAAAGAGGAGTTGGGAAGAGAAGAGGGAGGAAAAAGTCTGTTGGACCAAGTAACCCTTCCTGTCCAGCTCTAGGTGTTTATTTTTGGTGAGAGCTTAGTAACCTGGCTAACTGATTACCTTTGGGGAAATCAAATAGACTTTGTTGTTGTGCTCAAGTGACAGATAGATGTATAAATGTATGATGTGATCCCACTTTAGGCAGAAGAGAGGTACAGCTGGGAGCAATCAAACTGATAGAATGTCTAGGGAAGGTGAAAAAAAAAGGCTGCTTACGTCTCCACTTAACTAATAGGGCATCCTTTAGGAGAAACACTGAAGTGACCTGTTCCTGTAGTTGAGTGACTGCATTGTTTGTGAATGAGTTAATTCACAGTGGAGTGACTGCATTGTTTGTGAATGAGTTAATTTTTTTACCTAGCTACCTGCCGAGCAAGGGATGATAGTGGAAAAAATTTAGAACTGATTCTTCAGTTTTTTGTCTTCTCTGTTGCTTGAGGGATTAGAGTGGCAACTAAATGAATGTTGTGGTGTTTGGTACACATGGACAGTCTTCTGATATTAATATGTTTATGTATTCTTATTCCACTAAATGCTTTCTAAAGTTATAAACTTAACAGAAGGGATCTGATGAAGCACAGAAGAGAAGATAGGAAGGAAAGAAAGTAACTAGTAGAGAGAGCATGAGTCCAAAAATTTCATTGGTAGACACGAATAGAATACATAATGATGGTCAGAATCCAGAATAAGTCCAATGTTATTAGGCAGTAAGTGAGTGAATCACAATTAGCAGTGCCTCTCTGTGGTTGCTGCAAGTGGAATCAGCTTTATTTTTTCATTCCTATTTACTAATACCATGCTTTTGTACTGAATTGTGAAACTTATAGGAAACTGTTTAAATTTAACATTCTTAGTTTGAGCAGTGTGAAATTCTCAGGGTATCCTCTGCCTGTTCATTAAGCCTGAACTGTTCCATAGAAGTTAACCTTTTATTTTCTTTAGTAATCATATTGAGAAAGGCAGGGGCTGCTTAATTTATTGATTTACAATTGACCACTTAGTTATGAATTGGTGGGGGAAAGGAAATCTGGTGTATTGTGTTCAATTCTGTGTACCACATTTTAGGAAGAACCAAAGTTGCGAGGGAGACCAGGGTGGTGAGGGGTCTGGAGGCCATGTCAGAAGACGATCCGATAAAGTAACCAGATATTTAGAATGAAAATGAAGATTTAGGGCAACATACATATAGCAATCCTTATTATTGTAGTAGGGATGTGCTCCCTTCCCTTTTTGCATCACTGCCAAAGCTAGTTCTACCCTTTCTTCCTCCCTCAGAGATTTTAGGAGAGGTATGGGGAAGCCTGAGTATTATTGGCATATTCTCTTTAGATGGCACAGAAGGAGGGGAAAATGTAAAGGGAAAGAGAGCTCCAGTGACTTTTCTAGACTCCCCCAAACTCTCTCCTAGTTCTGAGATTCTGTAAAAGAGCAAGTGCCATTGACTGCTAAAGTGATGTGTAACCTCACCTTGAAACCTGAGTCAGACTTTCCAAAAGGCTCTGCCATTCTTATCATTTTCTAGTTAAGCCCTTTTCCTCAAATACTTTAATTGCAGTTGAGTTTTAAGACTTTCTTATTGTTTTTCTTAATTACTAGTATCACAGGGGGTGCCATAGTGCACAGAACACTGGGCCTGTAATAAAGAGAATCAGAGTTCTAATCCAGACTCAAATACTTAATAGTTGTGTGACACTGAGCAAGTCACTTAACCTCTGTCTGCCTCAGTTTCTTCAGCTGTTAAATGGAAATGATAATAATACATACCTTCCAGTGTTGTTAATGAGGATTAAATGAGATAATAGTTGAAAAGTGGTTAGTACAGTACCTGGCACATAGTACATACTTCATAAATGCTTATTCCCTTCTCTTCCTTTCCCTTCCTCCCACTCATTTTCATTGCAAATGTACAATAACTCAGCTCCCTTGTGGATTTGAAAGGCTTTTGTGGGCTAGCCTGAGAACCTAACTATCATTAATAATGTTATTTCAGTGGTAATAGCCTTAGTTACAAGTAAACTTTTGTAATTTTTGTAAGTTGAGGATTTCTTCTTTATTATGAATAGCATTCACTATGAATATAGTGAATATATATATGTATATATGATATATCAGATTTCTAAATTGCTATACAAAAAACAAAGATATTTTCAAAAGGGAAATTATTTTAGGAAAGAATAATGGAGAAAAGTGAAAATATTAAAATAAATGAAAGAGAAAACCTGAATATATACAATGATTTTCACTTGATCCCAAAGCTATAAACCTTTATTGTGTCCACATATGTTGTAGGGCTATAGTGTTTTTTTCTTTTTTAAATCTGACATTATATTAAACGTTCCATACCTAGGAACCTTTGTAAATGAATTGGGGAATGGGAGGATATATTATCTCAAATTTCTTCTTTGAGGTCAAACTTGTTCTTTTTAATTTTCCAACTTTAATTTTTTATTGTTTTATGATTGTTGTTCTTTTTAAAAAAATAATTAACTAATTTATAGTTTTTGACATTCACTTTCAAAAGATTTTGAATTCTAAATTTTCTCCTCATCTTTTCCCTCCCCCCACCCCAAGATGGAGTGCATTCTGAATACCCCTTCCCCCAATCTGTCTTCCCTAATATCACCACCACCCCCTTATAGCCCTTTCCCTTCTATTTTCCTGTAGGACAGGATAGATTTCTATACCCCATTGCCTGTATATCTTATTTCCCAGTTGCATGTAAAAATAATTTTTAACATTTGTTTTTAAAACTTTGTGTTCCAAATTCTTTCCCTTCCTCCCCACCCACCTTCATTGAGAAGGCAAGCAACTTGATAATAGGTTATACCTGTGTAGTCATGCAAAACACTTCCATTATAGTCATGTTCTGGAAAACTAACTATATTTCCTTCCATCCTATCCTGTCCCCTGTTTATTCTATTCTCTTCTTTGATCCTGTCCCTCCTTAGAAGTGTTTGCTTCTGATTACCCCCTCCCCCATTCTGCCCTCCCTTCTATCATCCCCCTCTCTTATCCCCTTTCCCCCTATTTTCCTGTAGGGTAAGATAGATTTACATACCCAACTGAGTGTGTGTGTTATTCCTTCCTTAAGCCAAATTTGATGAGAGTAAGATTCACTCATTCCCTCTCACCTCCCCTTCTTCCCCTCTACTGTAAAAGTTTTTTCTTATCTGTTTTATGTGAGATAATTTACCCCATTCTACCTTTCCCTTTCTCCTTATGCCAGTATAATCCTTTCTCACCCCTTAATTTTATTTTTTAGATATCATCCCTTCATATTCAATTTGCCTTGTATCCTCTGTGTGTGTGTGTGTGTATACTTCTTCCAACCCTTCTAATATTGAGAAAAGTCTCATAAGTTACAAATATCATCTTTCCATGTATGAATGTAAACAGTTCAACTTTAATAAGTCCCTTATGATTTCTCTTTCCTGTTTAGCTTTTCTTGCTTCTTTTGAGTCTTGTATTTGAAAGCCAAATTTTCTATTCAGCACTGGTCTTTTCATCAAGAATACTTGAAAGTCTTCTATTTCATTGAATGTCAATTTTTTCCTCTGAAGGATTATACTCAGTTTTGCTGGGTAGGTGATTCTTGTTTTTAATCCTAGCTTCTTTGACTTCCGGAATATCACATGGCTATAGTGTTTTAAAGTAAGGTTTTCATATCAAGAATTTTTATAACAAACAAGGGAATAATTTTTATGCTAATCTTCATTCTTAATTTATGAATTAAGATTTTGTCTCATGTGTCAATTGATCAATAAGCATTTAAATGCCTAATATATTCCAGGTATTTTGCTGGATTCTGAAATACAAATACAAGAATGAAGTAGTTTCTCAAGGAACTTACATTCTGCCATGAGATATAACATGGAAACATATATAAAATGAAGACAAGGTCATTTTGGTAGATAAGGCCCTACCAATGCAGGGAAGGGGAGATGAGGAAAGACTTTGTGTATAAGCGGCTGCTTGAGCTGAGTTTCAAAGGAAGCTAGACATTTTTAGAAGTGGAGGTGAAATGAAAATGAATTTCAGGGATGGGGGACAGTGCAAAGGCACATATATGAGAAGGAGTATCATATGTGAGGAAGAGTAAGTAGGGTAGTCTGGCTGGACCAAAGAGTTTGGGAAGGGAGTAATATATACCAAGGCAGAAAGGTAGGACAGGACCAGGTTATGAAGAGTTTTAGAAAGCAAACAGAGTCTATATTTGATCCTAAAGGCAATAGGAAGCTGTTGAAGTTTATTAAGTTGGAAGTGACTTGGTAAGGTCTGAGCTTTAGGAAAATCACTTTAGCAGCTTCATGGAGGATGGATTGGAGTTAGGAGATACTTTCGTCAGGGAGATCAAATAGGAGAGTATTTTGAATATCTACCTAGAAATGATGAGGGCCTGAAATAGGGTGGTAGCTGTGTGAGTAGAAAGAAAAATGATGTTTGCAAGAGGCATTTTAGAGGTAGAAATGACAAGATTTACCAAGTGATTGGATAAGTGGGGTGAATGAGGATGAAGAGTTGAGAATAATGCCGGGGTTGTGAACTTGGGTGATGGGTGACTGGAAAGATGGTGACTTCTGGTTCTTGTAACATAAAGAGAGAAATTTGAAACAGGGGTAGTTTTTTGGGAAAAGATAATGAGCTTAATTTTGGACCTGCTGACTTTGAGATGCCTTTGGGACATGACCATTCCTGTGTGTAACAGGTGGAGTGGAAGAGTAGGGAGTTGAAGAGATTGAAGAATTGAGATATTATTAAGGGATTTGAGGGGACATCAATACGTATACTGCAGTCCCCTAATGTAACTGGACAAATAAATTTCTTCTGCCTACTATAGATTTTCTGAAGCATGGGAAGTATGCAAACTTCTGAATGAAACATCTGCTTGGAATGAATTGGGCAGTGCCTGTCTGCATCACATGGAAGTGGAATTTGCCACACGTGTGTATCGTACAATTAGAAATGTTGGGATGGTGATGTCATTGGAACAAATAAAAGTAAGTTATTGAAATTTACATATGTTGTGTGAGAATATGGGAAAAGACAGCTTAGTGTGATTATGTTGTTATTAGTTAAATATAGGGATAACCTTACAAATAAGAATAATGAGGAACTGCCTATGTGATGTGATTTGAATGGTCCTGAAAGGATATTCTGTCCAGTTACATTTTCTCCATTGACCCGAAATGTCTGAAATTTCTGTTTTGGGGGTCATTTCTTAAGGGAATTCTTGAAAATATGTAATTTAATTGGGTTAAAATATGTTTTAGGGGAGAGAATATTGGATTAGCAGTTAGAAAACCTAAGGTCCAGTGTGTGACCTTACAAAAGTCACGGTCATTCTAAGCCTGAATATTTGCATCTATAAAATACTAGGTTTAGACTAGATAATCTTTAAGGTCCCTTCCAGTTCTAACATTCTATCATCCATGTTATTAGATTACCTCAGAGGGACGTATATCAGTTAGCCAATGTATTAGCATAGATTAATTTGTCTAATTTAAATCCATTACCACTTAGCAGAGAACAGGGCCTGGAGGGATTAACATTGTAGAAAAGGTACATTTTAATTAGGGAAAATGAAAAGGTAAAGGTTGAGAGAATGCTGGAAGAAAAGCTTTCTGTAAGTCACTGAAGTGGGGAACTATGGGTAACCAAGAGAAGGCGTGAGGGAATAGAGAAAATCATGGGGAAGGGTGTTACTAAAAAGGGCCATGACTGTCAATATATGTGACATTTGACATCTACAGTTTCATTTTACCCTTTGCCCCTTCACAAGAAGTGGAAGCTATGTTTCATTATTTATAATCTAGAACATGGGTGTCAAACTCCAGGCACTACTACAGACCACAGGTGGGCTGCAAATTTCCCAAGTGGCTTGAACTAGATTTAAATGTAATTGGGAAATGTCATACAAAATAAATAAAAATACAATACGATATAAATAATGTTAATTTGTTGTACCTGCAGCTATCCATTTCTATTTGAGTTTGACACAACTGATCTAGAACCAACAACGTTAATTGGATTTAACCTGAATTCATATGTTTTATAGTGTTTTCATTCATGTTATTATGATCATTGTGAATATTGCTCTCCTCCTTGTGCCTTCAATCTGCATTGGTTTACACAAATTTTCCAGGATGTTTCTTGAAATTTTTTTTTCCCCATTCAAAAAGTAGTTACTAAGTACCCACAAGTGAAAAAGCACTGTGCCAAGTACTTGGAAACAAAGAGAAAAACGAAACAATCTCTGCCCTCAGGGAGCCTGCATTATATTGGGAGAAAATATGTCCATGGATAAATAAGTATAAAATATATAACAAATAAATACAAAGTAATTTTGGTGGTAGGGCACTTACAGCGGGGGATCATGATAGGCCTCAAATAGGTGGCACTTGACCTAATTCTTGAAAGAAGCCAAGGATTCTAGGTAGTAGAAGTTAAAGAGGGACTTCATTAATTATTTACTGTCTCTTACAGTGTAATAATCTTTGATTACATTCATATGCCACATTTCTTCTGCCTTTTCCCAGTTGATGTATACCCACTTTGTTTCCAATTGAATGTAAGCTCTTTGAGGACAGGAACTGTTTCTTCGTTTTTGCTTTTGTGTCCTCTTTTTTGTTTTTGTATTTTGTAGCACAGTGCCTGGCACATTTTGTTGGTAAGTTGTATCCAACTCTTTGTGACCCCATTTGGAATTTTCTTGGCAAAGATACTGGAGTGCTTGCCATTATCTTCTCCAGCTCATTTTGCAGATGAAGAAACTGAGGCAAACAGGGTGAAATGACTTGCCTAGGGTCACACAGCTAGTCTATGCCTGAGGCCAGATTTTAACTCAGGAAATTGAGTCTTCCTGAGTCTAGGCTTGACACTCTTTCTATTGTGCCTTCTAGCTGCCCTTTTGCCTTACGTGTCTGGCACATAGTGGATGCTTAATAAATGCTTGTTATTGATTTCCAGTGTTTTGATACTACAAAAGTGCTGCTACCAAGGTTTTAGCATTGTTGGTGTGGGACCCTTGCTTAATATCCTTGGATAAAATCCTTTAAGACCAAGTCTCCTGAGTTATATTGTTGGCACAGTCCTCTAGAATTGTCTGGAAAGGTGGCATAGGATTATAAATGAGAAGACTGTATGAAGCTCATGACTATTATAATTTAAAAGATCTGGCAATTCCTAATTGTTTCAATTAAATTATTCATATCCTGCCACTATTCTCCTTCATTTATGGCTCATATGAGTAAAGTTTCAAAGGAAGGATGAGGCTGAGAAATTTTAGACTCAGTACAGTTCCTTAAAAACAATAGGATCTGGCTGCTGATTAGATATATGGCATGAGTGAGGAGTGAGGCTAACACTGAACCTTATGTAACTGACTATAAAGGTGATAATGTCTTCAACAGTAATAAGGAAATTTAGAAGAGGGGTAAGTTTTGAGGATGGAATTCCAGCTGAGCTATTTAAAATCCTAAAAGATGATGCTGTTAAACTGCTGCAATCAATATGCCAGCAAATTTGGAAAACTCCACAGTGGCTACAGGATTGGAAAAGATCAGTTTACATTCCAATTCTAAAGAAGGACCATGCTGAGGAATGTTCAAATTACCAAACAATTATACTCATTTCACATGCCAGCAAGGTTAAGATTCTGCAAGGTAGACTTCAGCAATATGTGAACTGAGAATTACCAGAAGATCAGGCTGGTTTTTGAAGAGGCAGAGGAACTAGAGACCAAATTGTCAACATTTACTGGATTATGGAGAAAGCAAGGAAGTTCCAGAAAAACACCTATTGCTTCATTGACTACACTTAAACCTTTGACTATGTGAATCACAATAAAATGTGGCAAATCTTCAGAGATGGGAGTACCAGATCATCTTACTTGGCTCCTGAAGAACCTGTATGTGGGCCAACAAGCAACAGTTAGAACCGAACATGGAACAAATGACTGGTTTAAGATTGGAAAAGGAGTATGACAAAGCCATATATTGTCACTTTATTTATTTGACTTATATGCTGAGTACAGCATGTGAAATGCTAGACTGGATGAATCAAAAGCCAGAATTAAGAATGATGGGAGAAATGTCAACCGTCTCAGAGTAGAATTTTGGAGTTGTAACGAGTAAATTGTTCTTTGGAGTTGGACTTTCATAAAGTCTGCTCTCCTCTTTAACCCTCATCAAGAGGCTTCTTAATTCTTCTTCACTTTCTGCCATCACAGTGGTATCATAAAGTCATAAAAGCTGACTTGAAAAAAAAAAAGCTGGCTTGCAGCTTAACAAAAAAAATAAGATCATGACAATTGGTCCCATCACTTCCTGGCATGTAGAGGGAGAAGAAATGGAAACAGTGTCAGATGTTATATTCTCAGGCGCAAAGATCACTTCAGATGGTTACTGCATCCATGATGCTTACTTCTTGGAAGGGAGGCTATGGAAGATCTGGATAGCATACTAAAAAACAGAGACATTACCTTGCCCATAGAGGTCCATATAGTCAAAGCTATGGTTTTCCCAGGAGCAATATATGGACTATAAGGAAAGCTGAGTACTGCAGAATTGACACTTTCAAATTGTGGTGCTGGAGAAGACTTTTGAGAATCGCTTGGACAATAAGGTGATCAAATTAGTCAATATTTAAAGAAATTCAGGTTATTCACTGGAAGATCAAATACTGAAGCTGAAACTTAAATACTTCTGCCATATAATGAGAAGACAGGACTCATTGGAAAAGACTCTGATGTTGGGAAAGATCGAAGGCAGAAGGAAAAAAGGATGGGAGAGGATGAGATGGATAGTGTCATGGAAACAATGAATGTGAACTTGGACAGACTTTGAGAGATAGTAGAGGGTAGAAGGGACTGGCGTGCTAGTCTAGGACTAGTCTATGATGTCATGAAGAGTCAGACATGACTGAATAACTGAACACTACCAAATTTTGGGGAAAAATAATGAGTTCTGTGTTGGACATGTTGAGTTTGAGATGCATGTGGGATATCCAATTAGATATGTCTAATAGGCAGTTCTAATCCTTTCCCTGCTATTAATTAGTGCTTTTTCCCTTAAATTACATTGCATTTACTTATCTGTGTAAATGTTGTATTACCCCACTAGAATATAAATTCTTTTAAGACTTGGACTGTTCAGTTTTTTTTTTCTTTGTATTCCCAGAGCCTCTCACAGTACTTTGCATTAAATAAATATTTGTTGAATTAAATTGAATTGACTCCATGTTCTTAGTGCAATTAGGCAATTCTCAGTCTCACAATAAAAATGCAATATAGCAAATTATGTAACGGCATGTTACATTAAAAAGTACAAAGCCCTATGATTTTATTACTTACAGGATCTTAGGCTTAGAGATAGAAGATACCTTAGAGGTCATGGGATTTGCCCAAGGTCACACAGTTAGTGCATGGCAGAATCAGAATTCACCTACAGGAAAATAGAAGGGGAAGGGGATAAGAGAAGGGGGGAAGAAATAGAAGGGAAGGCAGACTAGGGGAAGGGGTATTCAGAATGCATGCCATCTTGGGGTGGGGGAGGGATGAGATGGGGTGAAAATTTGGAACTCAAAATCTTGTGGAAATAAATGTTGAAAACTAAAAATAAATAAATTTATTAATTAAAAAAAAGAATCAGAATTCAAATGTAGGACTTTTGACTCCATATCCAGTACTCCTGCCACCATACCATGATGTCTCTTAAAGACTGAATACTTTATATACTAAATCTACTTTCCAGAGTGGAGCCAAGATATTAGGGAAAAAGCAGGAAGTTGCCTGAGCTCTCCCCAATTTCCCTCAAAACAACTTAAAATCAAACCTCAAAATGAATTCTGGAGCAACAGAACCCACAAAAGCACAGAGTGAAACAATTTTCTAGCCCAGGATAACTTAAAAGGACCACAGGAAAGGTATGTCTTGCTTGGGTAAAAGGGGAGCCCAGCCCAGTGCAGGTCATGTCCAGGCAAGCCAGTACGAGGCCCTTAGCCCCAGCACAGATCAGCAACCAAGGCCCTGTGGTCCCTGCTCAGCAGGCCAGTGACACAGAGGGCCAGTTGTGAATCCTCAAACCCCAGTGCAGTATGTGAGCCACCAACCCTGGAGTTCTCCTTCTGGCACAACAGGTGAGCCACCATCCCTCGAGGCCCCAGCACAGCAAGCCAGTGACCAGACCCCTGGTCCCTGATGCACAAGCTTGGGACAGCGCCTTTTTTACACCGGGAATAGAGCTTAACTTTAAGTCATGAAATAGGCTGGAAAATGAGCAAAAAACAAACAAACAAAAAAGCCCTGACCATAGAGAGCTACTATGTGACCAGGAAGATCAAAACACAAACTCTGAAGAGGGCAACAATTTCAAAATGCCTATATGTGAAGCCTCAAAGAGAAATATAAATTGGTCTCAGACCAAAAAAGTCCTACTGGAAGAGCTCAAAAAGAACTTTAAAAAGCAAATAAGGGAGGTAGAAGATTGGGTAAAAAAGTGATAGTTGTGCAAGAGAATCATGAAAAAAGACTCAAAAATTTAGTAAAGGAAGCACAAAAAATGGGAAAAGATACAAAAATTCACTGAGGAAACCAACTTCTTAAAAAATAGAGTTGGCCAAGTGGAAAAGGAGGTTAAAAAAGCTCACTGAAGAAAATAATTCTTTAAAAACTAGAATTGGGCCACTGGAAGATATCAAGAATCAATCAAACAAAATCAAAAGAATGAAAAAGGTAGAAGAAAATGTAAACTACCTCACTGGAAAAACAACTGACCTGGGAAATAGATCCAGGAGACATAACTGAAGAATTATTAGACTACTTGAAAGCCATGATTAAAAAAAAAAGAGCCTGGACAGCATCTTTCAATAAATTATGAAGAAAAACTGCCCTAATATCCTAGAACTAGAGGGTAAAATAGAAATTGAAAGAATTCACCAAACACCTTCTGAAAGAGATCCCAAAATGAAAACTCTCATTATAGCCAAGTTCCAGAACTCTCAGGTCAAGGAGAAAATACTGCAAGTAGCCAGAAAGAAACAATTCAAATATTGAGGAGACACAGTCAGGATTACATAGTATTTAGCCGCTTCTACATTAAAGGATCTGAAGGCTTGGAATATGATCTTTCAGAAGGCAAAAAGAGTTTGGATTACAACCAAGAATCAATTACCCAGAAAAACTGAGCATAATCTTTCAGGAGAAAAATGGACATTCAATGAAATAGGGAACTTTCAAGCATTCCTGATGAAAAGATCAGCGCTGAACAGAAAATTCAGTTTTCAAATACAAGACTCAGGGGAAGCATAAAAAGGTAAACAGGAAAGAAAATACATGTTATTCAATAAGGTTAAACTGTTTACATTCCTACACGGGAAGATAATACTTGCAACTCTTAAGAACTGTATTTGTTAGGACAGTTAGAAGGAGTACACATAGACAGAGGGTACAAGTATTTTTTGACTTTGAATTTTTAGACTTTGATAGGGTAATATAAAAATGTTAAGGGGCGAGAAAGAAGATTGCACTGGAAGAAGAGGGAAAGGAGAGGAAAAGTAGAGTAAATTATATCACATGAAGAGGCACAAAGACCTGTTACACTGGAGGGAAAGAAGGGAGAGGTTTGAGCATTGTTTGAACCTTACTCTCATCTGATTTGGCTCATAGAGGAAACAGCATATACACTGTTGGGTCTAGAAATCTATCTGCCCTTTAGGGAAGTAGGAGGGTGGGCCAAGAAAACATGTTGGGGGGCTGATAGAAGGTAGAACAGATTAAGTGAGGTGGTCAGAAGCAAAACTGTTGAGGAGGGATAGGGTGAAAGGAGTATAAACAGGGAAAAAATAGAATAAAGGGAAATACAGTTAGTAATCATAACTGTGAATATGAATGGGATGAATTCACTCATAAAATGGAAACAGCAGAGTGGATTAGAAACCAGAATCTGATAATATATTGTTTACAAGAAACCCATTTGAAGCAGAAACACATACTTAGAGTAAAGGTAAAAGGCTAAAGCAGAATATGTTATGCATCTGGTGAAGTGAAAAAAAAAGTAGGGGTAGCAATCATGATGTCAGACAAAGCAAAAACAAAACTAGATCTAATTAAAAGAGTCAAGGAAGGAAACTACATCTTGCTAAAAGATACCATAGACAATGAAATAATATTAATACTAAACATATATGCACCAAATAGTATAGCACGCAGATTTCTAAAGGAGAATTTAAATGAGTTACAGGAGGAATTAGACAGAAAAATTGTCCTAGTGGGGGACCTCAACTTTCCCCTCTCAGAACTAGATAAATCAAACCACAAAATAAACAAGAAAGAATTTAAGGAGGTGAATAAAATTTTAGAGAAGTTATATATGATAGACCTCTGGAGAAAATTGAATGGTACTAGAAATGAATATAGCTTTTTTTGTCAGTGATACACACAATGTATTAGGGCATTAATAAACCTTACAATCAAATGCTGAAAGGCAGAAATATTAAATGCATCCTTTTCATATCATGATGCAATAAAAATTACATTTAAGAAAGGGTCATGGAAATATAGATTAAAATTAATTGGAAACTAAATAACCTAATCCTAATGAATGAGTGGGTCAAAAAACAAATCATAGAAACAATCAATGATTTCATCAAAGAAAATGATGAGACAACATATCAAAATTTATGGGATGCAACCAAAGCAGTACTTAGGGTAGATTTATACCTTGAAATGCTTACATCCATAAAACAGAGAAAGAGCAGATTAACAAATTGGGCATGCAACTAAAAAAACTAGAAAAAGAACAAGTTAAAAATCCCCAATTAAACACTAAAATTATAACTTGAAAAGGAGGTTATTAAAGGAGAGATTAATAAAATCAAAAGTAAGAAAATCATCAAACTAATAAATAAAACTGACAGCTGGTTTTATAAAAAAACCAATAAAATAGGTAAACCATTGATTAATTTCATTTAAAAGAAATAAAGAAGAAAACCAAATTACCAGTATCAAAAATGCAAAGAATTAATTAATCACCAACGAAGAGGAAATTAAAACAATAATTAGGAGCTATTTTGCCCAACTGTATGCCAATAAATCTGACAATCTAAGGGAAATCGATGAATATTTACAAAACTATAAAATGCCCATATTAACAAAAGAGGAAATAGAATACTTAGATAACCTCATTTTAGAAAAAAAAAATTGAAAAAACCATCAGGAAACTCCCTATGAAAAAAATCCCCAGGGCTAGATGGATTTTAGTGAATTCTACCAAACACTTAAAGAACTACTAATTCCTTAAAATTTTTTTTTAGTTTTCATAATTCACTTTTATAAGATTTTGAGTTCCAAATTTTTTTCTCCCTTCTTCCTCTCTCCCCTCCCCAAGATGGCATGCAATCTGATATAGGCTATACATATACAATCATATTAAGCATATTTTCACATTAGTCATGTTGTGAAAGAAGAATCAGAACAAAAGAGAAAAACCACAGGAAAAATGAAACAAAACAAAAAGGTGAAAATAGTGTGTTTCAATCTGCATTCAGACTCCACAGTTATTTCTCTGGATGTAGATAGCATTTTGCATCAGTAGTCTTTTGGAATTGTCTTAGATCATTGTACTGCTGAGAAGAGCTAAGTCTATCAAAGTTGTTCCTTGCACAATGTTGCTGTTACTGTGTATGATGTTCTCCTTCCTCTTGATGTTCACTCACTTCACTCAGCATCAGTTCATGTAAGTCTTTCCATGTTTATCTGAAGTCTGCCTGCTCATCGTTTCTTATAGAGCAATAGTATTCCATTACATTCATATACCACAACTTGTCCAGCCATCCCCCAATTGATAGACATCCCCCAAATTTCCAATTCTTTGCCAACACAAAAAGAGCTGCTATAAATATTTTTGTACGTATGAGTCCTTTTCCCTTTTTTTATGATCTTGGGATACAGACCTGTAAGTGGTATAGCTGGATCAAAGGTTTGCCCTTTGAGATAGTTCCAAATTGCTTTCCAGAATGGTTGGATCAGTTCACAACTCCACCAAAAATGCATTAGTGTTTCAAGGAACAACTAATTCCAGTATGATATAAACTATTTGGAAAAATAGGGGAAGAAGGAATTCTACCAAATTCCTTTTATAAAACAGATACAGTGCTGATACCTAAACTAGAGAAAGCCAAAACAAAGAAAACTATAGACCAATTTCCCTAATGAATATAGATGCAAAATTTTTGAATAAAATACTAGCAAAGAGATGACAGAAATATGTCACCAGGATCATACACTAAGAATAGGTGGGATTTATATCAGGAATGTAGGGTAGTTCAACTTTAAGGATAATTGATCATATCAATAACAAAACCAACAAAAATAATATGATTATCTCAATAGATGCAGAAAAAACTTTTGACAAAATACAACACCCATTCCTATTAGAAACACTGGAGACCATAGGAATAAATGGAGCTTTCCTTAAAATGATGAGTGGTATCTATCTAAAACCGTCAGTAAGCATTATCTTTAATGGGGATAAGCTACAAACCTTCCTAGTAAGATCAGGGGTGAAGCAAGGATATCTATTATCATCACTATTATTCAATATTGTACCAGAAATGCTAGCTTTAGTAATAAGACAAGAAAAAAAATTGAAGGAATTAGGACAGGTGATAAGGAAACAAAACTATCACTCTACAGATTATATGATGGTAAACTTAGAAAATCCTAGAGAATCAACTAAAAAACTACTTGAAATAATTAACTTTAGCAATGTTGCAGGATATAAAATAAACTTACAATTTATCATCAGCATTTCTGTATATTACCAATAAAGTCCAGCAGGGAGAGATAGAAAGAGAAATTCCATTTAAAATAATTGTAGACAATTCAAAATACTTTGGAATCTACCTACCAAGACAAGCCCAGGGACTATAGAAATACAGTTACAAAACAGTTTTCACATAAGTAAAGTCAAATTTGAGCAATTGAAAAATATCAATTGCTTATGGGTAGGCCAAAACAATGTTAATAAAAGTGACAGTTCTACCTAAGTTAATTTACTTATTCAGTGCCATAACAATCAAACTACCAAAGAATCATTTTGTAGAGCTAGGAAAAATAATAAAATTTATCTGGAAGAACAAAAAGTCAAGAATATCAAGGGAATTAATGAAAACAAATGCAAAAGAAAGTGGTCTAGCTGAACCGGATCTAAAATTTTGTTACAAAGTGGCAGTCATCAAAACTATCTGGTACTGGCTAAGAAACAATGGTGGATCAGTGGAATAGATTAGGTATATAAGACACAGTAGTAAATGACCATAGTAATCTAGTGTTTAATAAACCCAAAGACCCCAGCTTTTGGGATAGAACTCATTATTTGACAAAAACTGCTGGGAAAACTGAAAAATGATATGGCAGAAACTAGATATAGACCAACATCTCACAATGTATATCAAGATAGGGTTGAAATGGGTACATGATTTAGATATAAAGGGTGATACTATAAGCAAATTAGGAGAGCAAGAAATAGTTTACCTGTCAGATCTATGGAGAAGGGAAGACTTTATGACCAAACAAGAGATAGAAAACATTGAGATGTAAAATGCATAATTTTGATTATATTAAATAAAAATTTTTTTCCACAAACAAAACCACTGTGACCAAGATTAGAAGGAAAGCAGAAAGCTGGAGAACAGTTTTTATAGCAAGCATCTCTGATAAAGACCTCATTTCTTAAATATATAGAGAAGTAAGTCAAATTTATAAAAGTACAAGTCATTCCCCAATTGATAAATGGTCAAAGGATATGAACAGGCAGTTTTCAGATGAAGAAATCAAAGCTATCTATAGTCATATCAAAAAAATCCTCTAAATCACTACTGATTAGAGAAATAAAAACTCTGAGGTACCATCTCACACCTATCAGTTTGGCTAATATGACAGAAAAGGAAAATAATAAATGTTGGAGAAAGTGTGGGAAAATCAGGACACGCTAATGTACTGTTGGTGAAATTGTGAACTGGTCCAACCATTTGGAGAACAACTTGGAACTATGCCCGAAGGGCAATCAAACTGGGCATACCCTTTGATTCAGCAATACCACTACTAGGTATAGAGATTTAAAAAAAAGGTAAAAGGACCTACATGTACAAAAATATTTGTAGTAGCTCTTTTTGTGGTGGCCAAGAATTGGAAATTAAGGGGATGCCCATCTATTGGTGAACGGCTAAACAAGTTGTGGCATATGAATGTAATAGAATATTATTGTGATATAAGAAATGACAAGCAGACTGATTTCAGGAAAACTTGGGAAGACTTACAAGAACTGATGCAAAGTGAAGTTAACAGAACCAAAAGAACACTATACATAGTAATAACAACATTGTGCAATGATCAGCTACGGTTGACTTAGCTTAATGATCCAAGACAATTCCAAATGACTCATGATGGAAAATGCTGTCCACATCCAGAGAAAGAACTGATGGAGTCTGAATGCAGATTAAACTATGCTATTTTCACTTTTAAATTTTATTTCGTGTTTTTTTCCTTTTGTTCTGTTTCTTTTTTTCACAACATGACTAATATACAGAAATATGTTTTACATGATTGCACATATATAACCTATATCAAATTGCTTACATCCTAGGGAGGAAATCTGGAATTTAAAATTTTATAAAAATGGATGTTAAAAATTGTCTTTACATGTAACTGGAAAAAATAAAAATACTATTAAAAATAAAAAACCCTACTTTCCAGTACAACTAACATTTATTTCTATTTATAGGGAATAGAAGATCACAACTTGTTAGCAGGCCATCTTGCCATGTTTACTAATGATTTCAATTTGGCACAAGATCTATATCTGGCATCCAGTTGTCCTGCTGCAGCACTTGAAGTACCTATTTATTCTCTCATTCATTTATTAGTAATTGATAATTAAGGGGATTTCCATAAATTTAAGTATCATGTTAGATAGGAAATAACCTTTTTTTCGTTATATTATATAAAATTAATTTAATTTTCTGGACTATTTCCCCTATTCCTGTGCCTGAAGTTACTCTGTAGATCTATCTAAATGATGAGATGAGAAGTAAGTCATCATAAATTCTGCCAATGTGGCAGATGATATTTTGCAAATGTGATTCAAGGAAGATTTTTTTTCTTAAATTTTACTTTCCTACTTTTTTCCTGTATTTTTTTCCTAGTCTGAGGCATTGTTTAACAGATCTATGTTATTCATGTTATATTTTGCTTGCTTAAAGTTTTCCCTTTGCCATGCTTTTTTTTTGTTTATTGAATTTAAATTTTGATAATAAAAATTTCTTTGGATAACAGATGAGGCGAGATTTGCAGCATTGGGACAGTGCACTTCAACTAGCCAAATGTTTGGCCCCAGACCAGATTTCATTCATATCAAAGGAGTATGCTATTCAGTTGGAATTTACGTATGTTCTATTTTATTTAAAGCACTAATATAAAAAATCTTTAAAAAGTAATATTCTCAGGATACTTGAATATTGATAGAGAAACATAGTTATTAGTATGCTTATAAAGATACTGATTTATATTGAAGAACCGTAGAGGACATACAGGCTATATCCAACTTACAAACAGGTTTTGTCTGTAAGTTGGTTGCTTGATTAGTCACTAGTAGCAATTAGTGTTTGTGAAAGTGCTATGTATACATACGAAAAAGATATACTCCTTTCTGTTTCTATTCTATTTTCTCCAGAGGTCTATCATATCTAACTTTTCTAAAATTCTATTATCTTCTTAACTCCTTATTTATTTTATAGTTAGATTTATTTAGTTTTGAGAGGGGTAAATTGAAGTTCCCCACTAGTGTCCTTTTACCATCTGTTTCCTTCTATAACTCATTTAACTTTTCCTTTATTGTAATCCTAGCTCCTTTTCCTTTTGGAATATCATATTCCAAGCCCTCTGCTTCTTTAATGTGGAAGTGCCTAAATCTTGTGTGATTTTGACTGTGGCTCCATGGTATCTGAATGGTTTCTTTTTGTCTTCTTGCAATATTTTGACCTGGGAGCTCTGGAATTTGGCTATAATATTCCTGAGAGTTTTCATTTTGGGATGTCTTTCAGGAGGTAATAGGTAGATTCTTTTAATTTCTTTTTTACCTTCTGGTTCTAAGATATCAGGGCAGTTTTCTTTGATAATTTCTTGAAATAAAACATCTAGGCCCCTTTTTAATCATGGCTTTTAGGTAGTCTAGTAATTCTTAAATTATCTGTCCTCAATCTGTTTTCTGGGTCAGGTGTTTTTCCAATGAGATATTTCACTTTTTTTCTATTTTTTTCATTATTTTCATTTTGTTTTATTGTTTCTTGATGTCTCATAAAGTCATTAGATTCCACTTGTCCAATTCTAATTTTTAAGGAATTATTTTCTTCAGTTAGCTTTTGTACCTTTTTCTTTTTGGCCAATTCTACTTTTTAAGGAATTCTTTTCATCAGTGAATTTTTGTGTTTCTTTTGCCATTAGGACAATTAATTTTTTAATGTGTTATTTTCTTCAGTGTTTATTTTTGTGCCTCTTTTACCAAGCTATTCATTCTTTTTTTCATAATTTTCTTGTGTTACTCTCATTTCTTTTCCTAATTTTTCTGTCTACCCATTCTATAATTTTGAATTATTTCTCAGCTTAATTGAAGGTAAGAAAGTAGCTCCAGTAACTGCCAAAGGTAACTTCTCTGTGTTCAGATGTGGGTAGAACAAGAATTATATAGTAGGAGGCATGGTCAGAAGTAATATATATTTGCATATGATCTGCATTGCTGTTTAATTTTAAAATTATTGTAACCTTTGTATCAGAGAGTTTTATGATAGGAAGGCATGCTTATCCTTTGAGGAATTTTCTCCCTGTCCTGGCTTATACTAGGCTCCCACTCTGGGAAGTCTGGAAAAATGTATGCATGATACCTATTAGCATACTGAAACCAGCTTCCTTTCATTAAACCTAGTATTCACAATATTACAGAAGAAAATTTTATTAGAAGGGGGAAAACAAAACAAATCCCTTTCAGTAAATAACCATTAATCCCAAAGATATATGTAAATCCCCAGAGTCTCTTAAAAGTCTTGAATATAAGAGCTCCTTTGTCAGATGCCTTTCCCATAAATCCTACTAACTCCCTTTCCTGTCATTACTTATGACTCCCAGTTTTGTAAGGGCAATTCTTTAGGGACCTCTTGTTTTTCAGTGGAATCTCTCCAATGGAAAATAAAACCAAAACCTCCACTGTCCTCTTCTCTACTTCCTACTCTTCCATGTTTTTCCTTTTCAGTGAAGCTAGTTATCTGTTTCTACCCATTGCCATGCAATTCAGTAAACATCTATTGTTATTGTTAACTTAAGATGCCATTTCTTCTCCCCAGTCACTCAAATGGATGAAGGAGGAAATCTCTCAGTGCCTGCTATTAACTTTACATTAATAAATGTATTTAATTTTCATTTAGGGGTGATTATGTAAATGCTTTGGCTCACTATGAGAAAGGAATAACTGGAAACAATAAGGTAAGACTTAAGGTTGATTGTAAGATTCAATTTACTCTCATAAGTTTACTGAAATGCATAAAAGCAGGGATTGGTATGTAAACTATTTGGTAGAATTTACTTTGAATATAAATATAGTTATACCAATGAAATGGAGTCAGATTACTCATTTTTCAAAGATGACTAAGAGAGACAAAAATGAGTATTAGTTTCCATAGCCCCCTGCTTCCAAGGTCTAATCCTAGTCAAACTTTTCATTCGTAGGTAAAATCTTAATTCCTGTTTCACCCGAAGGCTCAATCTGATCATTTCATAGCTCCTGCTCCAATATAGCAATATATCACTTGTTCAATAATTATTTTTGAATGATGTCTATGTTTTAACATCCCCTTGGCCATCCTTCCTGGCAAAACAAACAAAAAAATCTAGCTATCATTTCTAGCCTGTTCAGCCTGCTTGGAAGTCCTGTTCCCATTGTACAGTTGACAAAATCTCATAGAATTATAGAGGAACTTGAAAGGACTTTAGAGGTCATTTACTCCAAATCCTTTATCTCATAGCTGGGGAAACTTAAACCCATTGAAGTTAAGTGAGACCACACAGTTAGTGGTAAATCTAAGACTAGAACCAAGGTTTTTTGATGCCCCTTTCAGGTTTTTTTTCACCCTTACAGTACTGTCTCAACTGCCTATTCAGTTGTGCCCAACATTCTGAAACAAAGCATCCCCATCAACACACCCAGCCCTTTACCTGTGTGAAAATTAGAGGTCTGGTCAGCTTTGACTTCTACCATTTCTCCATACTCATACCCCATCATCAAAATTGACTTCAGGGAACCTTTTTTCCCTTGACTGTTCCTCTCACTAACAGTGCCTTCCCTTCTCACAGTTTTCTTCCCTCTGATTTCTATCAAAAATAAAGTACTATTTCATTTGTTTATTTGACATATATTTGTAGAACTTCTATATAATATGCAAAGTACTAAAGGAGATATCTTTGTTTTCATGGGAATACCTAGAATCATACCTCAGATATGGGCGTTATTATCTATGTATTTGCATGAATGTTTGTATATGTACACAATGGGCAAACCATTAATTTTAGAAAACTTGCTGTAGTCCAACCTTAATTGAATTGAGGACTGGATTTAGTTGAGGCTCACTTTGGCTCCCTACCCCATATGTAAAAGTTTATAGATCAGTATATTCTGAACAAAAAGAATACTTTGGGAAGGTTTTCAATGAGAAATGCTGTCTATATAAACCCACCAACCACATTAGGATCAACATAATTTCAAAGTATTGTGGGAAAATTTTTTAGATTTTGGCTAAATTCTGTGTCCAAATAGGAAAATAAAAGGAATTCCAGGTGAATTATTTTTGGAAAAAAAGAGTACTTATATGTAACTAAAATTTTTATAGAAAAATAAAATAATATGTAATTATTTGTACTCCTCCTTTAAAAATGTTTGTTCTTCTATTTCCGTGAACTTTTTAAAAGCAACTTTTTTCGTGAAAAAATGAAAGATATTTTTCTCACTCTGAATTTTAAGTATCAAGAACATGATGAAGCCTGTCAAGCTGGAGTAGCTCAAATGTCCATTCGCATGGGAGATATTCGTCGAGGGGTTAATCAAGCCATTAAACATCCTAGCAGGCTGCTGAAAAAGGACTGTGGAGCAATTCTAGAGAGCATGAAGGTATTCTTTGAAAGTTATATAATTAAATGACTTAACTAATGGATTTTTCATTACAAATAATTTTCTTTTATTGTAGCAATTTTCAGAAGCAGCTCAGTTATATGAAAAAGGACAATATTATGATAAAGCAGCATCTGTGTATATCCGATGTAAAAACTGGTAAGAATTTGATGTAACTGTTTATAGTGCAGGGTTGTTTATAAAAAATTAGTAAAACAATTCAGAGCAAAAGTGTTCTTAGTGTAAGATGGGATGGAGTGTGACAAATGATCATACTTAGAAATAAACACAGAGATGGGAGGTAAGGAAATGAAAGTATAATGAAATTCTAAAACCATTAGCTATTAATAGTAAAAGAAGCTTTCTCACCACAATGTTCTTATCTCTTTAATTAGCTCAAGTATTTCTTGATGACCTCTCTATTTCTTTATAATATCTTTGGGTTTATGGACTTCAGAACTACTACCATCATACTAAGGAGAGTCTCCTTTTATTTTAGTAAAATTAGTCTCCTGAACTTAGCTGCTAAAGAGGTAGACTCACTAAATAGTGAAACACAGACAGTATGAAAAATAGCATCAGGTCCAGGTATCAACTTTAACAATATTTCTCCTGGTTTCTTAAATCATTTAAGTGACAAAAAAGATCTGTAAGATTTTTCTAAGAACTTTATTGCTGTTATATATGTTTTAAAATAAAAAAAGTTACACATTAATTTATGGGTGAAGGGTATAAGAAAAATGTAAAAGCAAAATTTAGTTCAGGAATATCACAGTTTATTAATTCCTGTTTTCTAGGGCAAAAGTTGGTGAGTTACTTCCTCATGTATCTTCTCCAAAGGTTCATCTACAATATGCCAAATCTAAGGAAGCAGATGGAAGGTAAACTTTATTTCAGAAAACAAACATTTTATTTTAACAAAATATCAAGAAAGATATGCACTAAACATTATTTAAAGATAATTCAGTTTTCATGGAAATACAAATATCTAACTTTCTGCAAATGAGTTTATTTAAATAGTTATCTTAAAGTAGCTTCTGACATCACTTTAAAGTACTATCTAGGTTTTATGTTATTTGCATGAATAGCTAGCTTTAGGCTGAAGTTATAGGCATTCACTTTGAAAATCCTTTAGTGTAGTTAACAGTTTAGATATTTCTTAATTTGAGATTTGATTCCTTTTGAATTATATTTTTGGATCCCCATTAAAGAGTTCTAAAATGTCATGCAGTGACGTGGGGATGTAGCCTCCAGTGGCCATGTCTTCTTCTCTTCAGGTAAACAATGGCAGTGACTTCTGAAGTCCTGACCTGCTCATTTCTGTTAAGAGTTTACCACCAGGAGAACAAAGGGAAAGCACAGCAAATGAGTGGGGTTGAAACTGAGAAAAGAAGAGATAAATGGAAAATGAGGGTAAAAATTAAGAAGAATAAAGGAAATAGGGAAATTAGAATAGTGGTGTTAAAAAGATAAGAAAGAAAAGATTACATTTGTGATTATAGACCTTTAGTTCTTTAAAAAAAAATATTCAAAATGTGAAATTTAAGACATGCCCATTATTTATTCCAGATATAAAGAAGCTGTTGTGGCTTATAAAAATGCCAAGCAATGGGATAATGTAATACGTATATATTTGGACCACCTTGGTAATCCTGAAAAAGCTGTTAGTGTTGTCAGAGAAACCCAGTCTCTTGAGGGAGCCAAAATGGTAGCCAGGTAGTATAATAGTCATGTTGTAACTTCTTGGGGTAAGAATATCTGATACTAAAAGGGCCAGACTTACAGGTGAGTAAGATGGGACATATGTTCAGGATGTCAGAGTACCATTCTCTCAGTTCAGGTTCATAACTTCAGAATCTTCTTTGACTTTTTTCTTTTTGCCCACATATCTTCTTCTTCTTTTTCTTTTTTTGGCAAGGCATTTGGGGTTAAGTGACTTGCCCAGGGTCACACAGCTAGCAAGTGTCAAGTGTCTGAGGCTGGATTTGAACTCAGGTCCCCTGGACTCCAGGGCCAGTGCAGTATCTGCCCACATATCTTCTTGCCAAGTCGTACCAGATTATATCTCCATAATATCTCTCACATTCATCTTTTCTCTACTTATCACCCTAATTTAAGTTCTCAGCAGTTCTTGCCTGGATTCTTGAAATAGTCTTCTGACTCTGTGTTTATATAATAGTAATAAAATAGTGATTCTTTTTTTTTTTTTTGGTAAGGCAATTGGGGTTAAGTGACTTGCCCAAGGTCACACAGCTAGTATGTGTCAAGTGTTTGGGCTGAGGCAGGATTTGAACTCAGGTCCTCCTGACTTCAGGGCCGATGCTGTATCCACTGTGCCACCTAGCTGCCCCTAAAATAGTAATTCTTATAAAAATAATAAGGAAAAGAAGAACACCAGTAACTACCTCCAAATATAGGCCAATTACATGTTTATATACTTCACACATAACATTTGTAGCATGTATCATTAAAAAAAAATCTATAAATACAAGAAGACAATGTGTTGGTTGAAGAGCCAAAAAAAGTGCCAAAAAATTTACCAGGTAATCAGGTGAAATTTCAACTCAGGTCTTATTGACTCCAAGTCTACCCATTAATGCCTAGAAATGTATTATATCTTCAGCTTTGTCACTCAGAGACCTTATCTTCTTTTTTTTTTTTTTTTGGTGAGGCAGTTGGGGTTAGGTGACTTGCCCAAAATCACATAACTAATGAGTGTTATGTGTCTGAGACCATATTTGAACTCAGATCCTCCTGACACCAGGGCCAGTGCTTTATCCACTACACCACCTAGCTGCCCCAACCTTATCTTCTTTCAAGGCTCAGCATAAGAATCACTTTTTACATTATGAATCCTTTCCTGATTCCCTTACTTATTAAGGCTGTCTTCTTTCTCATAAATTCCTAGAACACTCTGATTTTTCCTTTGGCAATTTAAGTACCCACCAATACTTGTATTTCAGTAGAACGTGAGCTCCTTGGGGAAGGGACTATTTTGTTTTTGTTCTCCTATGTCTAGCACCTAGAACAGTGATTTGTATATAATAAAGTCTTTGAATTGAAGTATAATAAAAAAAGAATACCTTTAGTACAGCTATTGATGTTGATTGTTGTAAAGATAGATTTTAATGAAATAGAGGACTTTTTTTTTTTTGGTAAGACAATTGGGGTTAAGTGACTTGCCCAAGGTCACACAGCTAGTAAGTGTCAAGTGTTTGGTCTGAGGCTGGATTTGAACTCAGGTCCTCCTGACTACAGGGCCTGTGCTCTATCCACTGCGCCACCTAGCTGCCCCTGAAATAGAGAACTTTCAAGCATTCTTTATAAAAAGACCAGAGCTGAAAAAAAATTTTGAGATTCAAACACAAGACTGAAGAGAAGCATACAAAGGCAAAAATGAAAAAGAAATCAAAGGCCTTTAATAAGGTCAAACTATTCACATTCCTATGATGGGATGATCTAAAAAAAGGGATAGGGACCACCAGGGAAGAGAGAGGAAGAATGGGGAAAATTATCTCACATAAAAGAGACATACAAGAATGAGCTCTTATAATGGAGGAAAAATTGGTAGCCAATGCTTGAAGATGGTGAGAATGTCAGAGTATTTGATGTAATTATGGAAAACTGTTCTTTATTAAAAATATACTATCAACAAAATAATGTCAAGTCAAGGTTTTTATTATCTCCAGAGTACAGAGAGGAAGAAGAAGACTCAAGTTAAATGATTTTACCAATAGTAAATTTCCTCAGATACAAACAACTTATTAAAGCTTTGGTCATTATTGAAGAAACTGCCTAAAGCATCATAATATTTATGCTATTCGTCAACCTAAAATAATAAGATTTTATATGGTTTAAACTTCACTCTCATCAGAATTGGCTCAAAGAGGGAAGAATAAACATAAATACTCAATTGGGTATAGAAATCTACCAATAGGGAAGTAGGAAGGAAGAGGATAAGAGAAGGGGGGAGGGAAAAAAGGGAGGGGAAAATTAAGGGAGGGAGTGGTGAGAAGCAGAACAGTTCTCTGAGGAGAAACAGGGTAAAGAGAGAAAAGGATAAACAGAAAAAAATAGGATAGAGGGAAATGCACAGTTAATAATCATAACGTGAATGTGAATGGGATGAACTCATCTATACAACAGAAGCGGGTAGCAGAGTGGATTAGAAACCAGAATCCAAATATGTCATTTAGAAGAAACATACTTTAGACATAAAGACACACAGAATTAAAATAAAGGGCTGAAATAGAGTCTCTTGTGCTTCAGGTGAAGTAAAAAGAACAGGAGGAACAGTCATGATCTCAGACAAAGCAAAAGCAAAAATAGACTTAATTAAAAGAGATAATCAGAAAAACTACATTTTGCTACAAGTTACCACAGGCAATGAAATAATATCAGTACTAAACACATATGCACCAAATGGCAGAGCATCTAAATTCTTAAAGGAAAAGTTAAATGAGTTGTAGAAGGAAACAGACAGTAAAAGGATACTAGTGGGGGACTTCAATTTACCCCTCTCAAAACTAGATAAATCTAACTATAAAATAAATAAGGAGTTAAGAAGATTAATAGAATTTTAGAAAGTTAGATATGATAGACCTCTGGAGAAAATAGAATTGAAATAGAAAGGAGTATACAATTTAAAAGGGCATATTATTTATCTAATTTCTTCATGACTATTGTATATTGAAATATAGCTGACACTGTCTAAAGTTTCATATCTAAGATATTAAATAGAATATGGGGATATAATTGTGGATGGCAATGCCTCAATGGTGAAAACTTTTTGCAGAGTAGAAAGCTGATATGTACAGTATATATTTAAAGATATTTTTATATTATATATTATATTATATTATATTATATTATATAATTTTATGTTAAAGATATTGAGTCAAGATAGTATAAATCTAAATGGAAGGTAATACTATTGGATGTCAGTGGGATTGAAATGTCGTACAGCCAGACTGTTTCTTGTCTGCTGTTTTTTTCAGCCCTTTTTGCAGATTAAGAAGAGTTCCAAGAAATGGGGAGATAGAGTTGACTAATTGATTTGCATTGAAAGATTTAGAAATACAGAATGAGGTAGGGAAAAGGGAAGAAATAGGAAACTTCTGAGAAAATAACAAAATGAGATTTTTTTTCCCTCTGGATCTCTTATTTTTATTTTTTAAAATTTTAATCACAGTGCTCCTGAACTAGATGTTCTGCTCATCTCACCTGCCTCATTCTTACTCTTCTTGTGACTCTTCTTCTGTTTTGGAAAGTTATACTTCAAAGGAGCTGTGATTTCATCAGTATGTGGGTACTTTCCCCACTAGTATAGATCATGAGCTCATCCATAAATTTTTATCCTGTGTGATTCTTGTCCACAGTCTTTCATAAGTTCTCTATGAAGGATTTACCAACCACAGTGGATGTGCTTTAGTTCTTTAAAAAAAAGTTTTGTGTGTATTACTCAGGCGATTCTTTTGCTCCCAAATTACTGGTCTGCCTCCTTTTTCCTTTCATGGTATCTTTTATACTTCCTGCAGAGAAATCATCATTGGTAATATGCTTTATTCTACTTATATTCATCATATGTCTTTTCTTTCCTTTTAGATTTTCTACAGTTTTGCCTTTTTGAAGAACATAGTCATTTGCAGAATTCATATCTGCATAATTTGCAGGCATATAACTTTACCACTTTACTGGTCTTAAAACATGGGGTTTTGTATTAGAGAACATCCTGGGATCTTTGAAGACACTGCACAATTTCCCAAAATGCAGTCTAGGCCACTCTCCTTCTATTTGGTTTTGAGCCCACCTATTCTACCTCAGTGCCTGTCCAAATGTAGGTACTGAAGGACAAACTCAGTGTGCCACATATCCTACTACCAGTCATAATCTGGGGAATGGTCATTCTTCATTTCCTTGGTTCTTCTGGCGTGGGTTACTAAGGTGATCTCTTTTGAGTATCTGGTGATCACGTTTAGTGAAGTCTTGAAAAGTTAGATGAAAAATCACACAGCTAGTGAGTGTTATGTGTCTGAGGCTGGATTTGAACTCAGGTCCTTCTGACTCCATGGCTGGTGCTCTATCCACTGCACCATCTAACTGCCCCTATTTTCTAAGTTCTTAAGTTTAAATTTGTCACTAGCAAGACGTTTTTATCTCCTTAAAGCCATTGTGATGTAACTCCAGCAGCTTCAAGAAATAATCAGTTTACCTATGGTCTTACTCTTTTTCTTTCACATCTTCCATGAAGGGATTGTTTTAATTCTAAGTGTATTCCTTGAATGGAAAAGATAGGGAATTAAACTTTAGCTTGGGGAGACCATCAGATATCATATTATTATAAATTATTTTCATTGGAACTGCTCTATAATTGGGTATCTGGATATAAATGTTGTCTATCATTGAGAGGGAATATATATATATGTATATATATATAGTGTGTGTGTATATATATAATGTATATATAATAATATATATATAAACTGTCAATATTATAAATATATATATATATATATATGTATATATAAAATATTGACAGTTTAATTTACTCAGATAGTTGCTTCCTGTGCCTGTTGTTTCTTATATGTCAGAGGAAGGCAGGAAGGTTGAGCTATGAAGAGTAATGATGGAGGAGGGTTCTAGAACCTGGACAACATGCTTTCAACCAAATGTGCTAGGTTCTTATTAATTTTTTGTGTCGTATACATCTTTATTTGAATTAGATTCTTCCTCCAGCTGGGTGACTATGGCTCTGCTATCCAATTTCTGGTTATGTCCAAGTGCAATAATGAAGCTTTCACACTGGCCCAGCAGCATAATCAGATGGAACTTTATGCTGATATTATTGGTAAATATTGTGAAATTTTCATGGGACTATTTTCATTTAAATGTCATATAAAACTTTGTAAGTTCTTTGAGTAGAAGAGCATTTCTCCTTTGTCTCCTTTTTCTGTTTTCTTTCCTCTTATCATGATTCTCTCTGTAATTATCAATAATTTCTTCCCTCTTTTCTTTATTTAAAGTGAACCCAGTTCTCCTGGGCAGGGCTGAGAAATATAATATGGAAGAGGGAAATGTAATGTTCTAATTTTTTTACATCAACCTAACTTCTTTATACCCTCTGGGAGACTTACTTATGCAAATTTAAGGCCTGCATAGATCACTTATTTCCATGTCATACTATGTGGCTGAAGCTGTCACTTAGACCAGAGGTGTTGCAGCCTCAGGGTCACATGTGGGCCTGTAGGTCCTCAAATGCGGCCCTTTGACTGAATCCAAACTTCACAGAACAAATCCCTTTAATAAAAAGATTTGTTCTGTAAAACTTGGACTCAGTCAAAAGGCTGCATTCAAGTACCTAGAAGGCCACATGTGGCCTCAAAGTTTTCCCATCCCTGACTTAGACCATTCTCTGCTTCAAAAGGAGTAAATCCATTTGGACTGAAAGATATTGGAGGTGGGTAGAAAGAGTTGGCGGTGTCAACACACTCCTGGAATTGAAGATGTAGAAATTACACTTAGTCTTTCTCTTTTGTAGGTTCTGAGGACACCACTAATGAAGACTATCAGAGCATTGCTTTATATTTTGAAGGAGAAAAGAAACATTTTTCAGCAGGAAAATTCTTTTTGCTGTGTGGCCAATATGCACGCGTCAGTCTTTTTTAAATTTTTTCCCCCACTTAATAGAATTTTATTTTTTTCCAATTACTTGTAAAGATAGTTTCCAACATTCCCTCCTCTCTTCCCTCCCCAAGATGGCATGTGAACTGCTGTAGGCTATACATGTACGATCTTATTAGACATATTTCCACATTAGTTATGTTGTGAATGAAGAATCAGAACAAAAGGGAAAAACCATGAGAAAGAAAAAAAAAGAGAAAATAATATGTTACAATCTGCATTCAGACTCTGTAGTTCTTTCTGTGGATGTGGTAGCATAATCCATCTTGAGTCTTTTGGAATTGTTAGATCGTTGTGTTGCTGAGAAGGGCTAAGTATATCAAAGTTGGTCATTGCACAGTGTGGCTGTTACTGTGTACAGTGTTCTCTTAGTTCTACTCACTTCACTCAGCATCAGTTCCTGGAAATCTTTCCAGGTTTTTCTGAAATCTGCCTGCTCATCATTTCCTATAGAGCAATAGTATTCTATTACATTCATATACCACAACTTGTTCAGTCATTACCTAATTGATGGCCAATTCTTTGCCGCCACAAAAAGAGCTGCTGTAAATATTTTTGTACATGTGGGTCCTTTTCCTGTTTTTATGATCTCTTTGGAATACAGACTTAGTAGTGGTAGTTCCAAATTGCTCTCCAGAATGGTTAGATCAGTTCACAACTCCACCAGCAATTCGTTAGTGTTCCAATTTTCCCACATCTCCAACATTTATCATTTTCCTTTTTTGTCATATTAGCCAATCTGATAGGTATGAGATGATACCTCAGAGTTGTTTTGATTTGCATTTCTCTAATCAATAGTGATTTAGAGTATTTTTTCATATGACTATAGATAACTTTAATTTCTTCATCTGAAAACTGCCTGTTCATTTCCTTTGACCATTTATCAATTGGGAAATGACCTGTATTTTTATAAATTCGACTCAGTTCTCTATATATTTGAGAAATGAGGCCTTTATCAGAGGCTCTGACTATAAAAATTGCTTCCCACCTTTCTGCTTCCCTTCTAATCTTGTTTACATTGGGTTTGTACAAAAACTTTTTATTTTAATGTAATCAAAATTATCCATTTTTATGTTTCATAATGTTCTCTATCTCTTGTTTAGTCATAAATTCTTCCATTCTCCATAGATCTGACAGGTAAACTATTCCTTGCTCTCCTAGTTTGCTTATGGTATCACCCATTGTGTCTAAATCATGTAACACAGGTCAGTTTTTAGTTGAAAACATCATTGGCTTAATTTTAGAGATAGTTTTGGAAGAAGTGAGGTCAATGAAGTGTTGCTTGCATAATTTACTTCCTGTTTTTCCTTATGTCTTTCTGTACATTGCTTTGGTGATCCCTTGACTGGTTTCTATTTTTCCCTTTACTCGATTTCTCCTAAAATGTTACAAAGTGAATAAAATTTTATTCCTATAAAGGCTTTTTATTCTGCCGTTCCTCCCACCTCCTGCCATTTGAGACCACTAAGCTGTCTGCCTCCTCCATCTTCTTTAGCTGCATGACCGAGGACCGAGGACCTTATTTTTCTGGATTATCAGAAGTCTAGAGAAGAGACTGTTCAAACCCAGTTTCCCATTCCCTTTTCCCACTCCAGTATCCACAACTACAGATTCAACTTACTCATTACTATCCTCACTGTTACTCTACTTTCTTGTCCTACCATTCTTCCATTGCACCTTGTCCAGGAACCCCGCCTGTTTTTTTTATTCTGAACTTAAGAAATAAAACAAGTATTCCCATTTATCTTTAATTACTGGCATATGAAATTTAAAATTCTTTAAATTTTAAAGTTGATGTTTAGTCGTACTGTTCTTACTTTGTACTTGGTGTGCTAAACAGTATTGGGGTCAACATAGCTCCCTGGGACTTTCTTTTCCTTTTAAGTTCATATTGAGCCATTGACATGAAATGAAATTGTAGTGTATTCAACACTTCAATAACTGTCACTTATTGTAGTTTAATTCAGTTAAGCAAGTTTTTGTTAAGCACTTATTTTTTCAAGGTCCTTCTCACTGGAGTAAGCAATTATTTTGAGGATAAACAAAGGCTTAAGGAGAGCCACAGCAAGCATGGAAAGTTATCACCATGGTTTTATCCATATCAAAGGGTTTGTACCAGAAATGTGGATAGAATCGATTTCAAACTAGGCAATGGGCCATATTAAACATACATTTATTGTATTTTTTGTTTCTTGTTTTTTTTTTTTTTTTTTTTTTTTTTGCTTAGGCGATTGGGGTTAAGTGACTTGCCTAGGGTCACACAGCTAGTAAGTGTTAAGTGTCTGAGGCCAGATTTGAACTCAGGTCCTCCTGTCTCCAAGGCCAGAGCTCTATCCACTGCACCACCTAGCTGCCCCACAAACATTAGTCTGAAGGTTAAATAGGTGCGAAGTGTTGTACTATGAAATGAATGACCAACTTCTTAGGCAATTTGGTGACATGATTTACAGGTCAGTGAGATGGTTTAGGCTGAGAAAAAGGTTAAGCTCTATTTTCCTGCCACTTTATACAGAGGCAAATCAACAATGTTAGCATGTAGATATGTATACCTCTTCAGAGTGGTGTTCCAAGTAGGGTAAGGATGTATTCTAAAATTCTGTTGTTCAGGCCCTGTTTAACTGGGACTCAGGTTGGCAAGAAGTTAAAAGCCCCACAACATTTGTGTGAACTGTGACACTGGGGCTGTAAACATGCTTTATGCTACCCTCAACTTAAAAAACAACTTTCCTTAATGTTATTAATGCCTCAAGCCATTATCCTTTCTTTCTTTCTTTCTTTCTTTCTTTCTTTCTTTCTTTCTTTCTTCTTCTTCTTCTTCCTCTTCCTCTTCTTCTTCTTCTTCCTCCTCTTCTTCCTCCTCTTCTTCTTCTTCTTCTTCTTCTTCTTCTTCTTCTTCTTCTTCTTCTTCTTCTTCTTCTTCTTGTAGTGAGGGTTAAGTGACTTGTCCAGGGTCACACAGTTAGTAAGTGTCAAGTGGCTGAGGCCAGATTTGAATTCAGGTCTTTCTGACTCCAAGGCCAGAACTCTATCTCCTGTGCCACCTAGCTGCGCCTATCCTGTTTCTTTTTTCCTCTTCACTGCCACATTTCTGAAAAAGGAGTTTACAAGCCCTGTATTTTTATTTCCTCACTACCTGCTAACTGTTTAATTACTTGCTTCATCTGAATTGACTTTTCTTCTGAATACCTAGCCCTTGAGAAGATTGCTGGACAGTGGTATAACGAACAGGTTGAATGAAGCAGGGAGAGACTAAAGGTGTGGGAAGACCAGCTATGAAGCTCAAACACAGAATTAGGCAAATGGTCATAAAAGGAAAGAATGAGAATGAGACTCAGAGAGGTTAAGTAGCCTGTGCTTAGAGGTGGGATCTGAATCTAGGTCTTTACTGACTCACAAACTTCTAATACTTACAATGCACTATCTTTTCATCTCTGTTACTCAGAATCCCTATCTGAGATATTTCAGATGTGGGACCAGCATATGTTGACAACTGGTTGGGTTTCTGCAGGCCCTTTCTCTCACTGGTGAATTCTTTAGAAGGCTCCATTTTGAGCAAGGTTCTTCTGACACCATGCACCTACTTGAGCATGTCCCTCTAATTCACATTTCAGTTCCTCATTTATGTGTTATCATCCCCCATTAGAATGTAAATTCCTTCAGGGCAAAGGCTTTCTCTCTTTTTGCTTTTACTTATATCTCCAGCACTTAGCACAGTGCCTGGCACATAGTAAATGCATTTTGTTAACTATTGATTAATGGACTGATTAATGGAAGTGAGGTTGAGTGAAAAGTTAGGCAACAAAGTTAAATTTTTAAACTAAGTAAATAGTGATGCCATTTACAAGGGCAGAGAAATCAAAAAAGATGATAAAATTTCAGGGTAAAGTTTTGTCCTTGTTAAGTTAAAGTATTTTAACTTAACTCAGGTGGAGTTGTCTTATAGGCATTTAAGAATTCATATCTAGGACTTAAGAAAGAGTTCAGGGCTGGAATCTTAGATTTGGGAATTATCAATGTAGAAGTGATAGCTGAAGCCATGGGAGTTAGATGATATTGCTAAAGGAAAGAATATATAGTGAAAACAATAGCAGATCAAAGGCAGAACCTTAAGGAATACAAATGTGTCAGTACAGAAGGGGAATTAGGAAAAGAGATAATAGTCAGCAAAGGCAACAGAACAGTGATTAGAGAGACAGGAGATTTAGTAAAGAGTGGTGTCATGGAAGCTAAGGGAAGGAGGAGATAGCCAATAAAGTCAGTTGCTGCCTGGAGAAGTGAGGGGAATTAATGCTAAGAATAGGGCACTGGACTTGGCAGTTAGTAGATGACTGGTGGGTGACCTCTGATTGAGCAGTTGTGCTAAAAAAAAAAGTGCTATGGAGAGAGACCATGTTGCAAGGGATTGACGAGAGGGAAGAAAGTAGATATATTAGGGTTTTCAAAAGGTTTGTCAACAAAAGGGAGGAAAGAAGGAGGAAAGAAATTTTAGTTCAGGGGCTAAAGTTTGTCTTTGCTCTGCTTTTAAGAAGCAGGATGTGTAGAATGATATATAAATGTGTGTCTTGCTAACTTGTGATCCCAGTAATGACTTCAGTTGTTAGAGTGACAAAGCAGAGATGAAGGATAGAAGAGGCAAAGGAGAGATTTTTTTTTTTAGTATTAGGGTGAGCATGTTTATATGCAAATGAGAGTCAATGAGAGGAGGGAGATTGAAAATGCCTTAGAAGAGACACATTGAATGAGCAAAGTTCTTGAGGAGAGGGAATAAGGTTAGGTCACATATAATTCAATTCAGTAAGCATTGATTAAGCACTTACTGTGTACCAGGCATTCTGTGAGGTCCTAGGGGTACTAAACCAAAAACAGTTTCTACCTGAAAAGGCTTATATTGTATTGGAAAGGAAAACAATAGATAGAGAGATAAATAAATACAACGTATAATCCAAGTAAAATCAAAGCAATTTTTTTTTTGCGGGGGAGAGGATTTCTAATAATTGAGTGGAATGAGGAAAGGCCTACAGAGTCTTGAATGGACTAGGGATTCCAAGAGATGGAGGTGAGAAGGAAGAGCATTCTAGATATCGGGAACACTCTGTAGAGGCAGAGTATGGAGTGTTGTATGTGGGGAATGATAAGTAGGATAGTTTAGCTAAAATATACAAAGCATATAATAAATTTGAAAAGATTGGTTGGGGCAAGAATGTGAAGGACTTTAAAAGCTAAACAGAGAGGTTTATATTTTGTACTAGAGGCAATAGGGAACCACTAAAGTTTCTTGAATTGGGGTAATAATGTATTCAAACCTCTGCTTTAGGAATATAAATTTGGCATATTTGAAGGGTGTATTGGAGAGGGGAAAAAAAAACCCAAACAACAAATCATTATCTCTTCACTGAGACAGCTGAGCTGTTGGTAATTCTCCTAGAGGGATTAGTTTTATGCATCAGGCAAAAAAGATAGCTCATTATTCCAAATGTGCTTCATAATTTCCTACTTCAATGACTTTGTTCATTCCATTTCCTCTGCTTGAAATGTTTTCTCCTTATAGCTTTTGCCATTGAAATCTTATCTTTTTTTAAAAATTTTTTTTATTTTTAACATATGTCTTTAAAACTTTGGGTTACAAATTTTCTCCCTTCCTCTCTCCCCACCCACCCTCATTGAAAAGGCAAGCATCTCGATACAGGTTATAGATGTGTAGTCATGCAAAACACTTCCATAGTAGGCCTCTCATGAAAAACTAAGTATATTTCCCTTCATCCTATCCTACTCCCCATTTATTCTAGTCTCTCTTTTGACCCTGTCCCTCCTCAGAAGTGTTTGCTTTTGAGTATCCCCTCCATCAACCCCCTGCTCTCTTGTCCCCTTCCCCCCTTATTTTCTTGTAGAGTAAGATAGATTTCCATACCCCATTGTGTGTTATTCCCTCTTTAAGCCAAATCCTATGAGAATAAGATTCACTCATTCCCTCTCACCTTTCCCCATTTCCCCTCCACTGTAAAAGCCTTTTCTTGTCTTTCATGTGAGATATTTTACCTCATTCTACTTCTCCCTTTCTCCTTCTCCCAGTATCATCTTCTCCCACCCCCTAATTTTATTTTCCAGTTATCACTCCTTCATCTTCAACTCATCCTGTGTCCTCTATCTATCTATCTATACAAACATATAATTTTTTCCCTCCCACTACCCTAATACTGACAAAGTTCTCATGAGTTACAAATATCATCTTTCTCTGCAGGAATGTAAACAGTTCAACCTTAATAAGTCTCTTATGATTTCTCTTTCCCGTTTACCTCTTCCATGTTTCACCTGAGTCTTGTATTTGAAGGTCAAATTTTCTATTCAGCTCTGGTGTTTTCTACAGGAATGCTTAAAAGTCCTCTATTTCATTGAATGACCATTTTTTACCCTGAAGGATTATACTCAGTTTTACTGGGTACGTGATTCTAGGTTGTAGTCATACTCCATGCCCTCCAGACCCTTAATGTAGAAGCTGCTAAATCTTGTGTTATCCTCATTGTGCTTCCACAATACTTGACTTGTTTCCTCCTGGCTGCTTGCAATGTCTTCTCCTTGACCTGGGAATTCTGGAATTTGGCTACAACATTCCTAGGAGTTTTCCTTTGGGGATGTCTTTCATTTATTCTATTCTTTCTTTTGACCCTGTCCCTCCTCAGAAGTATTTGCTTCTGATTACCCCCTTTCCCAATCTGCCCTCCTCTTTATCATCCCTCTACTCTCTTGTCCCCTTCCCCACTCTCTTTTCCTGTAAGACAGATTTCCATACCCAATTGAGTGTGCATGTTATTCCCTCCTTAAGTCAAATCCTGTGAGAATAAGATTCACTCATTCCCTCTCACCTTCTCCCGTTTCCCCTCCACTGTAAGAGCCTTACTCCATTCTACCTCTCCCTTTCTTCTTCTCCTAGTATAATCCTCTCTCATCCCTTAATTTTATTCTCCAGATATGACCCCTTCATCTTCAACTTACCTTGTGCCCTCTATTTATCTATCTGTCTATATCTATATCTCTCTCTATATATGTACATACATACATACATGTAATTTTTTCCCTCCAACTACCCTAATACTGACAAATGTCTCATGAGTAACAAATATCATCTTTCCTTGCAGGAATGTAAACAGTTCAACCTTAATAAGTCTCTTATGATTTGTCTTTCCTGTTTACCTCTTCATGTTCCACTTGAGTCTTGTATTTGAAAGTCAAATTTTCTATTCAGCTCTGGTCTTTTCATCAAGAATTCGTGGAAGTCCTCTATTTCACTGAATGACCATTTTTTCCCCTAAAGGATTATACTCAGTTTTGCCGGGTAGTTGATTCTTGGTTGTAATCCTATTTCCTTTGCCCTCTGGAATATTGTATTCCATGCCCTGCAGACCCTTAATGTAGAAGCTGCTAAATCTTGTGTTATCCTGATTGTGTTTCCACAATACTTGAATTGTTTCTTTCTGGCTGCTTGTAATATTTTCTCCTTGACGTGGGAACTCTGGAATTTGGCTACAATATTCCTAGGAGTTTTCCTTTGAGGATCTCTTTCAGGAGGAGATCGGTGAATTCTTTCAATTTCTATTTTGCCCTCTGGTTCTAAAATATCAGGGCAGTTTTCCTTGATCATTTCTTGGAAGATGATGTCTAGGCTCTCTTTTTGATCATGGCTTTCAGATAGTCCAATAATTTTTAAATTCTCTCTCCTGGATCTATTTTCCAGGTCAGTTGTTTTTCCAATGAGATATTTCACATTGTTTTCTAATTTTTCATTCTTTTGGATTTGTTTTACAGTGTCTTGATTTCTCATAAAGTCACTAGCTTCCAATTGCTTTATTCTAATTTTTAAGGAAGTATTTTCTTCAGTAATCTTTTGGACTTCCTTTTCCATTTGGCCAATTTTGCTTTTTAGGTCATTCTTCTCCTCATTGGCTTTTTGGACCTCTTTTGCCATTTGGGTTAGGCTATTTTTTAAGGTGTTATTTTCTTCAGTATTTTTTTGGGTTTCCTTTAACAAGCTGTTGACTTGTTTTTCATGATTTTCTTGCATCATTCTCATTTCCCTTCCCAGTTTTTCCTCTACTTCTCTTACTTGCTTCTCAAAATCACTTTTGAGCTCTTCTAAGGCCTGGGACTGATTCATATTTTTCTTGGAGGCTTTGGATGTAGGAACTTTATTGTCTTGTTCTGGTTGTATGTTTTAATCTTCTTTGTCACCAAAGTGAGATAATATAGTCTGATTCTTTTTGCGAGGTTTGCTCATGATCCCAGTCAATTACTTGAGTTTTTAAACTCTTTGTTAAGGTAAGTAAGAGTCTGCTTCCAATGTGGAGAATGTATTGTCCCAAGCTTCAGGGGTTTGTACAGCTGTTTTCAGAGATACTTCTAGGGACCTGTACATTTTCAGTTCTTCCAAGGTGGTATGATAAGGGGTGAGGTGTTTCCTCTCTACCACCACAACAAGCTCCACCACACTAGCACTCCTCCTCGCCCCAGGACCACCCCTCAGAACTGTGACCCAGATCTAAGCACGGGCAAAGCAAGAGAGTCCTGCCTCAGCACTGGCAAAGGGATCTCTGCAATCCCTCTCTGATTAATCACTCGATTCCCTCTCAGTCTGTGGGTGGGAAGCTTAGGAAACAGCTGTGGCCCTGGGCCGCGAGACTTATGGCTGGGAACTAGCTCCTTTCTCACCGCAGTCACAGACTTTTCCTACTGACCTTCTAAGTTGTCTTTGGTGTTCATGGGTTGAGAGGTCTGGACCACCACAGCTGCCTCTGATTCAGTCCTCTGAGGCCTGCTCCAGGTTCGCTGTGGCCCGCACGCCCACGCCAAACTGCACTCCTTTCACTGCCCAGTGCAATATATGTTTCCGAGCAACCATCCAGGTTGTCTTGGGCTGGAAATTTGTTTCACTCTGTCTTTTTGTGGGTTCTGCTCCTTTAGAATTTGTTTAGAGCCATTTTTATAGGTATTTGAAGGGGTTTGGGGGAGAGCTCAAGCAAATCACTGCTTTCCCTCTGTCATCTTGGCTCTGCCCCCTGAAACTTTCCAAGAAATCCCAATTAGATATGATTTCTCTCCCATCTCGTGGCATTTATGACATCATTCCTTTTTATTAGTCTTTTTATTCATGTACTACTTTTATCTTTACCCTCATCCCCGTACTCCACATTATAAACTCTTTGAGGATAGGATTTTCGTCATACTCATTATTATATCTACTTATGCACGACCTCCCTCATCCTCTAATACCTAAAATAATGTCTTGCACATGGTAGGTTATCAGTAAATATTTGTTGAATTAAATTAAATGTAAAACAGACCTCAATGCACAATGAGACTGCCTCAGATTAACCACCTTATATCTCCTTGTCATTACAAAGTCCTGCTTCTTTCATCTCTCTCTCTCTCTCTATATATATATAATATATACGTATATGTATATATGTACATATGTTGAAAAACACTCTCAAAACGTATTTTGTTCGAACTTCACACCACATGAGAATTTATGGGTAGAAACTTGATATTAGAGAATGGTAGAGAAAATTCCCTTCCTTTCATTCATTATAAAGCTGAGACACTGTGAACGTGAAATATTCCATATATTATCATATGTGGTTGATATGCTGGTTATTGTTTACTGAATTCTTTTTTACCTTTTAATCTACTACAAATGATAACACCGTGGTAGGAGAAAGGGAAGGGATATATTTAGAAATACAGGCTATATAAGACAAAAGGCATCAATAAAAATAAGAAATTTTAAAAAAGAAAAGGAAATTGATAAGTAAAATATGACTTAGCAAATAGCATTATTTATTAGAATTACTTATACATAGGGAAACTGTGAATGTCACTAATCCTTCCAGATCATCAGTAATATTAACAATTAACTGATTGAACCCAGTGTCAGACACCTCTGTGCTACTGTGGAAGTAGAAAATTCACTTTGATCTTGAACAGACAACAGTTATAAAGCAAAATTCTTATAGTAAGAAATTGGCAATTGGAAGTGAATTGTAGATACCTTGATGTAATCAAATAGCCCATAAACTAAATTTCTGTCGAAATTTTCTTGGCTTTCATCACTGCTATGATAGGCTATTACTTAAAATAATGTCTGTTAATTAAATATTAATATGTTGTATTGTATTCACATCTGTTGGACTATACTATTATGGGATAATTAATATACATCTAATTCTTTATATTATTTGTTAACTTTATTCATGTATTTATTATTATGTTACAGGCTTTAAAACATTTCCTGAAATGTTCAAACACAGAGGATAACATGGCCATAGAAATGGCAATTGATACCGTAAGAAATATAGATGATTAGACAGAATTAAGGAAAAAAAATTATTACTCTATTTTGAGTAATCCCATACTTAATTAAATGAATTTATCATGTTATTGCAGTGTGTATATTTCTATGATGAATTATTCTGTGATTTAATATTCTATTCACAAGAAATGAATAGAATATGTGGATGAGGCAGGGAGTAAGGCTAACCTTACATCTACAAAGGGTCATTGAATGTTTTCCTTGTGATAATTTTCTAGATATATTTCCCAACAGGCTTTATCAATTAATCAACAAGTATTTATTAAGCCATTAGTGCCAGAGACTGTATTAAGCAATGAGAATACAAAGGCAAAAGTGAAATAGTTCTTGCCGTCAAGGAACTTACATTCTAATGTGTAGAGGCAACTTGTGCATATATACTTAATACATGTAAAATGAATATAATGTAATTTGGGGAGGGAGAGTGTACTAGCATCTGGGAAGAGTAGGAAAGACTTCATATAGAAGATGGTACTGGAGCTGAGTTGAAGAGAAAATGCATTCCAAGGATAAGAGACAGCCAATGCAAAGGAGATAAGAGATGGAGTCATGTGTGTGGATCAGAAAGTAGGTCAGTATGGTTGGATCACAGAGTTTAGGGAGGGGAGAAATGTATAAAAAAACTAGAAAAATATGAAAGGGCCAGGCTGTGAAGACATTTAAATGTTAAACAGAAAAATTTATACTTGATAATAGAAGTAATAGAAAACCACTGGAGTTTATTGAATTTGGTGGGAGGGAAGGTGTTACATTGTCAGACTTGGGCTTTAGGAAACTCATTTTAATAGCTGGAAGGAGGATGGATTGGAGAGGGGACAGACTTGAGGCAGGGAGACCAATTGCTATTATGATAGTTTAGGAGACAAGTAATGAAGCCCTGAACTAAAGTGATGGCTATCTGAATAGAAGAGGTGATCTATGCTAGAGAATTTGTGGAGAACAAGTAAAAGTGAGAAAGCAAGGATGACACCAAAGCTGTTAACCTTGGTAACCGGAAGGATGGCAGTGCTCTTGTTAGCAATAGGGAAGGTGGAAAGAGGGATAGGTTGGGGGTGGGGATAATGTTATGAGTTCTGTTTTGGACGTATTGAATTAGATATTCCTACAGAGCATCCAGTTAGAAATGTCCAATATGTAATTGGTGATATAGAACTGGAGCTAAGAAAAGAGTCTAGAGCTGAACATAAAGATTTGGCAAATAGTGTTATAGAGGTGGTATAGAGATTATAACCCATGGAATCTGATGAAGTCACCAAAAAAAGAGAATGTAGAAAGGGAAAAGAAGATGACCTAGGATAGAACCTTGGGATTTACCCATAATTAGTAGACATATTGTGACATGGATATTCTGTCGAGGCTTAGCTTAGTCTGGTCTGGTGATAGAAATGCAGTGCAACACTTATGGACCACAAAATACAATAAAAACCTTATTTAGAGTAATACTTAAAAAGATACACTTCCTGGTTGCTAATTTAGATAAAATGTTATTCCATTCTGCTTCCACATTCACCGTAGCAATGGTAACACTAGATCAGAAAAGCGATCCTGTGAGGTGTAGGACTTGTTCTTAAATTGAAGACCACCAGGTCTCCATAGACTGGACTTTTTATGCTGCAGGAAGCCAACCAATGATTCAAGTCCTATTCTGTTGAACAAACCAAATTCTAAAGATAGTCTCCCTGCCCATTAATAGAAAACCAATCCAGCCTGCACAAAGTAAATACCACTCCTACCACATCCCAATGCTTGGTGGCAAGGTCCCAAAATTTCTCTTGTGAATCTTTTACCTCTAAAATAATCTTAAAATAATTCTAATTTTGGGAGGAAGCCTAGCATAAGGAGCATTGGAGGAAAAACAACACAAATAATAAAAAGATAAAATAATATAGTTTTCTAAAAATACAGTTTATGCAATGGGTATAATATTAAGGGTAATTCAGGTTAGGTCTCGATGTAAAAACAATGATATATAAGATCATCATCAGGATCAGGTCCACAGCACAAATGACATTACCTACAACACTATCATTTATACCTATGGCAAAACAGGGTCATATATAGCAAGGGAGCTAAGATCATAAATCACTTGCGTGTAACCTGTTCCAGGACCTAAATTGATAGCCCGACTCACTCTATACTGCAACCCATTCACTGTTCCCCGACCCACCTGCCAAAATCTCCATCTTCCTAAGAGCCTTATCAGGGGGATGATACTAAATTATGTTCCTTTAGATACTAAATTTATGTTCCCTCTATTGAAGGATTACCGGCTTATTTTGCGGGGGTTTGTTGAAGACTCCCCCTTATTTTTTTCCTTTTTTTATTACTGAAATGTAAATGAATAATAAGAAAAGAAATATATTATAAAATTAAATATTGAAACTTAAATACATAATAAGAAAAGAAAAAAAAGCATGTCATGTGCACAGCAGAATGTAAGAGAGGATTCAAAATATATAGCAATAAATTTCCATTTTAAGAAAGCCTATATAGTAAGTACTATGCATTGTGTTGAGATCTGTCTATCTTTGCTTCCTTGTTAGTTTTCTTTTGTTCTCTGCTGTGTACTTTTTACTTTGTACTTTTCTCCCCCTTCCTCCCTTCCCTCCAGAAGGCTACAATTAAGTATGGATATATTTATATAGAGATATAGATATATGGATATACATATACTTATGTACACATACATACATATACTTTCCCTAACAAATTCTACTTCTGATCTTTATTTTTATGTTTGTGTGTATCTCTTATTTCCTATCCCTCCTAACTTCTCTACTTTACTTCTACTCTCTACCTTGCCCTTCTATGACTTAACCTAGACCCCCTTCAAGGATCCCCCCCTTACCCTCCATTTCCTTAAATCTAAACACCCTTCTATACCCTCCTTTGACCTATTCCTTCACCCTCCCCTCTACAGATCCATCCCTTATCCTCTCATTCTCATTAATCTAAACACCCTTCTATAACCCACTTCAACCTATTCTCTCACTCTCCCCTCTAGGGATCCCTCCTTTATTCTTTCCCTCCTCCCTATCCCCTTAGCATTTTATTTCTCTCTAAATTTAGAAGACTTTATTTCTTTCTATATTTAGAAGACTTTTATAAGAAGACTTATATATGTACTTTTCCCTCTTGAACCCATTCCTGAAGAAAGTAGGTTTCCAGAACTAACAGCCCTCTTCCCTCATCTAATTCCTCTGTATCGGTTCTTCCTCTCATATCTTATTTGTATAAAATAATTGTTCTTTTTAGCTGTTCCTAAATTGTTTTACTTTTTAAAGTCTTATCATACTCAGGTCTACGCCAGTCTTTCTTCTGAACTACCCAATTACTAACAGTCTTATAACATACGTTTTACATTTTACATACATAAAAGGTAAACAGTCTGTCCTAATTGAATCCCTTGTAATTAGTCTTTGGTATGTACCTTATATTTCTCTTGGCTCTTATATGTTAAATCTTCTATTAAGTTCAGGTTTTTTTTTTAATGAAAAGTCCTAAAAGTCTGACAATTCAGTAAATATCCATTTTTTTTCATTCAGGATTATGCTTAGCTTTGCTGGAATATTTTGGGCCAGAACCCCAGTTAGTTTGCTCTTTGATATATAGTGTTCCAAGACCTCTGGTCTTTTAGTGTGACCATTGTCTTGTATGATTCTAATTTTGGCATTGCCATATTTAAATTGTTTTCTTCTTGTTGCTCATAATATTTTATCCATGATCTGGGGATTTTTGAATTTGATTAATATTCCTATGGGTATTCCCCCATAGGATGTCTTTCAGTGATAAGTGGATTTTTTTCTGTTTTTACTTTCCTCTCTTGTTCTAATGCTTCAGGACAATTTTCTTTAATTATTTCTTATATTATTGTATCAAGATTCTATTTTTGATCATAGCTGTCAGGCAATCGAATTATTCTTATATTTTCTCTTTTTGATCTTTTTCTTATGAGATGTTTCACATTCTCTTCTATTTTTTCATTCTTTAGATTTTGTTTTATTATTTTTTGATCTCTTATAACTTATAACTTTGCTGGCTTCCCCTTGCCCAATTCTGTTTTTCAAGGAGTCATTTTCTTCCTTAAGATTCTGGATCTCCTTTTCTAATTGGTTGACTTTTTTTTCATAATCTTCTTATTTTTCTTGGATTGTACTTAATTTTTTTCAGTTTTTCCTCAATCTCTCTTATTTGATTTTTAGTCTTTTTTAAAGTTCTTCTATGAATTCTTTTTTGAGCAGGTGACCATTTGATGTTACTCTTTGGGATAGAAGAGAGTTCTTTGCTTCTGTATCTTCTTCTGAAGATAAACCCCAGTCTACTCTATTCCCGTATTAACTCTCTATGGTTGAATCTTTTCTCCTTTGCTTATGAATTTTTTTTAAAATTTGTAGTAGTTCAGTTTTTATAATCACCTCTAGTCCTTGGGTATGGAGGATGGTCAGTTCTTCCTTCTGGCTTGGAACTGGAACCAAGACCTCCAGCCTCCTGTAAGTGCCCATAGCCAGCAGCATCCCCCTCCACTGCTTCTGCACTCACCAGTGTGTGCTGGTTCCTTCTCACCCCTGACCCCACCTTGGCAGCACAACTGGGTCTGGAATTCCTTGTCAACAGAGGTTCCCTCAATCTTCCTTGACTCAGATGCCTAACACCCCTTACTATCCCTGGGGTAAAAGTTCCTGTGGCTGGGGCCAAGGTAGCCTTCCAACCCAGCCAACCCCAGGGCTTGCTGCTTGTTGTTTAAGTGGACCTATGACCTAGCCTGGAGGTGTTTACTCTTCACAGGGATCAAACTTCATCCTGGAATTTTTCTTCAGATCTTTTCTGATTGTCCCAGGAGGACTCCTGTTCTGCTCCTATTCTTATTTATTTTTACAGCTTGACATTTGCCCTGAGGTTCTATTTCATCTCTTTTTGTGGGGGAAAATCTTGAGAGTTTAGAATTTTCTCACCTACTCTGCCATCTTACCAGAATCTTCTCCTCTCCCTTACTTTCTTCCAGGGACTAAAGATTATCACCAAATCAGATAAAGCATTCCATCTTCCAAGTGAATTCCTATTTGCTATGATTATTAAAAACATAGTTTCACACCCCTACCTCACCATCCTTAAAAAGCAAAGTTCCTCCTAATAGTTCTACCTTTTGTATCTTCCCAACTCTTTCTAGACCCTGTTCAAATCATCCTGGGAAAAGGATGGGTCCTAGTTGCTACCGAAAAGATGACATCTGGTCATATAATTATAGGGGTACCTCAGCGATTTCCCAGGGTTGAATAGAACCTTCTGGATGGGCAGAAACCTCAGGGTTAAGTTGGCTGGACAGGAAACAGAATAAGGAAGAGCCAAAAAGTATTTACTGCAACTCTATCTAGAAGTAGACCATCTTTGTCAGGCAAATTTTCCTGGAGACTAGATGAAAACAACAACAACAATAAAAAAAAAACAACAAACAAACAACAAAAAAAAACCCAACTGCTAGACCAGAGAAGAACCCTTCACTTTCTTAGGATAGCACTGATTTATTAGAGACACTGATTTATTAGAGGTGGGATACCCAACCCCGAATAATTAAAGGTATAATTGTGATCTCATTGTTTTAGAAGACCATTCCAGCATTTAGTAATGCAAGCTGCCTGAGGGTGTCATGGGAGATGGAAAACCCAGGAAATGTGATGGTGGCTGATCTAATGCTGAACCTGCTTTCCAGTAAAATGGGTACCCTGATCAGGGACAATGGTACAGGGACCTGTAAAGGTACCTAAAAAGAAGGAAGATATGTTTTGTGCAAACTCTGATGGTGTCTGATGGAGTGGCAGACTTATGTATTGCTGCATCCTGAGTAAGTTATCATGTTCAGTAGGAGCAAACTTCTTGCCTGAGATAAGGGGAAATAGGAACAATATTAATCAACTCATCAGAGGCAAGTTGACAATCACATGATATTTTAAAGGCAAATGACTCAACTGGCAAGTGAAGCATCACTGATCAGAAGTAACTACATCATCCTTAGTGTAGGGGATCATATAGTTCTGCTCCCACTGCAACATAGCATCACAGTTTCTGTGTCCAGATTGATGATGGATCCAATTCTCAATCTTCCCTCTTCTTGCATGAGCATCAGACCGATTAAGTAGGTCATCAGAGGATATATGATATCTTCGATGGGCACTCACATGCTCTACAAGGAACTTTGCATTGGGAAGAATCAGCAAACTTCTTGTTAGTATTTCTATCTGTCAGGGTGTCCTCTGTTACTGGATTAATGGATGCTGAGGCTTGGCTGTATATGTCCCTTTCATAATGGATCAAGGCATCAGGGAACCCTGAAACAGCATTCCTTAAGACCCAAGTCCTTGGTAGGTGGGGGCCAATTGGACTAGCAGAGGAAGCAAAGTGGTACGGCTTTGTTCATAAAAAGCACTAACACCCAAGGGGGCTGGATAAGTACAATCTTTAATATAACATTTCCATTTAACAACAGAACCCTATGCACTATGGATCTTTTTTTGTCCATTTTATTTTTCAATTGACAACTATTTATTTCCTTCCTTCCCTTACTCTCAGTTTAAAATAAAAAAAAAAAAAACCTTTGTAGCAAATGTTAATAGTCAAGCATAAGAAATTCTCACATTGTCCATGACCAGAAGTTCATGTCAGATACTCCTGTGCATCTTGTTAGAGAGACCATTTTGCATCACCAATCTCATAATGGGCAACTGTGAATGAAGGGTAATTATATGACCGGATGTCATCTTTTCGGTAGCAACTAGGACCCAATAACATGCAGGGAATCGTTTTTCAATGGCAGGTGGCCACTTCAGGGATCTTAAGGCTCCAAAAGTCTAATCAATGATGCTTTAATCTGGTCAAAGCGGCAGATAGATTTTTCAATGGAAAGAATGCTAAGTCTGTCAGGGGGACCTGAGGTTAAATCTGGCCTCAGACACTCACTAGCTGTGTGACCTGAGGCAAGTCACTTAACTTCTTTTTGCCTAATCCACTGGAGAAGGAAATGGCAAACCCCTCTATTATCTTTGCCAAGAAAACCTCATCAGAAAGATGACTACTGAACAGCAAACCTTGGTGTCTGCCAAAGATTCTGCTCAGCCTAGTTCTTATGGACAGAGACCTCAAAAACATAGGCTTCACATGGTCAAAAAGACTCAGAGGGAAAGACTATTGGAAAATCTACTTTAGGTCTTACTTAAGGTATTCTTAACCTATTCTGGGCTCCATTTGAAAGAAGCAGGGTTATACACAATTCAGTGCATGGGGACTATCAGAATACTGAGATGGAGATTCTCCAGAACCCAAAGAGTCCAATAAGCTTCTGAGATTGTTTTTAAGACTGTGGAGCGCAATCTCACAATCTGAAGGATTAAGAGAGTCAATAATATATTATGGACTACATCTAGAATCATCTGAATTCTCCCAATCTGATGTCTTCCCCAAAACTTAAGTGAGTAGGTTAGACTTTGAATTTTCTTTGGCTTGATCTTTCAACCTTCATTTCTTATATGAGCAGCCATCCAACACTAGGCTTTGGCCAGTGTGGCCTCATTCATATCAGTCAATATCACATCAGTATAGTGATGGACTCCCCTCAGGAAATGGACCCTCTTTTAGGTCACCGCCCATCAGATGGGCATGATTAGTAGGCCCATACCACTCACCTGGACCCTAGGATACCTGGTCTAACACATTGACAAGGTCCAGAACAGCTTCAATGATGAGCACAAATTTTGTTTTTGATTATCTACTGTAAGCTTCCAGATACTCTCTACCTTTTCAATAGTTACATAAGATTATTATAACAGGAGTTTGTATAGTGAAGTGTTTCATCTTTCTTCATTCCCATTACTAAGGAAGAAATATTTTTCACTCTATATAGACCTGATATTGTTTAATACTATCTGAGATGATTCAGGATACTTTAAGGTCTTTTGGCCCATAATTAGCATAGCAGCTATCATATGTATCTGTAAAGGTATTGATTTCCCAAACTCTTAACATCCATGCCTAGGATACACTTTCCATGATTAGCCGCCACAACTGTGGCCTAGAAGGGGGAATTCTACCTATTTCCATCTGAACAAAAGTAAGCCTTCCCTTGGTTTTTCTCCTCAAAATTCCATGGAAACTGGGATACTTCTGTGGACCTGTGAGTGTTTCTAGATAAAGGGCATATATGGTGTACAGGGTAACCCAGCTGCTAGCAGCTCCTCATATATGGACTTGTGGTGTGGCTATGGAGTGTAGAGTTGGCTATCTGGCACTCAGTTGTTTCTATTCCCTTCTACCTGCTCTGCTGGATGGGAACAGACATGAATCCTTCCCATACCTTTCCTTTCTCTTCCCTGGAGGATAGTTTACAGTGTAAACTTTTCTCTGCTACCCTTTCTTCTCGATTCTTTTTCTCATTAGAAATTTAATCAACAACATCCTGTTATAAACAAGTATTTCCTTTTTTTTTTTTTTTAAAGTCTAAGGGCAATATAATAGCTTTCAAGTCAAGGTAGCCCCTTTTCTCTATTTTGTAATTTAGAAGAAATATTAGAAAAAAATACTGTAATTCCAATAGCTCAGAGCATAGTTAAAAAAATTCCTAACATTCAGACAAATTGTTTTTGGACACTTTGCCATAATTTAAAATTTTTTTTAGATTACATTTGTCCTCTTTTTGTTTGAAGCAAAAATAAAACAAAACAAAAAATAGGAACTAGGAAATATTTAGGGAAAGGAAGAGAGTAAAGTATATTACATTGTCTTACTGGAAGGCATGGGTAGGGGAAACTGGGGAAAGAGCAGACCTTTTTTTGTAATTTTCCTCAGTCTTTGAAGACGTGGGTATAACCAGTAGCTTCAACCCAAATTTTATCCTCTCAGTCTCTGCTATAGCTCAGTCCACCTTTCATTTTTCTACTGTGTGTTCTTTTGGTTTTTCTTTTCACATGTTGTTCCTGTGCCACTGATTTTTTCTTGCTCAGCTTGTTGAGTTGTGGCCAGGGCTGGAGGTATTAACTCTCTACTGCTGCTGCTAATCAACTCTTGAAGTCCAAACTCCTTCTTCTCATCCTGTGCCCTATAAACTGAGTGTACACTTCTAAGAATGCCTAACTTTATGTCTAGTCTACCTTCTGGCTCAAAGATCTGGATAATTCCAAACTGCTCTTAAGGCTGAGAAGAAATGTTTGTTCCTCTGAACTACAATGCCAAATTGCTAGTCAGTTCTCAAACTCCTTTTACACTTACATGCTCATCCCTCCTTCCCAAACCACTGTGACTCAGTGATATGACCTGGTCACTTTGCTGTCCTACAGTTGAAACAATAGCCTCAGCCTTGAAACCTGTCTTCACTCTAAGGAGACATTCTATGCAGTGGTCTCTCAACTTGGTGCAGACTTAGGTGGTTCAGAATAACCATGTGCTTACTACAATCCCTAGAGGCTGATAGACTTATGGTTTGCTTGAATAATCCTATTTTCCCAAGTGGCCACTGGATCAGACCCTATCACCTGCTCACCACTTGATCTGCCCAAGCCTTTATGGTAGTCCAGTAGGGAAGCTCTAGTGCTTAGGCATAACATAGCTAAAGCCTAGCACCACTCAGGTGAAGCTACCCACAAGAAGGGATCTAACTGTACCCTAATAAAGCTGGGCATAAGTTGTGGGAAGAAGGAATCGATCCAGTCTATCAAACATATCTCTTTTAAGGATCTTATCCTGATTTCCTTGATGTTCCCCATTAGGAAATCAGCTACTGAGGGATTTCATCTTTGTGTAACCAGATACGTGTAACTTTCTGTTTTAGCCATATTAAAAAGGAAAAAGCAGACCCCATTTTGGGCCTCTAACTGATTCAACTGATGTTGTAAGAGCAAATCCTCTATAAGCTTACCATGTGATCGAATTCTGATAGCAAAACAAGACAAAAAACTCCTCCACATTGCTCCTATTAAGTCACACCATCATTAACAATTTTTCTGATGACACAGGTTGCTGTTTAACTTCTGTAAAACCCCGGGTTCTTTGGTGGGAAAACCTATCCACTGTCTGACTCCCCAGGGGATAGATAGTATTTCTGCTGGGATAGTAGTGAGATAGGTTCAAGGTTTAAGCTCCTTAAGCACTCAGTGCTTAATCCTAGAGAGTCAAAAGACCTCCTTATCCCTTGGAGAGGGCTCCTCATATATTTCTAAAAGGGCTACAGTCACAGGCTTCCAAAGTCCTATATCTGCCTGTCTAGTCACTTGAGGCACTCTTTCTTCCAATCACTTTTCCTCCACTTCATTAATGAAATGAACCATCAAGTCATCATTACTCATTTCTGCTGACTAATTTCAAATATTCTGGACTGGGTCTAGGTAAGGATAATATAGTGATTCAGGTTCAGAATTAAAATGCAGTGCAATACTACCAGACAATAAAATGCAATAAAAGCAACTACTTAAAATAAGGTTAAAAAAAGATACAATTCCTGATTGTTAATTCAAATAAAACATTATTCCATTCCATCTCTGCATTTACTACAACAACAACACTAGAATAGAAAACCATACTTGAAGAGCAGTGACAATTTCCATACATTTCTGCATCACTAGTTCTCCATAGACATATCTTAGGTGTCAAGGAAGTCAAACCAAGCCTTATTCCTGCAGATCAATCAAATCCTGAGGATGGCTCTTTGTCCTCTCAAAGGAAAACTAGGCCAGTCTACATAAAATAGATTCAACTCCTATCATAATCAATGATGAATAAGCAAAGGACAAGGAGTAGCCGGTCAAGAAGGCAACCACCAGAGAGCAGTATCACAAAAACCCAGAGAGGAGAGCATGGTTACCAGGGTCAGATTCTGAAGGAAGGTCAGGATGGATGAGAGCTAATGAAAGTCCATTAGATTTGGTAATTGTGAGATCACTGGTAACTTTGAAAAGGGTAATTTCACTTCAGTGATGAGGTTGGCAGCCAGATTCCGTAGGATTTGGATTTGAGTAAGAGGAAAGGAAGTAGAGGCTCCCAAAACAGATCGCTTTCTCAAGGAGTTTAGCCATGAGGAAGAGAGGCATAAGATGATAGCTAGTGGAGAAAGGAGTATCTTATAACAATTTCTAAGTGTGAGAGAGATCACGATATCTTTATAGGTAATAGGGAAGGAACTTATAGATAAGGAGAGGTTAAAGATTGGACATAGAAAGAAAATGAGAGCGGTGCCAATCAATCGGAGAAGCTAGGGGGACGGGAAGAAGGCTCACCATTATAGAAGGTTGACATCACCCATGGGTGCAGTCGTCATCTCTATATAGGTGATTCATGTATCTGTTTAGTCACTTGCAAGAGGCAGCTGGGTGCTATAGTGGAGAGAGCCTGAGCCTGGAATCAGGAAAACCTGAGTTTAAATATTCAGACATTTTTTAGGTGTGTGACTTTGGGCAAGTTACTTAGCCTTTGCTTGCCTTGGTTTCCTCCACTGCACAATGGGGACAATACCAGCACCTATCTTTCAAGGTTGTTGTGAGGATCATATGAGCTAATATTTGGAAAATGCTTAGCAGAGTAAATGGCACATAGTAGACACTATTTAAATGCTTATTTCCTTCCACCCTTTCATCTTAGAACCACTCACTGCCTATTGGAAATTTCTTACTTGATGTCCCATAGGTATCTCAAACTCAATGTGTTCAAAATGGAATTCAATATCTTTTCCCCCAAACCCTTCCTTATCCTAAATTTACCTATTTCTGGTGAAGTTGTCACTATCAGTCTAGTCAGGTTCATAACTGTAGCATTATCCTCATTCCACATATCCAAATTAGTTGCCAAATGTTTCTAAAAGTTAATTTTCCTTAAGTGCAGATCTAACCATGTGATTCCACTACTCAACTCCAGTGGCTTCCTTTCACTTCTAGGGTAAAATATAAATTTCTCTGTTTAGCCAAAACCCTTGAAGGTTATGAAAGACAGGCTCTAAACTATCTCTCCAACCTAATTGGACATTACTACCTCTTCCACTGTCTGTGATCCAGCCAAATTACCTTTCTCTCTGTATTTCACAGAGTATTCATAATGAAGGTGGTCCTACTGTTATCTGCCCTGGTCAGATTACATTTGAAGTATTATGTTTTATTCTGTATGCAACATTTTAGGAAGGATGTTGAAAAAATTAGACTAGGTTCAAAAAAGAGAGTGATCCAGTTGATCAAGGGACTAAAAACCATGCCATGAGGATCATATTGAAGGATCTGGGGATGTTTAGTCTAGAGAAGAGGCTTGCTTTCAAGTATTTGAAGGGCTGTCATATAGGACAGTGATTTAGCTTGTTTTACTTAGCCCCAAAATTAAGAGCAATGAAAACTGCAGTGATAATGATTTATGCCCATATATATGAGAGAATTTCTTAGCAGTTAGAGATATCCAAAAACTGAATGGACTGCCTCAGAAGGTAGTATGCTCACTCTCATTGGAGGCCTTCAAGCAGAACCTATATTGATGGATTCTGTAGAAGGATTTCCATTCAGATAGAGTTGGCCTCTGAGGTCTCAACCAACTTCTAAGATTTAAATTTAATATTAAAGGAAAAAAGTTAACATTTAACTTTTTTGCATGCAAAGCTAGTATAAAATGACAAATTCAATATCTTTTTTTTCTCTGCTCCTTCCTTGCATTTACTTCTGGCATCTTTTTATGGAAACCAAAAGAAGAGTACTATTCATTATCACAAATTTTCATTTTTAATAAAGGAAAATTATAATTAATTCTTCTCCCACTATTAAATCCTTATAGACATGAGCAGGTCACTCAAACTGAGGAACCTAAATCACATATACTTATCCATTATTGACTTATACTTCACTTGGCCATCACTCATTCTTTGCACCTTGTGCTTCTAGAAAACAACATGAAAGAAGGTTAGATTGCCATAACCATAAATTCTGACACTTTGAATTCTTTTGGGGTTGGCATAATGGCATTAATAGCTATGTAGGTGCTATATTCATGATTTGTATCTAAAAGTGTGCAAAATTAGTTTCTGTTGCTCCCACCACTTTCCTTCAACCTTAGATAACTACTTCTGGGCAGGTTCTCAGAGAAGGAGAGGGTGGCAGTGATAAACTCAGGGAAACATGAAGACCTCTTGATATCTATGTTCAGTGATGATGTCTGGACTGATTTCTGTTTAATTTAGATAAATTTATATTTTGATAATAAGCTCGAAGGATTTTTAGAGAAATATTACAAGTAATTGATTTTGTTTTCCTTTAATAGGTTGGACAGGCAAATGATGAGTCACTGACCAATAAACTCATAGATCATCTCGTGGGTGAAAGTGATGGCATGCCCAAGGTATTAAAGTCATCAGACCTGTGCTGTTTTCAGAAATATTCTGATGTGTCAAATGCTTTCACATAAGTTTTCTGCAAATGAATTCTACTTAAGTCCCATTATCACCTACTAAAAATTACAAAACCTTCCTAATTCATACTAATATGGGATAGAGGTAAGAAGTAATTTAAATTGGTGAGAAGTTTGAATTACAAAGTTTTAAACAAAAAACAGTTTAATTAAAGCCTGAACATATCGAAAACTTGTCAGTTTTTAAATATTTAAGAATGTAAGTTGAATTTTGGAAAAGAAGAGGTACCACTGCTCAGAATGTAGCATTTGGGTGTGAGATGGGGAGAATACGGTGTGAACTTATACAAAATTTTAATCTAGTTATCTTCCTGATGTTGTATCAGAAACTAAGACTGGAGCAAAGAGAGGGTCACAGTAAAGTTGGTACTAGTAGTCGTGTTTGTGAATAGTTAAGTTGACCTCAGGTATAGTTTCGTATGATCAAGGTGCTGTGCAAGGTATCAGAGTATCTAAAAACACAGATATAATAGCATTGTAAGACAAAAGAGGTAATATTACATTATACATATAATATTATAGAGAAAATAAAAAGCAAAACAACCCCACCACCAGGAGGGAGATGGTATTGATAAGTATGTTTCTCCATCATAGAATTAGTATATTAAATATCTTTTTGTCCCAGAACACTATGCATATAGAACACTTTCTACAAATTTTTTTCATAAATGGATGAAATTGACCAGTATTTTGCGACAGAAAGCATATAATGGTTAATAATATAAGGGTTCATAATCTCTGTCCAAATTTTGTTCTATATCCAAAGTATCACAAGTTTTAAAATCAAATTAATGAAGTTTCTTCCCATGTAATTAATTTTTTGCTTTATATATTGATATGTTCATTGGAAAAGAGTATATGTGACTATTTCAAGTCCAAGGGTCATAAGATTTAGAGCTGGAAGAGTCCTCAGAAATCATTTAATCCCATCCCTTTAATCTCTATCCAAGAAGCCCAGAAAGTTCAAATGAGTTGTGGTAGAACTGGGCCTCAAACCTAAATACTCTGACTCTAAATACAGCACTCTTTCTTCTGCACTATGCTACCTCCATACAATATAATTTCATATTTTTCTGTAGTAGTTTTAAATTCAAAGAATTACCAAATTATAAGAAATTGAATTACTAGATGCGGTACATTATTCTGGTAGTGATTAGTTAAATTTTTTTTTATAGTTGATATAAAATCAACTGGATACTCTCTCTTAAATGTTTTAAATTATTCAGCATGATTTAACTTTGTCCGTACAGTAGTAATTTTACATTTGTAATGGGATTCAAAATAATATATTGTATACAATTATAGTTGCACTAAACTGGTGGGTACTGGGAAAGACCTCCTGCATAACATCGAATTTAAACTGAGATTTGAAGGCATATAGGGAAACTAAGTGGTGATGGTGAGGAAGGAGAACATTCCAGACTTGGAGAACAGCAAAGAGATGATATATGGCATGTCTTATGAGGATAAGTATGATAAGTATGTTCCTCCAGTGCAGAATCAGTATATAAAATATCTTTTTGGGCTGAGATTCTTAAAATCTAGTCGAGGTTCAGGTTCTTATAATCTAGCTAATAGCTCACAAATGTTCAGATTCCTTAAGAGTCTGGCCAATATGATGGATCTTTAATAAACCTTATCTTTGGATGAAAGAAGGCTTGAGTTGAATTCATTTGGGCGGGACCAATGCGTTGTGATTTTGGGGTCCCAGCACCCCTAAACCTCAACATATGGTTCCCTGACTAGGAAAAACTGCCTGATTCCAAGTTCTTCTCCAGCCAAGACTGGAAGGTACCTAAGCCTCTCTTCTCCCCAGTCTCTTTCTTGCCCTGTAGTCGATGGATTTCCAAGCACCTAGGAAGGCTTGTCTTGGAAGTGCTTTTTGGGCCTGACCTCTCAGGTCCCAATAGGTCAGATAGCTATGAGGCTGTCTTGAACTCACCCTGATGCTCTCCGGCTCTGGGTCCAGTGGTTCTGTTGGAGGCCATGGACCTGGGCATACCTTCGGACTCCCTATCGGAAGTGTAGGCCCAATCGTCTCAATTCTCTCGGCCCTAGGGAGTTGGGAAAACTTCAGGTATTTTTGGGGGCTCTTGGTTTTTTTGTTTGTTTCCTGAGGCTTATTTCCAAGTCATCCTTTAAGGAGGGAGGAACTTCCAACCCCCACACCCGCAAAGGGTCAATCCTCTTCCCCAAAATTCACCTTTGGGCTGTCTTTTACAAAATTGGAAAAAAAAAATTAGTTTCTCTAAAGAACTTAAAAAGAAAAAGCTGGTGTTTTTTTTGCAGCACCATTTGGCCTCAGTATCACCTGGAAAATTATGAGGCATGGCCCATTTTTGGGACATTACAGCAAAATACTCTCTCAGAGTTAGAACTTTACTGTTGCAGAGAAAGAAAATGGGTGGAGATTTCCTACATAATGACTTTTGTTGAGCTTTCTTGTGACCTCATTCTCAGAAAAGATTGTAAGATGCTAGAGCTGCTCCACAAATGGGGAATGCGGATCAACTAGACTTTTTGGATGACCCTCTTCTTATGGCCCCCAGTACTATAGCACTCCCCTCTTCTCAGCCTCTGTTAGCACCACCTCCCCAGCTCCTGTCTCCACTCCATTCTCCCTAGGTCCCTCCTTCTGCTCCCTGTTCAACCCCAACCCCTCCTGCTCCCTATTCTCCCTTGACTCCCCCTGCTGCTCCCCATTCTCCCTTGTTCCCTCCTGCCACTCCCCATTCTCCTCTGGCCCTCCCTGTTTCCCATGCCCCCCCTCCTTGCCCATTCCCTCTTTCCCCTGGTTTTCCTTCCCTTTTCCTCTAGCCTTCCCTCCCTTCGTTTCCTGCTTCATTCACCTTCTATGTCTCCTACCCTGCATTTCTTCCCCAGGCCCTTATTCTGAGGCGACCCGTACTCAGGCTTCTGACCAGAGCCTTGTTTCAGCACTTCCTCCCCTGGCCCTTCTCCCTGGGGAAAGGAACACCGAGGCCTTGGCCTTAGCCAAAGTCTTGGTGGTATCTCTTCCCCTCACTCCTCCCCCTCCTCTGGTGCCAGCTAATCTTTCCCCTTGCCAGCTGGATTCCCCAGCCTTGCAGTCTAGTTCAGTTCAGCTGGCACTCCCCAGTCCTTTGCTCACAAGAAGTGGGACTTCCAATCTCCCTTCCCTGCAATCTCCCAGAGTTTTTTGTTACCCTTAATTTAGCCCATCTCCCTATTGTCTGATATATTTGTTGGAAAAGGATATATCTAGTAAGCCAGTGTAGCTGGATTTTAGAGTATATGAAGGTGCATAATATTTAAGAAGACTGGAAAGGTAAGGAGGGGTCAGGGTGTGAAGAGCTTTAAATGCTAAACAGAGGACTTCATATTTTATCTTGGAGGTAATATGGAGTTGCTGGCACTTATGAAGAACAGGAGTGGCATATATGTGCCTATGATTTAGGAAAATCACTTTGATAGCTAAGTGGTGAATGTCCTGGAGTGGGGAAAGACTTGAGGAAGGGAGAGCAATTATTTCAATAGTCCACAGAAGAGATGATGAGGACTTTAAACTAAGTTGGTGGCTGTGTGAGTGAAGAAAAAACAGGGATGTGCTGGAGCCAGTTCAAATAGGCTTGAAAGAGCTGATTGTTAAATTTTCAGTGTTATCATTTACACCTCATATCAGCAAATGCTACAAATCAGGGCTCAATTGTTTTGTTGATTGTCTAGACTTAAGAAAGTGATGCAAAAAATGTTTGCAATGTAGATTGTAGGGCACACTTCCCACCCTCTTCCTTCCCTGAAAAGAATAGGTCCTTTTAACTTTTTTTAACTTTTTTTTTTTTGCTGAGGCAACCAGAGTTAAGTGACTTGCCCAGGGTCACACAGCTAGGAAGTATCAAGTATTTGAGGCCAGATTTGAACTCAGGTCCTCCTGACTCCAAGACCAGAACTCTATCCACTACACCACCTAGCTGCCCCAGGAATAGGTTCTTAAACATTTACCACCTCACCTCTAAGAGAAGGGGACATATATGTAATGATTCCAATGTTGCAAATCTGGGTGATGTGAGGGTAGTAGTGGCCTCAACAGCAGTAGGAAAGTTGGGGTGAGGGGAGGGTTTGGAAGGAAAACAAGTTTTCTTTTGGACTTACTGATTTTCAGATGTGTAAAGGACTTCCAGTGTGAGATGTCCAAAAGAAAAGTTAGCAATGTGAGGCTGGAGCTCAGGTAAGAGTTTAGGGCTAGCTCTGCACATTTGGGAATCATTTGCGTAGAAGCAATAGGAGCTGATGAAATCACCAAGCGTAATGGTACATACAGAGGAAGAAGAGGCTTCGAGGAAGGGGCCTTGGGGAAGATCAGTGACACATTACCTGGGAGATGACTGAAGAGCATCCAGACAGGAGAAGCAGCAGTGCTGTAAAAATCTAGAAACGAGATGGCGTCTCATATATGAATTTAAATATAAGTATATATATATATATATATATATGAGATTTCTAAAAGACATCCAGTTTGATATGTCCAAGAGGCAATTGGTGATATGAGATTGGAGCTCAAGAGAGAGCTCAGGGCTAGATATGTAGATCAGAGAACCAATCTTTGCTTAGAGATGATAATTGAATCATGGGAGCTGATCCACCAATCAAGATAGTAGAGAGGGAGAAGAGAAAAGGGCCCAGGGCAGGAGAAAAAAACCATCAAAGAAGACTGAAGAAATTGATGGGTAGAAGGAGAAGCATGAGAAAAGAGTGTCACCAAAATCTAGAGAGGAGAGAATATCCAGAAGAGAATGATCAGCAGTGATAAAGACAGAAGAGAGGTCAGGAAAGATGAATGGAAAAGGCTTTTGGATTTGGCAGTTAGATCATTGAAAACTTTGGAGAGAACAGTTTCAATTACGTGATTAGGTCAGAAACTAGATTGCAGAGGGTTTAGAATTTAGTGAGAGGAAAGAAAGTGGAAACCTCTAGAGGATATAGCTTTCTCAAGGAATTTAGTGATGAAGGAGAGGAGAGATATAGGGTGATAACTAGCTGAGACCATCAGATCTAGTGAACATTTTTTGAGGATCAGGTAAAACATGGATGTGTTTATAGGGAGCATGGAAGCAACTAATAAATATGGGGACATTGAAGATTGGTGAGAGTAGGGATGACAGGGCCATTTGCTGTAGATGAAGTGATGGAATAGAGATGATAGTAGGGGCAATCTACTGGATTAGATGGGAGAGGATGGAAACAAACAGGCACGTACAGAGGGGTTGGCCTTGTTAAGAAGTACCCTGTCGGGGCAGCTAGGTGGCGCAGTGGATAGAGCACCTGCCCTGAAGTTCAAATTCAACCTCAGACCAAACACTTGACACTTACTGTGTGACCCTGGGCAAGTCACTTAACCCCAACTGGCTTAAAAAAAAAAAAAGAAGAAGTACCCTGTCTTCCTCTGAGCATGGAATTAAGGATATAGTGGGGGAAGATGCCTGACTAATGTGAGATGGAGAGGAAAGGAGAAGAGGGATCTTTCAATGAATGCCTTTTTCTTTGGTGATGTATGGAGTTGAGCAGGAATCCTCTGTACTGAGGAGGGGGTGCTATTGTGCATTTGAGGTAAGATGAAAAAGTTTTCGACATCTGCTAAGGAGATTAGGTAACATAAATTTGCAGGAGACCCATTCAGCTGTTTCAACTCCAGTATCATGTGACTAAGCATAAAGGAGTTGACATTTAGTGTTGAGGTTGGACACGGCATTATTGGCAATAAGAGAAGGCAGGGAATTTCAGAGTATAAGATCATGGAGAGATGAATTATTTCCCCAAAGGGTGAAGGTGGTGAAAGGAGGAGAATGTAGCCAGTGGAAGAGTGATGGCCTGGTAAAGAACTGAGGGATGAGAGAGGTTTTAGGTAATTGTGGAGATGAAGAACAGGTTGAGGGATCATAAGGCAGAAGTAAAGATGTAAATGATAAAATGTGATCAGAAGAGAGAATTTCAGAGTTTATGATCATGAAAGTGGAACAATTGTGAGTGATGGCCAGATCAAGTGTGTGACAATCTCCTTGATTAAGTAGACTAGGAAATAAAGTCATGGAACTTGGACAAATTATAGAACTAGGAATTTAGGGTATTTGAGGGAGTATCAATATGTATGTTGAAGTCCCCTAGTATTATTAGGGTGGAGAGGAATATGAACTAGGGCATAGTTCCAGATTGTTCTCCAGAATGGTTGGACCAGTTCACAACTCCACCAACAGTACATTAGTGTCCCTATTTTCCACATCCTTCCAGGATCTGTCCTTTTCCTTTTTCTGTCATGTTAGCCAATCTAATAGGTAGGACGTGGTACCGCACAGTTGTTTTAATTTGCATTTCTCTAATCAATAGTGAATTTAGAAAATTTTTTCATATGACTATAGGTAGTTTTAATTTCTTCTGAAAACTATCTGTTCATATCCTTTAACCATTTATCAATTGAGGAATGGCCCTTATTTTTTATAAATTAGACTCAGTTCCCTATATATTTGAGAAATGAGACCTTTATCAGAGAAACATGCTGTACATCCTCCCCCCTATTCCCCAGTTTCCACCTTTCCTTCTAATTTTGGCTGCATTGGTTTTGTTTGTGCAAAACCTTTTTAAATTTAGTGTAATGAAAATTATCCATTTTACTTCTCATGACCCTCTCTCTCCCTTGTGTGGTCATAAACTCTTTCTTTATCCATAAATCTGACAGGTAAAATTTTCAATGCTCCCCTAATTTGCTTATGATATTACCCTTTATGTCTAAATCATGTACCTACATTGGTCTTATTTTGGTATATGCTTTCATATGTTGGTCTACACCTAGTTTTTGCCAAACTGTTTTTTAATTTTCCCAGCAATTTTTGTTAAATCTTGGCCCCCAAAGCTTGAATTATTAGATTTATCAAATACCAGATCACTATGGTCATTTACTACTGTGTATTGTGCACCTAACTTATTGTTTTGATGATTACCACTTTGTAAATAGTTTGAAATCTGATTCCAAGCCACCTTCCTTCATTTTTTTTCATTGATTCCCTTGATATTCTTGATCTTTTCTTCTTCCATGTGAATTTTGTTATTTTTTCCAGATCTATAAAATTTATGGAAGTTTGGCTGGTATGGCATGGACTAAATAAATTAATATAGATAGAATTGTCATTTTTAACATATTCACGTGTTTTGCCCACGACCAATGAATATTTCTCCAGTAGTTTAGATTGGTCTTTATTTGTGTAAAAAGTGTTTTGTAATTGTGTTCATATAGTTTCTGGGTTTGTCTTGGCAGATAGATTCCCAAGTATTTTATGTTATCTCCAGTTATTTTAAATGGAATTTCTATTTCTAGCTCTTCTTGCTGGGTTTTGTTGCTGGTATATAGAAATGCTGATGATTTATGTGGGTTTATTTTATAACTTACAACTTTGCTGAAGTTGTTAATTGAGTTTTTTAGTTGATTATGTAAGGTTCTCTAAGTATACTATCATATCATCTGCAAAGAGTGATAGTTTGGTTTCCTCATTGCCTATTCTAATTCCTTTAATTTTTTTCTTCTCTAATTACTATAGCTAGTATTTCTAGTACAATATTGAATAATAGTGGTGATAATGGGCATCCTTGTTTCACCCCTGATTTTATTAGGAAGTCTTCTGGTTTATCCCCATTACAGATAATGCTTGCTCTTGGTTTTAGATAAATGTTACTTATGAAAGGCTCCATTTCTTCCTTTTCTTTCTAGTGTTTTTCATAGCAATGTGTATTATATTTGTCAAAAGATTTTTTTCATCTATTGAAATAATCATATGATTTTTATTATTTTTCATGATTGATACGGTCAATTATGCTGATAATTTTCCTAATATTGAGCCAGCCTTGCATTCCTGGTATAACTTCCACCAGGTCGGAGTATATGATCTTGGTGATATATTGCTGTAATCTCCTTGCTAGTATTTTATTTAAAAATTTTGTGCCAATTAATTCCAATACTCCATAGACAGTATTGGACTTGTTATTTAACTATTCGGTAGTATTCACTTGTAAATGCATCTGGTCCCAGGGATTTTTCCTTAGGGAGCACATTTATGGCTTGTTCAATTTATTTTTCTAAGATAAGGTTATTTAAGTACAGTTAGTCCTTCCACATTGTGATTTTCTGCCATCTTGGCCTGCCCAGGAAGCTAAGTTTCAATGAGTGCCAGAAGATGGAAGGAGTGAGAAAGGAAAGTTAGTTAATTTTGGATCAGGTCTTCCAGAGGGTACAATGGAGGGGTGTGTGTGTGTGTGTGTGTGTGTGTGTGTGTGTGTGTGTGTGTGTGTGTGTGTGAAGATCTGGAATAGGATTTTGGGAAAGTTTGATTTAAGGTAGATAGAAAAAAGGGGGGGGAGCAGTTGTGAATGAGGAAGAGGGCTTAGATGCGCATTTCAGGATCATTGAGATAAAGTGAGTATAAGTGGGATGGGACAATGCTAACCTTGGAAAAATAAGTTTAAAAAAAAGTATCAGTGACTGAAGATTGCCCACTCATAGGGACATGTGATTAGATTCGTAAGTTCCCAAACACATGGTAAGTGGTGATATATTCTTCCTGTGGTAAAAGTCATCTGAATTTCAAGAAGAACACACCCAGGCTATCCTGAACATATACTATAGGATCTGAATTTCTGGGATAAAGAGTAGGATGGAGGAGATGGTATTAGTGAGGAGATGAGTGAGGACATTGTCAAGACTAATACTAGGGCTACAATACCACTACTCCTGCCATTGTAAACCCTGTCCTGAGCCAAGCCTGGGGAGGCAGAGACTGTCCTTCTGTTCTGGGGACAGCTAGTGGAAAGAGAATAGAAAATAGAAGGGAAGAGAAGTCCTAATCAGGAAGCAGTTGGGGGTGGGAATGTGGTCATCAGTTATCCTGGTAGTTGGGAGGTAGAAAAGCTGTGGCTATCATTTATTCTACACAGTTGTTTATATGTGAAGGACAGAGATGGGTCTGGGACTACATATCCCTATGGTTTGAATATAGGCTTTGTAACTGGTATTGAATGTGTTCTGTACCATATGCTATCAGCCTTGTGACATATATAAAAATATATATCATCACCAATACAATGCCAATGTATTTTATTATATGTTTAATATAGAAATATGTGTTTATGTTTACTTATATATTGTATAAATATATAATTTTAATATATAATAATTAATATAACATTAATATAATTAAATATGTATTTAATTTAAGGATGCCAAATATCTCTTCCATCTGTACATGGCACTGAAACAATACAGAGAAGCTGCCCAGACTGCCATAATAATTGCCAGAGAGGAGCAATCTGCTGGTAGGTACCCTTATTAATGTTGTACCCAATTCTTCCTTTTTGACTATGCCTGAAGACCAAGGTCTTTTTTTTTCCTCACTCTCTACTACTTTGTTCAAATCATAGTTTATGTCTAATTTAAATACATTTTAGCAAGAGGTTATATTGGAATACTTCCCGAGGATCTAGGAAGTGTGCTTTGGCTCTTTGGGAGGATCACATGTGATCTGACCCCTTGATAAAAAGTGTGCATGACCAGAGGTTCCTGGTTACTAGGAGTCACAAAAGGTCATGGACAAGAATCACACAGCATGGATGGACTATGATTTGTACTTGTGGAGGAAGTATTCATATCTATATAAGAATAATAGATTAATGGAAGCATTATAGTTTAAGTATTTAAAAGTAAATTCATTAAAGTTTAGAATAACCATTATTGTACACAATGTATTATTTTGAATCCTTTGACAAATGAAACAGTACTGTAGCAACAAAGATAAACTATGTCCAAAGATTTAAAGAATTTAACTGCATCTCAACTGTGAGAAGAAATTTAATTGCTCAATACCAGAGCAGTACACCATATATAATAATTCAATATCCATTAAAGTAGTTGTTTAAATTTTAGAAGGACAAAATAAAACTACAGCATGGAGTCAGTATTAGGTAGTAGTTACCAAAAACTTTGTCATATATACCCTTATCAAGGAGCCAGACCACATGTCCTCCTCATAGAGCTAAAGCTCATGTGCTCAGCTCCAAGAGAAGTACTCCAATCCAGTCTCCAACAACAACATGATTATAACCATGTCTGATTTTAGCCTTAATTGAGATCACTTTTGCCACCCTTGATTTTTTGGATTCACCTAATGCATAATCTATTCTATTCCAGGCCCTCATCTTAACTTTATGTGAATATTTATATTTCAAGTATGTTTCTTGTCAATAACATATTGCTGGATTCATTCTGATACCCTTTTCTATTGATAGTTATAGCATTAGATGTGTTTTTCTTTCTGTAACATACTGTTATATTTTCTTTCTTTGCCCCTCACATTCCTTGTTTTATTTAAAAAAAAAAAAGGTAGTGGTAAAAGAAGGGGCTTAAAATTAACATTAGTTATCTATATGTAGTACACTGTCCCATATGTCCCATATCTATATGTAGTCTCACTGTCCTAGAGCCAGGCTAATACATTTTACCCTCACTCTTTCAGGGAGTAACCCAGAGAGATTGGGGTGTCTTTATTGCCATAGGCTTGTCTACTTTGTCTTGCCATTGTTAGCTATAAGTGACTGGTATCCTAATTCCATCTAACCACTTAATATCAATTAATTTTTTTTTTTTGCAAGGCAGTCAGGGTTAAGTGACTTGCCCAGGGTCACACAGCTAGTAAGTGTCAAATGTCTGAGGCTGGATTGGAACTCAAGTTCTCCTGACTCCAGGGCCAATGCTGTATCCATTGTGCCACCTAGCTGTCCCCTCCAATTAACTTTATTAGAGGGATATTTACTTTGAAGGTACAGCAGAAACAAAGCACAAACATTTTCCCCAATAACTCTGGGGAGAATAGGTTTAACTTAGCTCACTTCTTACATAGCCTGTGTAGTTGTCCAACTGCTGCTTGGCTAGATTCTTGAAGGTCACTCCTTGCTCCTGTGGGCATTGATGTTGCACTGGCTAAAAGTTCGAACTCTGGAATGCTAGATGTCTCTGGCTTTTTGAAATCACAAAGTTGTAGGCTCTACTCCTATCTCTAATTTCCATGAATGAAGGAATCCCTGAGCTCTGCCAAGAGGATTGGGTAAGATCAGAAGTGAGTGACTGAAGCTGACAGGGTATTTTAAATGCCTCTGGAGCCAGGCTTCTTTTCATGTTGTGGCTAGCTGCCTAGAACCAATTACAGAATATCTACATAAATTCTGTAGACTATTAAAAGCACTTCCATTTTACATTCTCTTAACACTCCCAGAAGCAGAAGGTGTGTTCCCCAACATCTCCACATGGGGAGATGCCATTAGTGGCACTTTCTACCTATGCCATGGCCCCATATATGCATATAACTGGAGTCATCTGATCTCACTCATTTGCGTTCCCTCTTTTCACTCAACCCAGACCCAAGTCTTAGTTTTCTTATATTTTAATTTCTCCTTTTATACTCTGTCCTCTGTAGTTAGATTGTTTTGCTTGTGACTATTCCTTCCCTAATTCTACAGTCTCTCTTAGATTATATCTCTTTCCTCTTTCTGTGTCTGCCTATTTCCTTATTGCTGTTAATGTAAGGTTAATTTTAAGAGTAATACTGGGTCATGAAATGCCTGCTCTTCCCTACCATCCCTACCTCCATGTTTATGTATTCTTCTTCTGATGTGCTACAGTTACATGAAATAATAAGTTCTTTCCTCTTCCTGATGTCTTCCCTAGTATATTTCTTTTTCCCTTCTTTTTCTTTACTCCCTTAAATCAAATAAAAACAATCCAAAATTCTGCCCAGGTACTGAGTTTGTCTTCTTTGCTTCTTTAAGGATAGTAGGGCTTTGATGAAACAGTGATCTCTTTTCCACCTATTGGGATATAAATATTTTATCATCTTTTAGCCCCTTCAATGAGCTCAACTATAATTACCATTCCAGATTTCTCTTGTTGCTTATGTTTGCATTTTGAGATTCTACCTAGCTTTTCTTTTCTTAACAGGAATAATTGAATTCTATCTGTTCTCCGAAAAGTGAGTTTTTCTCCTATAGAATTATACTAGAATTTGCAGGATGAGTAATTTTTGTTTGGAAGCTTTTTTTATCCTTTCAGCTCTTGATATATCATATTCCAAGATTTCCTTTCATTCATAGTGTTGCTGCTAAGTCTTGTGTGATTCTGTGATCCTGAACATGGTCCTTTGTATTTGATATTTTTCTTTCTGTCTGCTTACAGTATTTTTTCTTTAAATTAAAAATTCTGATTTTTGGCTATGATATTTATGGGAGCATTCATTTAGGGTTTTTTTCAGGATGTTACTGGTGGATTCTTTCTAATTTTCACTTTTCCCTTTGGCTCTGTTATAGGGGCTCTTAACCTTTTTTGTATCATAAACCTCTTGGTAGTCTGATGAAGCCTGTGGACTCCTTCTCAGAATGCACAAATGCACAAACCATTTAATATTTAATTTTAACAATAATATTTAACAGTGCACAAAACATTTAAACATTTAAATGCATAAGACAAAATAAATAGGAACCAATTATATTAATATACAGGCATCAAAATATTAGTCTGCCCACAGGGACTCTGCCATTCTCTGACTGGAGAAGGGAGCTTTTCTTCCCAGAATCTCCACTTAAGGAGGGAACCCAGGTCATTCATCTTTTCATTTCCCACCTTGCTACACTCCTCTGTACTTCTCCATCATGTCCCCATTCCAGATTCCTTTTCCCTCCCCTCCCCCTTTCACTCTTTCTTTTTTGTATGTTATCTTCCCTATTAGTTTGTAAGCCTCTTGAGAGAGGGACTGTCTTTTGACTGTCTTTGTATCCTTAATGATTAGCACGATACCTGGCACTTAGTGGGTGCTTAATAAATGTTTATTGATTAAATAATCCCATGATATTATTATTAAGTCTTGGTCAAAAAAATAAACAAACCATAAGATCAGAGGGGCATAGCTTATATTTTCTTTACTCTTGCCTGTTGAAGACAAAAGATGAAGAAGAGAAAACTGATTTGGGGAAAGAATATGTAACTAATAAGGTATTTTCTAATAATAGAATTTGAATTTCTGGACCACCATTTAGAAACAGGAATGACAGTCTCTTGACCACAGATGGAGTATACCTAATAAATGCTGACAAAAATGTGTTTATTGAATATCTTGAAAACTGAACAAAAAGATCTTAAACTAAAAAAGCATAGATAGAGAGAGAAAACTATGTAGATCCACTGTTATTGATATCATAGTGACAGCTGCAATTAAGGAATAACAGAAATGATATACCTGAAGTTCATAATTCACAAAATCCAAGAAAGGAACTAGTAGTAAAACCAGTGACTTCAAATGTGTATATACAAATGCCAAAATTTAGGCAGCAAGTAAAAAGGATTAGAAGACTAACCAAGGAGATAAATTCAACCTTATAAATATTACTGATTTGGTGAGTTAAAACCCAAGACTGGAATATAGGTTTAGATAGGGAGACCTTATTGAAAAGAAACAGAGTAGATAAAAGGGAGTGATGTGGGGTAGTACTGTATATTTATATGAGGAAACCCAGGAACCAGACAGGGCAACCATGGTGGAAAGCATTGCTGAGAAGAGCCAAGTCTATCAAAGTTAGTCATTGCACAATGTGGCTGTGCCTGTGTGCAACGTTCTCCTGGTTCTGCTCACTTCACTCACCATCAGTCTATACAAGTCTTTCCCGGTTTTTTCTGAAGTCAGCTTGCTCATCAATTCTTATTGCACAATAATATTCCATCACATTCATATACCACAACTTGTTCAGCCATTCCCTAATTGATGGGCATCCCCTCAATTTCCAATTTTTTGCCACCACAAAAAGAGCTACCATAAATATTTTTGTACATGTGGTTCCTTTTCCCATTTGTATGATCTCTTTGGGATACAGCCCTAGAAGTGCTGTTGCTGTGTCAAAATTATGCATATTTTTATAGCCTTCCAAATTACTCTCCAAAATGGTTGGATCATTTCACAACTCCACCAACAATGCATTAGTGTTCCAATTTTCCCACATCTTCTCCAGCATTTATCATTTACCTGTTTTGTCATATTGGCCAATCTGATAGGTGTGATGTGGTACCTCAGAGTTGTTTCGATATGCATTCTTCTAATCAATTGTGATTTAGAACATTTTTTTCATATGACTATAGATGGCTTTAATTTCTTCATCTGAGAACTGCCTGTTCATATCCTTTGACCATTTATCAATTGGGGAATGACTTGTATTCTTATAAATTTGACTTAGTTCTCTGTATATTTAAGAAATGAGGCCTGTATCAGAGACACTGGATGTGAAAATTCTTTCCCAGTTTTCTGCTTCCCTCCTAATCTTGGTTGCACTGGCTTTGTTTTTTGCAAAAAACTCTTCAATTTAACGTAATCAGAATTATCCACTTTGCATTTCATAATGGGGAAGTAATTCTTATTAGTAGGAAAAACAAGAATTATGTGAATGTGGATGCATTGGGAATTCACTGAACAGCTTAGATTTTTAAAAGATCTACACAATGGATAGCATTAAGGGCAAGTAACAAAGAATAAATGTAGAGCATGGCATGGTCCTTTAAAAATGGTGTCAGGACTACTAAAGCTCAGAAGGAGCTGAGGCTGGTGAGGGAAGCTAAGGACAACCAAAAAGGGCTTGAGTTTCTTGGAGCAGCTAATATTGGGGGAAGGAGGAGGTTCAAAGAAGGGACAGAACTACTGCTCCTGGTGGAGGGACCAATGAGGATAGATAGTAGAGAGAAGGTAAAGCTGCTCAACTCTTATTTTGCTTCTGTCTTTATTGCCTAAGAAAATGATTTTTTATACTGGAAATGGCAAAAATAGCTAACAGGAAGTTGATATCCAAGTAAGAAAATATCCAGTTACTTTTATGAATTCTGGTCACTTCTTAAGATGAACTATATCCCCTAATTAATGAAAGATCTAGCAGATATGCTTGCTTATCCACTGTTATCCACATATGAAATATTAATCAATGAATCATTCATCCAATATTTATTAACTATCTACTATCTGCTAAGCACTGTACTAAATGTTAAGCATACAAATACAAAGACTGAAACAATTCCTGCTCAAAAGGATCCAGTATTCTGGTGAGGGAGATAACAAGAACATCTATAAGGGTATATAGGATAAAGAGAATATATAAAGAGAATAAATACAAAGTAGTTAAATATAAAGTAGTCTGAGAAAGAATATTAGCTTAGTTGGTGGAATCAGAAAAGATTTTGTGTAGAAGTTGGTATTCAAGCTGTCTTGAAGGAAGAGTATGATTCTATGAGATGGAAGAGACTGCATTTCATCTATTTCTCCAGATATAACCTGTGTAAAGGTGAGGAGATGAGACATGGAGTGTCATGTGTGAAGAACAGAGAGAAAGCCAGCATGGATAGATTGAGGAGTGCAGGTGGAAGAGTAATGTCCAGTGAGACTACAAAGATAGTTTGGAGCCAGGTTGTAAAGAACTATAAAATCTAAATAGAGTAATTTATATATTATGCTAGAGGCAACAAAAAGGTGTCACACAGTCAATCTGTACTAAAGTAAAATCACTTTTATAGAAAGGTGTAGGATAGACTGGAGTGATGAGAGACTTGAAGCAAGGAGACCAGTTAGGAGACTACATGAGAAGTGATTAAGGGGCTGAATTATGGTAATAGCTGTGTGAGTAGGAGAAAGGCTGGATGCAACAGATATTAGAGATAGAAATTGTAGAGGTTGAAATTGCAAGATTTGGCAACTGATTGGATATGTGGGGTGAAGGAGAATGAGGATGCAAAGATAATAATACCACAGTTAAAAACCTGGGAGACTTGAAGGATGGTGGTGCCTTCAACAGAAATAGGGGAAGTTTAGAAGGAGGATTTTTGGAGAAAGATACCAACTTCTGCTTTGGACATGTTGAATTTAAATTTGGAAAATGAGAAATGTACTATAGCATAGGAGAAAAGCAAATTTATCAGTTTTCCTGATTTTTTAAAAATGAAACAAAACAGTTTATAATCTATATCAAGAGAAGCACAGTGTAGTGGATAGAGAGCTGTCCTTAAAGTCACAAAGACTTGAGTTCTGCTCCCTCTGAGACTTTGAGAAAATTAGTTAACCTTTTAGCACCCAAGGCTATTAAGTTTCAGAAGTGGTGTTGATCTGCATTGGCAGAGAAAGTTCCTTACCAGGTGCTCCCTACACAAATGAAATCATAGACTCAATAAGTAAAACAAAACAAAATTTAAAAATAAAACCAGTGAGTTTGAATTTGATTCCTTGGAAATTCTAAAATAGATTGTTAATGAGATGGTCAGAGAACATATAGAAAAAGAAGCTAGGATTATAACAAGCCAGAATGGCTTCATCAAGAATAGCTGGTCACACCAGACTAACCTTATTTCCTTTTTATGGGCAGAGTTACAAAACTAATAGAGCAGGGAAAGACTAGAGATGTAATTTATCTAGATTTTAGCATAGGGAAATTTGAGTTTTTGATGGCTAAAATACATCACCAAAATACTCAGTCTTTGTGTGTGTGTTTGTGTATGTATGTGTATGTATATATATATATACATACATATATATATTATATAATCAATAAAGAGATCTGCTTAAGTTGGTGGAAATCTATTATTCTTTTGACTCAAATTAATTTGCAACTCAGTCAAAAAGGATCTTGGAAGTCTGCAAGCTGTTGAACCCTAAATTAGATATCTATAATAGAAGGCTTTGATCTCTGGTCAGAAATGAAAAATTTAATCTTAGCCCAGAGGCACTGCCTGGCTTTTATTGCTGAATGTGGTGGCTTTGAGTAAAGAGCTGCCCTTATCAGAGAGAGATTCTAGAGACCATTCTTCTTGCTCTCAAGAGTTTAGACCTTTCTTGCCAGCCTTAGGGTGGCACCATGGGGTGCTAGTATTCTCATTACCATGCCTGCTAACTATCATACCATATCTTACCTTCCTTTCTCAGCTAAGCTCCTTGAAAAAAAAAAGTCATTTATACTGTGTTTCTGCTTTCTATCTTTTCCCTGTCTCCTAAACCCTTTATAATATTGCATCTGACATCATCGTTCAACTGAAACTGTTCTCTCTAGAGTTATTAATGGTCTCTTAGTTGCCAAATGTAATGGCTTTTTCTCAGTCCTTATTATTTTTGATCTGTCGGAAGCTTTTGACAATATTGATCATCCTCTTCTCCTGAACAATCTTTCACCTTTGGGTTTTCACGACATTGCTCTATCTTGATTCTCCTACCTGTTTAACCATTCCTTCTCAGTCTCCTTTGCTGGTTTTTCAACTATGTCATGCCTACTAACTGTGGGTGTCCCTTAAGACTCAGTCCTGAGCCCCATTCTCTTTATACTCTGTCAGTGGTCTGATTAGCTCCCATGTGTTTAGTTATCTCTGTGCAGATGATTCCTAGATCTATACATATCAATCACTGATCCCTTAGTATTCTTCATCAGCTGATGTTGTGTAGGTATCTCAAACATGTCTACAATAAAATTCATTCCTGCCCCCCTCTCCCTATTGTCCTCTCTTCCAAATCTCACTATTACTGTTGAGGGTACCACTAACCTCCCAGTAACCCAAGTTTGTAACCTGTGTCACCTTTGTTTCCTCACTTTCATTCACCCCATATATTCAGTCACTTGCCAAATCTAGTTTTTTCTACTTTTATAACATCTTGCATATACTTCCTCTTTTCTCCACTCATTTAGCTGTGAACCTAGTACAGGGCCTCATCATCTCTGGTCTAGACTATTGCAATAATTTTTAATTGCTTTCTCAGATTCTAAAGTGATTTTCCTAAAGTATAAATCTGCCCACCTGACCACTCTCCATTCAAAAAACCCCAATGGCTGCCTATAACTCTGGAATAAAATATGAAGTCCTCTCTTTGGCATTTAAAGATCTTCACAACCTGATTCATTTCTGTCTTGTCGTCTTATACTCTATACCCCTCCATACTCTGTATCTATTTTGTATGTGCCTATCTATTTACATATTATCTCCTCCATTAGAATGTATGCAAGACATCTTTAGTTGAGTGCCTCAGAGACTTGTGATTGGCCTTAAGCTGTTTAACATTTTCTTCAGTGAATTGAATGAAGGCTTATGTGGCAGGCCCATCAAATTTGCAGATGCTGGAAGCTGGGAGAGAGAGAGAGCTAACACACTGGATAAACAGAGTCAGGGTCCAAAAAGATCTTGATAGGCTAGAGCACTGGGCCAAATCTAATAAGATGAAATTTAATAGGGAAAAAAGTGAAGTTTTACACTGGGGTTCAAATAAGTTACATTCTTAAGTATAAAATGGGGAAGGTATGGTTAAATAAGTTAGTCTATAAAAAATTTTGTTTTCAGTAGGCTCAGAGTTTATGGTGAAATGTGGCAGCCCCAAAAGCTAATTTGATATTGAGCTATATTAACAGAGGTGTAGTTTCCAGTAATAAGGTACTTTTGCTGCCCTCTGCCCTGGTCAGACCACATATGGAGAATTGTATTCAGTTGTGGGCACCACAGTTTAGGGAGCATACTGATAAGCTGGAGAGGATGACCAGGATGGTAAAGAGTTTCAAGTCCATACTATTTGAGTGTTGGTTGAAGGCACTAGAGATGTTTAACATAGTGAAGAGAAGATGCAGAAAAGAAGGGGATGTGATAGATATGTTTAAGTATTTAAAGGGCATTCATTTGGGAAAAAAAACTTATTAGACATTCTACTTGATCCCACAGGGACTGGAAGCAATGGGTGGAAGTAGCAAAGAGAAAAATTTAGGCTTGATTTTAGAAAAAAGTTTCCTAACAATTACAGCTGTCAAAAAGTGGAATGGGCTGTTTTGGGAGATGGTGGGATCCTTCCCTTGCTGGAGATATCCAAGCAGAATCTAGATGACCACTGTGTATGGTATAGTGGGATCCCTTTCTGGTCGAGGTTGGACTATGAAACCTCTGAGATCCTTTCTAATTCTAAATTCTGTGATTCACTTTGCTTTAAATTTTTTTGTGAAAATATTATATGTGAATTAATTATTAAATCTTAATGAGTGAGACATACTTGTTTTACTAAATATCTAACAATAAAGAGATGAGATTTTATTGGTTACACGTTTTACAAAGGACTCCTCATTTTTATTCAAAATTGAAGAAATTTTGTGTTTAGCTGCTGAGATTATACCAATTTTCTTGAATGTTAACAAAGTCCTAGATTTGAACTTTATATTTTGCTATTTTGTGACTTTTAATAATTACATATAATGCAAACCATTTTCTAGGAAATTATCGAAATGCCCATGATGTTCTCTTCAGTATGTATGCAAAACTGAGAAACCAGAAAATTAAAATTCCATCTGAGATGGCCACAAACCTTATGATTCTGCACAGCTATATTTTAGTGAAGGTAATTTAATTAGAAATTTGTGACTTGTACATTTTAATAAGACATAAACATCAAATGTCCTAGATATCCATAACTGAATTCTATTTGTATATTTATTCTCAGCCATTAAAAATTTTGTTGAACATGTTGCATAATGTATATAGCTTAAATGTATTTTATGCTCCCTTTGAAGACTTGTCATTTATTATATTTGTTAATATGTAACCTTATCATATTGAAAGCAACAGGGTTCATATATTTTTATATTCTCCAGTGCTTACACAGTGCAAACTAATATATACTCCAGTGAATGTATCCTGGAGTCCTCTCAACATGGCACCTTGAACCTGGGCTATACCTAGGTTCATTGTCCTCTTTGATACTCTATTCTAAACCATAGCTCATAAGCCCCTATTTGATGTTTCCCTTTTACCAGACCAAAGGTATTTAATGACACAGAATATAGTGTAACTGACAAGGAAAACATCCACCCCAAGCATAGAGGGGCAAACAATTTCAAAGATTCCCATGTCTCTAATGAGAGAAATAGCTCCTGTTACCCTGACAACTCACATTAGCAGGGTTGTATCTTGGATGGAGCAATCTTCTGCCTCCAAATCTGTCACCCATTGCTTCCCTGAGGAGTTGGCAGAGACAACTTCTGGGTTGTTTTGCTGCTACTACCATCTGCAGTTTCTCCATTCAGTTGTTGTTGCTGGGCAACTTCTTTTTCATGGAATGTTTTCAGCTTTTTTTGTGAGCCAGCTTGGAGCCTCAGGGCTATTTCAGCTCTAAAGTCATATGATAACAGAATCATAGGGTGAGAGTTCAAAGGACTTTATAGGGCATCTAGTCCAATACCTTCATTTTACATGTAAGGAAACTGAAGCCCAGGGAAGTTAAGTGACTTGTTCAGAGTAATATAGTTAATACCAAAAGTGAGATTTGAACCCACAACCTCTCACTCCAAGGGCAATGTTTTTTTCCACACCTGTAACTTGGCAGCAAAGAGTTATTTGGCACGTTTTTTTTTTTTAAAATTACTTCTCTGTGGAAATTATCCCACGTTTCTTTCTATATTTGTGTTGAGTTGGTATAAATTCCTTTCAGTTTCCATCATGCTTTTGGTTACTATTACAGGTCCATACAGATTATCCTGAAACTTAGCTACACTGAAGGGATGAAGTAGAACTAATGACCTTTGTCCTGTATTCCTCAAACTATGTTCCACTGTCCCTATATAAGTCCATTATTATCATCAATTAACACTTATTTAATATCCACTGAAAATACATACGAAATGGAAATGTAACTTTTTAGAAAAACAAAAAATAAAAAACCATAAAGAGTTTTATCATCTGCCACATTGATTACTAAGCAGACTCATTATGTGATACACCATCTCCAAAGCAGCTTTCTCTGAGAGTGTATAATGAGTAGGTAGCGAATTTTCTCTGGGTAACAATAAAGAGATGAGAGTACTTATCTGACTCTTGACAGTGTCCTCAAGGGAGTTTTAATCACTTGGAATCCTGTTAGTCAATGGTCTCAGAAGTTACAGTTTAACTAGATGACATCTAAGATCCCTTCCCAAGCTAAATCTGTGATTCTATGGACAGTGTATTCATTGGAGTAGAATTTTTTCTTTTCCATAGTTCAAATTCACATATTGTAAAATGTGGAGGCAAAATTAAAAAGAATATGAAACACCTCCATTTAAAAATTGAGAAATTATCTCTATTATGTCATGTATTTTTTGTTTGTTTTGTTTTGTTTTTAAGGCAACTGGGGTTAAGTGACTTGCCCAGGGTCACACAGCTAGTGAGTATCAAGTGTTTGGTCTGAGTCCGGATTTGAACTCAGGTCCTCCTGACTTCAGGGCTGGTGCTCTATCCACTGCGCCACCTAGCTGCCCCTGTCATGTATTTTTTGAAACATGGAAAACTTAATGCATAAAAAGTGACTCCAGTGTGCTCCAGAAAGAACCCAAATCCTCAAAGTAAACCCAATAACATATGTAACCTCAGAACAATCCTAGTTCTTGATATTTCTTTTTTCTCTTCAGTAACTTTATTTTTTTAAATTTTTATTAATTTATTTTGATTTATCAACAATCACTTCCATAAGCTTTTGAGTTTTAAATTTTTCTCCCTTTCCCTCTCCCTCCCCAAGATGGCGCACAATCTGATATAGGCTATACATATACATTTCTATTAAACATATTTTCACATTAGTGATGTTGTAAGGAAGAATTAGAACCAACAGGAGGAACCACCAGAAAGAGAAAACAAAACAAAATAGAAGAAAAAAATAACAAATAGTATGCTTTGATCTGCATTCAAACTCCATACTTCTTTCTTTGGATGTGGATAGCATTTTCCATCTTGAGACCTTTGGAGATGTCTTAGATCCTTACACTGCTGAGAAGGGCTAAGTCTATCAAAGTTAGTCATTGCACAACACGTCTGTTAATGTGTACAACGTTCTCCTGGCTCTGCTCACTTCACTCAGCATCAGTCCATACAAGTCTTTCCAGGTTTTTCTGAAGTCAGCTTGCTCATCATTTCTTATAGCACAATAGTATTCCATCACATTCATATACCACAACTTGTTCAGTCATTCCCCAATTGATGGGCATCCCCTTAATTTCCAGTTCTTTGCCACCACAAAAAGAGCTACTATAAATATTTTTGTACATGTGGTTCCTTTTCCCATTTGTATGAGCTCTTTGGGATACAGCCCTAGAAGTGCTGTTGCTGGGTCAAAGGATGTACACATTTTTATAGCCCTTTGGGCATAGTTCCAAATTGTTCTCCAGAATGGTTGGATCATTTCACAACTCCACCAACAATGCATTACTGTTCCAATTTTCCCACATCTTCTCCAACATTTATCATTTACCTATTTTGTCATGTTGGTCAATCTGATAGGTGTAATGTGGTACCTCAGAGTTGTTTTGATATGCATTTTTCTAATCAATAGTGATTTAGAACATTTTTTCATATGACTATAGATGGCTTTAATTTCTTCATCTGAGAGCTGCCTGTTCATATCCTTTGACCATTTATCAATTGGGGAATGACTTGTATTCTTATAAATTTGACTTAATTCTCTATATATTTTAGAAAATGAGGCTTTTATCAGAGACACTGGTTGTAAAAATTCTTTCCCAGTTTTCTGCTTCCCTCCTAATCTTGGTTGCATTGGCTTTGTTTTTGCAAAAACTTTTCAATTCAATGTAATCAGAATTATCCATTTTGCATTTCATAATGTTCTCTATCTTCTGTTTGGTCATGAATTCTTCTGTTCTCCATAATCTGACAGGTAAATTATTCTTTACTCTCCCAGTTTGCTTATGGTATCAGTCTTTATATTTAAATCATGAATCCATTTTGACTTTATTTTGGTATATGTTGTGAGATTTTGGTCTATGCCTAGTTTCTGCCATACTCTTTCCCAGTTTTCCCAGCAGTTTTTGTCAAATAGTGAGTTCTTATCCCAGAAGCTGGGGTCTTTAGGTTTATCAAATAGTAGATTAGTATAGTCATTGACCACTGTGTCTTGCATACCTAACCTATTCCACTGATCCACTAATTTGTTTCTTAGCCAGTACCAAGTAGTTTTGATGATTGCTGCTTTATAATATAATTTAAGATCTGGGATGACTAGGCAACCTTCCCCTGCATTTCTTTTCATTAGTTCCCTTGATATTCTGGATCTTTTGTTATTCCAAATGAATCTTGCGATTATTTTTTCTAGCTCTATAAAATAATTTTTTGGTAGTTTGATTGGTGTGGCACTGAATAAGTAAGTTAGCTTAGGTAGAATTGTCATTTTTATTATATTAGCTTGGCCTACCCATGAGCAACTGATATTTTTCCAATTATTTAGATCTCACTTTATTTGTGTGAAAAGTGTTTTGTAATTGTGTTCATATAGTTCCTGGGCTTGTTTCGGGAGGCAGACCCCTAAATATTTTATAATGTCTACAGAAACTTGATATTTCTTTAGCTTAGGAATGGGCTAAGGACAATTCAGTTCCATTCCATACACAGCCTGCAGAGCACTCTGTGAGGTGCTGGGAAAGATAAAAGATAATTAAGACACAGTCCTTACACTTATCAAACTTACAATTTAGTAGGATAGATACAAAACTATAAAATATGACATAGAACATAATTTTGCATAAGAGAAATACAAATTGCTTTCTTAAGAAGGAAGGGTCATTTTATACTGGGCAGGATAGGGAAGGCTTTATAGAGTAGGTAACATTTGATCTGATTCTTGATGGGGGATGGAGTTTCCATAGGTGGAAGTGGGTGTTTGGAGACAATGAAATGAGGTTCCAAGCACAGGGAATAGCACGATCAAAAGACATCCATGGGAGATGCAGCAGATCTTCAGACCAACTTGGACACTGACCTACACTTACAGCCAGCTGTGAACTTCTAATCATGAAGTCAGGTTAAAATGGAATTATCTGTTAATTGGCTTATGGGGCAGGATTATATTATATTGTTTGATTTTTTCTCCTACCCCTTTAATTGTATTTATGACTCTTCTGTGAACTTTTTATTTAAGTTTCTTTATCTTATTCAATTTGGGGAATTAGGGGCTCAAATGATACTCTAGAAAGGGCCTGAATAGTTCTCATAATATATTGGTAGAATTACCCCATAGTCGATTATAAAATCTTTAATATATGAGAGTCTCTGTACAAAATCATGGCTAATTTAATTGTGCTGAAAGTATTTCTGATTATCTACTCCTGAATAATGTTTGCTCGAAACTATATTCCCAAAACTGTTGTCACTCTGTATTCTTATAAATAGAATTTAAAGTTTTTTCTATTTGGTTTAAGCACTCATCTGTGACAATAAAATATATATGGTAACTGTCTAATGGACTAGAATATTTCATTTATTTCAGATTCATGTTAAACGTGGAGATCACTTAAAGGGAGCACGTATGCTTATTCGTGTCTCCAATAACATCAGCAAATTCCCATCACGTAAGTGCCAAATACATTGTCTTCTTTACTAGATGTCATTCTCTGTGTGTGTGTGTTTGTTGTGAAAATTATCTAACCATTCCTTTGTTTAACATTTGATTGCCTTTTACATATAATACATTATTCTGAGCACTAGGTATGGGGTAGGGAAAGGGAAGATACAGAATAAGGCTCCTACCCTCAAGGAGTTTAAAATCTCGTAGGGAAGTAAAATGTGCAATATAAAGTCATATGAATGATACATATAAAGCACCAATTTTCAGAGGAAGAAGAGCTCATTCACTACAGGGGATGTTCAGGGAAGGTTTTAAGGAACAGGGAACATTTGAATTGACCCTTGAATGATAAGGAGAATTTCAGTAAGAAGAAATCCTAAGAGAGGCCATTGTAGGCAAAGAGAATAACATGAATAAAATTGGTAAAATTAGAAAATATGGATCTAAGGAAAGTGTATAGCATTTTCTGAGAATAGCAGTAGATCATCGTGAATGGAATGTAGAGTTTGTGTGAAAATAATGAGTAATGAAGTTGGAAAAGGTGTATGGGGGTCAAGTTATAGAACTCTTTAAGTACCAGGTTAAAGTGATTGGACCTTGTTTGGGAAGTAATGGAAGAATTTTTAGCAGAGATATGAAAAATCAAAAAGTGCTTTAGAAAGACAAATCTGAAAAAAAGAAAGACAAATCTATCTTTGGCATGCATGATTAACTGGAAGGGGGAAAAGAGGATATTGAATTAGTCCAGGAATGGGATGATAAGAGCCTGAACTAAAGTGGTAGTTACAAAAATGGAAGAGATAAATGTGAGAGGGATTATGTTTCCCTATCTCCACTCTCTTCCACCTACCCCTTTCCCCCATCCATCCATCTGTCATACTGATGCTAGGCTAATCTTTATTATGCACATATTTGATAGTATTAAAAATTTTTTTAGCACCCTTACTCTTCCCACCTTGCCCACATCAATAACACATATAATACTATCCTAAAATTCAAGATCCTTTACAATTTGCTTCCTTTCCAACTTTTTAATCTTTATCCACAGTATTCCCTTTCACATAACTACACTCCAGTCAAATTGTATGATTCACTGTTCCATGAACAACCATCCCAGGTTTTCATGATTCGGTGATTTTGCTCACCAACTCCACCTCTTGAAATCTTACCTGTCTTTCAATTCTTTTGTTAGATTATCTGATTCTTTGCCTTTATTGTTGTTTTCAGTCATTCAGTTGTGTCTGACTCTTTGTGACCCCATGGACCATAACACGCCAGGCTTTTTATCCTCCACTATCTCTCAAAGTCTGTCAAAGTTCATGTTTGTTGTTTCCATGGTGCTATCTATCCATCTCATCCTTTCCATCTCCTTTTCCTTTTGCCTTCAATCTTTCCCAACATCAAGGTCTTTTCCAATGAGTCCTGTCTTCTCGTGTGGCCAAAGTATTTAAGCTTCAGCTTCAATATTTGACCTTCCAGTGAGTAGCCTGAATTAATTTCTTTAATTTGATCTCTTTGCTGTCCAAGAGACTCTCAAAAGTCTTCTCCAGCACCATAATTCGAAAGTGTTGATCCTGCAGCACTTAATTTTCCTTATAGTCCAACTCTTAATCATAGCTTTGACTATATGAACTTTTATTGGTAAAGTGATATCTCTGCTTTTTAATATCCTGTCCAGATTTGCTTTCCTTCCATGGAGTAAGTATTTTTTAATTTCATGGATGTAGTCATCATCTGCAGTGATCTTTGAGCCCCAAAATATAAAATTTGACACTGCTTCTATTTCTTTTCCTTCTATTTGCCAGGAAGTGATGGGACCAGTTGCCAAGATCTTAGTTTTTTTTAATGTTAAGCTTCAAGCCAGCTTTTACACTCTCCTCTTTCACCCTTATCAAGAGGCTTCTTAATTCCTCTTCACTTTTTGCTATCAGAGTGGTGTCATATGCATAGCTGAGATTGTTGATATTTCTCCCAGCATCCTTAATTCTGGCTTTTGATTCATCCAGCCTGGCATTTCATATTATGTACTCTGCACTCAAAATAAATAAGTAACGTGACAATATACAGCCTTGTCGTACTCCTTTCCCAAACTTAAACTGATCGTTGGTTCTATGTTCAGTTCTAATTGTTGCTTGTTGGGTCACATACAGGTTCCTTAGGAGACGAGTAAGATGATCTGGTACTCCCATCTCTTTGAGGACTTGCCACATTGTATTGTGATCCACATATCCATCAAAAATAGCTTCTCTCTCTTTGGAATTCTTAATTGTTTATATTTTTATGCAAATATGTTTTAGTATACTATTTGTATATTTATCTTAACTCTCCTAGGAGAGTCAGGATGACTTGAGTTCAAATTCTGTCTCACACACTAGCTCTGTGACTCTGGGCAAGTCTCTTAATCCTACGGTGCCACAGTTATGTCATTTATAAAATGAGAGCATTGGACTCCATGGCCTTTGAAGTCTCTTCTAGCTTTAAATCAATGATCCTAAGACTAAACTCCTTAAGAGTAGGGATTTCATTGTCTTTATTTGTTTATATATCTTTCTCAGAAGCCAGCATAATGATTTATACATTGTAGGCACTTAGTAAATGTTTATTGAATTTGAATTTGCTAGAAATTTAACCACTAAATTTGGCAACTGATGAAATATTGCAATAAAGGAGAGGATGGAGTTAATGGTGACAAATCCAGCTTTTTAACCTTGGTCTAGGAGAATGGTAGTATGATTGACAGATGGCAAATTTAGTTTTAAATCTATTACCTTTAGGGTGCTAGTGGGACATTTTGTAAAGTCTTTGAGCAGGGACCATGTAGTACTTAGCACAATACTTTGCACAGAGTAAGCACTAAATACATTTTGTTGAACAAATGAATAAATCAGCAAAATGTTTAATAGACAACTGGAGGTGTGGGTTAGTGGGTTAGTGTGTAGAGAAGTAAGAATAGATCAATTAGGACATATTATTGTGAAATGTCCTCAATGATCATGCCCTCTAACTGTAGCTATCCCTCAGGGTTCTGTTCTGGGCCTTCTTGTCTTGTCTTGTCTTGTCTTGTCTTGTCTTGTCTTGTCTTGTCTTCTCCTCTCCTCTTCTCTTCTCCCTTTCTACTACTTCCTTTGGTGATCTCATAAGCTCCCATGGATTTACTTGCCATCTTTACGTTCACGACTCTCAGATCTACCTTTCCTGCTCTGATCTCTCTGCTGACCTCCAATCTCCCTTCTCCAGCTGCCTTTTAGACATCTCGAACTAGATATGCAGGAGACATTTTAAACTCAATAAGTCCAAAATAAACTCATTATTTTTCCTCCTAAACCATTCTCCTCTCCTACCTTCCCTTGTACTGTAGCAGGCAAAACCACTCTCTCAGTCTCACAGCCTAGGAGTCACCCTGGATTCCTTACCCTGCCCCATATATCTAACAAATCTGCACACCCCCTCCCCTTTCAATCCTCTGATATAGCTGCCACTCTAATACAGGACCTCATCACTTCATGCCTAGATTTCTGCAATAACCTACTGGTGGATCAGTTTGCCTCAAGTCTCTCCCCACTCCAATCCATCCTTCATTCAGCTACTAAAGTAATTTTCTTAAAGCACAGTTGTGACCATGTCACCTTACCAGCCCCCTTAGTAAACTCTAATGGCTCTCTATTGCTTCCAGGGTCAAATAAAACATTTTCTGTTTAGCATTCAAAGCCCTTCATAACCTAGCCCCCTCCTACCTTTCCAGATTCCTTATACCTTGCTCCCTGTGACAAATTCTTGGATTCAGTGACACTGGCCTCCTTTCTCTTCCATGAACAAGACACTCCATCTCTTGACTCTGGGCATTTTCTGTGCCTATCCCCCAAGTCTGGAATGCTCTCCCTCCACTCCAGTGGGGAGACCTTCCTTCCTTCCTCAACTAAAATCCCACCTTCTATAGGAAGCCTTCCCTAACACCTCTTAATTCCAGTGCCTTTCCTCTGTTAATTAATCTTGTATAAAGCTTGCTTTGTATATATTTGTTTGCCTGTTGTCTCCCCCTGTTAGTTTGTAAGCTCCTTGAAGGCAGGGACTGTCTTTTGCCTCTTTTTTTTATCTCCAGGACATAGTGCCTGGCACATAGTAGGCACTTAATAAATGTTTATACTAAAGAAGATCTCAAAAATAGTTTTGAGTAGTCATTGTAATAAGAATATTGACATACTTTATAGCATACTTCATTTAGCTAAGCCTAGTTCTTTTATTTTTAATGTTATGAAATAAGGAAACATAATTTTTCTGTTTTCTACTTGCATTGCAGATATTGTGCCAATTCTGACTTCAACAGTAATTGAATGTCACCGAGCAGGTTTGAAAAATTCAGCTTTCAGTTTTGCAGCCATGTTGATGAGGCCTGAATATCGCGATAAAATAGATATAAAATATAGAAAAAAGATAGAAGCAATGGTCAGGTGAATTTTTTTCTGGTTAATCTGCATTATATATGTATTGTAGATAGAGATATATAAATATATGCACTAGAAGAGAGAGGTATAGTATAACAGAAAGAATATTGTAGTGGAGAGTCAAGAGGTCTGTGTTTTCAATCTTGGCTCTTGGTTTGTTTGTTTGGTTTTTTTTGCCATTAATTAGGTGATATTAACCAAGGCTTTAGTTTTCTTATCTGAAAAATGACAGGATTGGACTCAATGATTTCTAGTATCTCTTCAGGCTCTAAAATTCTAGGTTATTTTTGTTGAATTTAGTGGCTATAGGGTAAACTGCCTCTAGCAGTCACTCTGAGCTAGTTTTTGGGGAAAGGGTTGAATTGTTTTTGACATAATGAATTAGTATTAGAATTGTATATGAGATATCCAGCTCAAAATGTCTAGCAGACAAGTGGATGTATGGAGCCAGAGTTTGGAAGACAGATGAAGTCTGGAAATAAAATTTGGGCATCTTAGAGGTGACGATTATAGTCTTGGGAATGAGTGACTTAACTGAAGGAAAGTTTGCATGAATAAAAGAAAATACAGACGTGGGGGAAAGTTTGATGGAACAAAATCAGAAGACAATGACATGAGGAGAGTGTATGAGGGTGATCCAAGTGGTTGAGGTCAAAAAGTGATACAAGTCAAAGAGTCTGACTTTGAAATTAAAGTACACAGGGCAGCTAGGTGGTACAGTGGATAGAGCACCGGCCCTGAAGTCAGAAGGATCTGAGGATCCAGCCTCAGATATTTACTAGCTGTGTGACCTTAGGCAAGTCACTTAGCCCCTATTGCCTCCCCTACCTCCCAAAAAGAAAGAAATTAAAATGCACAAGGATAATATAAAAATCAGAGGTCTTTTACAAATTCACCATGAAATGACATGCCTAAATTCCACAGCTAAGAAAATAATAAAGAAAATTTGGAAACAGAGGGAAAAATCAGAATCCACAGGATGTTGAAAGAAATCACAAGTTTAACTCAAACCCCAAGAAAGAGTGGTAAAATTTCAGTATTTTCTTTTTTTTTCAGTATTTTAATTTCAAACAATAAATATTGGAGGTAGCCAGGAGAAAGCCCTTCATATACCAAAAAAATAAGTTTGAATTCCTTGAGACATTTAGGCTAGTGTAGGGGAACAGGACAATTAATACCAATGTTAAAGAAAATTGTACTAAAAACTGCCTGGTTCTCTCCTCTATACACTCAAACAGTTCCTGGGAAAATAAGCACAAATAGTTGCTTCAAAACGTCCCCCCTACCAAGTTTACTCCTAGGTGTGAACTTGATAGATAAAGTTGTTCTTGCTAGCAGGATATTTGTCTTAGTTGCCAGGTTCAGTATGGCCTAACTTAATCAGGTTGCTAAGGGCAGGCTTCTCACCAAACTTGGCTGTTCTGGCTACAGTAGACTTTGCTATAGACTCTAGGTGTTGGATATGTGATGATTCTTCTAACACTTTGAAGTTTTCAACCGGGACCATTCCATCTTTTGTCCTCATTTACCTAAGATCAGGAAAGAGTAAACGCAACAGACACACAGCTAAAGTAGAACCATTCATTCACAGCTGACTGGCACCTGGGTGAGAGGGCTAGAGGTTAACAGTGGCTCCCATCATGTTGACCACTAGAGTAGAGAGAGTCCATCCATTCCAACTTTTTGTATGCAATCAATCAAAAGAGGCAAAAGACAGTCTCTGCCCTCAAGGATCTTGCAAATTAATGGGTGGAGACAACGTACAAACAAAATTAAGTTATATACAGGACAAATAGGAAATAATCAACTAAAGGAAGGCAATCAAATTAAGAGAGAATGCAGAAGGTGTCTAGTGAAAGAAGGAATTTTAGTTGGGACTTAATGAGAGGTGATAAGACTTGCACTAGACTGGTAGCAGTGTCAGAGGAGAGAAGGGGCGTATTCCAGAAGTGTTACAAAGGTGAAGACGATAGGCCTTGGCAGCAGCTTGGATATGGAAGAAGCTTGGCCTGACCCCTTGCAGTCTAACTTCAGGGGATATATTGAGATGGAAATGCAGAAGAGAGAAAGCACAAGGTGCTTGAGCTGTGGCTCCTCTTCTCACTGAGGGGGCTGGCAATGAGGTGGCAATAGGATGAACTTACTAGTTGTGTCATCTTGGTTAAACACCTTGACATTCTGTGCTTCGGTTTTCTCATCTGTAAAATGAGATGTAATGTAAATCTAAAATAATAGCGCCTACCTCCCAGGGCTCGCTCACCACCGGCAACAACTGCCAATCAACTGCCATCAACAGAAAGACATATTCAGTTGTAGCTCAGCAGCCAATTAAAAGGTTTTTTCCTAGCCAATCAGTAAGTAGACCTGAAAGAGAAGATACCTGTACATACTCCGAACTGGGATGGAGAGTCACCATTACTCATTTCGGGAAGCAAATTCACTAGCCTCCACAGAGATACTACAGCAGGCAGAACATAATTTTGCATGTGTTAGACAATGATTGCTGATTGACCAGTCATTGCTTCTCTCATTCCCTTTATAGTATAAAGTAATAGCTTAGAAAATTAAAACAATAAAATCATTAGCATTTATATACAGCTATAACAAAAACCATGAAGAAATAGTAGGGAAAATTATATTCAAAATAACTATAAAATGTATACATATCTAGAAGTTAATGTACCAAAAACACACAGTGAATTCATACTCTTTTAGAAAGACAAATAATGGCGCAGTGGATAGAGCACCAGCCCTGGATTCAGGAGGACCTGAGTTCAAATCCGGCCTCAGACACATAACACTTACTAGCTATGTGACCTTGGGCAAGTCACTTACCCTCATTGCCTAACCAAAAAAAAAAACAAAAACAAAATACCCAGAAAAGAAACAAATAATGAGATTTATTCATGGTTGGATCAGCTATCTAACATATTAAAAATGATGATACTACTTAAATTAATTTGTAGTTTTAGTGTGTGTTAATCTACCAAGGAATTATTATATAGGACATAATAATATCAAAATTCTTTTGGAGAAGTAAAAGGTCAAGAATTTAAAGGAAATAATTTTTAAAAGTCCTACTGCTAAAATATCTTGCCTGTGTTACCCTGGGCTAGTACTTAATCTTTCACTGCCCCAGGCAACTCTCTAAGACTATAAATTGCAGAATAATTATTAATTTGCATTGGTAGAAGGTGTATTGTCATTGAAAGGTGATGATGAAACCATATGCCCAGACCAAAAAATACAAAGTAAAAAATTAGTAGCAGTAAAGCATTTCTAGCTTTACCAACTGTAAACAATATAATGTAGCAATCACCAAAAATATTTGGTATTAGTTAAAAAACTGTAAAGCAGGTTAGTAAAGCTGAAGCAAATTAACTCAATAGCCTAGTATGTGATAAATCTAAGAACAAAAATAACTTGGTAAAGTTCTCCCTGTTCAACAAAAACTTTTAATTAACTTGGAAAACAATTTGACACGAGATAGATTTAGACTAGCACAAAATAATTTCCAAATGGATAAATCACCTTAATATCAAAGGTTGCATCGTATACATATTATAGTAAATATAAGGAGTTATCTTTCAGAAATATGGCTAAGGGAAAAATTCATAACCAAAAAAGGAGTAGGGGAAATAAAAAAGACAAAATAGACAACTTGAATTTAATAAAATCAAAATACTTTTTCACAAATGAAATCAATGCCTCTAAGCATGGTGTGGTGGAAAGAAAGCAGGATTTTGCGCCAGCAGACTTGGGTTCAAATCTCAGGTCTGGTTCTTGGTACCTGTGTGCGACCTTGGGCAAATTACTTAAATCTCTCTCAGGTCTGCTTCCTTATCCATAGAATAAAGGATAAGATGACTTCTTAAGCCTGTTTGAGCTCTAATGTTATTATCTGTGATCCTATAATCCTAGGACAAGAGATGTTGAGTTGGAAACACATTTACATCAAACTTCTCTGATAAAAGTCTAAATATCCAAGATATGTAGGGAGTTGATACAAATATATAAAATCACAAACCATTCCCCAATAGATAAATGGTCAGAGGATATGAACAAATTCTGAAAGAGGAAATGCAAATTATCAACAATCATGTGAAAAATGCTCCAATTCATTAATAAAAAGAAAAATATAAATTCAAACAGCTCTGAGGTAAGATGTGAGATTATAACCCTCAAACTATTAAAAATTGTAAAATTGATTAGTAAGCTGAAGCAAATGAATGTTGAATTGGCAAAGACGATGCAGGATAGAAATAGTCATTATTGTATGAGACTGTGGGAAGTCAGGCACAGAAATATACTCTTGGAAGAGATATAAACTGGTTATTTGTTCTGAAAAATAATTTGGAATTATGTAAGAAAAGGTACTAAATTTCATATTCTTTAATCCAAGGGATTTTACTACTAGAAATATACCCCAAAGAGGTATGTCAGAAGGTCACAGGGACCTAGGGATTATGCAGTGCTAGGAAAAAGCATTAAGAGAGCTAATCATGTTATCTCTGTTGGGTAGGGAGACAATTGACACTAGAAGAAAGTTTGATAGACTTATAGGAGTTTGGAAAGGTCTAGAAGAATAGAGATGTTTTTGAAAATAAAGACCAAGTTCTGTATGCCTGAATGGACTGAAAGAGGTAGAAGGAAGTTTCAATGATAAAGGAGAATTTCATGTTTTACTTCTATTAATATAAATACTTTAAAATTCCTATAATATTTTTCTGTACAGTTATTTAAAAACTTTCACAATGACCCTTTGGATTAGTTATAATATACAATGGGAAAGCACAACAGATAGGTTGTAACTTGCACATAGATAGATTGCACAACAGAAAATCAGAACTGGAAGTAATATCTAAACTCACATGTAATTTCCACAGTTTTCTCTAAGGAAGTGCTACTATCCTTAAAAAGATATAGTCATTACTTATACCAAATTTTAGGAGAGATGAGGTATATTATTAATTTTGAAGTTATCTTTTAATTTTTTTTAATAGGAGACCAGATACATCAGAGACAGAAGAGACAACAACACCATGCCCATTTTGTGAATTCCTTCTCCCTGAGTGTGAACTACTGTGTCCAGGATGTAAAAATAATCTCCCATACTGCATTGCAACTGCAAGTTTCTTACAAACATATTTTATACAGGAAAATGATTGATAATTTAGAAATTTTTTTTCTATTAGGTTTTTTCCTTTTTTATCTTTTTTAGTATTTTATAGGACTATTACTGTCTTTTCATAAGAGGAGTCAAAACATAAGCTATCAATACTAATCCAGGCTGAAGTAGTTACATTTAAGTCATTTAAAAAACCACTAGATCAATGTTATATATTTTAAAAAGAAATGGGCTTAGATTTTTGAAACTCAGATAATTCTATCTAAATTCAGATTAGAGTAATCCTCAATTAAAATAAATAACTCATATAGTATATTAAGATTTATAAAGTACCAACTTTAAAACCACTCTGTGGCTTAGACAGTAGAAGTGTTAATATTCCCATTTTACAAATGAGGAAATTGAAGCTCAAGTTCATGTCCATGATCATGAAACTAGTGAGTGTCAGAAGTGAGATTTCACACAGGCCTCCACTGAGTCCAAGTCTGGTACTCTTTCCATTATAATATACTGTCTGTCCAACTGAGAAACATTTAGCAGTTCCTGAAAAGTTTAGAGGATTTAGCTGAAGTATGGATTATACTCAGCAATCCCTAAACAGCTGCTATGTGCTGGGTACCATGTTTAGAAAATAAAGATGAAAAACATTGCAATGGATTTTTGGCAGGAAGCTTATTTCCTTGGTAAAAAAAAGCAAAATAAATGATTCAAAACTTCTCTCAAGGAGCATCCAGACATTGAGCCTCTAAAAAGGCTGGCTTTTTGTAACACAAGTTCACCAGGGGGAAGTTGATCCTAAGAGCCACCAACAAGAATAAAGGAGCCCTGAGAATTTCAATCCAGAGAGTATGAAGGGCAAGAAAAATTTTGCAGGGAATTGCATGAAGTACATAATGTTTGTCTTTCTATCATGGTCAAGTAACTGATATTTTACTTAAATTAAACTGATATCTTACTTAGCTTAAATTCAGGGGAGCCTCTCCTAGAAAAAGATAAAAGTGCTTGAGCACCTCTTTTCTCTTCAGGTTACCAAGAAGAATTACATGGCTTGACAAATTAGAATTGATGTTTTAAAATAAAAACAAAGAAGGAGGAAGAGGCAGACAGTAATACTGACCTGTGTCAAGAGGTTTGGGTGAAAAAACATGAGATACAGAAGTAAGGAAAGAAGAACTATGGGACATGGAACAAAATAATTGAAATAAAGCTCTTCTCAGTGAGGGGAAAATGAGACCTCCCTCCCTTGGAAGAAACAGATGCTTGTCTTCTAAGAAATTGTGATGTGGTATCACATAACCTGGAGTCAGGAAAACTTGAATTAAGATTATGCCACACTAACTAGCTGTGTGACCCTGGGCAAGTCACTTAACCTTTGTTTGCCTCAGTTTCCTCAATTGTTAAATGGGGATAATAATAGTACCTATCTCTCAGTATTGTTGTGAGGATCAAATGAGATAATACTTGTAAAAAGCTCTTAGCACAGTTCCTGGCACATAATGGGCACCATAGAAAATGCTTATTCTCTTCACCTTTTCTTCCCTTTTCTTCCTCTCCCAAAGTCCTAAAAACCTAAAAATGTGGATCCCAAGGAAGAACCAGAAAAAAGATCATGTAGAGATGAAATACAACCCAAAAGGTCTAGTAAAAATATATCTGCCTGAAATCTTAACCAATCTAATCAAAAGGCCTTTAAGCAGAAAAGGGAGTAGGTGGAAGAATGCTGTCTAGATGTACATAAAAATCTAGATGTCATAGCAAGTAGTGGCAACATAAGGAGAATAGCAGTAATGCTGAGTAATTCACAGGAGACAAAATCCAAGAACAGAGTTAGCGATAAAATTTATAGCCTCAGTTATCTATCTACGGATGCACAAAGTAATAGTAACAAGCAAGATAAAGTAGAGGTTTTCCAGGAGACAAATTTGACTTCACGTGACTCCACATTTTCTGGGGTAAAAAACATGGCTGGAACACGGCTCCATTCCAGCCTCCAACTCTTAGAATAACCTTGCTTCATTTTAGACCCATCTCACATTTCCTTCTTTCTTCCTCTTCCTTCCTCTGGGGCTGATGACTTTGCACAATTCTGCCTCACTTAAGTCCAATTCACTTGCAAGTCAAGACACCACCTTCCTGATGTCATTGTCCTCTTCAAAATGAAGGACAAACAACAGCAATCCTTCCTCTGCAAAACCTTTCTTGATTCCCTCAGCTATTAGGGTCATTCTCCCTAAGGTTATCCTCTAGCTACTCTGTATTTTTCAAATACGTTCTCATTTACATATTTTCTCTCCCATTAAAGTGTAAGTACTTTGAGGGTAGGGAATATTTTTGCATTTTGTTTGTATCCCCAGAATTTAGCACAGAGCTTGACCTGTGGTAGAGGCTTAATAAATGTTTGTTGATTGATTGGAAGAGTATACATTATGCAAAAAGAGAAAGAATAGATAAAAGAGGGTAGAATAGAGTACAATTGTGGCTAGCCAATATTCTAGTCTGGCAATATGTTATCCTTGAAAATTGTTATATAAATCAAAGGAAAATATTTGAAATTTAACCCAGATATCTATTGATCACATCTTTCAAATGATTAAGAAAAATGAAAATGACAAAAGTTTTAGATCTCATTGTGTTTTAATTTGAAAATGGCAACACTGAGATGAAGCTGTCAGTACCATATACTAGGTAATAGTAATAATAATACTATTAGTAGTAATAATAATAACTAGCATTTATATAGCACTTTAAGATTTACAAAACATTTTACACATACTCATTCATTTGATCTTCACCACAATCTTATAAGTTAGGGACTCTTATTGTCCCTATTTTGCAGATAAGAAAGATACTTGCCCAGAGTTACACAGCTTATAAGTTTCTGAAGTAGTATTCTGAGGAAGGCTTTCTCACTTCAAGTCTAACACTATCCACCTAGTGGATATGAAGACAGGATTGAAACCATGCTTCACCTATGCTTAATCATTAACCCTGATGCAAGTTGGGAGGAGAGCCTGAAGAAGCTATAATAGAAGAACCAAAACAAGAAAGTGAAAAAGTTCACATGGATGTAGAGAGAAATAAAGAAAAAAATTCATATGAAAAAGATGAATTATAAATTATTCTTATCATTTGAAACCCAGATATCCAAGGTGGAAAGAAAATATGAATCAAATTATTCTGTTTGAGAGGGGTTGGGATTTTTGTTTTTTCCCGTCTTAAAATAAAGTATCGGAATCATGGGTGATAAAAAAGAATCATGTTTCCTTTTAGGTGAATTTTTAAACATTCCTTATGAATATAAATTTGTATTGTTTAACTATTCAGTGAAAATATTGTCATGTGTGCAAAAGTTTTTAAAAAACCAACACAATTCCTATCCCACTCCAAAAGCTTACCATGCCACAGACTGGCCTTTCAGTAGTTAATACTGTCCCTTTCAGGTTAGTTACTTGCAGCCCTATTATCTTCCAGGCCCCCAAAGATATGCAGTAGCTACTTAGTTGGCAGCTGCACCTATAATAAGTTGACTGCAACTACCGTTACCATTACATTTCATTATAAAATTAATCAAATTCTCCCCCCGCCTCCACACCATGGTGGTACACTTAATTTGGAAAAACATTTAGTGCTTCTGTATTTTAGTACAATAAAATAGATTTAAAATCTCTTTAAAGATTATTGTAGTGATATCTAATCAATATTACCATTTGTTTATTGCATTTTGGATAGTGGGAACAATATTAAACTCATAAACAATATGATGCTTTTCTTTACAAAGCTCTTACACACTTTGAATATAGAAGTTTTCACTTTTGGATAGTTCTACTTGTTAGTAAGTTACATTGAGTCAAAGTTTACCTCTATATATTTCCCCACTATTGCTTCTAGTTTACATGAGTGGAATCAAGCAGAACCGCTCTAATCTTACATACACAAAACTTCAATAGTATAAATTTATTTCACTTTATACAATAAATATATTCCTATTTATTATTATCATTCCTAACTAAAAGTTGTATGTAAAATAAGTTCAGATGTATTTTCTTCTTAGCTTTTACAGAGGAATATTTACTTAGCAGGTATAGTGAGAAAGGAAGTACAAACATTTACACCACAATGCGTTAGAGGCACATTCTCTTCTATACCACCTTAGTCTATGAGAAGAATGGGATCAAACCTAACAGTTTCTCTGTAGTATTGATCCCACAAAGTTCACTTCCAATGCGGTACACTGGCTGGATGAGTTCATATCTCAATTACCTTTGGGCTGTGTACTGAAGATTGCTCCTTACTCCCCAGTCCCTTTGTGCTAGTCTGGATGGCTGAAAAGCCTAGCTTGCTTGGACTCTTGTTTTTTGACCACCTGGTGACTTACTCTCTTGACCTTTTGAAGCAAAGCTCGTAAAGTCATAGCCATCGCCAATATCCTTCATCTAAAATAGACTTTTTTGGCAATGGGGTTAAGTGACTTGCCCAGGGTCACACAGCTAGGAAGTGTTATGTGTCTAAGGCTGGATTTGAACTCAGGTCCTCCTGACTCCAGGGCCAGTGCTCTATCCATTGTGCCACCTAGCTGCCCCCCTTCATCTAAAATAGAAAAGAACAAATGCTGAGGTAAAGAACTGAGGTCCATAATAATGGGCCATATGTGAGCTTTGGATGGAAAGGACCTGAGTTCTCCCATTTTGGTACTGTGTTTCTTTCCTCACCAGAATGCAGTCAGGCAGGAAAGGGTTAGAGCAAAAGGGTATGCACTATGAAGAGACCTGTTTATGAAGTAAAGTTTAGATTTATTCCCCTGTCACTCCATAGGGCATGACAAGAACTACAGAGAGAATTTTTAGGGAAGCAGATTTTAAACTTAGTGTAAAGACATCCTTAAAATTAGATGATCAGTAGTGGAATGGCTTTTCATATGAACAGTGAACTCCCTATCATCATTGGAGGTTTTCAGCCAGAGACCATTGCAGAAGGTTAGGAAGTTAGACCATCACTAGGGAGGAAGTTAGACCTCTAAGATTAATTTCATCTCTAATTTCACTTCTATAATACAGTCTCACTCTTTAAATGAATCATCTGGGTAATCTTTTTGTAAAAAAATAAATCAAATGTTTCATTAGTTTTATCTATCTTCATAAATCTATATTTTATCAATTAGATATTGTTTGTCAAATAGTTCAGCAAATACAACAGATAATTTACTTAGTACAGAAAACATGACGATCTATTTTATTTTTAAGCATTTTGATCCCTGAGATGTTGTATTACTTATTAGCTGTTAGACGAGTCTAATGTTTAGTTTTAAAATGGGGAATTACACCATTACTATATTTTACAAATGCAATATTTTTTTTAAAATTGAGAGATATGAAATAATGTAACTTGAAGAAACTTAATATTATCTGACCATAGGTCATGGCAAGGGATTTTGTGAATTAGAAGACTATATAAACTGTGGTATGGAATAAATTATTCAATCATTATTCAAATAATTTTTCTGTAAAACTTTTATTTAAAGGGTAGACATATGATAAAAGATGATTGGACTGTGTGCCCTTATTGTGACTTTCCTGCTTTATATTCAGAGATGAGAATGTAAGTTTGAATTGTTTTAATTCTAACACTTTAAAACTTCCCAAATATTACACTTTCTCATTTCAGGCTATAGAAAGCTCTATGCCCTCTTTCTATTTCTCTTATCTAACTGCTTTTGTGCAATTTTCCAGGATGATTCATGATTTGACATCTTAATTAGTCTTATACCTTGCAATTTCTACTTATTACTATACTTTTTTATCCAAAAAATTTTATCTTACACAAAATTAAAATCTTTGTTGGCTCTTCTTAAGGTGTGTCAGTAATATCCTAATAGCAGGCACAGGAAAGAAATTCCTCCCTTGCTTTTTCTTAAGGGACTTTTTATTTTAAAGTTTTTATGGCATATTAAAAAATATGAAAAGTGCTTTGAAAACCTACCTTTAATGTACAAACACAAGGTCTTATACTTCAGTATGGATACACTGGAGAAGATTTATGATTACTTAGTCAGCCAATGAAGAAGAATTGCACTATTGTTCATTGCTATGTGGAGGCAGCTTGGTGGCTCAGTGGATAGAGCTCTGGGCCTTCAGTCAGGAAGAGCTGAGTTCAAATGTGTCCTTGGACACTTACTAGCTGTGTGACCTGGGCAAGTCACTTGACCTCTGTTTGCCTCATTCTACTAGAGAGGGAAATGGCAAAGCATTCCAATATCCTTGTCAAGAATACCCCATGGATAGTGTGGTCCATGGGGACATGAAGAGATGGACACAACTGAATAGCAACAACAAATGTTACTATGTATAAGATGCTATGCTAGGCTTGGTGTAGGATACAAAGGACACAGCTCTTGTCCTTAAAGGGCATACCTATTTTTTCCTTTTGATGTAGCAACATTGAAGGAAAAGATATGTTTAGCAGGAAAGAGAAAATCCTTTTTGATACAGATTGAGTTACTATAGCAACAGGTATATGTCCTTTTCTACTGAGTGCATCAGCCTCAAGGGAATGAGTTGCTAAGGCAACTAATGTATATTTTCTCCACTTACTGCAAGAAGCATAAAAGCCAGGTGATTGGTGAGGAAATGATTTTGGCAATATTTCTCATCGGAATTTTTAAGAGGATGGATTACCATAGAAACTAGAAATTAATAAAATGGAGGGGTTTTGGGCAATTAATGATAATATTATAGTTGACCAAATGTTTATAAAAACAGTAAGTATTATTTTACATGTATATGGGACATGTTGCTATAGTAGGCACTATGGAAATTTAGTGAGCATGGGAAAAAAATCCCTGCTGTTTACTTAAAAATCTAATGGGGAAACATGATAAAGAGATAGTGCTTTCTAGAACATAGATTTAAAAGCGAACATATTTTAATGAAACTGATCTCAGTGATATGGAGACTCCCTTCAATAATGCAGATTGCTACTTATCTATACCTTGTCATACTGTGTGATCCTTGAACTTGGTAGGGATAGGGGAGGTGGTCTAGACACTGTTCTGGGAGCCTTCCTTTAGAGCTCTGTATCTTGTATGGATTCCAGTGTGTCACAAGGGCTGTGCATGTACATCTTCTGTCGCTTGCTTTTGACAGCTCAGCTACTTTTCCAGGTGTCTAACTCTTTACACTAGTTTTGCACAGATGGCATATATTAATAATAAACTGTAGCTGACTTAGGCCTACTATGGTTCTCTCCATTGCTCTTTGGGTAATCAACAACATTCATCCTTCAGAGACTATAATATATGTGTGTGTGTGTGTGTGTGTGTGTGTGTATGTATATATATGGTATAATGGCTTTTATTCAGGGTCACTGAAAAAGTGCTGTTATTAAAAATATAGTCTCTCATTTCAGGATGAAGCTTGGGGATCATTAAAAAATATTGTACAATTTCCATATACATTCCTCTTCAATTGTGGTCCAGTTTCCTCATTGAAGTTTCTGTCCAAGATATATGTATCAATGGGCAAGATCTATGGTTCATCCATCGAATTGCATATCATAATCTGGACAATGAATCATCTTCATTCATGTGGTTTGTTCTTTGAGGATAGTTAGTGTGAACCCTTGTCAGTGATTATGGGTCTCATTTAGGTGACTCTGTATTCTTGCAGTGATTGATGTAATCAGCATAATATCATCCACAAACAGGAAGTATGTGAAGAACTTCACTAGATATAGGGAGTTCTTCAACTTGGACTCCAAGTTGTACTTTGCCCATGAGAGTGGCAAAGATCTTTGTGGCGTATGCACGTCCCCATTGTATGCCTTGCTGGGTGTTAATAATCAGAGGGTAATTAAACTGTTTTGTTTGTTAAAAAGATGATCTTTTTTGTGTGATGTTATCTGATGTCCATTAAGTACACTGGCTCCAGATTCTCTTCTCAAAAGAAAATATTAATGAAATATAGATAGGACTCTTGGTCTCTTATTCCTTACTCACTGAATATTAAAGTATTTGAAGTCTATATCGATTTAATTTGGAGACTCATAAAGGTTCTTCTTCCTCCTTATCCTCTGCCACAGCTATTGATGCATAAGCTGCAGTTATCTTCATAATAGCCTTTTTGCCAATCTTATTGTGAGCACGACAATAAGAGATAACCACTATCCCATGAAGTACTGTATCTTGTTGCCTTGATACACATTTAAACCAACTCTGCCAACTCCTTTATTGTCCTTTCCAAGGAGAAAGCTATAAACCATCCTTCATTGAGGGGAACCTTCCTTTTATCTATTTGTTTCATTTATAGTGAAAATGTTAATATTGATATGTTTCACTTCCAAAAGAAATATATCCGCTTGCTGGGTACTGGTCAAGCATATCAACAGCTAAGTTAAGGGTTGTAGACATGCTAAAATCTCTGTAATTCTTGGTACCTTCTGTCCCCTTGTGCATCATTCTCACCATTATCACGTAAGTGAAAAGAGTTTGCAAAGTACCGGGGACTGTTTTGCATTTTTTTTTTTTGGTATGTTTTATGGATTGCCATAGCCAAAGAATTAATCATGTGCTTGAAGCTTTTCAGCATAGTAGAACCTGCCAAAGCTTGAGGGCAGGTTTTATGTTTTTGCCTTTCTTTATATCCCAAAGGCTTAGCATAGCACCTGGCATGTATTAAGTGCTTGTTAAATGCATATTGACCGTTGACTGATTTTTGTTAGCATAGCCTTTGAGAACTTACGTTCATCTCTGCAACATGATGAGGTATCACAAGAACACTTTGTGAAGGAATGCTATAAACGTGTTGGTGGTGCAGGGAGTTCCTACATCGTGGGAAATCTCACTGTATTAAAATCACTGATCTGGACATAGTGGGGAGTGAGGGAAAGGGAAAGAAGTGAGAAGAAGCTGATTGTACATCTTAGGCAAGAAGCAGTAGATTTTTTAATGACTAAACAGTTGCTGACTCCACCCCTGATTATTCTTTTCAATGAAGATGGCCCACTGACTCTTTACATTATTCACTTATTATATCATCAATAATGATTAGGTACCTTACACAGTTTAGTAATAAACTGTGTAAATAAAATATTGAATTGAATCAAACTAATATTTGGTGATGACTTGCCTTTAATTTAAAAAAGAGAAAATTCTCTTACTAACAACTCCTCTGAGAATAAAGCTGCTTTTAACAAAATCTGCCTTGGAGAAGCAAATTTGAACAAGTTCCAGTCCTTTTAGTTCTGCGTCAGTGACAGTAGTGGCAGCGGCAGAATAAGAGGCAATGGTGCTACCTCAGGGACAGGCTTTTCACGGGTATGCCTCGGCACGAGAAGAGCGACACCCCAAGGATTCCCATGGGCCCGGTCATCTCTGAGTGAGGTGTCAGCTGGACCATGGCATATGTCAGAGAACTGTCCCCAGAGATGAAGTAGTACTAGGTGAACCAAGACTGCTGCTTTCCTCATTGAAGGGGCTGAAAAGGATGCATGAGTGATAGTGTCCTACAGAAGGGGAGGGAATCTGGATCCTGAAATGTGTTCTCTGCCTCTTGTTGCTCTTGTTCAGTCCCTTTTTAGTTGTTTCCAACTCTTTTTGACCCCATTTGGGGTTTTCTTGGTAAAGATACTGGAGTGGCTTACCATTTCCTTCTCCAGCTGATTTTACAGATGAGGAAACTGAGGCAAAAGTAACTTGCCCAGGGTCACACAGCTAGTTAAATGTCTGAGGCGAGATTTGAACTCAGGAAGATGAGTCTTCCTAACTTCAGGCCCAGCATTCTTACCCACTGCACCACCTAGCTGTAAAGCTTCTGACCATGAAGTGAAAATTGTTGGAATGCATCCTCTTCATAGTTAACCTTACTCTGAAACTTATGGACAGTTCCTTTTATTATTTTCTGACTGAGGGATATCTGGTAGCAAATCATTTCCCAAACCCTTGTTAGTAGAGTTTGCCAACATAAAGAAACAGGGTTAATAGATGATACGACAGAGTTATTTTTTTTAAAAGTAAAAATTTTAACTTAATATTTTTAAAGAAAAAATGGAAACCTGAATAAAACATAGCAAAATAATGCCAAATAAGTAAACCTCAACACTATAAACTTTCATCTTTTCTTTCTTTTTTTTTTTAGAATGAAAAGGTAAGGGAATTTTTTTAATGAAACCATCAAATGATACAGCATGATTCATGTCTTACTTTCAAGAGAAAAATTTCCAGCTGTACATAAAGTATTTGGCAGTTTAAGAGTGATACCCTAAGGACTGTTTTACATCAAGGGCTGGAAATTCTCACCTGCCAATGTAGGCTGAGTGAGGAGAGAGTTAGGTAGTTAGGATGACCCTAAGAACAGCTTTTCTTAAGGTATTTTCAGAGTTAAAATTATGTACAGAGTGGGAATGAGAAGAGCGATAGGCAAAAGGAAACCTAACACTTTTTTTTTTTCCACATTAATTGGAATGGTTCTAATGAATACCAGGGGTATGTAAAGTGAGCTCTACAGCATATTAGAAGCGAGGGCTAACAGTTCTAATGCTAGAAAGGGGAGATTCTCTTGGGAATGACACTCAGTGGTAAGTTGTAGTTAATGCTTTATAATTTTCTAGCAAAACAGATATTAACATACAACTTGTCTCTAATTTTTTTTAAAAAAACAGAATGCTGCATACAGAAAGTACTTGTCCTATGTGTTCAGAAACATTGAACACTGCTAATATTAAAAAATTTGCTGACTGTACACCTTATCTCAAGCCAGAAGCAGGGGATCATTAATGGTTTCAGGTAAATGCTGTGGCAAATATTTAATCAATGATGATAAAAATTAATTTTAAAAGTTATGAGAATGTATGTAAAAATTTGTTCATTTCATATCAGCCATATTATCTAGCTGTGTAGGTGACTGTAGGGTAATAAGTTATCCTTATCATCACCCCTTTCTATGGACATAACACTGTATGGAAATTTGGAGAGTGTGGTATAATAAATCTCTACTTATAGTGAGCTTAAAATCTAACAGGAGAGATAGCAAAACATCTAGTACTAACAAAAAACAAAAATTTAGACTTAACTATATATTCTTATGCATGTCTTAAAATATGCACAGGCCAAAATGGGGTAGAGGGATATAAATAATATATAATGGTTCAAGATATCTATATGTCAATACTTGGGATATAGGTAATGAATTGAATGGAGTATTTTAATATGTTAAAAGTTGATAGGATGAGACTACTAGAATACATCAGTAAAAGTTACACCTTCTCCAAAAGGGATAGAAATGATAGGTTGCTCTAGTAGCACTGTGCACATATTATATGCAATGATACTATGTCATCCCATCTATCAGTCACTTATGTGCCAGGCACTGCGCTAAGTTCTGGGGATGCAAAAAAGAGGCAAAACACAGCCTCTGCCCTCAAGAGTTCACAATGTAATGGAGGAGACAACAAACAAATAAATATGTACAAACTATATACAGGAAAAAGGGAAATAACTAAAAAAGGGAAGGCATTGGACTAAGAGGGGTTAAGAAGTAATTCCTGTAGAAGATGAGATATTAGCTGGGAAGCCAGGAGGCAGAGATGGGGAGGAAGAGTATTCCAAGCCCGGGGGACAGCCTGAATAGAACTGAGAGACTGACTGCCTTGTTCCAGGAACAGCAAGAAGGCCACTGTCAGTGGATCAAAGAGTATATGGTTAGGGGCAGAGTGTGAGAAGATTGTAAAGGGTGTGTGTGTGTGTGTGTGTGTGTTATGGAGGGACATGAAAGGACCTGCACTATAGGAAAATTACTTTAGAGGCTGAATGGCAGATGGATTGGAGTAGAGAGAACCTCGAGGCAGGCAGATCCACCAGCAGGATAACTAATAATCCAGGGGAGAGCTGATGACGGCCTGCACTAGGGTGGTGGTAGTATCAGTGGAGAGAAGGGGGCATATTTGAGAAATGTTGCAAAGGTGAAATTGATAGGCCGTGGCACCAGAATAAGATTTGGGGGATGAGATACAGTGAGAAGTTGAGGATGACACCTAGCTTGTGAGACTAAGGGACTGGGAGGATGATTTTGCCTTCAACAATAATAGGAAAATGGGAGAGGGACACGGTTTGAGGGAAAGGTAGTGAGTTCTGTTTTGGACTGCTGAATTTAAGATGTCTGAAAGGTCGCTGGACATGTGAGACTGGAGATCTGCAGAGAGGTTAGGACAGGATAGGTAGATTTGAGAATTGTTATGAACATGGTAGAACAGAGATGGGAGGTCGTGGTGCAGATGAAGAGTAGGATTATATAAGAGTAGGCAGAAAGAGAAGTGAAAAGCCTCTTTTCACTGATTATGGTCAGATAAAGGGATTTCAGAATTCTTGAACACTGAGGTGGCAATTTGTGAGGGATGGCAAGATCCAGGGCATGATCAAGGGCTACAGAAGTGGGGAACCTACAGCCTCAAGGCCACATGTGATCCTCTAGGTCCTCAGTTGTGGCCCTTTGAGTGAATCCAAACTTCACAGTACAAATCCCATTAACAAAAGGATTTGCTCTGTAAAACTTGGACTTAGTCAAAAGACTGCACCCAAGGACCTAGAAGGCCACATGTGGCCTTGTGGCTGCAGGTTTCCCACCCATGGGCTAGAATGTAGCAGCTTTCAGAGAGGGAAAAGGTGGTGGTAAGGCCTATGTAGGAAGCATCCTTTTGTGTCCAAGTTCAAGGGTATGGCATGAACCAAGGCTGTGATTGGTGGGTTGAGGCTAACATCATGAGGTGACTGAATTGGAGGACTTTTTGAGGAAATTCCCTGGTTAGGCCCCAGCTTACTATATGCTATTAGACTAAAGAAGCAGATTTCAGAGGGCTGTACAGTGATGAAACCGTGTCTGAGCTAAAATCAAGACCCAGACTAAGAAAAAGAAAGGTAGGTTGGAGGGAGGAGGTACAGAAAATGGACATATATCCTCTAATTGGCACTGAGGACCGTGATTAAACTGTAAGAAGTTTGAACTGTTTTTTATTTTTTACTTGCCTTTCTTCCCAACCCCTCCTTCTTGTATAATCCTCTGTAGTACTTCACAGTAAAACTTCTAATTCACTTACAAAGATTGCTTTGCTCCTATCAGGGAATCATGTAGGGGGACAGGGTGGTGAAAAAACATTTAGAACCAGTAAGCTCTAGGGGAAGTTCAGGAAGCTTTAAATTTGAAGAAGGTACCAAAAAATCCTGGAATTATAGGGTACAGAAACACTCCATGGCACCACAGAAAGCACTGGAGAAAACCTTGTAGTTATGATTGCTGAGTAAGTCAGTAACCTTTGAAGAGTTATTGTGAATAAGAGAATTGTCACTGGCAAATTTCATTGGCAAAATTCTGGAACAGATTAGGGAAATTTCTTATGATCACTTAGAGGTGATCCCCAAGAACCAGCTTGTTCAGTCTGAACAGGTCATGCCAGATTAACCTCATTTCCTTGTTTTATTTTTTTGTTTTTGTTTTTGGTTTTCTTTTTTACTATTTATTAGATAGGTAGATCAGAGAAATGCCACTGTCTTAATGTATCTTGATTTCAGAAAACAAAGGAAACTAGTTGGATTAAGAATTGGTTGACCTTTGGAATAGAAAGACTGTTGATATATGGATCTCTTGTTAACCTGGAGGGAGGTCTCTAGTGGATCATCATCTACCTGTCCCCGTCTCTCTGTTTTGCTCAACATTTTTATCAATAATTTGAATAAAAGCATAGATGGGCTACTTATTAAATAAGTGTATCAGAATTTTGTCTAAAAAATTCTTGACCAGTGGTGGACATTAACAAGATCACAGAATCAGAATTTCAGATTTGGAAGGGGCTTCAGAAGCCATCTAATCTAGACCAAGCCTAGAAAATGAACTCTTTTACAATAATATACTGGAGAAGAAGTCATCCAGCCTTTGCTTGAAGAGCTTACCTGAGAGTGAACATACTTTCTTTTGAAGCAGCCTAATCCACTTCTGGATATTTCTAATTGCTAGGGAATTTTTTCTTATATCAACTTTATTTTTGCTTCTTTAAAATTTTGAAAACAGCAATAACAGCACTCCCCAAGTCTTCAATTCTCCAGGCTAACCATCCCCAGTTTTTTCAGCCAGTCCTCATATGGCATGAATTTGTAGCCTTTTACTGTCCTGGCTGCCTTCCTATGGGCATCCTCCAGCTTATTAATTCTCTTCCTAAAATGTGATGCCTAGAACTGAATTAAATATTCCCTATGTGGTCTGATCATGGAATAATATAATAAGATTATCATCTTTCTACTTTTGGATGCTGTGCTTCTCTTAATGCATCCTCTGATTTGTATTTATTAGCTTTCTTGGCTGTCATACCACACTGATGACTCATAATTAGTTTGTAGTCTAGTAAAACCCCAGAGCTTTATAAGAACTGCTATCTAACTATCCCTCCCCCTATCTTTTATTAGTGAAGGTAACTTCTGAACTCAGGTATGAGACTTTACATTTATTTCTATCAAATTTCATTATAATAGATGTTGCTTAATCAAAGAATTTGAAATTAGGAAAGTACCTCTGGGCCATTTAATACAGACCATTCATGAAAGGATCTAGCCTTAAGAGCTTTGTAATACTGTCATCCAGTGTACTTTAATACTTATACTTTTCATGTTTTTATCCAAGTCATTTTTTAAATTAACAGTGGGGGGGGGGGGGCAGAGCCAAGAGAGTGGAGTAAGAGCAGTGACTTGCTTGAGCTCTCCCCCAAATCCCTCCAAATACCTATAAAAAATGGCTCCAAACAAATTCTAAAGCAGCAGAACCCACAAAAAGACAGAGTGAAAGAAATTTACAGCCCAAGACAGCCTGGATGGTTTATTGTAAAAGTATATTGCGCTGAGTGGGGAGAGGAGCACAGTTTGGCATGGGCGTGCAGGCAAAGCAGGCCTCAGCAAACCTGAGGCAAGCCTCAGAGGACTGAATCGAGGGCAACTGTGTCAGTTTCCAGAATTCTCAACCCATGAACGCCAAAGACAACTTAGAAGGTCAGTAGGAAAAGTCTGTGTCTGCAGTGAGAGAGAAGCGTGAGGTCCCAGCCCCATTCCCTGAGCGCGACCCTGGGGCAGAGGCTGCTTCCAGAGCTTCCCGCTCACAGACTGAGGAGGAATCGAGTGGCTGATCAGAGAAGGATTGCAGGGATTACTCTGCTGGTGCAGGATTCTCTTGCTTTGCCCGTGCTTGGATCTGGGTCACAGTTCTGGGTGGCAGTCCTGGGGCAAGGAAGAGTGCTGGTGTGGTGGAGCTTCTAATGGTGGTGAAGAGAAAATCCTCCTCACAGTTCCAAGACAGAAAAGAGTACTTGTGGTCACTTACAGACCAGAGTACAGGCCAGGAAAGCAATAAATACCTCACCCTTGATCATAGTACCTTGGAAGAACTGAAAATCTACAGGTCCCTAGAAATATCTCTGAAAACAGCTGCACAAAACCCCTGAAGCTTAGGATAGTACATTCTCCACACTGGAAACAGACCCCTACCTTAACAAAGAATTTAAAACTCAAGTAATTGGCCAGGATCATGAGAAAGCAGTGCAAAAAGAGTCAGACTATATATTATCTTACTTTGGTGACAAAGAAGATCAAAACATACTACCAGAAGAAGACAATGAAGCCAAAGCTCCTACATTCAAAGCCTCCAAGAAAAATATGAATTGGTCCCAGGCCATGGAAGAGCTCAAAAAGGATTTTGAGAAGTAAGAGAAGTAGAGGGAAAACTGAGAGTGATGCTGAAGGAGACCCCAAAAACCACTGAAGAAAATAACACCTTAAAAAATAGCCTAACCCAAATGGCAAAAGAGGTCCAAAAAGCCAATGAGGAGAAGAATGACCTAAAAAGCAAAATTGGCCAAATGGAAAAGGAAGTCCAAAAGCTTACTGAAGAAAATACTTCCTTAAAGATTAGAATGGAGCAACTGGAAGCTAGTGACTTTATGAGAAATCAAGGCACTATAAAACTAATCCAAAAGAATGAAAAAATAGAAGAGAATGTGAAATATCTCATTGGAAAAACAACTGACCTGGAAAATAGATCCAGGAGAGGAAACTTAAAAATTATGGGGCTATCTGAAAGCCATGATCAAAAAAAAAGAGCCTAGACATCATCTTTCAAAAAATTTTCTTTTTAAGGCAATTGGGGTTAAGTGACTTGCCCAGGGTCACATAGCTAGTAAGTGTCAAGTATTTGGTCTGAGGCTGGATTTGAACTCAGGTCCTCCTGACTTCAGGGCCAGTGCTCTATCCACTGCGCCACCGAGCTGCCCCCTTTCAAGAAATTATCAAGGAAAACTGCCCTGATGTCTTAGAACCAGAGGGCAAAATAGAAATTGAAAGAATCCACCAATCACATCCTGAAAGAGATTCCCAAAGGAAAACGCTTGGGAATATTGTAGCCAAATTCCAGAATTCCCAGATCAAGGAGAAAATATTGCAGGCAGCCAGAAAGAAACAATTCAAGTATTGTGGAAACACAATTAGGATAACACAAGATTTAGCAGCTTCTACATTAAGGGTCCGGAAGGCATGGAGTATGATATTCCAGAGGGCAAAGGAATTAGGACTACAACCTAGAACCACCTACCCAGCAAAACTGAGTATAATCCTTCAGGGTGAAAAATGGTCATTCAGTGAAATAGGGGACTTTCAAGCATTCTTGAGGAAAAGACCAGATCTGAATAGAAAATTTGACTTTCAAATACGAGACTCAAGTGAAACATGGAAGAGGTAAACAGGAAAGAGAAATCATAAGAGACTTATTAAGGTTGAACTGTTTACATTCCTGCAGGGAAAGATGATATTTGTAACTCATGAGTCCTTTGTCAGTATTAGGGCAGTGAGAAGGAAAAAAATTTTATGTATGTATGGATAGATAGATAGATAGATAGAGGGCAAAGGGTGAGTTGAAGATGAAGGGGTGATAGCTGGAAAATAAAATTAAGGGGTGAGAGAGGATTATACTGTGAGAAGGAAAAAGGGAAAAGTAGAATGGGGTAAATTATCTCACATGAAACAGACTAGAAAAGGCTTTTACAGTGGAGGGGAAATGGGGGAAGGTGAGAATCTTATTCTCATAGGATTTGGCTTAAGAAGGAAATAACATACACAATGGGGTATGGAAATCTATCTTACCCTACAGGAAAATAAGGGGGGAAGGGGACAAGAGAGCAGAGGGTCGATAGGGGGGAGGGCAGATGGGGGGAGGGGATAATCAGAAGCAAACAGTTCTGAGGAGGGACAGGGTCAAAAGAGAGAATAGAATAAGTGGGGAGTAGGATAGGATGAAGGGAAATATACTTAATTTTTCACAACATGACTACTGTGGAAGTGTTTTGCATTAGTATACATCTATAACCTGTATCAAGATGCTTGCCTTTTCAATGAGGGTGGGTGGGGAGGGAGGAAGGGAGAAAATTTGTAACCCAAAGTTTTAAAAACACATGTTAAAAATAAAAACAAATAAAAAATATAAAATATTAAAATATTTATTTAAAAAATAAAAAAAATAAATTAACAGTGTAGGACCAAGCATAGGTCCTCGCACTTGAGCCTTCATTTCAAGTTTACATTGAATCAGTAATGACCTTCTTTGGATCCAATCATTTAACCAGTTCTGAATCCACTCATGCAGCATATTTTGAATGATAACTTATACCTTAAAGTGATGTAAGGGATATCATTGAGGAAATGTATGATCAGAAAAAGGAGTGGGCCTATTAAGTACATAAGGATAATCAACGAATAGCTTCACAAAGTGTTAAAAAAAAAAAAAAAAAGACCTGCACAGTAGTTTCTGTTATATTGGGTGCATGTGTAGAAGATCTTTGGTAAAACATAGAAAAGGTTGGCATAGGACAAGGGCTAAATGAGTTGTGATCTGTACCATGGTGCAATGAAATGACTTCAGGTGATGGCTAGATTACCATTTATTAGGGGATTCCTCTATAGACATGGGCTGGAATAGGTGATTTCTGAATTTCCTTCTGAGATCGGTGATGTTCTGCTTTGTTCAGACCACATCTGGAATCTTGTGTTTTGTTTGGGGTATAACAAATCAGAAGGAGTATTAACAAGCTGGAGCACTTCCACATGATGACAGTGAGAATGGTGAGAAAATCTGAAACCATATGATAGGAGCAAGTAGTTAAGAAACATGAGTTTTTTAGATTGTAGAATTAAAGATTTTAGAGAAAACCTTGTAGCTGTCTTTCAGATATTTAAAGAATGCTTGTGTGGAAAACTAATTGACTTATTCTGTATGGATCTAGAAGGCATAATCAGGACCAGTGGGTAGAAGTGAGAAGAAAACAGATTTTGGTTCACTATAAATCAGTTGATTGCAACCTATATTCATTAAGTGCCTACTTATATTCAAGGCAGCTAGGTGGTCCAGTGGATAGCGTACTGGACCTGGAGTAAGGAAGACCTGAATTCAAATTTGGCCTTAGACATTTATGAGCTGTGAGATCTTGAGCAAGTCACATCACCTGTTTGCCTCAGTTTCCTCATCTGTAAAATGAGGATAATAGCACCTGCCTCTCAAGGTTGTTGTGAGGATCAAATGAAATAATAATTGTAAAGCACTTAGCACAGTGCCTAGCTAGCATGTAATATGGGTTACATAAATGTCAGCTATTATTATCATCATCATCATCATCATCATCATCATAATAATATAATTTCCTCAGAGATGTCTGTTTATTTCTTGTTACTATAAGTGATCAGGCAGGAGCTGGATGACTCCTCATGGATCTGGTAGAAAGTATTCATGCATCAGGGAGTTTAGACTAAATGATCACTAAAAATCCCTTCCAATACTAATTCAATGACATAAAAAAATACAAGAACTTAAATATAAACACTTCATTTAAGGTGTACATTTAAAAATATCTATACCTTATATGAAGTGATATTTACATATAAATTTAATGATAATATAAGGTATAGAAATGTTACAGCATTTAACATCTATACTTCTTTCTGCTGATCTATGTCAATCGCCTTCTTCAAGACCCAGCTAACAGTTTCCTTTCTCCATGAAGCCTTTCTTCATGAATCCTGTTATGATAAGACCTTTATTCTGTATTTCCTTAGCACAGCCATTTTGAGAGTTGGTAAATATTTTAGTTTGGCTGGTGTATGTTGGAGGGGAATAATATGAGTTAAGGAAGGGGAAAATAATAGCACTTTTGAATCCATTTAGTTCATTCAGTATGCTTAATGTATTCTCATCACTTTACACGGAAATGGCAGCTTACTAAATGGCACCTTATTATCTTTAAATTGTTAAGTATTTTAGAAAGTTTCTTACCTATGCCCAGATAGCATTTACTATACTGTACTGACACAATCTTGCAAGGTACATCGAATGTAAAAACACACCAAGTTGACATGACTGAAGTTTATTCTTAAAACACTATATCTGCCTTTCGTATCTGTTCTAGTTCCAGCCTGAACTGTAAATGGCCAAAACCAGAAATTCAGATTTATGAGAGTCCACCAAAACATTGATGATACTATTATTACTAAAGGTGACTTTTAAAAAAGACTTTAAAGTTGTATTCTAGTCTGATTAGTTAATAATCTTTTCATTTTAAGGAGTAGATTGCCAGGATCCAGAGAAATTTTAAAAATTGACTATTCATGAATATAAATTCTTCATGCAGACTAGATTAAGGGGAATCTATTGTTTGATAGTTTTACTAATATATACATTTTGATAAAGCCACTTAGTCTTCCCCTTTAGAATGCTGCAACAAATAGAACTTTTTCTCCTTTTATAGCTAGTGTTAGGTGTTAGAATATAAGATTGTGCTAAATATAGGTTATGTCAGGCTTTTACGGTATGTCATTATTTTGGATGTGGAGTGTACTACATTTTGATCCATTCAACCAATCAATGCAATGGTAAGCCATACTCTAATAATGGTCTTCTGTGTTTTCTTTGATAATCCAAGCACTAACAAAAATATTTTTTTTATTTTCAGACCATTCAATCCAGCTTACTGACATTAAGGCAACCTCCTTAATTGGATATGTTCTAAAAGAGAAAATGAAGTTAATTAATAATGACTTTTTATTTTTTCAAAGTTAATCTGTTGTTAATTGCTAGATAACATTTGTATGGAATTTTATGATTTATTTATAGATGAAGAATGCTTCTGATGAAATACTTTGTTATTGTTTATCTAAAACATGTTATAAATTGATAGGCATATCATTTGGTATGGATGTGTAATATTTTCTTATGTTTATTATTTTTAAATCAAACTGTACTAATATTTAAAGTATAAATAAACTTCTTAGATTGACTAAATTGACCAAGAATGGTGTGGAATTTTAAAAAAAAATTCCTTCAGAAATCCCATGTTTTTTGCCAGATTTTTTAAATATCCTATTAAAATTGTACAATAACTGAAACAAAAGATTTAAATTTTTTCCCTAGCTTGAGCCTACAGACGATTTGGACGATCAACCCTTCTAGCTTTTGTTTATTAATGTAAAGAATAGTAAGTAGTTTGGAATGAGAAAAGGGAGTCAGCCACAGTGGGAAGAGGCCAATAGCTGCTATTTATATAGTGCTTTGTTTTTCAAAGCACTTTACATACATACATACACCTCATTTGACCTTCCCACCAGCTCTGAGAGTAAAGTGCTACATGTATAATTTATCCCTGTTTTACAGATGAGGAAATCAAAGCAAAGTGAGTTGTGTAGGATCACATAAATTCTGGAGGTAGGATTCAGAACCAGTTCTTCCTGACTCCATGATTCCTGTTCTAAAATCCATGAAACTTCTGATTGGGGAAGAGAGTTGATGACCATATATTATGATACTCTTTTTGGCTAGCTTTAGAACAGTGGCTGCTACAAATAGATGTGTAGAAGAACTCCAATGTTAGGCAGTAAAATGGGGAGATGAATTATTTAATTGACAAAATTTTTTGCAGAAAGATCTTTAAAGAAAAAACCCCTTTTGACTAGGTTTCAAAACTATGAATTGACATATTTTTTCTAAGCTTTACTTTACTTTGGAACCCCAGAGGGAGGTAAAGAGTTGATAGAATGACTTTTCATTGGCATTACATATCAAAGATTTCTGATTTAGTCAGAAGAGCTTTCTTTCAAATCACAGATTCTAATAATTCCTTTAGTAACTGTAGGAAGGTAATGATATGACTATGTTCTGATTTTTAAAAATCTTCTCTCTGTCCTAATATTTTTTGCTCCTTTTCTTCTTCCCACAAATATATTCAGGACAGAGACAAACAAGAAAACACATTAATCATAAAATTATATTTAAAAAGTTTTTTTTAGTTTATACTCAATATTGATCATTACATTAAGAGATGAAACTTTATTACAAACATCACAAAATGTTTCTGCTCTTTTTTTGGTAAACAATAAATAATTCACTGAGAGCATTAACATTCACGTATGTACTTTACTTTACAAATATACAAATATGTATTTTAGGCATCAGGCACCTTAAAAACATTTCCAACCAGGTATGGAACCTAATTTTTTCAAGCTGTCTATTATAGTGAAGCACAATAATGAGTTATATATACTGTGCAGAACATAAGAAACAAGGCACAAGAAGCAAATACAAATATAAGAAAACATACATGAAATAATAAAGTAATTTAGTTATAATAATATCAAAAGATAAATCAAAAAGCATGTCTATAATAAGGGGAAACCCCCCCCCACCCCATATTTGGAGCTGTTGCCTTATGACTGGATATCTGTCATGTGTAGGAGTAAGATTATAGGAAACACATATTTTTTCCCCAAATAAGATTGTATTTCTTAAATTACTACAAAATCATGATTCAACTGCATTTTGAAAACATGATATGTAACTCTCTTGGTTAACTAGATTTAGTGGAATGTCGAAACATTCCCCCAAAAGTCCATATTATATTTTTATTGGGTTCTTACCTTACACATTTTTTATTTGCTGAGTGGAATAAATTGAACTCTTTTTCTTTATAAAGTTCACATCTAGTACATATATAATAAAGCTCTTTCCAAAAATATTCATTAGAATATTGTTTATCATAAGATGCTGCTGAGGCTTTGGTTAAATAAAAAAGTTTCTGAACCTCAGATATGGTGAAAAAGTGCACCGAGGATGCATATGTTTATATTTAATTACAAGGCAGAGGAGGCATTTAGAGCTCTTTAAGTTGGTGCATTTACATTATGAAAAACAAAACTAAATTTAGATAATGGTTTATTCCAGCTATGAATAAATGAAATTCTTGATTGACATTTGTTTCTGTATGGAAGAGTTAACTGATAATATTTCATTATCAGTCTACCTGTATTAGTTTATCATGAAAATGATGGAATCTTATTTTTAAAAAGGTGCTTAATATTTATTTATTTATCCCTCCCCCTTTTCATCTTCAATTTCACATCAGATACCTTATACCTGACAGAAGACATGCTGCACTTGAAATTTCCTTAAAATGTAATCCATTTGTCTTAGGATTTTATAAAGGAGTAAATTATCTTCATGTATAAAATAATTATTAGGTTATAGTTTTACAGTCACAACACATGCCCCAGCTCTTCCTAGGCACAATGGTGCAACCTAAAACAAAAAGAAATAACATGACAGCCATATTCATTATGTTTCTGTAAAGAGCAAATGCCAGGTATACATGCCAGGCACTATGTTAAGCTCTGGGGATGCGAAGAAAGGCAAAAAATGGTCCCTGCTCAAGGAGCTCATAGTCTAATGGGTTATCATTAGATCTGTGTATTATACAACTATTCCATGCCTTTTGCTGAAAGGTGATTCCTTTTTTTTAGTAGTTTAGAGATTATTTAACAATTTTCTTTATGTACAACTGGTCATTGTAGCATTGTACATATTTTAGCGTAAGTGATATACACTGCAGGGATATACTAGAAAGTGAAGGTTTAAATGAAATTTTATTTATAGTTTATGTTAAAAAATGACCAACTATTATCCAATATTGGCCATCTAATAACAATTGCATATTTAGATATAGATGTATAATAACTGGGCATACAAAAATGCAGGAGTACCTCTTGTGCTTGCCACCTCCTGGAATATCTTAACTTTAGGACACCTGATCAGTCAACAAGACTTGATTTACATTGAGTATCTTCTCTGGGCTGAGGGCTGCCCAGGTCAGAGTCTTAAGAAGAATATAATGAGATGGAGTATAAGCCTCTATCTTTGCACAGAGTCTAGAGATACCATGGTTTAGTATAAAGAACGCTGGCTCTGCAGTTCAAGGATTTAGAGGTTCAAATCATACTCTTATGCTACCTGTGTGACCTTGGGTAGTCACTTCAACTCTGGGTTTTAGTTTTCTCTTCTGTAAAATGAGGAGGGAAGACTGAGGATCATTCCAGATTTAAATCTAAATCTATGATCCTATGACATTTTGGTGGATTTAAAATGAATTAACTTTTTCAAAGTTGTTTTAATTTGAAATAATAGATTTACTGTAAATAGGTCCTGTGTGGGGATTGAATTTCTACCTATTAATAAACCATCTGACTTTCTTAGTTTTCCAAATGGAAAATTTATCAAATTTTCATCCCTCAACTCCATATTCTGAGTCTCTGCTCTCAGCATCAAACAAGGCACTGTGGGAAGTAAGTAGCATAGGACATAATGTGGGCAACAATAATTTTTTTTTAAGGTTGCTTTGAGCAGAGTAGACTAGAGGGAAAAAGGTACTTAAGAAGACAAATTGTTTTCTCTACTGTCTTTAGCTCCCTAGGATGGATACCTAACCATATTTCAAAAAAGTTTTTAATTCAGGAAATATCTCATTTACCTTTCCCCAAAAAGTGTTGGTGAAAGGGTTTCACAAGATGAGTACACAATGCAGCAGCACACAAAATTTATGAGTGCACTTTTGTGTGTACAGTTATTATATATAATACATATCTAAATATGTAATTGTAATTAGATTGACAATATTGGAGAAAACTTGATCTTTTTCTAATATAAGCTACAAATAAACTTTATTTTAGCCCTACCAGGATGTCTCTGCAGTATATATCATTTACGCTAAAATATGGGGAAAATTACTGAAATGTAAATAAATATTTCAACGGGGAACTTTTAACCCAATTACGTGGTTCAGTCATTTTACTTCTTATTGTATGCCTATGAACAATAAAAAAATTAAGCTATATGTGACTGCCATAATTCATGGGTTGCCCTAAATGTCTACAATCAACACTTCTGTCAGTAATATTCAGCTTTTCTTCAAATGTACAGCTTAATACTTGTCTTTACATTTCTGAATTGTAAAGGTTGTCATGGCAACTATCTAGAAAATTTAGTCTGTATAATTTATTTAACGCAATGTCATCCTATGAATTTATACCAGAGCAGATGGGGGAGTGGAGTGATTTTAAGCTATACCATATATTAGTGTATACAAATACACATGCCATAAAATGAATGAAACAATAATGATATGACCTTGATATGGTAGCCACTAGCCTCCTCCCTTTCCTTTCACTACAAAATCTCTATGCTCTCTGGCTATATTTCCTCACCACTTACCCATTCTTTAACTTCCTTCTACTCTGGGGGTCATCTCCAGTCATCCTGAACTATATCTTGCCTTTCGGCCCAGATGACTCTGAAGGAGAAAGTGAGGCTGGTGCCTTTGCACGGCCCTCTCTCACTTAAATCCAATTCACTTGCAAGTCATGGCATCACCTTCCTGATGTCACGGTCCTCTTTGAGAACAAAGGACAAACAACAACAGCAATCCTTTCACTCTACTTAAAACATACTCTGAAATGGCAGGAATGACCAAGTCTGAATCATCAAATCTGGTGGCTTTTTTTCTCAGCTGTGGCATGTGATCCTCTCGAATACCTCCAAATCTACAAAAAGCTCTTTGTTTCCTATAGCACTGAACTACACAATTTCTTTTCCTCAATTGTGATACCCCTTTCTCCTTAAATGGCCCTTCTTCCTTTTACTCCAAAATGTAGGTGCATTGTCCCCCAGGTGTAATCAGCCCAAGCTTGAAATCAGAAGACCTGGGGTTCAAATGCTGGCTCTGATATAACTTGTATGACTTCGGTAAGTAATTATACCTTTTTGATCTTGTTTCCTCTTCTATAAAATGTATACAATACTACTTGTACTATCTATTTCATAGGTTTGTATGTAATCTGTGAAGTGCTATGTAAAATATAAGTTGTCACCATTATTATTATTTTCATTATCTCCTTCCTCTCATCTTTTTTTTTTTTGATGGAGTTCAAAAAGAAATAGTACTAGGACAAGTTGCTTTCCTCCAATTATTATTCTTTTACATTTAATGCTCTATAGACTTGTTGCACAGGTAGATAAAAGAGCTACTTTTTGCAACTGAATAAAAATATTAAGATATAAGCTTATCCTGTTGGCTCACTAAAAGCATTTTCAAAGTACCTCAGTCTATTCTCACAGGATTCTGATCTTCTCTGTTATGTTTCCATATTTTCAAAGCTTTCTGTTCCATGAAGACTGGAGATTATGAGTATCTGGCATGGCAACATCAATTTAAAAAGTTGTTTTTAATTTTTTTTTAATAGGTCAATGATATTTGGGGAACAGCTCTGTCTGTAGTAATGGTCTGGTTTTAGAACATTTGCCCGGGGTCATACAGCTAATAAGTGTCTCCAAGGCCATAGCTCTATCCACTGTGCCACCGAGCTGCCCCCAAGGTAAATCACTTTCAATTGTATTTAACAAATCCAATGGTATGTACCTTTTATCAGCCTTTACTATTGCTCAATGAAGTGATGTCTGCTTGTTCCAAAAGCATTTTTTGTAGATTTTTGATCTAATATGTGCTCTTAAGATGTAATGGATTTGCAGTTGGAGAACGTAGGTTTGACTTCTAGCCCTGCTACATTTTCTGTTTCTGTAATCTTAGGCAAGTCACTTGATCTATTGAGGTCGTTTCCACATATAGGAAATGAGGGGACCGGAGTAAATTATTTCTAGAGTTCCTACCAGTAATAATTCCTTTTTTAAAAAAAAATTTCTTTAAAGTATTTATTTAATATTTTATTTTCCCCCAGTTACACATAAAAACATTTTAAACACTGGTTTTTGAAATTCTGAGTTCCAAATTCTCTCTCTCCCTCCCCACTACCCTCAAAGATAAGGTAAGCAATTTGATATTGGTTAGTGTAGTCATGCAAAACATATTTTTGTATTAGTCGTGCTTTAAAACATAGACTACGCCCCAAAAAACTCCAAGAAAAATAAAGTAAAAAGTATACTTCAATCTGCACTCAGATTTCATCAGTTCTCTTTCTCTCTGGAAGGTGGATAGCATTTTCATCCTAAGTTCTTCAGAACTGTCTTGGACCATTGTATTGATTAGAGTAACTAAGTCTTTCACAGCTGATTATTGTTACAATATTGCTTGTACTGTGTAAAATCTTCTGGTTCTGCTCACTTCACTTTGCATTAGTTCATATAAGTCTTCTCAGGTTTTTCTGAAGCCATCCTGCTTATTATTTCTTATAGCACAATAGTATTCCATCACAATTACATACCACAACTTGTTCAGCCATTCCCCACTTGATGGGCATCCCCTTACTTCCCAATTCTTTGCCACCAGAAAAGACCCGCTCTAACTCCTAACAAGTCTATGATTCAAATAAACTATATATATATTATGTGAAGATGAGAAATTATGAAACATTTTAATAAAAATATAACTAGGATCAAAGAAAGAAATTAAATAGCATACCTGTGTCCATTCGTTTGTTTGGGGATCATAGGCCTCCACTGTATTAAGGTAAGTTTGTCCATCATATCCTCCAACTGCATACAATTTGTCGCCAAGTAAACATACTCCAACTGCATCTCTACTAATGCTCATAGATGCAACTGCAGTCCACATATCAGTTTTGGGATCATATCTGAAAAATAATTGTAATACTAGTTCTCTTATAACATCCCCTAAGCATTAAATGTAAAAATCAGGATCTCACAAAATTTATTGGAAATCTAAGAATTTGAGAATCTTCTTATGAAGAATAAAAAATATTTAAAAAATGTATTGTTATCCTATTGTCCTCAAAGTATTTTTAATATATGTAAGTAAAACTAAACTATATGCAGTATACTGGGTATAAAAGAACCCTGTTTTTACATAATGGTAGAATAATGTTTTCTGTTTCATTTTTGATACTCTTCTAATGCCCTCAACACAGTATTGGCTTGGCTTTCTTGACTATAGTATTTCATTAGACCGATTATAATAACGACCTCAGAACTTACCACCTTTTAATTATAGTCCAGATTACTTTTGCTTAATACATGATCATACACATGAAGCTTATCAGTCACTTTCTTGGTCGGTTATAGTGTGTCATGAGATCTTGCCCAGAAGAAAGTAAGTGACATCACCTGCAAATCTATACATCTCATTATGTATGTCCAAGCCAAGGCAATAAGTATTTTTAACTGTCTGCTATGTGCCAAGGTACTGTTAGGTTTCTATATAATTTATTTTTAAAATGTTAACTAAGACTGATCTGAGCACCTATCCCCTGAATGTATCCATTTTTAATAGTTCTTCATCTAGGCTAGCATCTAATATATCCTTTACCCTTTGTTTATTTTATGTAAGATAATTCCTTATTCAAGAAAAAGTGGTTCTAGTTTTTTGGCAACTCAATTTAAAAAAGAGTTTTTAGTGTGAAACTCCAGTATGAAAATACATTGTAGCCATTGGTTATTATCCCTTGTCCATAAGATTATTTACATGCTAAAAGAATGAAAGCAATGTTATTTCTTCTTTATGGAATCATGTTTTCTCTGAAGTATGTTAAACTTGCTTGAATACTCAGTAGTTTTGTTCTTTATTATGATTAACTAGGCCTAGGGTCTTTTCTGGAATGCTTCTCATGGATAGCTCTACACTGACAATTTGCTAGGCCTCTGGCATAGTGGCTAGTTTAACAGGTTACACAGTTTGGCTAATAGGTACGTGTTTATGCAATTTCATGTTTGAGTTCCTTTAAAACCCTTGAGTGCCATCTGATCCTGTGATTTGGGAATGGGAATTTCTCTTAATAAGATTAATGGACATAATTCATTGATTCTTTGTTAATTCTCTTTTGATGATGATTATTAGGTGATCTCACTCTTTGGCTGGCATGTGTTTGAAATATTAAAAGACTCTTTTATGATTGATTTTGTAGTATCCTATAAGCTACGTCCTGAATGACTTTTTGGCTGACCTAATTTTTAACTTACTTTTCGGGCTTCTTTTCACTTGATTGGGCAAATTTCCATTTAAAAAAACATTGCCTTTATTATATATTTCTTCATTTTTTTCCCAGTATGCCAGATCTCAATATTTGGTTCTTTTTATTTGGAGCACACATTATTTTTCAGGATTTCCTATAAAATATTTTTAATAGCCTTCATCTTTCTGGTGAATAAAGGTATTAGGTTGAGTCAATATAATAAAAATGACAATTCTATCTAAATTAATTTACTTATTCAGTGCAATACCAATAAAACTATCAAAATTTATTTTATAGATCTAGAAAAAAATACTAAAATTCATCCAGAAGAATAAAAGATCAAGAATATTAAGGGGATCAATGAAAAAAAATGTGAAGGGAGGCAGCCCAGCAGTACCAGATTTCAAACTATATATTACAAAGTGGCAATCATCAAAACAATCTCTTACTCGCTAAGAAATACAGTGATCAGTGGATTAGATTAGGTACACAATACGCAGTAGTAAATGATCATAGTAATCAAGTGTTTAATAAATCTAAACATTCAAAGAAGGCACCCTGCCAATCTCTTTCTATGATACAAATGTGTTTTTGACAACTAAACCAAGGAGAGACAAAGCAGAGACAGAAAAGAAAAGACCAATATCTCTAAAGAACATTAATAAAATATTTAAAATAAAATATTAGCAAATTGTCTACAATAATATATTAGAAAGATCATGATCAGGTTCAATTTATATTAGTAATACAGGGTTGGTTCCGTATAAGAAAGATGATAAAATAAAACATGTTAATGTAAATAAGAACCATGATTTTGTCAGATGCTAAAAGTGTAACAATCACTTCTTTTAAAAACTCTAGAAATCATAAGACTAAATGGATTTTTCCTTAATATAGTAAATATTTTTTTAAAATCTAAATCTAAGAGTAAACATATGTAATGGAGAAAGTTGACAGCTTTCCAAAAAAAAAAATCAAGGGGAAAAAAAGGATACCCATTATTATCACCACTTTACATATTATGTGAAATGCTAGTGGTAACAATCACACAAGAAAAAAAAATTGAGAGAATGAGCATAGGCAAAGAGAAATCAAAACTAATTACTTCTGAATATGATATAATGGTGTTAGAGAACTTCAGTCAACTAAAACTAATTGAAACAATTCTATTAATTTATTATTCATGTATTATTTGCTAACTTTAACAAATAAGAAGTTATAGGATATAAGACAAATCTACGTACATAATCAGCATTATTATATATAACCAACAAAACCTAGTAAAAGGAGTTAGAAAGAGAAATGTCATTAAAAATAACTATGGGTTTCACTTCCAGGAGCCAAGATGGCAGAGTAAGAAGTAAGTTGCTCTTACCCTCCCTTATTGACCTCCGAAAGCCCAGAAAATATCACCCCAGGAAAAATCCTGCAACAGCTAAACCAGTAGAAAGATGGAGCGCAGCAGTCTTGTAGCCTAGGAAGCTTGGGGGATTAATGGGAAAGGCCCCTCTCGCTCTGGGGGAGGAGAAGCAGTACAAATGGGAGGTATCTCAGCAAGCTAGCAAGAACCGCATCTTAGTATACCGGGGGAGATCCTGAACCCCAGATGGTAGAGCAGGCAATCACCAATACCAGGACCCCAAGTGCCTCAGTATGGGCAGGGGACACCTGCTTGGAAAACCACCATGTGCTACGGCATTCTCTGGCAGCCAAGTCTCCTGGTGCCTCAGCAAAACTCTGGGAAGCACGACTCTTAACAGGTAAAGCTCCGGGCTGACAGACATCCTCCAGCAGCAAAACATCCCTGTGCAAGGCCCGGGTGAACAGTAGCCAAAGAAAGCAGCACAAGGCCTGGGTGAGCAGGCATTTTCCAGGGGCCAGACTCCTCACCCTTACCCCTAGAGCTACAGTGTTGCTTATTCAGGCCCAACACTAAGTAAGCTGCCAGAACCTTACAGCCTCCTACTGCCAGCACTTGAGGCCCCAGCACACAAAGCCAGTGACCAGGCCCTAGGCTTCCAGCACAAGAAGCTTGGGTCAGTGGCCCCCTGCTCTCTAGCAGGAGAGCTCAATTTTTTTAAAGGTCAAGAAATAAGTAAACACCATGAGCAAAAAGAAACATACAATGACCATAGATTCTTATTGTGGGGACAGGGAAGATCAAGGCAGAAATTCAGAAAAGGACAATATTGTCAATATACCCACATCCAAAAACTCAAAAGGGAATATGAACTGTTCTGAAGCACAGAAAGCCTTGGAATAGTTCAAGAAGAATTTTAAAAGTCAAATAAGAGAGGTAGAAGAAAAACTGGGAAAAGAAATGAGGTATGTAAGAGAGAATCAATAGATTGGAAAAAGAAGGACAAAAATTAACTGTAGAAAACAAGTCCCTAAAAAATAAAATGGTCAACTGGAAAAAAAAGTACACTGAAGAAAACTCCTTAAAAAGAAGAATTGGCCAAATGGAAAAGGAGGCACAAAAACTCACTTTTAAGAAGTTACACTTCTTAACAAAAGTTACACTTCTTAACAAAAAAAAAGTACACTGAAGAAAATTCCTTAAAAAGTAAAATGGGTCAAATGGAGAAGGAGAGACAAAATCTAATAGAAGAAAACAATTCGTTAAAAATTAGAATTGGGCAAGTGGAAGCTAATGACTCTATGAGAGAGTGAGAATCAGTCAAACAGAAGCAAAAGAATGAAAAAATGGATGAAAACATAAAATCCCTCATTGGTAAAACAACTGGCCTGGAAAACATATCCAGGAAAGACAATCTAAAAATCATTGGGTTAAAAATCATTGGTCTACCTGAAAACCATGATGAAAAAGAGAGCCTGAACAGCATCTTTCTGGAAATCATCAAGGAAAACTGCCCTGAGGTCCTAGAACCAGAGGGTAAATAGTCATTGAAAGAATCCACTAATCACCTCTTGAAAGAGATCCCAGATTGAAAATGCCAAAGAATATAGTAGCCAAATTCAAAAATTACCAGATCAAAGAAAATACTACAAGCAGCCAGAAAGAAACAATTTAAATATCATGGAACCGCAGTCAGGATTACACAGGACCTTGCAGCCTCTACATTAAAAGATCATAGGACATGGAATACGATATTCCACAAGGTAAAGGGGCTGGGATTACAACCAAGAATCAACTATCCAGCGAAAATGAGCATAATCTTTCAGGGGAGGAGATGGACATTCAATGAAATAGGGGACTTCCAAACCTTCCTGATGAAAAGACCAGAGCTCAACAGAAAATTAGATCTTCAAATACAGGACTCAAGAGAGGCATAAAAAGGTAAACAGGACAGAAAAAAAAAAAGGGCAAATCGTTTACATCACTACAAGGGAAGATGACACTTGAAGATAACTCTTGAGAACTGTGTTGTTATTATATCATTTAAAAGACAGAGGGCAGGGCAGCTAGGTGGCGCATTAGATAGAGCACCAGCCCTGGATTCAGGAGGACCTAAGTTCAAATCCGACCTCAGACACATAATACTAGCTGTGTGACCCTGGGCAAGTCACTTAATCCCATTGCCTAGCCAAAACCAACAAAAACAAACAAAAAATAAAAGACAGAGGGGGTGGGTATAAGTTGACTTTGATGTAATGATAAAACATCTAATTAAGTGGTTTAAATGGATCTAAATGGATTAAGTGGATCTAATTAAGGGATTGTACTGGGAGAAAAGGAAAGGAAGAGGGAGACAAGGGTAAATTATATGAAAAGGCACAAAAACCTATTACAGTAGAGGGAAAGAAGAGAGAGAGATGAGCATTGTTTGAACCTTAATCTCATCAGATCTGGTTCAAAGAGGGAATAATATAATCAGATATAGAAATCTAACTTACCCTATAGGAAGTAGGAGGGGGAAGGGAAAAGAAAAGGGAAGAGGGGAGAGAAGAGAGGGAAGAAGTAGTAAGGGTAAAGGGGAAGAAAAGGAAGGGGGCTAATAGAAGGGAGGGACCAAGGGAGGTGGTAGTCAAAAGCAAAACACTAGTGAGGAGGGAAAGACAGAAAGGAGAAAGAAAAGCATAAATGGGGGGAGGATAGAATGGAGAGAAAGACACAGATAGTGTCTGTGAATGTGAATGGAATGAACTCTCCCACAAAACAGAAGCTGTTAGCATAATGGATTAACAACCATAATCCTACAATATGTTGTTTACAAGAAACACATTTGAAACAGAGGGATACACACAGGATAAAGGTAAAAGGCTGGAACAGAATATATTATGCTTCAGCTGAAGTAAAAAAAAAAAGCAGGGGTAGCGGGTAGCAGGGGTAGACAAAGCAAAAGCAAAAACAGATCTTATCAAAAGACATAAGGAAGGAAACTACATCCTGCTAAAAGGCACCATAGACAATGAAGTAATGTCATTACTAAACATACATGCACCAAGTGGTATAGCATCCAAATTCTTAGAGGAGAAGTTCAGGGAGTTATAGAAAGAAATAGATAGCAAAACTATACTAGTGGGGGACCTCAACCTCCCTCTCTCTGAACTAGATAAATCTAACCACAAAATAAACAAGAAAGAACTTAGGGAAGAGAATAGAATTTTAGAAAAGTTAGATATTGTAGACCTCTGGAGAAAACTGAATGGAGATAGAAAGGAATATACTTTTTTCTCTTACACTTACACAAAAACTGACCATATACTAGGGCAGAGATATTAAATGCATCTTTTTCAGATCATGATGTAATAAAGATTATATGTAATAAAGGGCCACGGAAAGACAGAATAAAAATTAATTAGAAACTAAATAATCTAATCCTAAAGAATGAGTGGGTCAAACAACAAATCATAGAAACAATAACTTCACCCAAGAGAATGATGATAATGAGACAACATACCAAAACTTATGGGATGCAGCGAAAGCAGTTCTTAGGGGAAGTTTTATATCTCTCAGTGCTTACATGAATAAAGTAGAGAAAGAGGAGATCAATGAATTGGACATGCAACTAAAAAACTAGAAAAAGAACAAATTAAAAATCCCCAATTAAATACCAAATTAGAAATACTGAAAACCAAAGGAGAAATTAATAAAATTGAAATTAAGAAAACTATTGAACTAATAAATAAAACTAAAAGCTGGTTTTGTGAAAAAACAAACAATAAAACAGATAAACTTTTGGTTAATTTAATTTAAAAAAAAAAGAAAAAGAAAGAAAACCAAATTACCAGTATAAAAAAATGAAAAGGGTGAATTCACCACCAAGAAAGAGAAAATTAAAACAATAATTAGGAACTATTTTGCCCAACTGTATGCCAATAAATTTGACAATCAGTGAAATGAATGAATATTTACAAAAATATAAATTGCCCAGATTAGCAGAAAAGAGAGTAAAATACTTAACCCCATCTCAGAAAAAGAAATTGAACAAGCCATCAATGAACTCCCTAGGAAAAAAATCTCCAGGGCCAGATGGATTTACAAGCGAATTTTATCAAACATTTAAAGAACAATTAATTCCAGTACTATATAGAGTATTTGGAAAAGTAGGCAAAGAAGGAGTTTTACCAAATTCTTTTTAGGATACAAATATAGTACTAATACCTAAACTGGGAAGAGTCAAAACAGAGAAAGAAAATTATAGACCAATTTCCCTAATGAATATAGATGCAAAAAATTTAAATAAAATATTAGCAAATAGATTACAACTACAACCAGATAGGATTTATACCAAGAATGCAGGGCTGGTTCAATATTAGGAAAACTATCAGCATAATTGATCATATCAACAACAAAACTAACAGAAACCACATGATCATCTCAATAGATGCAGAAAAAGCTTTTGACAAAAGACAAGACCCATTTCTATTAAAAACATTAAAGAACATAGGAACAAATGGAGTCTTCCTTAAAATGATAAGTAGCATCTACCTAAAACCTTCAGCAAGCATCATATGTAATAGGGATAAGCTAGAAGCAGTTCCAATAAGATTGAGGGTGAAAAAAGGATGTCCATTATCACCACTATTATTCAATATGGTACTGGAAATGTTAGCTTTAGCAATAAGAGAAGAAAAAGAAATTGAAGGTACTAGAATAGGCAAAGAAGAAACAAAGCTATCACTCTTTGCAGATGATATACTTAGAGAATCCTAGAGAATCAAGTGCAAAACTACTTGAAATAATAAACAACTTTAGCAAAGTTGGAGGTTATAAAATAAACCCACATAAATCATCGGCATTTCAATATATTACCAACAAAACCCAACACCAAGAGATAGAAAGAGAAATTCAATTTAAAGTTACTGTAGATATTATAAAATATTTAGGAATCTACCTGCTGAAACAAACCCAGGAACTATATGAACACAATTACAAAACATTTTTCACACAAATAAAGTCAGATCTAAATAACTGGAAAAACATCAGTTGCTCACAGGTAGGCCAAGCTAATATAATAAAAATGACAATTCTACCTAAATTAATTTACTTCTTCAGTGCCATACCAATCAAACTACCAAAAATTATTTTATAGAGCTAGAAAAAATAAAAACAAGATTCATTTGGAATAACAAAAGGTCCAGAATATCAAGAGAACTAATGAAAAGAAATGCAGGGGAAGGTGGCCTAGCCATTCCATTCCAATTATATTAAATTGTACTAAAAAGCAGCAATCATCAAAACTAGTTGGTACTGGCTAAGAAACAGATTAGTGGATCAGTGGAATAGGTTAGGTATGCAAGACACAGTAGTCAATGACTTTAGTAATATACTGTTTGATAAACCCAAAGACCCCAGCTTCTGGGATAAGAACTCACTCTTTGACAAAAACTGCTGGGAAAACTAGAAAAGAGTATGGCAGAAACTAAGCATAGACCAAAATCTCACACCATACACCAAAATAAAGTTAAAATAGGTTCATGATTTAAATATAAAGGCTGATACTATAAGCAAACTGGGACAGCAAGGAATAGTTTACCTGTCAGATTTATGGAGAACAGAAGAATTCATGACCAAACAGGAGATAGAGAACATTATGAAATGCAAAATGGATAGTTTTGATTACATTAAATTAAAAAGTTTTTGCAAAAACAAAGCCAATGCAACCAAGATTGGAAGAGAAGCAGAAAACTGGGAAAGAATTTTTACAACTAGTGTCTCTGATAAGGACCTCATTTGTAAAATATATAGAGAACTAAGTCAAATTTATAAGAATACAAGTCATTCCCCAATTGATAAATGGTCAAAGGATATGAACAGGCAGTTCTCAGATGAAGAAATTAAAGCCATCTATAGTCATATGAAAAAATGCTCTAAATCACTATTGATTAGAAAAATGCAAATCAAAACAACTCTGAGGTACCATATCACACCTGTCAGATTGGCCAATGTGACAAAATAGGTAAATGATAAATGTTGGAGAAGATGTGGGATAATTGGAACACTAATACATTGTTGGTGGAGTTGTAAAATGATCCAACCATTTTGGAGAGCAATTTGGAACTATTTGGATCTAGGGCTATAAAAATGTGCATATCCTTTGACCCAGCAATAGCACTTCTAGGGCTGTTTCCCAAAGAGATCATACAAATGGGAAAAGGACTCCCATGTACAAAAATATTTATAGCAGCCCTTTTTGTGGTGGCAAAGAATTGGAAATTGAGAAGATGTCTATCAATTGGGGAATGGCTGAACAAGCTGTGGTATATGAATGTGATGGAATACTATCATTCTATAAGAAATGATGAGCAGGCAGACTTCAGAAAAACCTGGAAAGACTTGTATGGACTGATGCTAAGTGAAGTGAGCAGAACCAGGGGAACATTGTACACAGTAACAGCCATGTTGTGTGATGACTCACTTTGATAAACTTAACCCTTCTCACCAATGCAAGCATCTAAGACATCTCCAAAAATCTCATGCTGGAAAATGCTATCCACATCCAGAGAAAGAACTATGGAGTTTGAATGCAGATCAAAGCATACTATTTGCTCTTTTTTTCCTTCTGTTTTGTATTGTGTCTTCTTTCTTGGAGTTCTTCCTATTGGTTCTAATTCTTACTTACAACATGACTAATGTGAAAATATGTTTAATAGGAATGTATATGTAGAGCCTATATCAGATTGTATGCCATCTTGGGGAGGGAGGTGGGGATGGATGGGGAGAAAATTTAAAACTCAAAAGCTTATGGAAGTGATTGTTGAAAACTAAAAATAAATTAATTAAAAAATAAAGTACAAAAAATCACTATGAAAAGTATAAAATACTTCTATATGAATTCAACTATAAAACACTCTTTGCAGAAATAAAGACCTAAATAATTGGAGAAACATTAATTGCTCATGGGTAGATCAATCTATCTAATAAAATAATAACAATGACAACACTATATAAATTAATTTACTTATTCACTGTTGTATCAAACTCCTAAAATAATATAGATGTAAAAAAAATAACCAAATTCATATGAAGGAACAAAAAGTCAAAAATTTCAAGAGTAATAATGAAAAGAGTGGGAAGGAATAGGGTCTATTAGTTCAAATCTGGACTCAGACACTTAGTAGCTATATGTTTCTGGACAAGTCACTTAACCTCTGTTTGCTCATCTGTAAAATGGGAATAATAATAGCACCAGCCTCGCAGGGTTGTTGTGAGAATGAACCAAATGAGATTAAAATTCTGAAGTGCTTAGCATAGTGCCTGACACATAGTAAGCACTTTATAAATGTTAGCTATTATTACTATTATTAGATCTCACACTGAAGTATAAAAGAGTAATACTTAAAATGATTTGGTACTACTTTAAAAAAAGTGAGGTCAATCAGTAGAAGCAAACAAACACTGTACAGGAGGTTTAGTTTAGACCAATACCTCATACCATACACAAAAGATAAGCTCATACTTTTAACAAACAGAAAGAATTCAAATATTGAGGAGCTAAACGCAAAAGATAGAGGCTTGCAAATGCAAACTAACTTACCTAGCAAAATGGAATATAATCCTACAGGTTGAAAAAATGAAACTCTAGTGAAATAGGCTACTTCTAAGTATTCCTGATGATCAGAGCTGAGTAGGAACTTTACAGGAGTCAAGAAATACTTAATAAAATACAATCAATTGAAAGGGACTAAACAGGGCAAAGTGTTTACATCCTGGTTGATGATACAAGTATCTCCCACAGAACCTTAATTTCATTAGGGGTCATAGAAGGAGTCAAATAAGAGGGCGTGGGAATAGTTTTGTTATATTTGATGATCTTAAAAGAACAAAGAAAAAGGAAGGTAAATACAAAGGGGAGGAAAGATCGGGGAATTTATCTTATATAATTGGGCTGTACAAGAAACTATACAATAAAGGAGGTAGGGGGTAGGGGAGATTGGCAACACCTGAATCTCATTTTCATCTGAACTTGTTAAATAAAGGCAAGAAGAATACATACCCTCAGTGGGGTACAGAAATATATTTTATTCAACAGGGAAATAGAAGGAAAAGAGAATGGGATAGAGAATAAGAGGGAGATCAGATTCCGGGAAAGATTGGTCCTAAGCAAAAATACCTCTAACCTCAGGATGTATCTCAAGGAGGGGTTGGAAAGGAAAGAAGGGGTCAACCATCCTGGCCACCACCAATACCACCTTCAGATCAACTGCCACCAGTGGGTTCCTGGAATAGCAGTGTTCACCTGACCACTATCCCTGCATAGAGCCCAGCCTCTATAGCCTTCATCCAAGGAAGTAATTCCTACGGAGATACAACCTGGCCATTGTTTCTGCAGGTGCTATAGTTGTCTCCTAAGGAAGCCATAGTTACTGATGACCCAGAAAAGAAAGTTCTTTTTGATCAAAGTCCATGGCACTATTAAATGGTTCAATCTTAGAACCATGGTTTCTTTAATAGAAATATACCACTGTACCCTAAGGACTACAGAGACTTTCTATTTAACTTGTGCTGAAACCTCCTTCTCGGGGTGTAGTACCCCCATTGGAATGTGAGCTTCTTGAGAACAGAGACCATCCTGCTTACTTGTATTTGCATTGGCAACACGTAACATAATAGTACACGGTGAATCCTTAATAAATGCTTTTGCACTCCTTCCTTCCTTCCTTCATTCAAAACAACAAACAAGCCAGAGTTTCATATAACTTTAATGCTACAACTTGTGGATGCTACCTTTCAACACAGTCTGACAGTCTGGAAGTCAAGTTGGATGCTGGTGCATCATGTCCTCCAATAGCATACAATAATCCATTCCAGGTAGTTACTCCAACTCCACCTCTTCTTTTTGACATTTGTGCACAAAGTGTCCATTTATTGGTATGCGGATCAAAGCATTCTACAGATTTGAGACAAGAACTTCCGTCACGACCGCCAACTGCATATAATCTGTAAAGAGAGCAAATGAAGTAGCAAATAAGAAAAGATATGTCCCGCCATACTTAAAATAAAGAGGTTCTGAAAATGACAGTAAAATCAAGCTAAAGAGTAAATGAAAGGTTAAATATCTTAGGAGCATGGAACAATTAAAACTGAAATGATAGCAGAACTAAGTTTCAACTGTTGTAAAGTAGATTCTCTACTCTCAGACCCAAAAAGGCCAATAGAGTACATGGTTACAAAAACTGTATCTGTGAAGACCCTCATATTTTCTGAGGAAAATGGCTAGTCTTCATCTCTTTTTGGATCATCTGAGGATATGAGAGTCTAAAGCCTGCTATATACAATAGGAGTAACTGGGGGAAAAAAGCAAAGAGAAAGAAAAGCCTTAAAATGAATTTTTTTTTTTGAAAAAAAAAAAAAAAAAGAACAATGAAATAATGCTAATTCTAAACAAAGTCATCAGGTACTGTGGAATGAGACAGGCCTAATCTCTCAAGAGAGTAAAGCAATGGCAATCTGACAAATTTTGTTGAATGTCAAAGGGAGTTTCCACATAACCAATAAGTTGATTTATAATTCCACAATCCCAAGTCATAGGAAACAAAACACTCCCCCCAAAACCAATTCCCACCTTCAGAGATTTCTGTTGTTTTCCCCAAAATGGACTGTGGGAGATGGAAGATGAGGGGCCAGCAGGTTATAGTATATGTTTCCAAGGTAATAAGGGAGAGATGTTCAGTGGCACTGCAGCCCGTGTTGTTGAGCTATGTTTTACTATTTTTTATTTTAATATTCTTCTCAATTACCTTATTCATTCATATTGATTTTCCTGGGATGCTGGGAGCCCAATGTTTGGGGGAATGTTTTCTTGGGGTATCTGAAAAGGAAATGATCTAAGGTAACTTAGTTAAATGAATTAGTGGGATCTGGGGAATAGAGATGCCAGTTGAGGTTTCCTTTTGAGATTTAAATGAACATTCTTTCGTTCTCTGTGCAAATGAATGAACCACCATTAACTTCCAATAAATCATTGTTCAACTCAGGAGCCTGCAGGGCTTAAAGGGACAGATTGGGGGAAGAGATGCTTCTATATATGCAAAGGAATAGGGAGACCCAAGAGCCCAAATCCTAGAAGTAAAAAAGTAAAAAAAAAAAAAAAAAAAAAAAAAAAAAAGGAAGTAGAGTTGACTCTAGGAACAAGGTAGTTAGTGAAAAAAAAAATGAGTCAGAGAAAATACAAGGGATCCAAAGACTGGGCCTAGCTCCATTTATATCTTTCATTTAACACAGAGGTGACCTTTAAAAGTTTTTAAAATAAGTTTTAATGATGTTTTTTTGTTTTTATATTATTGTTATTTGTGGATGTTCATGTATACACCCTCTTTCCAACTTCTGTCCCACCTTCTGTCCCACCTGAGCCAAGCTTTACCTTTACAAGGTAGAACAATTAAGAAAAAACTGATGAAGTGACTTTGTCTAAAAATAGATGTAATATAAATTATGTGTTAGCAGCCCCTCACCTCTCTGCCAATGGGAGGAGTTACAATATTTCATTATCTGCTTTCTGAGGCCACACTGTACTCGAGTTTTCTATTACTTTTAAAATTTATATTGTAATAGTAATCATGTATTTTGTTTGATTCTGCTAATTTCATTCTGCATCTTGTAGCTTTCCCCTTTTGTTATTTTAAATCTCCAGTATGGTTCCCTTTAGTTGGTTACTAGGAGTGAAAAGCTCTTAGAAAACATTAAGATGGGTTATGTGTTTATTTCTGAGCCAGAAAGGTTAAAGAACAACTGGAAACCCACATCTTTGTACACAAGGAATTCTAGGCAAGAGAAGTTAAATTGAGAAAAAGGGTAGTGGCAATAACACCAAGAGTGTAAGTAGGCAAGGTTTAACACTGGCTGGATGCCCTATGTGATATTACATGTCCTCAGACTGTTACTCTGCAGGTGACAACTTATATTTAAGATCTGCAACATGTTTTCCTCACAATAATTCCTAGACAGATTGCACAAGAATTATTATTCCCACTTTACAGGTGAATAAATGGGCTCAGAGACCTTAAGGGATTTGTCCAAGGTCACAAAGCTCAAAAGTATTAGAGCCAGGATAGGAACCTGGGTCTCCTGACTTTCAGATCTAGTATTCTTTGTCTATATCCTATTTCTGCTTAAGATAAACTTACCACATAAGTTATGATTTCTACTTCTAACCCCACTGCTTGCTTTTTTTTGCCTGCTTTTATACCCCAAAAGTGAAGAGAAAAAAAAAACACAACCCAATAAAATGAAAATCTAACATGATTTGAGTCTTTCTCAAATTCCCTTTTATCCATTATTTCCAGACTCATCTCTTCCTCACAGAGAGACAAGGTCCCCTTCTTGTACCTTCACTCCCTTTGTGAAGTAACAATTCTAGAAAACAATGTTACTCTTTATTCAAAAAAGCATTGGAGGGGCAGCTAGGTGGCGCAGTGAATAGAGCACTGCCCAGGAGTCAGGAGGACCTGAGTTCAAATTCGGACTCAGACATAGAACATTCACTAGCTGTGTGACCCTGGGCAAGTCACTTAACCCCATCGCCTAGTTAAAAAAACCAAAACAAAACAAAAAAGCATTGGAAGGAATATCTATTGCCCTGCATCTTAGTTCCTGTCCCAATTTCTGTATATCACATAGAGCTGGCGTGAATCATGACCAGGTTTCTTCTAGGTTCATTAGTTCTAACTAAAACATTTTAACCCATCATCTGCCTAGGTCTGCTAATAACATCTAAACATTAGCTGCCAGCCAGCTGTGTAAACTATGTGCAGCCAAGTTCTATCACCTGCTGCTGGAATCCTGGTTTTCTGGAAAACAAACTTTCCATACTATGAGGAAAGAAGGGTTCCCAGCTTGGAAAACTGTAACCTAACAAAATGGCTTGCATGGTATTACATTTTTTTTCTTGGGGCACAGCTAATTTATGCTCCCTTTCAAGTATGTAGCCAAACCTACACCCAGTAAAAGTGGATTCCTTATTAATATTTTTGTAATTATTATTTCTATTTGCATTGTTCTTTATTTTGTGAAAGTTAATCCAAATTTGGGGAGTAAATATTTCTTCTTATTTAGATAAAAATTAATAGCTTTGACTAGAAAGAAAAAATCATTGTACCCCATTATTATATATGTGCGGGTATACATACATACATACATACTTCTGGGTGTGTGTGTGTGTGTGTGTGTGTGTGTGTGTGTGTGTGTGAAATAGCTCTGGGAACATGGTTCCGGAATTACTGGTGAACCAAGAAAGTCTCCAAGATAGAATGCAGGCTGATTTATTATACTAATAGTATTTAGACCATTATAAAGTCTATATATTGATTCCTGACATAATCTACTTATAAGACTTAATTTTAAAGCATTTGTTTATTTTTCCTCCAAAGCAGCCCCACTATTTCCTGCTAATTCTGGTGAGGTTTTTAATATATAGGACAAAAGGGAATGGGTGAGATAGGTGATTTTCAGTGTCATCTTTTCATCCAGAGTGATCATTTGAATGAGAGAACAGTTTCAGGACTAGTGCTTTAGAGAAATGTAATGTCATTTTTATGACTTCAGCATTTTTTCAGTTATATTATGACACTCAGATTCTGAAGCACTCTTTCAAATTAATGGGACATGAAGAGAAGTTAGCATGATTCTCTTGGAACCAAGTGTAATTTAACTGTGTGCAACATTTTTTACATAAATATCAAAACACAAAATACTTATCAAGCTTGTAAATTCCCCAAGTTGTACTCATATCTTTTAGGAATTTCTACAATTAATTTTGAAAAGTTTTTGTGGATATGTTGTCCTTTAAAAAAAAAAGAATATAATTTAATGAATAGAACTGCTTTCTGCAACACAAATGAGAGTTCTCGTATATCATGAAGTCAATGCTGACTTACTCCATATGTTATTAATCTGAAATAAAATTTATAAACACAATGAGAAAATGGAGGAATTTCCATTCCTTAGTGCTGCTCCCTCAGCATAGCTGGGTAGCATTCTCTCTGGGCGAAGATAAAATTGACTAGCCTTGTCCCTAGTAGTAGCTGATAAAAGTATCTGACAAAAAGGTAGTTAAAGTATTATACACTTCAGTTTAATGACAGGAAAAAGAAAAGAAAAGGAAAGAATATGAAAATTGTTACCCTAGTTAGAGAAAGAATAGGGACAGAATAGGTGAATAAAACTTCACTTGAAAAGGGAAATATCAAGCCATTTGTTAAAAAGAATAAAGCAAGTGTATAGCTTACAGTAGTATTGGTTTGTTAAAGTAGGATGAGTAAAAAGAATAGCGCTGCATCTTAATAATTGCTAAGTATATAATAAATTGGTTAAGGGGGAAGTTTTGGGTAAATTAGCACAAGACTGAATTATAATAAAATATTTGTAAAGAAATGCAATTAAAGCAACATTCTAGCTTTGATTTTATAAACAGATCAAATTATTAGTAATTGGCATACTAAATATTAGCAGAAGTAAGGCCAGCTTCTTATATTAAAATTAAATTACATTGTTTGAATAAAAATTGGAGCCTTCATAGTACTTGAACATTTTTTCTTTTAATTAAGAAATGCTGCCTTTCTAATCTTATTTACTATTTACTAACAAAGCCTAAAGAAAGATAATTTTTTTCAAAAGTAAACCAGTTCAGTTTACTGTAGCCAAATCATCTAAAATCTGGAATATAGACATCTTATAAGATTCAATTCAATTAAGCAAACATTTATTAAACACCATTAGAATGTTGAATTTTTTTCCCTTTCTTTATATCTCCAGGGTTTAGCACAGTGCCTGGAAGATACTAAGCACTTAATAAATAAATGCTTCTTACCTGACTGATTTGTCACTATATGCTAGAATTGTGCTAGGTGCTACTGAGACAAAAACAAAAATGGTTCCTGCCCTCAAGGATCTTATAAGTGTTTCTGTGGAACGCTGACCATATGGTAGAGAACTCACAGATAATTAAATATAAAATAAATGAAAAGTAAATACAAAGTAATTGAGGGGAGGGATCAGGAAAGGCCAAACAAACTTATGCTGTAGGTAGCATGTAGCAGTTGAGGTGAGCATGGAGCTCTTATTGTTGTCTTTGTTTTTTAAAGAGGACCAGTGACATCATAGAGTGATGTCTTGACTTGTGTGTGAATTGGATTTAAGTAAGGCATAGTTGCACCAAGTCATCAGACTCACTCTCTCTTCCTGAGTCACTGAAGTCCAATGGCAGGACAAAGTCAAGAAAGTGGCGAGGGCTCCTGGATGACCTTGGCGTCTTTGATGCCCGATCAAGCTCTAAGCCCTCCACAGCTCTGCTTCAGCTGCCTTCATGGCTGTTGGAACAAATTGTTCTCATTGGCCCATTCTGCCTGGGAAAGTCTTCACACGTTTGGGGTAGGCATCCCTAGAACTCATTTACAAGTTTGAAGCCTGCTGGTTACCCTCAAACTAGTTTAACCCATCTGCCAAGTTGGTTTACTGGGGTGTGGCCATTGTGCATGCTACAGCTTCTAGAAGCCACAGGTGAGAGTTGAGTGAATCAGGTGGATACCAAAGGTGGACATGCATCCCTGAAAAGGACTCAGTATACCCTCATAACAGAGCTACTAGTCCTTATGAACACCTCATCCATCCCTGTATGGAGCTAGATTTCTAGAGGCAGAAATGAGGAGGCAGACTATTCTATGCTTGGGAGACAATCTGTGCAAGGGCAAAGAAGCTAGAGATGGGGGTACTGGAAGTGCTATGGAAAGATCATAAGATAATTTGGCTAGACCTCTGAGTTATGAGGGGGAGAGATAAAAAATTGGCAAAGACAGTGGGAGCCAGGTTTTAAAGGATTTTTTGAAAAAATATTTTCTCCAGTTCATGTAAAGACAATTTTTAACATTCATTTAAAAAAATTTTGAGTTCTAAATTTTCACTCTCCCTCCCTCACCTCCCCCTCACTGAGACAGTAAGCAATTTGATATGTCATACATGTTATGAGGGATTTAAAATACCAAATAAAGGAGTTTGCATTTTATCCTAGAAGCAAAAGAGAACCAGCTAAAGTTTCTTGAGAAGAACTATGACATCCATGGTTATAACTACTTTTTATGAGTATCAGTTTGGTGACCAATTAGGATGCTGTTGTGGTCGTTCCTGTGAGAGGAGATGAAAGTGTGAGCTAGGGTGGTGGCCATGCAATTGAAGGGGACAGGTGTGAGGTGTGAAGTGGAGGTAGAACTGATAGTACTGGGGGACTAATTGGCTTTGGGATTTGATGGAAAGGGAAGAATCAAGGATGGATCCAAAGGTATGAACTTAAGTGACTGGAAGGATAGAGGTGCACTTGACAGAAAGAAGAAAGTTGGGAAGAAGTTGGGTTTTGGAGGAAAAACAGTGAGTTCTGTTTTGGATATGCAGAGTTTGAGATGCATATGGAACATCTACCCATATCTAAAAGGCAGACGAGCTCAGAAAGAGATAGGGATAGATTTGGGAGTCCGCATATCTTATTGGAACTGTTTTTTTTTTGTTTTTGTTTTTTTTTTTGTTGCTGTGTTTTCTTACTTCCTAAAACAGTATTTTAGGTAGTTTAGTTTTTGGTTAATAGTCAGTAAATACAAGTATTATACTTTGCATTTATATAATATTTTGTAATTTAAAGACTTTTTGCACATACTATGCCTTAATCACCAATCAATCTTGTGAAATAGGCTAAATGGAAACTGTTATTCCCATTTTAACAGTTTTATTGTTCTGCCAAGAGATTTTGCATATTTTCACAAGAAGAATCACTTTTAACCCTTGCAATAAACTTGTGATATGAGTAAAATGAATATCATTATCCCAACTTTACAGATGAAGAAACTGAGATAACCCTGACATGACAAAATCACACATCTAATATTATGATTTTTGTCCAGATACCAAGTATTTTGTTTCCTAATACACTGACTTTTCTAAAATATTTTCTCTTGCCTCATCTTTGTAATTTTACACTAATATAACAAGCATTAAAATACTTATTCTTCATAAATGTTTAGCACAGTGCCTGGCACACAGCAGGTACTTAATAAATGTTTATTAACTGACAATAGTAGTAGCATGATAACCAATCCTAAACTAAACAAATGATTATATCAACTTTGTTTCTGTTATCCTTTGTTCAAAGATTCTGCTAATCTTTAATATTGGGCTGTTTCTTTTTTTTTAATTATTTGGTGATACAATATTCTGAACAAGTTTAGGACATACAATATTAGATGGGATCAGCAATTAGAGGAGAAGAATAATTGGGGTAGTATAGGCTTTTGAGTACCTTTATAATAATTAAATTCTAGGATACAGCATGGAATCTATCTTTGAGAAGTATGATTTTTTTTGAGAATGGTTATTCTAAGATATATGACTAGCATGAACAAGTTTTATACTGAGCTGAGATGGTGAACTCAATTTCATTAGAGGCAGCTACTGAAGAATCAATACATAGAAGGTAGTTTGAATAATTAAAAGTCTAATTAAAGTATCACTTCCCAAAATATGGTGGGGAATAAGAATTCTAATTAATCATTTTTATCTTCTCTGACAAACTATTGCATCCCAGATAAAAAATAGAGAGAGGTAGCCTACAAAGCAACAATTAGAAATTGAAAGAAAATATTTTTGAAAATTAATCTAAATTAAATTTTGAATTATTTACAAATGTATAAGGATGTATTCCTGTGTGTCATTAATGTACTTCATCAAAAAGCTTTCAAGAATTTAACAGTTTATGATTGACTGATTGAACATCTTATCAATTTAAGCACAGTAGGATTGGAAAAATCAATCATATGTGCTCAAAGTTGTTTGATAATTGTCATGGAATATGTAATGCAGTCCCAAATGGTTCTTTTATAGTGATGTCCTCCGTATGTTATTTGTGGAGGACACAGTGCTAATAAAATTAAGCCTCAGAATTGTATAAGGTCTCCTCAGTGATATAGAGACTAATCTAAAAATCAATACAAGAAAAGCCAAATGAAGGAAGAATGCCTATGACATAGATTATGATATACAGTTGGACAGGTAGCCTGTTGTCCATAATAGTGACCAGACCAGAGGCCATGTCCTGATGATTTAAAACCACTGGTTTGATTAGTATCTCACCTGGCCCAATATTTCAGATGGGGCCCAGACATATTTCACTCTTCTATCTTCTCACAAGGTGCTGTGCTGCTGAGCACAAAACCTCCTTTGTACCCTACATTCCCAAACTATCGTTTCTAGAAACATAATCAAATAAATACTGCCAATTTCTGTCAATGCATCTGTCAATTTATTCCTTTATGGCTTCATTCACCATCTTAGTAGTTTTTCAAGTCAAAATATCTCTCCTTAGCCACCATCCCTATACAACATATGATGCACAAATGTGTACATTCTGCATACACATATGTATATGCATATGGTGTGTATATTTTTACATGTACCATATGCATATAAGTATGCATTGTACTCCCTTATTAGAATGTAAACTCCTTGAAGGGAGGGACTGTCTTCACATTTGTAATTCCAGCACTTTTAGCAGAGTGCTTATTCAATGCTTCATTCAATCAAAATTGCAGGTGACCTAAAGAGCAATGGAGAAATTTAATGTAGGCATAGGTAGGGCTACAGCTTATTGCCAATTATTATCTGCACTCAAAAATGGTATCCAGGAAAGATACCATCCAAGAAATGCATACAAAGAAGATGAGTTGGTCATATAAACCGGAACAAAAGATAACATTTTGACAACTTAATTGCTGCACTGGTACTCATGCAATATTACGGAACACAGAAGAAAGCTTCTAGCAGGTTTGGAAGATCTGGTACATGGGAATAAGAACGGGCTGTATAATTAGCAGACGTGGGTTTAAATCCCACCTCTGCTGCAATATAACTTTGTGCAAATCATTTTACCTCCTGGAGCTTCAGTTTCTTCATCTGTAAAATAAGGAAACTGGGCTAAATGACCTCTGAAATTCCTTCCAGCTCTAAACCTGTTATACTATGATCACAGGACATATGTAGGATTTATGGGATGATACAGACAAGAATTGCAAAACACTGGAAGGCTGACAACTGTACCGTTGAAAAGAAAGTACTTGCACTGATGAAATCCCTAATTCATGGAAGCACAAAAGAAGAATTTACTTCTTTTACCTCTTTTAATGGGGTTTGTAACCATTTTTGTATTATGGACCCTTTTGGTAGTCCAGTAAAGTCTATGGACCTCTTCTCAGATAAACATATTTAAATGAATAAAATAAGATACATAGGATTAGTTAATCAATAAACATTTATTAAGTGCCTCAGGCATTGTGCTGAGCACTGGGGACACAAAGAAAAACAAAAGATAGTCCAGCTGTCAAAGAGCTGACAGTCTAATGAGGAAGACAACCTACAAACAACTATATGCAAAGAAGATATACACAGGATAAACCAGAAATAATGAACAGAGCAGGCAGTAACATTAGTGTTGTTCAGTCATTTTTCAGTCACATTTGACTCTTTGTGACCCCATTCGGGGTTTTCTTGGCAAAGATACTGGAGTGGTTTGCCATTTCCTTCTCCAGCTTCCTCATCTGCAAAATGAAGGGCCTCAGAGGTCCCTTCCATCCTATACCCTCAGAAGTCATCTAGTTCAGTATGCTAGAACAAAAATGTTGCTTTTGTTGTTCAATTGTGTCTAACTCTTTGTGATCCCATTTGGGGTTTTCCTTGCAAAAATACTGGAGGGGTTTGCCATTTATTTCGCCAGTTCATTTTACAGATGAGGAAACTGAGGCAAATAGGATTAAGTGACTTGCCCAGGCTCACACAGCTAGGATGAGTCTGAGACCAGATTTGAACTCAGGTCTTTCTGACTCCAGCCCCGATGCTTTATTTATTGGCCGCGTAGCTGCTCATTAAGAAAGCCTTCCCCTTGGAACAGTGGTAACAAATTAAAATAGAAACGGGGGCCACTAATCTATACATAAGCATCCCTGTGGGCTATACATATTTTTTAAAATGTAATTTTCTCCATGTATTATTGAATTTTAAAAATATTTCCCAATTATATTTTAATCTGGTTCCAGTGGCTTTCGGGTTTGACATCTGTGCTGTAAAAGATAGGATATTAGCTGGAGCTAAAATCCATGAGGGACAGCCTGCACAAGTGCCCAGTGTTGGGAGATGGAGTATTTTGTATGGGGTACATACTAGCAAGGAGGCCAGTGCCATTGGAGAGCAAAGTGGGGTGGGGGCAATTAAGTATAAGAAGACCTAAAAGGTAGGGGAGGGAGGGGACAGATTATGAAAGGTTTTGAATTCCAAACAGGTGATTTTGATCTTGGAGGTGCTTACCTTAGTTTACTGATGGGGGGGAGTGAGATGATCAGACATGCAAGCAAGATCACTTTGGCAACTGAATGGAGGATGAACTGGAGCATGGCAACACTTGTTGGCATGGAGAACAACCATCAGGCTACGACAGTCCAAGTGTAAGAACCTGAGGGCCTATACTAGTGTGGTGAAAATGTCAGTGGAGAGAATGGGGTGTATTGAGAGATGTTAAGGTAAATAACATTAAGAAAGTAAAATTGACAGACCTTGACAAGTGATTGGATATGGGGGTAAGAGAGTGTGAGGAATAGGGGATGACCCTTACATTTTGAGTCTGGGTGACAGGAAAGATGCTCTACAGCAACAGAGAAGTTTGGAAGAGGGAAGGGCTTTGGGGAAAAGATGAGTTCACACCATGCTAAGTTCAGGCAGTTGGAGATGAGATGAGAGGATCACAAAGGAAACCAATTATATTGAAAAAAGTTATACACATATACCTACACACACATATGTATATATGCATATGTATATGTATAGATACATTTTTTTAAGTTCACAGACCCCCAGGTTAAGAACCTCTCTTCTATTAGGAGGAAGTGCTACATCAGCTACTGTGAAAAATTCCCGAGTGACTTATCTCATATTCTAATTCTAAAGGCTAAATGAGAGAGCACGATATATTATTCTGATCTATAGGATTCTGTATTTGTCTAAACAATGATACAGTTTTATTTCTATTCCTATAGATACATCAGTGTAACAAAAAAATAATGAATTCACTTCTTTTGATTCTTTTCTTTCACCCCTGTGGTGTCTCTGACAAGAAACTAGAACATCCAAATAGCAGAGAAAATCATTCCCTTAGTTAGCACAGACATACACAGGTAAATTGAAAACAAATAAACCCCTAAGATGTTTTCTCAGTTTTCATTGGTGTACTTACAGATGAATTATTTAGTGATTTAAGCTGTAAGTAAATTCTTGTTTACCTATAGCTTGGTGGCATAACTCTAAAAAGTACAAATGGAAGAATCATGGACCCTAGGAAAGTATGGGCAAAGTCAGTGAAAATTTGGGAGAAATGAGAACATTTTAATAACAATTTTTAAAACACAGAAGCAGTTATTCTTCATTCAATAAATAGAGTACAGTTATTCCAATGGAAAGGCACATGCAATATCTAACAAGGAATTCAAGGCCTTCCAAAAACTGACCACAGTCTACCTTTTCAACTTTCTTGCTACCTATTCTGCTACACAAGTTTTCTGATACACACAGACTGTTCTTCTCACTGTCCTCCAAACAGATACCTGTGCATTCTTGCTTTTGTGCCTTTCTTCCTCTTACCTAGAATTAGTTTCCCTTCCCACTCTCTGCTATTTGAATCCCATTTCCCTTTAAATTTAAGTCCAAGTCCTACCTACTTTGCAAAATTTTCTCTGACTAAACTCAGAATTTTAAAGTTCAAAAGGACCTCCATGTACTGGAAAGGGTATTTGGAGTAAGAGGAGGAAGATTAACAACCTGGATCTGCCATTTGATAGCTGTGTGACACTGGGCTAGTCAGAACCTCTCCTGCAATGAGTAGACTGCACATTTTTTCAAATTAAAGCTTGGATTTTTTTCCTTTTAGGAAAATAAAATTTTACCTAAGGTAAAGTTTAGTAAAAAATTAAACAATAATAGTGTTCTAATAATATAGCAGTAATAATAAAACAATAAAAGGACATTTCATTTCTTCCTACTTCCCTAATAATTCTGTAAAAAGGGAAGACATATAAACAATGGTCAATCATTATTTATGCTAATGGGGAAAAATGATATTTAGACAACTGAAATACACAGATAACCCAAAATCCTCATTAACTTTCATAAGTTCATATTTTTAAAAAATAGACTAACTGGTGTTTTTAACTTTCTTGTGGAGAAACAAAGGGAGTGCAATGATTGGCTTTTAATTAATAACCTATTAGGCTTCATCTTATGAAAGAAAAATAGGGCACTGAAAAATCACAGATAATGTGGTTAGCCCCTGAATAATCAAGAGAAAAGAAGACTTTATCTTTATGCAAATTCTACCATCAATCCTCTCCTAAGGACAAGAAATCATTGAACCAGCAGAAAAAAGGAGGAAGAGAAACCAGGGGAAAAAAAGCAGGGGTATAAATTGGTTAATTCACTGAGATATTTTAGTATTGAAAAATAAAATTTTTAAGAGTCGAAATGACTAGTTGTTTAAGTACTGTTTAATGATAGATTGTACTAAATATTTAAATAGATTTTCTTTACTCAGAGTAACTCTCTATTTAAATGAAGAATGTTTTATTTTCTTGAAACTGAATCTTCAAACTAGTCTTAAAATTGGAGTTAATATTTTGATATTTAATACTATGGCTAAGAAACCATACCATTTGAAAAGTGTTGATACTTTACTTTACAAGTAATTCCTATCTATGAATTACTTGTATAAATACTTGGATTTGGATTTAATTTCAAAGTTTGATATTCAATTTTTCAAACGGGATTCCAATCCTTCCCTGCCTGTATGGAAAGGCGGATTTGTATTCCAATTTGTATCCAAAATTTAAAATCCAGTTAAATATTAATATTTCCTTACTTTCCACTTAATACTGCCACACCAACTGTGCTCCTGGGAGTGGACATACTAGCGACAAAATTCCACTGACGAGCCTGAGGGTCCCATCTCTCCACTGTATTTAGGTAGCTCCAGCCATCATGCCCACCTACAGCATACATAGGACCTTCCAATACAGCCACACCTGCAAAGAGGAAAAAAAATGATTTAAAAAGTCTTCTGGAGCTCAGAATACTCACTTAAATCTAAACTCTTAAGTGCAACGACACTGTAAAATTCTTATTAAGAATTCATGTTAACACGGTTATCTAGTGATCAACTATGATTCCTGCATGGAAGCAGAAGCAGTAGAGGCGGCATTGGTAGTTAGGGTATTAACAACAACAACAACAAAAAATCTGGGGATGGCAAATGGTGCTATGCGTGTGATAACTGTTTCATTCCATTTTTAAAATAACGTTTCACTGATTTTTTTTAATATGCCTATCACTTTCCGCCCTGCCCAAGTACTGATTCCACTCTCCCCCAGCCCACCGCAGTCACAAAAAAGGAGGGTGAATCAAAACAAATCAACACATTGGTCTGAAAATAGATGCCTCAGTCTACCCCTCCGGTTTATCCCCCCGCCCCCGCTGCTAAAAGGGAGAAAAAACTTTGTTTCTTCTTCAAGGAAAGGAAATCAGGAATAAATTCACCTAGTACAATTCAGATAGCATCTCTAGGCTGGATCTCTCTACAGCTTTCACTAACTGCTTACCGTATTTTTGATAGAAGATGTGTATTAGGCCTTGAACAGCATGAACCATAAACCCAGACCAACACAGATAACTTGTAAACATCTTCACTGACCACAAAGAGAAGAGAAAGACTCTGACTTGTATACAAACACCACAGGCACTGTAGCCATACTGCATTTCTAACCTCAACTGGCTTCTCCCCTGTACTCACTCATACCATTCCTTTCATCACACTCTTGCCATACTGACCAAACACAAGCCAGTTTGATTGAGTAGACAATAGCCCCTTTCCCATTGTTAAAGTGTCTGTAACCCAGAAGCTTCTTGGCTCCGGTCTCTAGCAGATTCACTCGTGATCTCGGCAGATAGGAAGACAGCAGCACAGACATGAAAAGGGGTTAATTTACTTTATTCTTCTCAATTACTCTTCTGCAGGGGCCGGTGAGAATGATAGGAGGAGCTCCAGCTCCTACAGCATCCCCTCAGCCAGGTTGGTGGCAGTTCAAAGCACTCACAGCTTTTCAGCTAGCACATTCTACAAATCCTCAAATCTGCACTCACTGACCAGCGCTCACTGGATTTATAGAGGAGCACACAAAGAAGGCATTTTGCCAGCAGTAGGCTCACAAGTGTACGTTAACTTCAGCAATATCGTGGTGACTTAGCATAGAGCAGGCGCAGTATGCTGTTTACAAGTTATCTCAAATATTTACATTATCTTAGTGACATAATGATAGGCAAGTGCAGTGAGATTGTTTATAGCCATGGATCCTGGGAACTAGTATCTTAAATAAGAAAACAGATCTGCCTTTACGTATACGGTGCCCTAAACACCCTGCCAAAAGTGCCACTGCAAAGAACTTTCTTCTGCTTCTGTACTTTAGCCTGATAAAAAAAAAAGTAAAAACTGTGGATTTTGGAAGTCCCAAAAGGCTTTGAGTACAGATCTGGTAATGGGCTATATACCTATCATTTAAGGACCACTTAACTAAATTCTGCAAGGCTCATTATGGTCATAAGAGAATTTCTGACTTAACTGCTCATCAAAGTTAACTAGAGCCTGCAAAATCAAGCTTATCAGCTACAGGTCTGATGTTGTTAACTGGCTAGTTTCCTATTTTACCTGATATAAATCTTCTTCTGCTATCTGTTCTTTGGTCTGTAAATCATTATTTTCCCTTACTTACTCTTTGTAATTCAATTGTATCCATTCTGCTTATGCAACCAAAACCTGTATGCTGTTGAAGCTGATGTTCTTGGCTCCCTGATTTTTATATACAGTGATGCCTATGCTCTGAGGGTAATAAACCAGGTTTTCCCTCTCTCTGTGTTGTTGACTTTTATGATTGGCAGCACCTATCAACAGGTCCTCAGATACTTTTTATCACAATTATCAAATGACTGACCAACAGATTCTTGAATTTGAACTCATCAAACCATCTACTAAGTTGTGCAAGACGTTTACTCACATTGACTCTTTAGGTATGATAATGAAGCAAATTTTTCTAAAACAGGTTGATTGGTTATACTTACCAAGTCCATGACGGTGTGTGGACATAGGTGGCATCACACTCCAAGTTTTTGTTTTGGGATTATAACACTCTACAGTATTCAAGGTCTTTAGTCCATCTCTACCACCAACAACATATAGCTTGTCATCCAATACTGCCACACCAAACTGTAGTCTCCGCCCATTCATATTAGCTACTGGAGTCCACATGTTTGTACGTAGATCATATTTTTCAATGCTTGTTGCTCCTTAATAGTAACATATATCAAAATTACATTTAATTATATTTCATCATAATTGATGCTTTTAATTGAGCTATTCATATATAGAAATAATATTTATTTAGCATTAATTGGACATATTTAAGATATTTTACTTAAATATTTAAGATCTTTGAGGACACTTTAATATTTACATGTGTATTCATTTATAATATATAAAATATCATATATATTATAAAAATAGAAAATTATTTATGACAGTATTAGAAAATGAACAAAAAACTCCAGTTCCTAGCAGATGACACATGAAAAGATTTGGGTCATCCAAAATGAATTCACTGAAATTCTTTCCTTCAATCTAAAACTCTAGTGTGATGGTAATAGACCACAGATCTCTTAACATTCAGAGGGGTTGTGTGACTTTTTAAAGGCATCTCCTTAGTAATGTAAATTCCTGACATTTCTCTACTCTAAGGAATTTTTGTTTTGTTTTTGGTCAGGTGCAGATAAACTATGACTACTATAACCTACCACATAATGACTGATTTGTGGCTGCTACAGTATGGCCTTTCTTCAAAAAGAACATATCTGCTATTTAGGACTTTTGTAAATATAATTATCATCTTCTTAGAATATAAATAGATAGTTATTACTAGAGGATGCATAAATGCACACATACTTCTATATAGCTTTATTAATAATCAAGATACTCTTTCATCTAATATTAGAATCTTTGGGTATCAGAAGTTTATGATATCTCTGGCCTTCCTTCTCTACGCCTTTCCACCCAAACAACCTAGGCTAGCATTTTAGGTCCAAAACAAAGTTGCAAGGACTTCTATCAAAGAGACTTTGTCCTTAAACTAGAGATAACGGCCAAAAGCCATTTTCCTGGTAATGGCCAAGCAATTTAAAGAAAGAGGTCACTGGGAATAGTATCTTCATGCCATCCTTTATTATCCTGCACACCTAAGTAGTTTTAATTGCTTCTCACCATTTCTTGCTTTGTATCCCTAAACCAGCCATAAAAGTCTTCCTTGTTTTCAAAATTATGACTTCATATTTAAGTGAACCTTTGGCCAGAAAGACCCCTCTATGATCACAGAACATACCTTGGCATCACCCTGTTAATGAACCTTCAGAGCAGCACATGCTCCTCATTCTATTTAACCAATTACAATGATTGAATATCCCAAAGTCTAGCTTCTCCACAAATTATACCTCCTAGAGAAGATACTGCATTTCCTGAACAAAAATGGAAAGCTGGGAAGAAATCTTTGAAGTTGTTCTTCCCCTACTCTCCCTGCCTGCCAGGGCAGGCCCCCCCACAAAGTGCTTCATTTTACCCTGTTGCAATTAGTCCTTCTGAGGTCTCAATCAGCTCTAAAGAATATCGTTCTGTAAATCTTATCTGGATGCCTAAGTTTTTGCTTTCTTTCCCCCTACTCAATATGGACAACGATTTGTTCATTTAGAGAAGTATTTGCTGCCAAATATAGGAATTAAATGGGTAGGAGAAATCAATCAGTGCTTCTGTTCACGTGCACCTTACAATCCCAGAGAAATAGCATTACTTCAAAATTCCAGAGTGAGGTAACATCTACTTTCAAAAGCATATTGGGACCTGAACCAACTCCAGGATGAAGGTAAGTTGCTTTATCTAGAAGGGACCCTTCCAGGATTCCTGGGAAAGTTAAAAAAATTGTGGCAGGTGAAATGCACTGTCCAAAGTTCCCTTCCTTCTCACTTTCCTTACTGCTAACTCTAAAACTCAACTGGAGGGTCCACAGACATTTGGATAATACCTAAGGCATGATATATCTGTGCTGGTGTCAGTTATATTTTAGCAGCTTAACAGCTGAAAGGACAAATCATTGTGGAGAGGAAGCCCACTTTTATCATCACCACCAGTAACAACTACTGACCAATCTACAGGCAACTGGGCATGGGAGCCCTGAGAGGGGCAGTACCCCCTAAATCTGCCTTTTTTTAGCCCACCCTCAAGGCCATCATCTGGGAAGGCAACTCCTGTGACGAAGAGGTAGCCATCTCCAACAACTGCCAATTAGCTGCCACATACAGGGTAGGCAAGCTGGCCTATGTGAAGCAGCCAGGCACCCTGAGACAGAAATAGGAGGCAGTATGTGCCAAGTAAGTCAAACTGTCACCACTTTGTCTCTAATTGGGACAGCCCAGGATCCTGAACCCCAAAGCCTTGGGAAACAGTAATGCTTCCAGCCCAGTGCTCTCGGACATGATCATCTTGGGAAGCAAACCCTGTAGGGATGCAGCCTGACATTTGCTCTTACAGATGACATAGCTATAGTTACTGGAAATCCAGAAAAGAAAGTTATCATCAAGGTCCTTGGCACTGTCAAATGATTCAACATCAGAAACAGATATAATTTTATCAGTGGAAATAACATTAAAGAAGAGGCATTAGCATCTTCCTGCTTTGCTGTACCCCATGGACCACAATCTTGCCCCAACATACCTTTCACCTGTATTCCTTAACACAAACCTGCTCTAGCCAAAATGGCCAGTGCTCATAGTCACTGAACACCATTGTTCCTACTTACGTTCCTTCTCTTGCCCAGAATGCCTCCTGACTCTCTTCTGTACTTCAAATCCTACCTTTTCCTGCAGAGCTCAGCCTAAATCTCATATCCTCAATGAAGCCTTTCCGAGCAGTTCAGAGGATTGTTATTTTACTTTCCAATGACGACATGGAAAGAGCTTTGAATTGTGAAGGTACACTGGTCCGAGCTCTGCCACTGTGTGTACTGACAAATATTTATAACTTAATCTCTTCCAGCTATGTCATTGTATCACTCATTCAAATATTTATTGAACACATATTATATGCTATGTGCTATATTTTGTGGTAGATAGAAAGATTTATGAGAAAGGGTTCCTTTCCTCAAAGAGCTTATAGTTTAATTGTGGACAAAAATAAACATTAAGTAGTAATGCAAAACAATGATTCAAGAGATGTCACAAGACAGTGTATGATTAAAAGCTAAAAGAGGGATAAGACAGTGTTGTGAGTTCACAGGAAGAAGAAATTATTGTGTTCTGAAGCAACCAGGCTCAAGGCTTCCTGAAGGTGGTGAGACTATTTCAATCCAATCCAATCCATCATAACAAACATTCATTAAGCACTTACTGGTGCTGGAAGAGATACAAAAATAAATAAGATCCTGCTCTAATGGAACTAACAACCTAACAAGAAGTCATGACACAAATAATTTCAAATGCAAAAGAAATCCTGATCTATTCTGGTCTGTAATAATCATAATTAAGTGAAAAATAGTAATAACAAAGCACTCAGACTTGGTCACTTAAAGGATGAGTAACATTTGGGTTAATGGAAAGGAGATGCAAGACACTGAGGAAAGTAAGATAGTTTTTAATCAGCTAATCAACTAACACTGGCCTTACTCTCTGCATAAGGTAGTTCAAGAAAAAGAACAGATCAATTTGACTGGAGTGGGTGCAATGGATAAAGTACTGGTCCTGGAGTCAGAAGGACCTGAGTTCAAATTCAGCCTCAGACAGTTAGTAGCTGTGTGACCCTGGAGAAGTCACTAAACCCCAACTGCCTCCCAAAAAAAGTATATGTGGGTCATATTATATAGCTCTGAAAGTCAAGCTAAAAATTTCAGGTAAGAAGGACCAATTCAAATTTTTGAGCAGGGTGAGTGATATACTGAAAGCAGTGTTATTATCTATTTATGTATGTGTGTATATATGTGTGTGTGTGTGTGTGTATACATATATATATATGTATATATATGAGTGTGTTTCTGTGTGTATATGTATGAATCATACTTGGAGACTTGGTCAAGCTTTAGCAGTTAACAGTACATAGGTACTGTTTTCTTCCATACATAACCATTGCTTCCTACTATTGGTCTTTGAAAAGCCTCTACGTGTGACCAGATACATGTCTCACTCTAAGTAGGAAAGTTCTAGCCCCTTTCTGGTTCTGTGTAGTCCTTTCTCAATTAAAGCCCTAGTAGCCACAAAGTCAAGTGAAATTTTTGCTAGTCATTTGGAGAGGTCAAAGCATTTCAGTAGTAATTCTTAGGAGCAACAGCAACTGGGCCATGTTCAGAGGGAAAAGGTGGGAGCCATCTGCTAGAACCTGTAGTCACAACCCTTGAACACTCAGCAGCCCTAAACATGGACTCTGAAGGCAGGTCTGTAATAATCTGCCAAGAGTCTCATTAGTAATAGTGATAGTAGCTGTGGCTGAAGCATCAGTGTAGTTTTACTGAATATTCTTAACTGCTGAACAAGAAACTTTCAGCATTCACACTAAATAAAATAAAACATCTGAGTTTATTCCAACTAGGAAATAATCATGTTTTCCTAATATGCCCAAATCTACTTGGCACATATGTCTGTGAGGAAAGGGAAGGAGAAAAGTAAAAGCTGGAACACATAGTAATTTTCTAGATCACCAAAAATCACTGCCCCTTGTTAAAGTGTTTCAGGTTCCTTACTTTCCTTGGTAATATCATAGTTAATAACTGATCTTACAGCTGTATCCTCAGCTCTGCCCTACTTGATATTATATTAAAAAGCACATCTGACAATTGAAACCTTTCTCTTGATTCAACACTGTGAACCTGAAGGAGGGAGTAAAATCTTTGTTCCTTAATGGTTGTCTAATTCCCTTTCTTCCAAACTAACATCATGCAGGCAAAGCTTTTAATATGAACAGGGACTGCCTCCAAGGAGGTGTGCTGAGGGAACACAAGAATGGAAGATGACTTAATTTGATAGGACTGCTGGGATTCTGGAGTTGTGACTTTGACCCTTCTTGTCACTCTCTTGCCCAAAAAAGGAATGAGAGTTTTCTTTTTCTCTCCTCTCACTTCTGTCTGTGGACAAGATGGGCACATTCATGGCTTTCTCACTTTCAAGCAGCCACGATGAAGTAGTGGTCTGACTTTGCAGTCTAGTCTCTCGTTTCTCTACCTCTATCCCAGAAGCTGAGAAGTCAATGTGCATTTGAGTTCCACTGGTTCTTAGTATAGATAATGAGAGAGAATAATAGTTAGGATGTCTCATTTTATTCTCACAACAAACCTCAGAGGTGGGTGCTATCATTACCTTCATTTTACAAATAAGAATGTCTGAGGCTGCATCTGAACTTGGGTCTTACTGACTCCTGGTCTAGTGTTCTATCCACTGACTCCTGCCCATGCCCCCAGAATCAATTGTAATCCTCTTTATAGAAATAACTGCATGCTTATATATTTCTAAGATTGCATATCTGTTATACAGAAGTCATTACTGATAGATTTGCATGTTATTGATTCCCCGGTCCATATTCTTGGTAGTTCAATTTATACTATACTGGTATGTTTCTCTAATACATATCTTTCCCTCTGGAGCAAGACTGTAAAATTCTTTTGGGGGTTCAGTTTTGTAGGTATATTAAGCGTAAGGCTAAAAGAACTCACAGTAGTACTGGCAATAAATATGGAGGTATGGAAGACTCACTTCTTCATAATATTTGGGATAGTATTTCCTCTCTTTGCTCAGTTCCCTTAACACCTTTGTATTTTATATTTTGATCTTTGGAGAGCCTACACTGAACATTTTCCCATTCAGATTTCCACCTTTCTTTATTGGTTAGGTATTATTATGTAACTAGTTGGCGGAGGGAAGGAGGCTTAGATTTATTGATAAAGCAATTATCAATCATATACTAATATGGAATAAGCATTTGTTTTCTTTGTTCTATAAAATAAAGGTGCCTTCTTCATAATACCTTTAGTTGAATCCATTCCTCCAACTGCAAATAATGTGCCAACAGTTGACTTTCTAGGTTTTGTGCGAGGACTTTGTAACATGGGTCGTCTCTCTGGCAACAAATGGTATTTCATTGCTTCCATAATAAGCTTCTGACATTCAATGTCATCCCGAAAGAGTGCATTATTTTCCATGTCAGCAAGGAACTAAAAAACAGTATGCCAAATGATAAGCAAATAAAAATAAAAGAAATATGTAACTGACAAAAAATGTTATGCCCTATTTCAAAATGTACAAGGTCAAACAAGCATTTTGTAAAATGAAAAGAGGCTCAAATATGCAACATTTGCAAAATTCACAATTTAAATCTTTTCAGAAAAGTGATAATTGGGGAAGATGTTACAATGGAAATCTGAGTACAATGTATTTAAATCATTTCTATCAAATATTCTTCCCTTAATACTTTTTCTCCCCATCAAAAAAAAGAGAGGAGGAGAACATTCAGCTTTACTATTCAAAAGTTGCAAGGAAAAACCTCTGAACTTTCTCAGTAAGTGCTAACCTACTGTATTTCACCACATAATTGTCGTAGACTTTATGCCAATTTTTTGCAAAAAAAGGGCGTGTGATCGTTATGTGAAGCTTTTTAAAAAAGTGTACTGGTATTACTTAAAAATCATTTATTACTAAACTGTCTTTGGCGCAAGATTAGGATGCACAGAATACTTGTGAATGTACACTAAAACTGAATACTGACAATGCGCCTACATTGAGAATTCTAGGCTCATGGCTCACCATGTGCGAGAGATAAATGTATATCCATATGCCACTGGTGAATAGATTGCTGCTCTGTTTACCTTTTAAGTGGTGAGATGAACAGAATTATACCATGCAAAGATTACGTGATGAAAGGGTCTAAATCAATTTTTGGACTGAAAAAAAAAACAGGGTACAACAATTAGATTACGTGGTGAAATATGGTAAAATGGCACCTGTTGAAGGGTAGAAAACTCCAAATGTCAAATATTCTAAGAAATAAAAAAACTCCTATATACATACTTAAATGAACCCTTAATTTTAAAGGTTTTATTTGAATTGGATAAGATGGCTACTGAAGTCCCTTTTAACTCATACTCTGTGATTATATGATACTAGCTATAGTTCAATGAAATTCAATAAAATACCAAGAATGGAGCTCATAGGGTCTGGTAGGTAATGGTCTAAAGGAATTTAGGGAATGTGTTCCAAGATATGCTCCTACAATGAAGATTCTAAAGGTAAGTGCTAATTCAATTCAATTCCAACAAAAGAGAAAAGTTCCATGGAAGTCAAGGGAGTACAGAGAATATCCAGGAAGAAGAGCTGATCAACACTATTAAAATCTACAAGAATGGGTATAAGGCAGAGCTCAGCTCCAGGCAGGTTCACACTGGATTTGGCCAGACCAAGAGAAGACAGTGGAGACGTAGATAAGAGGTCTATCTTTATTCTCGTAGTGGCAGGTCAAGACAAGGAATGGGAGCATCCACACCTACTGACCAGTGCTTTTATATATATAGAAACACCAAAGAAGGCAGCATGCTAACAATAAGTTCCTAAGTTTACATTGTCTTTGGTTACATAATGATGTGTCAGGACGGCACAAGCACAGTGTTAGTGTTTATGGGCCATGGATCCTAGCTACCTGTATCAAACTGGATCCAATGCACAACAATGGTCAAGGTGGATAAGGACTGAGTAAAGTCCATTGGACTTGTCAGTTAAGAATTCATCTGTAACTCTGGAGAATTTTATTTTGGTTGTGTGGTGGGTTCAGAAGCTAAACTGAAAGGGTTTCAGAAGTTAGTTGTAAGGAAATGTAGACTATTTTTTTTCTAAGAAATTGGCAGTGAAAGAGAAAACACAAGATAAGATGATAGCTCAAGGGCACAGCATCTCACTTTAGCAGTTTTTTTTTAAGATGAAGATGAACAATTGTGTAGGTGTGAAAATTACTTTAAAAAAGAAATGATTATTATATGGTTCCATTTTATGATAGCAGTAGTTATACTGACTCAGAATTTCTGACCAGATGAAGTCAGACCAGGTAAAATCAGATTGAGTTTTAATTAGTTTTGTCAGCTGAGTGTGGGATTTTGTGCCCTACATATGGGTTTCATAGCTCTCTTTTGTTCTTAATTCTGTGGTTTTTAAGAATGGATATTACTCTGAGGAAACAGGCAATACTTGAAGCTATTAAAAAGTGCACTTTAATGACTATTAGGGATAGTGCAGTGGCTGTTGGGGTAAGATGAGGTACCTCTTCTCCTTGCTAAGGGCAATTGTTCTATGTGTGTACTTAATCTCGTCCTCTCCTGTCTTTTTCTATAGACTGCAACCTCAAACATCTCCTCTTTCTCCAGTTCTTAGCTGTGTGTGTGTGTGTGTGTGTGTGTGTGTGTGTTACAGACTCCTTTGACAGCTTAGTGATGCCTATGGACTCCTTATCAAAACAATGTTTTTTTTTTAATTAACAAGTGAAGGAAACGCTAAATTTTAGTCAGAAGTTAGCAAAAATTAAGATGTCATTTTTTTCTCAATCTGTAATTCTCAAATCTACCTGTTCTGACCCAACCTATCTGCTGACCTGTAATCTCACACCTCCAATTGCCTGTTAGACATCTCAAACTGATGTCCAGCAGATATCTTAAACAGAACATGTCTAAAACCAAACTCATTATCTTTCCTCCTTAACCCTTTCCCCCGCCTACTTTCCCTATTACTTTTTTTTTTTAATTTTTAGGCAATTGGGGTTAAGTGACTTGCCCAGGGTCACACAGCAAGTAAGTGTTTGATCTGTGGCGGGATTTGAACTCAGGTCCTCCTGACGTCAGGGCCCGTGCTCTATCCACTGCGCCACCTAGCTGCCCCTCCCAAGGGCAACACCATCCTCCTAGTCTCTTAGACCCACAACCTAGGAGTCATCCTGGACTTCTCACTATTTCTCACTCCTCATATCCAAGCGGTTGCTAAGGCCTGTTGATTTCACCTTTGCAAGATCTCTTGAATATGCTCCCTTCTCTTGGATACTGCCACCACTCTGGTGCAGGCCCTCATCACCTCTTGCCTAGATTATTACAATAGCATGCTTGTGGGTCTGCCTGCCTCAAGTCTCTCCCTGCTCCAATACGTCCTCTAGCTACCAAACTAATTTTCCTGAAGCACAGGTTCTACCATGTCACTCTCCTATGCAATAAACTCCAGTGGCTTCCAATCACCTTCAGGATCAAATACAGCATTCACTGTTTGGCATTCAAAGCCCTTTCTAACCTATCCTCCTTCCACCCTTCCAATCTTCTCATGCCTTCCTCCCTACTACTCTTTGATGCAGTGACAATGGCAAACAGGACACTCCATCTCTTGATTTCATTACGCTTCCTGCAAAGATACTCAACAATTATGCAGCTCACAGCAGTAAGGGATGGGGATGGGGATTGTAATCTCATTGCTGTGAAGAACTCTGAGATAATAAAACTCCTTCTTCCATAGCAACCCTCTTGCAACTTACAGTCTTTCGAAAGTTGCTTAAAGCATTGATAGGTTAAGTGGATCGCCAAGGCTCACACAGCCAAGATGTCTGAGGTAGACTTGAACCTTGTCTTCCTGGCTCCTCAGCTAGCCTTACATCCATTATGCCACACTGCCCCTAGTGATCATATTTAGTCATAATTCGATAATACAGAAGGTCTATGCGAGTCTCCCAAAAGTAAGTGAAAGAAACGGCACAGTTTAGAAAATGAGTACAGTATGCCAAAGGCTAATTGCCAGATTGAAAGTTAAATCCCAGTACCTTCATGATATTTTATATTCCTATGAAAGATTGTTATGACCCATTAAAATATGAATTAAATTAAATGTGATTAATGTCCATGTTCATCACATTAGGTTTGGTAAATGTAATTAATGTGGCTCACTTTAAACAAAAAATAAAATGGGAAAAATAGTAAGAGAAAATTGCTATAAGTCATAACAATGGTTACAATTTGAGATAAACTATGGGGGCCTGAGTCAATTCTCCTGAAATCAACTTTCCTAAGGCCAGTTGGAGAAACACTGAGAGAAATTTGCCAATACACACCAAAATACACCAAATACACCAAAATATAAACTTTCTAGCCTGTAGGCAATGCCTCTAAAATTTGTTTATATAAAAAAATTCATAAATCAAATTTAAAAATCAGGAATTAAACAGAAAAGACAGAAACCAATGTTTCATGTTATAATGCTTCAGATAGCAAGACACACTTAAAAGACACACTTTTGCCCATATTCAAATACTAATTGAATCAGTCCTTTTCTGTAACTTTATGGATTATAAAAGAATGGCAAATCATAAAAACAAAAACATCTTGAAAGCAGAAGCCAAATATTTGTTTATTCCCACCTTCTAGTAAAACTAAAGACACAGTCCTATTATGTGCACATCTCTCTAATTTTTATCCCATATGTGCCTGTATATGATATCTAATGTAGACAGTCAGAATGTTCCACTAGTACCCAGGTAATGTCAAGAGAAATCGAGGAAGAAAAAACAAACAAAAAACCCTAACAAACAAACAAATTGAGGAAGATCTCCAGCATGTTGGGTGGATTCCCTGTGGTGAACTTATTGAAAGATATGGATAAGAGTCACACAGGTTGGGCAGGCATGGAATGCATTATTTTCTGTTTTGTTAGAAGGAACTTCTAAATCAATGAAATCAAAGATCTATTTGAGTATTGAGTTAAATGAGTTAAAGATGGATAAATGTCTAAAAAATATGTAGTCATGGTGACTAAAATGCAACATATCCCAAACTGGGCTCATTACTCTTCTCTTGAAATATGCACTTTTTCCTGACTTCACTATTTTTTTCCATTGGTATCACCATTCATCCAGTTCTGATTTATGAAAACTTGGTATTGTTTTTGAATTCTTCCTTCTCCTTCACCTTTTATATTTATGTTGTTACCAGATTCTGTGGATTTCAAATCTGGAATATTTTTCTCATTTCTATTTCTACTGCCACTGTACCAGAACAGGTTTTTTTTTTTTTTTTTTTTACCATCCCTCTTTCCAATCCCCTTTACCTCTCTTAAAAGGTCCCCCTAGAGCAAGGATTCTTATCTTTTTGTGTAATGGGTCCTTTTTGGCAGTCTGGAGAAGTCTATGGATTCATTCTTAGAATAAGTTTTTTAAATGTATAAAATAAAATACATAGGATCACAAAGGGAAAAACGTGTTGAAATGCAATTATTAAAATATTTTTTAAAATCACAGGCCTTAAGAATCATTTCTCATAAGAACCATGGATTTAGTGATGGAATAGACCTTACAGAGCATACATACCTCATTTTACAGATAAGGAAAGCAGGGCTCAGAAAGGTTAAATGACTTGCCCAAAATCATGCAGGTAGCAAGTGGCAGAGGTAGGATTAGACCCCAGGCTGTCTGACTCCAGAGCCAATACTTTTTTTTTCCCCAATCCACCCTCCATCTCTGCTGCCTTTCTAAAATCACCAAGTCACTTAGAACAAACCTAGATTTATCTAAGTAGTTTATGGAGCTATGGAACTCTAGCTAAAGACATGTGGCATGGGCTTGAAGTGGCTATGGAATATCCAGATGCCCTGCCCTGGATGCCTTAAGTTACATTTCATATTTCCCATCCCCATGATTCTTGACAGTATCACTCCTCCTCTGCTCTTCTCCTACCAACTTATTGATACTCATATCAGAATCCAGTTAGGATGTTAAGATTTTATTTTCAATCCTATAGGAAACATAAAAAATTAATCCCTTCTAAGTAGCAGGAATAGCACACAGAAATAGTCTCTTTGTTCCTTGTCCTCAGATTTGTTCATAAAGAAACTCAAGAAATAAGTGACTTAAAGATATAGAATTGTGAATTCATAGTCAGGATAGACTAAAAGAACAAGCTCTTACCATACAGATTCTTCCCAAAATGCATCACTGCTACTAGTCTCTATTAAGCAAAAATATAATTAAGTTTCCCCACAAATAGTAGGAACAGTAAATAACAACCTTTTACATAATGCAAATTATTAAACATTGCTAACACTTCATAAAAAGCTCAAAAAATGTAATCTGGAGGTTACAAGCATTGATCTTATTGAGCTTCTAGAAAAGTTTAGGGTTACTAAAATGTCAGCTTAATTAATTTGAGGCAATAATTTTTTTGCCTCATAATCTGAAGTAGGAAAAATGTAGTGTTCCATAAGTCTTAGTATATTTCTAAGCTGTTAAAGCTACTAAAACTTAGGGGATACCTTGTAAATGAATAAGTATAAAAATGTAATTCCTATGCACAGGCATAAATCTGCTCAGAGTACCCAATAATTCTTATTGTGGGAATTGGTTTGAAACAGTTAAGTAACATAACTAAAAGTCTAATTTTACAAAAGCTAGGCACCTGTATCTTCTGGATTTGCTTTTGACCAAAAACATTGTTTTCTTAATTCTACCATCCATTCACCACATTCAATTAACATTGAGTTGTATATAAATAAATATCTCACCTGTTAGGACAGGCAATTAAATCAGTATAGACTTGTAGATACTAATATAATTAACAGAACAGGTGCTTAATGTACGATAAAGTTATAAAACATTTTTAATGCTTACCTGTGGAGCAAGAAGAGGTAGCCTAATGTAAGCCAAAAGTTTGCTTAGATCTTTTCGTCTCTGTTCTAAATCATGACGGACCCATGTAAGTAGTGCATTTAGTATTGTCTCTTCATTAGGTATATTCATATCATCACTTGCCAGAAGCTTTGCAATTTCACTAGCTGGTAATAATACAAATTCTTGGTTTCGAATGACTTCCATGAAATGCTCCTGAAGAAAAAAATTAATCATACAGACTTCTAAAAATATTCTTCCTGATACTGCAGCTTATTTAATAGAAACCTGAAGTTTCTGAAAACCATTTGACAGAAACACCAAAGTACGATTTATCCTTTAAGCCTTTCATAAAGTAAATTATTGTATACAAGGAAATAGAATTAAAATAAAACTTAATCAAATTTTATTGCTTTACAGGTAAGATTAAACATAGACTAGTTTGCATATATTTTGTAATTGGATAGCAGCATTTAGGCACCACTCTCCCTCAGGAAGGGGATGACCCAATAGAACTTGTAGAAAAAGATATGAACACTTTGCATTTACTTCCCTTCCTTAGAAGCTGGAATGTTTTTGAGAAGTCTTTTAAATTTGGGCCTTTCCAAGGTATACCCAGTATAAACCCTTATTTTTAGAACCCTAGAACCAAACTTTGGATGTGTTAATAGAATTTAGAGCAGTTTAGAACAAACTTGAAAGCAAGTTTGTCCTAGGGATTTGTAAGTGTTATAATTTACATATGGAACTCATTGGATCTGTCTGATGTTCAGCCCTTAGCATAGTGGCTGGAACACAGTAGGCATTTAAGAAATGTTTATTGACCTCAGTAAGGCTGACCCAAAGGATGGCTCTGGAATGGGGATCTGGATTCCCAAGTGTTTGGGAGAGAAGATAACAAAAGGTCTGACCTCAGATTAGAACCAAGTGACTAGGGTTGTTGTATACCTCATAATAAGATATAAATGCCCTTAAGTCTGAAGAGTAGCCTTCCCTGAACTATTTAATAAATCATCTCTGAGAAGAATAAAATTATATTTTCACTCTGCAAGGGTACTAATATTAATACACCAACTAATATGTAATTACTACGATCCTTTCTTTTTGTTAAAAAAAAAAAAACCCAACAATTTAAACTCTACTTTTCTTCTAATTCCCCTATAGTCAGTTCATTACCCTGTCTCAACCCATAGTTTTACCAAAAAGATCAGTTATTTGCACATATTACTGTAGATACTTAATAAATGTTTGTTGAATTGAAAATGTCAGCCTATTCAGATGGCAGTTACGAATAAAGAATGTAAATAATATGCCATCTGAA